>NC_030682.2:105597893-106225166 GCF_000004195.4 Xenopus tropicalis
AGGTAAGGACACATCAGGTCATGTCACAGTAAGCATGATTTTACTCTTGAGATGCTAAGTAACAGTGTCCTGCTGACAACCAGGGAATGGAAGTGCCATATCAACCATTCTCAGAGTTAATCTCTGTTGTTTTTTTTAACTGACTAGGCATCTGTACTAGAAAAATACCACAATGCTGGGATATTCAGTATAAGGCACCTGCTCCCATGAACATACTTGGAGGCCAAACTAATTGCTATGTCCACGTTATCTCAGCTTGTACCAGCCGTGTCACATAGACTCCCATCTGTCATCCACTCCTAAATTCTGTCAGCAAGGCCTGTCATCTGCCAAGCTAATGAAGTTCCAGATTCCTTTGGAAAGGCCAGGAGAAAAAGAAATATGAAGGTTACAGGAGAGAAAATGGAAATTGGGAAGGAAAATAATATTTAGCAGAGAGAAATGGTTAATGCATAGTGAAATCGAGACAAGCGCCAAGAGACAGGCACAGGCAGAAATAGAAAATGAGAAATTTCTCTTTTTGAAAGAGTTATGTAAAAATATTTGACACTACAGTTCAATAATAGCCATCTCTTAGTGTGATACCTGATTGCTGGCTGTTCAACGACCAAAGAGACCCTTGAGACTGCAAGTATTAAAAAGCTCTGCCTTATTTCATATATCAAACAAACTTGCAAGCACAGCCTGTGACTGTCTGCCTGAACAGTGGTGGGTTTTTAAACTTTGGCTTAATTTGTTACTGGAACATATGAATACATTCTATTACATTGTAAAGGAAAATATTTTTCATCATATAGTGAGTAAATGTGTACATAAAAACACTGGAAAGTAAAACATATACTGTCCATGCAAACCCAGTTGAGATCTGATTTTTATATTATTATTAGATACAGAAACATACACAGTTAAAACAGCTTTGAAGTGTTATAATATGGCTAGGGCTAATTTCAAGTATTTCGCTTTATCTAATTCAGAGCTGAGAGGCGGGTAATGTGACTTATTTATATGCATGGGTTGGGATTTATATCTCAGTTGCCTTCTAAACTGAAAACACACTTTGTATAATAAATATTTTAACCAGAATGTTTAGAATCCTAATAAAAAATCATTACGGGGGACCAATCATTGATGTATTAAGATTTAAAGCTCAAATTCTGCCTGATCAGACTTGGGAATGAATAGAGGCATCCTTGAGAACAAGAGATGCTGCCAACTGACCAAGCTGATTGAAATTTACATATAAAAGAGGTTTTATTTGCACACTTATGTCTTATTAATCTAATATGGCAATTGAGTTTGAAAGGGAGCAATTGTTTTGATCAGTCGCATGCACATCCTCTTCATATTGGACTGTAATTTCATCAGATCTGTTCTCTTTTATGTCAGATTTCAGAAAGATGAACAAGTGTGTAAGCCTGCACCTGCATGACTGAGCCTGAACTTGTGTTCCAGGTCAGGACTAGAGTCAATTTAAAGCAAAATCATTTTTAATAATTGTATCAAATTGAGCTGTTTTCAGTTATTGATAAAAAGGAAAGTTATTATCTTTTATACATTAATATAAATACTTAAACAAAACATATAATACAACTTCTACTCTGGCTTTGTATTTTCAAAGCCTTTCTGCACAGCTTATAGTTGTAAGCCATGCTTAATATTTTACACAAACAGATCTATTTTACTTCACTTTGTTGCCTAAGAAGTAGCACTTTGCGGCATTAAAGGTATTGGACCCGCTATCCAGAATGCTTGGGACCTGGGTATTCTGAATTACAGGTCTTTCCATAATTTGGATCTCCATACCAAAAGTCTGCTAAAAAATCATTAAAATATTAAATAAACCCAATAGGATTGTTTTGCCTCTAATAAGCATTAATTATATCGTAAGGGGGCCATATACATTGCAATACGCTCTTTTTCAGGTCACCAAACAAGCAGATCTTCTCTCAATATGCCCAACAGTATAGGCGCCATTGTACAGATCTGATGGAAAATCAAACCTGCCCTGTTAGTGAGATATGCCCGTTGGGGATGCCAATACATAGGCAGATAAGCTGCGGAATCAATTTAAAAGTCACAAAATGGCAGCTGCAATCTGCCGTGTATGGCCACCTTTAGTTTGAATCAAATGCATGGCCCTCAGTACTCTGTACTCTTTTTCTCTGTTATTATTACAGAGAAAAAGGAAATCAGTTTTAAAATCTGATTTTATTAAAAAGAGTCTATGGGAGACAGCCTTCCCATAATTCGGAGCTTTCTGGATAACAGGTTTCTGGATAACAAATCCCATACATGTATAAAAAGTCAGGAATTTTGTTTGCTCTGCTTGAGCTAAGATTTCTTATCCCTCTTATAGACAATGAAATACAGTCCTTTTAAGAAAGAATTATTCAACATATGTTCACATTAGATTTCTGCATTGGGTTGGGTACCCATAGGTACCCATGAAATACCTGCAAAGTGGTTTGGTTTCAGGCAGACAGACCCCGATTCCCAGAACAAGTGAAGCCAATTCTGTCTACTGGTAGCATCACTTCCAGTTTGCACGAGTTCCCGGGTCAGATTAAGCTTTGGGTAATGGCGGTAGGGTCAGGTAGTGGGGACAGGGTGCTTCATAGTGGATTAGGTTCAATCAGAATTGGGCATTTCCATGCTACAGAATGTAGTTATATGAACTAAGGTGACCAAGTAAATTATATATTCACTATAATCATTCATTGAGTGAAAGCCTGAAAGTGACAGACCAGGGGATGTTCAGCCCAGGAATAGCCATTAGTGCATTAATTTATATTAAAAAAATCAAAGGTAATTATTTCTCTTCTGACCTTGAATACAGAGTTGAAGAGGTTAAATAATTATAGTCAGAACTAAAGCTTGACCCTGCTAATCTGTGCATACCCTCTCATTCCATCTGTGACTCCTCACATTTATTTATAAGATACTGGGTAATGGGCAGTGACAATGGCACCAGCAGGAACCTCATAAAGCTGCAGTGCAAGTCACATTCCAGGCGCCTTATTTCATCTGCTGTCAGCCATCCAAATCCTGACAAAGGTCCAACGCTGATATACATGAACAGTTATGAAAGTGGGGGTTATGCATGGGCTCCCAGCACATAAAATCCAGAATAGCAGCAAATTCTCATAATATCATCCTTTTAGTCACTGACATTTTAAGCCAGCTATTTGGTGTGCATATCTACTGTTTTAAAGTTTAAAAAAAATTTACATCCCAGTGCAAAGCTGCCATAATAAATAGTGAGAATGCAAAGGTGGGTTGGGGACTACACTGGATGCTTCTTAAAAGGTGTGGTTCACCTTCAAGTTAACTTTTACTATGTTATTAGCAACTTTTCAATTGGTCTTCATTTTTTATTGTTGCTTTCCTCGCATTTGCTTTACTCTTCTGACTTTCCAGCTTTCAAACTGGCTGACCCTATTGCTCTTTGCAGCTACAATTTTATTGGTATTGATACTTTGTATTACCTTTTTTTCTATTCAGACCTACTCCTATTTATATTCCAGTTTCTCATTCAAACCACTGCCTGGTTGCTAGGGTAAGTTGGTCCCTAGCAACCAGATAGCTGCTAAAATTCCAAACTGGAGAGTTGCTGAATAAAAAGCTAGATAATTAAAAAGACACAAATAATAAAATGACCAATTGCAAATTGTTTGAGAATAGCACTCTCTTCCACATACCAAAAGTTAATTTAAAGGTGAGATTGGGATACATAAATGTACCACAAATGTACCAAACAGGAGGTGACGATGTAACTGATTGCTATAAAATGCCCTTTACAATTCTCCTTAGTAAAACCCCACCAAAAATGTAATTTATAGTGATGAAGATGAAGAGTGCTTACCCATACTTTTTCCACACTGTCCCATGCCATTTCAGCAGTAATGGCTGCCCAATAAAAATGCTGTCATCACTGAGTAATGCTGGCAACTACTTGTGTAAGGGGCACAAAGGCATAAACAATATTTTGTTTCAGTAAATCTAAAAACATTTATGCGTTCACCCAGGAGCTGGTTACTGTGTTCCTGGTACTTGGACTACCTGCCCCTAGCTAAGAATACACCCAGCCAAACCTCTTCCATTATATAGGGTTCCATTGACCCAGAGGTACCACACAGGTAGGCTGGCGAAGTACCACTAAGGGCTAATAGCTAAACAATGATACACAAACAGAACATTTTAGGTTGCTCTGTTAGCTAAATGTAATGTAAGCTAAATGTTAACATCCAAGTACAATTGTTCATCAACAGTAGTTGGAGATCAAAATTCACACTTGTATATTCAAAGTGATTGCACTACAAGTGCAGGAAACAGGACCTCAGGGGCCAAAAACAGGATATTCCCTTAACTGGATCAGTGATCAGATGCTGCAATCTTCACTTCAAGTTGTCTGAAATATCCTCACATTGACTTCTATAGAAACTCGCAAACATTTAGTTGGCAAATTTTTACAATCAAGTTTTCGACTTTTTTGCACCAGACATTTGAGTTTTTGAGCTATAAGTTTAATTAAGTCTTTTTAGTGCAAAAGTAAAACGTTGATAACTCTTTCCCTAAATTACATAATCACGTGAATTAAATGTGAGAAATAATAACATACACTATCCAATATGATATACTAATAGCAAACAGATAATAGTAATAAATAAATATCATCCCTCACTCCAACTGTTGATCCCAACCCCCCAACTGGGATTAGATAACAGTATTTGCTCCTTAATCATTTATTTCCAACTTATATGGGTCTTCATCTACACATTTTACATTGAATGTTTACAACAGTTAGATTCAAAGTTGCGGTTTATTTGTTTCTAGCATTTCTTTGTGATTAGAATTTAAACTGTTATACCCATCATGTTTTTCTACATGCAATGTGCCCTCTTTGTTTTTAAGGGTTTGGGTTTGGTTTTATAATTTGAAGTCAATAAATGTGATGCTATATTTAAGAAAACTCTTGAAGATTGTAGTATCTAGTAAGAGAAATAGTCTGGTTTTGGCCCCTGGGAGCCCAGTTTCTTTTATAAATGGAGATGATACTCTTTTAACTGAGACATTTTCTTTAGTAAGCCATTCTATTTATGTTGTATGAGTTATACACAAGTGGGCTCTTGCTCTCCTCTTGTCTCCACTGGTCATGCAGAGCAGTAAACATGTCCTTAATAGCACCCAGGTTTCAATGTTGATATCTACTCTGGTCTGTTTTCAACTTCTCACTAGAGGGTTGCTGAGAATAGGCCAAACAAACCAAGCCAACATGCCCTTCTCCTCCACTACCTCTTCCTTATCATGGGCCCTTTAAAGCTCATCCGAGCAATGACATATCCATGAGTTGGTAATTCCAACACCCACATTTTCTTAAAAGGGGACATATGTACATCTCAAAAGATAATTCACTATTTCTGTTTAAACTTTCCATTGAGATGTATTTAATAATAAGCACAGTGTTTTTCTCTTTTGAGCATTACCGTTTATTGGCAATTACAAGCATATTTCATGGATTTTATGAAATTACATTAATTGCAGTCAGAGGCTTAGGTGAACAGATGGGTTGTAAGACTTCCTTTGCATATATTCAGAGATGGTGCCTCACTATGCAGCACAGTAAAAGGCACGAGATTCAAAAGATTTTTAAGTAGATACATTTAGTCAAATTTCCGCTGAGGATAGTTATGAATGCATGTTGTTATGAGGGATCCACATTTCTCTGAGGTAATTAGTGTCTTGCTCATTTACATTATTGTGTCACATGTCATCCTTAGTTGTCTGTGTAGCAAAATGGACGCTGCAGTCTGTACCATGTGTATACAGTGCAACAGCAGCTCAATATACTTTGCTACCAAAAAGGCATGCTGTAAACATCGGTACACAGAACAGAATTTACAAAGTACTATGCTAAGTACTAAGTCCGATAAGCTGCTGTATATCTCCTAAATTACAGTTTCTCCCCATAATGTATTGATCTGGTATAAACAATTCCGGTACAAATTCCTAGAACAGTTAGTATGATTGATTCTCCTTAAAGGAGAATGCAAGTCAAAATTTAAAAAGCATACTGCCCAATAGTCCTCCTATTGTTTAGTAAAAACGCCACACTTTTGGCTCACCTAATCAAATATTTACTCAGTCACACTTACTTCACATTTTCTAGAACAGGCAGCCATCTCTAAAAGGTATTGTCCCTTCCTTTCCCTCCTTGCTTCATACTGCACGTGTTTCATTCCCTCCCCCCCTCCCCTCTGGCAGATCCACTTCTGATTGGCTGGTGGGCATGTGTAGCTCAGAACAGGAGACAGGATCAAGTTACACACATGCTCAGAGAATAGGAAGGCTGCCGCTGGCACCTACAGGAAGGGGAGAGAGATTTCAGTGATGTCACTGTAGGCTTCACACTGCTGTAGGCTGCCAGCACCATATCTCAGAGAGGCAAGCAGGGATCTGGGATTTTAGATATGCAGTAAGAATAAGAATGCATTTAGACTTACTTTTAATTTATATTAACCTTTCATTGTCCTTTAAGGTGGCCATTTACATGCCAATAAAAGCTGCCAATAGACCATGTCAACATCTTTTCTGTCTGTTTGGGGGGCCCTCTAATGGGCATGCCTGACCGACCGATATCTGGCTGATAATAGACCAGATGGCGATTGGGCAATATTATAAATCCCATCAGGGCAAGGAGCCTCATTCATGGGGTCCTTGCCCCAACATCCTGCATTCTGTCAGCATGATCTGATGTCACCTACCTAGGGGGAACGACTCACCCGTTTGGTGTTGTTTGGCGACCTTGCCAAATTAGCGGATCATTCGGTGTAAGGCCGGCTTTAGGGTGAAAATATCACTTTAAGCAAATATTTTTTAGCCTACCTCTGATTATATCAGACAAATTCTTCAAGTGTCGAGTCATAAATCTCTTCTTTTCAGAGAAAACTGTTTTATCTGCATAAACACAATTAACTATTCTGTTATCCAAGCAGCCTGAAGTGCTTTACACAGAAACTCATTTGTTAAACTATTGAAGCATATTATTTTCTGGAATAAATAGTTTGTGATGTTACAAATCATTACACCTAAAATATAATTATTTAAAGCCCAATATAAACATGTAAAACAAAAAGAGGGTAAATAATTAAATAAGATGGTCTAAATGTAAAACTTGTTCCTGCACTGGCCCGTCTGCTTTGTAATGTTTTTTTTTTTTTGCTATGTCTGTACAATGCAACAAATATTCATAGAAAAATGCATGTTGATGATACCTGTTTGCACTTCCAATCTGCATTGGTATTAGATGCTGACAAAACAATTGCAACAGCGATTGTGCTTCTTGAACTACAAACATACAACTAACTAAAATGCATCCAAACCAAAGTACATTTCTATTTAAGTCATAAAATCTAATATAATAACATACATTGTCAGTTAATAAGTGCATGTCAAGAAATAGGTCACACTGCTTGACATGTCACTTCACCCTGCAACTACTACTTGGATGGGCAAGTTACCCCATGCTCATTGTCACTAGCCTTTGATTGCTTAGCTTTGCCCTTAAGGTAGCACCCCATAGGCAAGCTGTGGCAAAATATTATTTGCCCATATGCTTTGGTTTGTGTATTCTGGGGAATGGGGATATTGCTGTACAGGTATTTTGCCCCATGCTATGGTAATCATCTAACAGAATCTGTCTGCTGATTGGGCCTTGCCTCACCACAGTCCCCCTCTGAAGCCATTCAGTTAAGGAAGCCCCATTTCTATTTTGCACTGGTTGCTTTTTGCACTCCTACTGAACTAAAAAGAAAACCAAAGCTTAACTAAAGAAGTAGGCTAGAAATGCTGTACATGCTTTGGGCCTCTGAACCAGCCCAACCCCAGCCCTTTACCAGGGAAGATTGATGTCCCCATTAGCTCCCCATGTTCTTTTTTGCAGATTCACTGCACATGCTCTGTGCTGCTGTCACTGTTACTGAGCTTTGTATAGAATATAAATGTCACAATATAAGGCTAAAAATGTAATAATCAGCCCTGTAGTGTCAGCTTTTAAGAAGGAAAACCTCATTTTCTGCATGGTAACTTGTGACAACCCCTAAGCTTAGCTTCTCAACAGCTGCCCGGAGCTCATTGAGCATGTGCAGTGTCACTGACACTCGTATCAAAATGCAAAACTCCTGTGACAACTGTAAAGATTTGGATCATTGCTGCTGTAAAATTTAGGCTGGTGCAACAAGTTCAAAATATAAAATATGGCATTTAGGGTTTAGTTCTCTTTAAACATTTTAGTCTCTTTGGTTTTGCAGAGTGAGGAAAAAGTTGCGTTTGCTTTAAAAAAATATGAGCACAATAAGCCGCTCCTGGTAACTTAAAGAGACAAATTTCCGATTTTGAAATCGGAATTTCGGCTCTTCTAGTGCAGAGAGAGAGTGCCCCTGAGGAGGCACTGGTGCAAGCAGAAGTACTGTACACAGCAGAGAGAAGGTGCGCGTTGTATGTGGGTCCTACAACAGCAACATTTTGTGGGTTAGGGTTGGGTGTGGGTTAAGGTTCTGGTTGAGGTTTTCATGACCTGCACATCACTACCCTTTTTCATAGTTCATCTGTTTTTTTTAACTGTGCTTAAATTCTAAAAAAAAACAAAAAAAGATTCTGAAATGTCAAAAGAGTCATTTTCACAGGCCCAGGTGATGTTTCAAGGTAATCCCTTCTAGCAGTGCAGTGCCAGCCACATTATATGCCTTGACTCCACTTCAACAACCCTCTGTGAAACCTTCCATCATGGCATAAACTGATCAGCTGAATGTGTGCCAGCAGATTGTTCCATGTATAAGGCTTACTTTATTCTCTTTTTAAATAAAGCCATATTACTAGTTTAAAGAAGCAGCACATTATAAATATACACAAATGTTTATTTGCTACTGTAGTCATGCCTTGGAGGTACAGAATGCAGAGCTCTTTGACCTTATAAACATGCCCAGCAAAAATTAGAATAGAATTAGAAATACTCATCAGGGTGCATTTTACTATGTAATGGGACAATGGCATTTTGTTTTGCTGCTTAACTCAAGTTCAGCCACATTAAATAGGTGGATATTTTCCCAGTGCACACACTGTGTAACAGATGGCAGGCATGTCTGCAGTCGTAACATCTTAAATTTGTGAATTTGTTTTCTTTGGAGACTAGGGTTATAACCCAGATTGTCAAACATAACAAACAATAAAACACCAAGTCCCTGAATATCCATCTATATATGCATTGTGGCTCCCAATCTGCAAATTGCTTCGGTGCTTGGCTGCATTTGATAACAGAAGCACAGATGAAAATCAAAAGATTATTTCAGCAGCTGATCTAGACTCTTGTAAAGCTAGTGGTATACATGGCCATTCTTTAACTAAATGGTCTGATAATAATGCATATAATTTCACATTAATGGTTATCCATAAGAAGCCCAGATTGTTGAACAACATAAATAGATTCATTCCAGGATGTATACTAAAATCTTCTAGAAAACTGAGAAAAAAAATACTAGCAATTTCCATTTATGTCCCTGTTTAATTTGGTGTGAAACCCTTGGCAAAAAAACGGAAGGAACCTCATTGGCTGTTAAGTGAGCATCATGATCTTGTTACATCTGATTTAGCAGAATGAAGCCACCATTGTTCAAACAGGTCTTAAAAAGGTGCTATGCACAGTACAAGTGTGTAATGTAATGTCTCATGGGCAATATCACATTGCACAATGCAAATGGTTGCAATACATTAAAACATTTTTCTACTGAGCAACTCAAAAGCTGGTTAAAAAAAGTCAAAGGTGAAATAATAACAGAAGTTTCCCTTTCTGTGTCTTTGCATTTGTACATGTGAGGGGAGGCTAAAATATAATTTGACCTCAGTAGTGGCTAGCCAAGCTTCTGTTTGGTTCCTCATGAGAGGGATTAGTCCCCATTGAACATAGGTTGTCCCTCACACTATGGCAGATTATAAGATGGAACTTTAGGGTGGAAGCTAGGGATGTAGCGAACTGTTCGCCGGCGAACTAATTCGCGCGAACATCGGGTGTTCGCAAGTCCGCAAATTCGCGAACTTTTGGCGATGTTCGCCATTTGGGTTCGCCTTTGTCTAAATAACAATAATAATTCCGTGTCCAGAAACATCACCCAAGTTGTTGTTGTTTTGTAAAAATAAAAAAAATGCCAGGAAAAGGCAGGCCGCCACGCAGAGGCACTAGGGGCCGTGCTGCTATGATATCCTGTGGCCCTAGGAAATTGCCCAGTGTTCCGAAGGCACTTACCCTGAACTCCCAAAATGCTGAAGAGGTAGTTGACTGGCTTACACAGCACACCCCATCCTCTACCGTTTCTAACTTTGCCACAACATCCTCATCCTCCTCTGCTATGGACACCCCACCTACCACTTCCTCCACCACCGCCGCCCCTTCTTCACTGGAGTCAGAGGAGTTATTTACTCATGAGTTTGTTGAAATGAGTGATGCGCAACCATTATTGCCAGAAGAAGATGAAGGAGATGAGGACGTTACACCAGATATAACTCAGGCAGGCAACACAACAGAGATCGACATAAGGTGTGATGAGGTCCCCGCTGCTGCTGCCTTCTGTGAGCTGTCAGAAGAAATTGATGCATCTGAGGAGAATGATGATGAGGAGATTGATTTTTTGTGGGTGCCCACAAGAAGAGAGCAAGAGGAGGATAGTTCAGATGGAGAGACGGAGAGTCAGAGAGGCAGGAGGAGAATAAGACTTAGAAGAAGCAGGGACAGCTCGCAGGGAACAGTAGGGCAACAACAAGAATCGGCACCTGTGGTCAGCCAGCCAACGCACCCGCCAGCTTCTACTGTTACCGCTAGAAAGCCCACATCAAAAGGCTCAGCAGTGTGGCATTTTTTTAATGTTTGTGCCTCTGACAAAAGCGCTGTAATTTGCAATGAGTGCAGTCAGAAACTGAGTCTTGGGAAGCCCAACACCCACATAGGTACAACTGCTATGCGAAGGCACATGAACGCCAAACACAAAGCACTATGGGAGCAACACCTCAAAGGCAGCAGCCAAACTCAAAGCCACCCTCCTTCTGATCCAGCATCTTACTGCTCTACCTCTGCTGTCCTTGACCCGTCTCAACCACCCTCCACTCCGCCTTCCACCTTGACCACAAGTTCTTGCTCATCTGCCCCCAGCCAAGTTTCTTTGAGGGCCATGTTTGAGCGTAAAAAGCCAATGCCTCCGAGTCACCCCCTTGCCCGGCGTCTGACAGCTGGCTTGTCTGCGCTCTTAGCCCGCCAGCTTTTACCATACCAGCTGGTGGACTCTGAGGCCTTCCACAAATTTGTAGCAATTGGGACACCGCAGTGGAAGGTACCCAGCCGCAATTTTTTTCCCAGAAGGGAATACCACACCTGTACCAGCATGTGCAGAGCCAAGTCACCGAATCTCTGTCATTTAGTGTTGGGGCAAAGGTCCATATGACTACTGACACATGGTCAGGGCAGGTATGTCACCTACACTGCCCACTGGGTGAATCTGGTTATGGCTGGGAAGCAGGGAATGCGTGGTTCAACAACAGTGGAGTTGGTGTCACCGCCATGGGTTGCATGCGGGTCTGCCACCACCTCTACTCCTCCTTTGCTCTCTAACTCATCTTCTAAGTCATCTTCTAACTCGTCTTCTAACTTGGCTTCTTCCTCGGCTTCTTCCTCCTCTGCTGCTGTGTCCTCCTCCACACCTGTGCACCCCCAGCTTCCCATAGGCTATTCGACGTGCCAGGTACGCCGTTGTCATGCTGTCTTGGGCATGACGTGCCTGGAAAGCAAAAACCATACTGGATCTGCACTCCTGTCATCTCTGCACTCACAGGCCAATCGGTGGCTGACCCCACACCAACTGAAAATTGGAAAAGTGGTGTGTGACAACGGAAGCAATCTGTTGGCAGCACTTAGACTGGGCAATTTAACACATGTGCCCTGCATGGCACATGTTCTAAATTTAATAGTCCAACGGTTTGTCTCAAAGTACCCAGGATTGCAGGACATTCTCAGGCAGTCCAGGAAGGTGTCTGGCCATTTCAGACGTTCCTACACAGCCATGGCACGCCTTGCTGACATTCAGCGGCGGCACAACTTGCCAGTCAGGCGTTTAATTTGTGACAGCCAGACTCGCTGGAATTCAACGCTCCTCATGTTTGAACGTCTGCTGCAACAACAAAGAGCCATTAACGAATATCTATTTGAACTGGGTGGTAGGACTGGATCTGCAGAGCTGGGGATTTTTTTCCCCCATTACTGGGTGCTTATGCGTGATGCCTGCAGGCTCCTGTGCCCTTTTGACGAGGACACAAATATGGTTAGTCGCACTGAAGGCACCATCAGCGACCTAGTACCCTTTGTGTTCTTCCTGGAGCGTGCCGTGCGACGAGTGACAGATGAGGCCGTAGACCAGCGTGACCAGGAGCAGGAAGAGCATGATTTCTGGGCGGAATCACCAGAACGTTCCCAGGCACCTGCTGCAACGCAGGGAGAGCTGTCAGAAGTGGAGTCAGAGGAGGAAGGTGGCTTTGTGGAGGCGGAAGACCAACAGGAGCAGGCTTCCCGGGGGGCTTGTGGTCACCTTTTGGGGAGCCCTGGTCTTGTACGTGGCTGGGGGGAGGAGACGGTGGTGGATGAGGACGTAGTCCTTGATAACGAGGAAGGGCAGATGGATACCTCTGCATCCAACCTTGTGAGAATGGGGTCTTTCATGCTGTCATGCCTGTTGAAGGACCCCCGTATCAAGAGGCTTAAGGAGAAGGACCTGTACTGGGTGGCAACGCTACTAGACCCTCGTTACAAGCATAAAGTGGCAGAAATGTTACCAATGTACCACAAGTCCGAAAGGATGCTGCATTTCCAAACCAGCCTGCAAAACATGTTGTACAATGCTTTTAAGGGTGATGTCACTCCACATTCCAGGGGCAGGGCTGCCGGTAATCCTCCCACGAGCACACCTGCAAGGACAATGCACTTTGGCCACTCTGTAACATCAGACATGCAAAGTTTTTTCAGTCCAAGGCAGCGCCAGAACCCTTCTGGATCCACCCTCAGAGAACGCCTCGACCGGCAGGTAGCGGACTACCTGGCATTAACTGCAGATATCGACACTCTGAGAAGCGATGAACCCCTGGACTACTGGGTGCGCAGGCTTGATCTGTGGCCAGAGCTGTCACAATTTGCCATAAACCTCTTGGCTTGCCCCGCCTCAAGTGTCCTCTCAGAAAGGACCTTCAGTGCAGCAGGAGGGATTGTAACTGAGAAGAGAACTCGCCTAGGTCACAAAAGTGTGGATTACCTGACCTTTATTAAAATGAATGAGGCATGGATCTCGGAGGGTTACTGCACGCTGGAAGACTTGTTCTGACTGCCCATGCAGCTGTCCTTCTCTGCAAGTCGCTTGACACCACTCACAGCTGTCCTTTAGCGTCCTCTTCCACCACCGTACAAACTAGGGTGCAAATCCTACTGGTTTGAGGCATGGATCTCAGAGGGTTACTGCACGCCGGAAGACTTGTTCTGACTCCCCATGCAGCTGACCTTCTCTGCACGCCGCATGACTCCACACACAGCTGTCCTTTAGTGTCCTCCTTTTTGAACGGGTAAATCCTGAGTTTTTCTGGCCTCTGTGCTTCAGTGGCTGCGACAACAAAAAAACAAATATTTTCAACATTTATCTAACATATATTTGTCCAAGCTTTTACATTCCCTATCTGATCCCCCATGCCCCTCTATGAGGGGGTGGCCATATTTGTGCAGTAGATGTCTGTTAGCATTAGAAGCTGTAACTGACAGGCTGAGAAGGGACAGTCAGGCTGGCGTTGGAGTTTTCCAATGTGCAGCTATCGAAATTCGAGTCGCTGTTAAAACATGGTTGATCAGTGCTTGGTACGCTATCTTAGTATATTTTAAAGGTTCTGCCTGCGGTATGGTTGTGATACCATGTATCTAACATCTTTTTTCTGTCCTCTGTGCTTCAGTGCCTGCGACAAAAAAACAATTATTTTCAGCATTTATATGCCATATTTTTTCTGGCCTCTATGTTTCAGTGGCTGCGACAAAAAAAACATAATTTTTCAGGAATGTACACATGCCTGATTTTTCAGGGTTCTGCAACAGCGGCAAAATTGTATCTTTTATGGTCACCGCAGGTGATCAATAAAGTAGTCCAAAACTGGGCCCGCACTGCAGAATCAGTGTTTTTTGGTTCACTTCACTGACATTGAATTACCTCTGCCTGACCGTGCACGTGCGCACAAGCACGGTGACTGCTAAACACACCACTACAGAAATATTCCCACCGACAGGACGAACGTCCTGGAGGTGACAAGCAACTAGTAAAAACTATTATTCGCTCACTTGACGGTATCATTAAAGCTTTTTGCGTTTTTTTGTTGAAGTAAACGCGGCGTTTTGTCTTTGCGTGTGAACCGGCCCTAACCTTTACACGACTTGATTGGCATGTAGACGCCGGACGTTTTAAAGCAGTTTATTACACAAGTTTAGGAATGTAGTGTGATTTGTGCCCTTTACAGCACAAAACGCAACGCTGTGTCAAAAACGTATTTTTCAGAGACATTTTTGCCCTTGATCCCCCTCCGGCATGTCACTGTCCAGGTCGTGGCACCCTTTAAACAACTTTAAAATCAGTTTTCTGGGCAGAAATGGCTTTTCTAGGTTTTAAAGTTCGCCTTCCCATTGAAGTCTATGGGGTTCGCAAAGTTCGCGAACGTTCGCACTTTTTGGCGGAAGTTCGCGAACGGGTTCGCGAACTTTTTTTGCGAGGTTCGCTACATCTCTAGTGGAAGCCCAGGAGTCAGAATCAAGAGCTACATGAGGAGATCTGCCACAACCATCTTAAGTGTGTAAGGTGGTACAAGTTGTCTTGTTGAAATTGCACATGTTGTTAATAAAGTAGATCAAGAGAGGGATGCCTCTGGAAGGAAGCTGAGGGGCGGGGGCCATTCTGGCAGTGCTAAAGACAGGAAAAGAAGCTGTTGCCCTGGAGGGTGAGATTAGGCAGGAACAGTGATTGTGTTTATCCGGAGTGGGGCCCATGATATCAAGTACTGAAATAATAAAGCTATGATTTAGTTAAGAAACTGAGCCTTACATATACACACACACAGTGTCCCTCTTGGCATTTCACCACTACAGAATGAAGCAGGCACCCCAAGGCCACAAACAAATATGTAAAGCTTATGTAAGAATAACAGTGGAAATCTCTTTTTAAGTTTACAAATTTTTCCTAGGTGCAATAACCTATAGAAACCAATTAGATGTTTTTAAATAGCTGGCTAGGTGTACTGCATAGCAAACTTAGCCCCTTTGATTGCATGAAGAGGGGGAAAAATGAAACATCCTCAGTACTACCTGGGGCACCTATCTATTTATAGGTGCCCTCACTTGCTGTCTTGAAGTAAAGCTAATGACTGGCTCATGTTCTTAAAGGGCTTTGCCTCCAGTTCAGGTTACATTGTATTACAATGTCTTGTCAATCTACACTTTCAATGAAGATATATTGCAGCACAGCCTTACACCTTGACTATTAAAAATGGTTCAGTGGGAGCCCTGCAACTGTAATTACACTGGATATTTCACAGGCCCCATATCTGATCATGTATTTTCTTTATTTGCTTAAATTTTAACAACAGTTTTTTTAAATCACAAGTTTATGATTAAAATATTACTGGGCCATAATAAGGTACGCTATATACTGGTGGTGCTCCAACATTGTAGCTTTTTATACAGGAAGAAATCTCCAAATATGTACACATTTTTTAAAGGCACAAGACCACCTTTAATTGGATAGGTTTGGGGTGTTACAATTATTATTTTTAAGACTAATTAAGTGCTACTAATCTGACTAGAAGTGCTGCAACCAAACCAAAAATGTTAAGGTCAATGCAGAGTTAAGAATACGGTGAATATGTTATTATGCAGCCCACTGTTTATAAGAGCTCACTGTGTGTCCTCAGTAAGCAAACTGTCTGCTGAAAAAAACAAACTCTCCCACAAAGCTAAAAACAAATTATGTAATATAAGGTGCAATGTTTGCTACAGTTCTTAAAGTGATACTGACAACAAAAAAATCTTTTAAAAATATGAACCTACTTCCAAACCTACCTATAGGTCATGTTGACTGTTTTTTCCTAAAAGTCCTGTTTCTCTACATAAATCCTACTGAAGATCCTGAACCTGACAGTCTGGCAACCCGACTGTAGCTTCTCAATCTGTCAAAAGGACTACGTCATAAACTGGGAGGGTTCAGCTTGCCGTTTGCTTCGAAGAGCTCCCCCTCCCTCCCTCGCATAGCATTGCATGGCGTTGTGAACTAGAAAGCAGGCAGGCTTGATCTTTCCATTGCCTGCCTGCTTCAAAGGGCTGTGCCCCCTCTCTGCTCTTCCCACGAAGAATTAAATAGCAGGCCAGCTTAAGCTCTCCAGTGCCTGTCTGCTTCTAAGGGCTCACCCTTGTCGGCAGAAAGCAGAAGGGGCGTTGCAGATTTGTGATTGGGCATATTTATTCACTTGGGAGGCATTTCAATTAAAACTGGAAGAGGGGAACAAACATGGCTGCTCCGTGGGTCTGTAATTCGTGCTACTATAATTATGAAGTGAAAAAACTTTGCAGATTTAGTTTATAAGGAATTTAAAGCTGATACAAATTAAAACACAACAGCAGGTGTAAAAAAAATGTTTCATTGGCTGTCAGTATCACTTTAACGCCTATAGCAACTGATCAGAAGGTAGCATTTATTGGTCACCTGCAAACAAACATCTTCTTGGTTGCTATGGGTTATTGCACCTAGGCAAACTTTGTGCCTTTTCTTACATATGGGGGAAAAAGTCAAAAGGCTTTATTTACAAACTAGTTGCCACATAGCAAAAGTGCCGCTGCCAATGGCAAATATTCAGCAATCTGTTTTAAACAGTATACTACAAGTTAGAAGTTGTAAGCAAAGACTTGATTGGTGGCCACTGGCTATTGCACCTGTGCAATGTAGTACCTATGGTTGTAAATTAGCTCTAAATGTATTTTTTAAAACCTTCATGCTTTTCAGAAAACAAAGTGATGCATATGCCCTCCCACTTGCGATTCGCCAGTGGCAAGGCATTTTAGAGAGATTAGTTGCCCACAGTAGACAAGATTTAACCAAGAGCAACTAAGCCTTATAATGAAGTACAGCATAGGCTTGGTAGCCTATCAGAGATCCTTTCTTGAGTTAGACTTTCCATCATTGGTATCTCTGCTTCCTAGCCAGTCTAACTAAACTTGCTTGTATTCCTTTATCCTTCCTATAATGAGCTGTGCACCTTTGCCTCTTCAAACTAGGGCTCTGAAATATTTTATATTGAGACCTGGCAGAACCAACTAGCCTAGGACCAGACCAATGATGACTTCTATATGTTTAATTGCGGCTTTTGGGTTGCCGTACATGACACTGATGCTGTGCTCATGCCCTTCCTAAATAGAGAACTATCATTTACAGAAAGTTAAATGATCTTCTAATGAATCATCTTCCTATGTAGCAGCATCTTAAAAACTATCAATAAAAGAAATCTTGGAAGCTGCTCAGGTCATTCCATAAACCAAACAAATACTTCTTTACAATGAACTTACAAAAAAATCTCTGACGCCTGCAGGATTGTGTTAAAACAAACCGGGTTACTTGATTGTGGCTCTGAAGACAACCTGTGCCTATTCCTCGGCGCTGAGAAATGTTGCCATGCTAACGACTGTCAATGTATAAAGCTGGTTTTCTAAAGGTGCACTCTCCTAAAAGAAGCAATTTGTATATGAACAACAAAGGAACATAATCCATTTTAAGGTAACAAATATTCTTTTCACAGATGTTTTTTGAGCCAGCTCTAAGCAAAGATTAGAGGGAAAGTAAATGATAGATTAGGCTTTGAAAAAGAAAGCGATTTTTTGGCACCCACAAATGTAATTGTTGTTTACACAAAAAACCCTACTGCCGTAAGTACAAAATAGTTATATGTATTTCTAAAAAAGTGTTTATCTACGGTTTCACAGCTCCCATTTGGAAAAGAGCTCGAAGATTTTTATGGATTTCATTATGTTGAGCCTGATATTGAAGGTGATGAATTTCGCTAGACTACTACTTTAGTGTAATTTGATTTACTACGTTTCTTTAAAACAAGCAATCGATACGAACATCAACAAAACAACATTTTGTTTGGACAGTTAAAAGAGAACAAATGAAAAGCACGATTATTTTTCATAATCCTTCACTGTTTGTTAAGCAAAAAACAGAGGTGTTAAAATCAATCTCACATTTTGTTTCTGTGGTTACAGCGGATTTGGAAAAAATACAAAAATGTATCTATCATTTTTACAAAATTACACATACATAAAAGAGTACTGATAAAGAAGCACCAGGACAACACCTTCTGAATTCCCATCATGTTAGAAACAACATGCTCTTCATGGATTCCATTTAATAGCCTTATGTTTTGATTCTACTATAATGATTGGCTAGAAGATTTGAGTTTTTGCATTAGAGAGTGTTATCAATACCAGAATTGTCAGAATACATGTGCAAGCTTAAAGTAGAGGGAAATATCTTTGGAAATGGTAGATGGATGCATGACAAGCCAGGCTGATGGAACCTAGCAGCAGTTTGGCAGTCCTAGGTCTATAGTAGTGGTAGTCCTAGGTCTATAGTAGTGGTAGTCCTAGGTCTATAGTAGTGGTAGTCCTAGGTCTATAGTAGTGGTAGTCCTAGGTCTATAGTAGTGGTAGTCCTAGGTCTATAGTAGTGGTAGTCCTAGGTCTGTGTATGTTGTCCTAGGCAAAATTTTGAACTATTTAGTCAATTTGAGTTTTTCAATTTTTTATTTTTTTTTTTACATTTTTTGAGCTTTGAAGTATAAGAGTTTTTGTACTGGTATTTGAACATGATTTTATTTGGATTTTTTCATAAATGGTAAAGGTAACACTTGTGTTTTTTAAAATTTTGAGGTTATTCGAAGTAGAAAAGAATGCAAAAATACACAAATATGAATTTTGATAAATAAATGTTTACTTGTACCTGAAAGATTGTGCAATATAGTGTAAAGCAGTGTTGTTTCAGTAAAAAGAGGCTCTCCTGCTGGAACAGCTATTGGAAATGTGAATGTATTTGCTGGTTTCCTTTCTAGCATACGACAGATGCCCTGCTTTGCTTAATGGCAGGCATTCTAGATTTACTGTCAGATTTAGAGGCAGTGTCCCACAACACAAACAACATCAGTTACTCTTTATTTTAATGGCTCCACAATATTTACTGCATTAATGCTTAGAATGCCTAGAACTTATATTAGAATGAGAGGGAAAGAGATAAGAAGGCTCAAGTAAACAGATGCACTAAATGAATGAAATCTGAACCTCTACAGTGACAGAAAATTACAGAACATTATGTAGGGACCCATAGAGTTAATCTGCCCCTATGGCTTTAAACTACTCTACTACCCTACTACTTCTTTATTTCTGCTGTTACTGGGCAAAGACCCATGTATCTAGTTCACCCTTATCTTATACCTTATTGGTTATTTGGGTTTGCCACACCTCTTGCAAACTCATATAGTGTGAAGTGGGAGGGTGTGGCTTCCTCTTCGGCTGCCTCTGTGTCTCAGGAACAGGTCACTGAGCCTGGGAGCAGGACATTGGCCCCAGTAAAGCCTTATCACCCCAGAGATTAATACCTACGTCTGGTGAAGTCAGGGACAGGGACCCCGTGAACGAGGACCAGATAGATAGTTACTCTTGTAAGAGCACTCTCTAGGAGAGTGAGATAGAGAGGGTAGGAAGAAGAGCAGTTTCGGCTCCACCAAGGAAAGTAGCTGCTAGTATACTTCCATACAGGCAATGTTGCCTCAGCATAGGGCCACGGTTAAGACATAGGAGACAGGCAGTACCTTAACCCTTATCCACAGTCGGCTGTAGGACTCTTAAAGCTAGAGGTTATCAACCTGAGGACTGAGGTATCTATCCTGACTGCTTCCAAAGGGGTTGCCAAGCTGACCAGGTGCATTTACCCTGCCCAGACTCCCAAAAGAGGTGGGATAAACCGGTGTGCATCCTCTCTTGATGTCCTCAGAGTGTACTATCATTTACCATTGGTATGTGAGTATATGCAATATCCCTGCTTATTCAATTGCTTTTGATAATAAACTATGCTATAGTTAAACTGCAAGAACCTTCTGGCGTCCATCTTTGCTAAAGTGCACTGCACAAAGCTACAGTGACCCTTAGCTCCGCTGGTCACTTCCACATAGCGAAGGCCCATCCTGAAGGATTGAGTCACATGTACCCCATGCTCTAATACCTATACTAGCCTGGGTTTTGACTGGTTTACAGCCAAATAGGGGTTATTAAAGTCTGGGTACAAAATATTTTAATGGAAACATAGTTTAAGGAAAACTATACCTTCAGAATCACATTACGACATAATCTACAATAATCTTACCACATTGGAATATATATATCAGTAAATATTGTCCTTTTACATCTTTTCCCTCAGTGATCACATGACCAGAAATTCTAAGCAGATTTCCAGTATGCATTAATCTAAATTTTCAGTGGTTTTAAAGTTGTTCATAAATGTAATTGCTATTGAACGCAGTATGTGCTGGGCTGCTTATATTTACTGCACTCCTGACTCTGAAACAATGTTGTAAGTTGGCTGATTAACAGACCTAGAGGAGAACTAACACCTCTTACATTGTTATAATCAGACCAAAGAACAGAAAGGTATAAACAAACTGCTTTTAACCGCCATTATATATACAATAAATTTTAAACCCACTGAACATTTATAGCTAATGTATATTGAAATTATTAAAGTCTGGGTACAAAATAGTTTAAAGTGATACCTCTTCAAGGCAGGTAGTATTTCCAGGGGCCCTTTTATCCATGTGCTGTGTAGTTTGCACTTTGTGCACAACTGCATTAAATTCTTAAAGGAGACTGAACTGGCACATTGGTGCAAAGTGTAAGTGTATATCAGCACAATTGCACTTAAAAAGAGGACCATTTGTCTGTAGCAATCAATCAGTGTGTATCATGTATCAACTGGTTACCCATGTAGAAAGTATCTTTTATCACATTTTATCCTTAGAATTTAATGAGGTCCATGATCTAGCACCGTGATCCCCAGTGGCTTGTGAGCAACATGTTGAGTTTACTTGGAAGGTTTGGACTCTGGTCTTTTTTCAACCCTATGTAACTATGTAACCCCTTGGATGTTGCTCTCAGTGCCCCCAAACCAGGTAGTTATTTTTGAATTCCTGACTTGGTGGCAAGTTTAGGTTGAATAAAAACAAGATTTACTACAAATAAAGCCCCTGTAAGCTGATAGTGTGCATAGAGGCCCCTAATAGCCAATCTTAGCCCTTATTTGGCACCTCCATGAACATTTATGGTGCTTGTGTTGCTCTCCAAGTCTTTTTACATTTGACTGTGGCTCACAAGTAAGAAAGGTTGGGGACCCCTGCTAGACTCTAGTAAGAGGGACTGGTGTGGGGAAGGCTTAGGGAAGGGAGAGATGGTATGGAAAATTGGGCTTCTCTTTTTGTTTTTGTTTTGTGTATTGTTTGTATTTCTGTGTGTGGTTTTGTGTACTATTCTGTTGCACCGAAGGTACATTTTATATTAAATCTCTTACCTCAGATTTAGGGAATATCCACAGCAACAGCTTTTGTCACCCGCGGCAACTCACTTTATCACTGCATGCCTTAGGTATCTCCATTTATATTGCAATCTTAAATGTAAGGACCCCAGGCGAACAAAATGAAAAATACTTTTCCTGGCTTGTTAAGGGGATAAAGAAAGACTTTTGTTTCCAGAAAACAAAATAAAAAGTGGTTTAAAGGGATTCTAAAGTGGAAAAGTTGCCCGCTGTAACACAGCCTCTCATACCTGACACTGTTGTTTGAAAAAAAAGTTTGAACAAAAATATAAATGTTATATCTGTTAAAATAAGTGTATTCCTAATTTACTTATTGCTTATCTATAGGCCCAAACTCACATACTTTGTACATACATGTTTCCTGGAAAAATATTTGTTTGTTAGGCTCTTCCAAATTGTAAAAGCACAAACAAATTAAAATGCAGAATGAAAACAAAAATGATAATCTAAAATTTTTCAATTTCAGAAGAATTGAAAAAAAAACAACTAAAATCACAAATGAAATAAAGATTGTTACTAATACGATTAGTGAAAACAAAAAAATATCAACCTTAGTAAATAGGCTCCTAAGTGTTCCACTTATTTTTCCAGTTTAGTTGCATGTCTTCCTGTTCATTCAAGGCAACCTAATCTGCACTGCATAGTGTTACTACTGGAGTTTAAGATTATGAAGAGACTGTATTTTGAAAAAAGCACTTTTCTATACTATTAGTCTATTAGTCCTGTCTTGACAGAGAAACATGATTATCCTTTAGAGAAGTAATATTTTTCCAAGCCACAAGCCAATTATCTGTTATTTTATGCTTATTTGTCAGAACAACTTTTGAGGAAAAAATAACATTATAAAAACAGAACAATATCTTGAAGGGCCACATCCTACAATGGACCTCAAGTGATGATTACAGTTTATAGAATAGCAGATACAAAGCTTTCTGAGTCAGTTTAACTTTAGTTGCTATAATGGTGGAACTGACCAAGGGAGATTATGATTTGACCTGTAGTTCCAGCATCACAGAGGACACAAATGAGCTATTCTCTTGACAAAATTGCATACCACTAATATTGTAAGCAGTTGCCTGTTTCATTGCAAATCAGGCACAGTTTCACCAAATATTTTGTAAGTCTGCCTGGCATCATTTCCGGTGTTCACTGGTGTAATTTCCAGTGTTTTGTGTGTCTACGCATGTATCCTGCGCTTATCGACGTAACAACTAAGGGAACCCTGGATCCATGGTCAGGAGGTACCAGAAGCTTCAAGGTTCCTATGCTTCAATAGGTGGTGCAGCACCTGATTTGGAACAAAAGGCTAGATGAACTGAGCAGCACTGAGCGCCACTATATGGAAGAGAGAAGAGTGCAATTTGATGCAAGTAACTTTAATGAAAGAAGTTTTAGGTGAAACTCACTGCGGGGAAAAGCAAAAGTTGCCCAGTGTGTTTGTGGATATTATATAAGCCCTAATGAGTTCTGCAACAACAATCTACAAGGCATCTACATTTATACACCTTTCTATAGGCACACTTTGTAATCACTAATACATTCACAACAACACTTTATTTTAGCATAAAAGCACAAATGCAAGTCATACTAAGGGGCACATTTACTAACCCACGAACGGACCGAATGCGTCCGATTGCGTTTTTTTCGTAATGATCGGTATTTTGCGATTTTTTCGGAAATTATCGCAAGTTTTTCGTTACCAATACGATTTTTGCGAAAAAACGCGAGTTTTTCGTAGCCATTCCGAAAGTTGCGCAAAATCGGATTTTTTCGTAGCGTTAAAACTTGCGCGAAAAGTCGCGATTTTTTTCGTAGAGTTAAAACTTGCGGGAAACGTCGCTCCTTTTAAGTTTTAACGCTACGAAAAAGGCGCGACTTTTCGCGCAAGTTTTAACGCTACGAAAAAATCGCCAGATTTTGCGCAACTTTCGGAATGGCTACGCAAATCGTATTGGTAACGAAAAAGTTGCGATAATTTCCAAAAAGTCGTAAAGGCGCCGAAAAAATCGCAAAAAATACGAAAAAGTCGCAAAATGTTAATTTTCCAATCGGAATTTTTCCAATTCAGATTCGAATTCGTGTCTTAGTAAATCAGCCCCAAAGAGTGGTTTTCTCCTATACTCCTGGGACCTGAAGTTGGCCCCATTGTCAGTCTGCCCCATTTATGTCTATGTGTTTTTTCCAGTACTCAGCCCAATGTGTACTTACTAGCAGCATACATACCCATGTTGTCAGACATAAATTAACAGGGAAATTTTGTATTTTGCCATGGGCTAATTTTTTTGTGAGATTGTCATGAAAATTTGCCATGACAAAATAATTTGGCAAGAAAAAAATGGGCATTGACTTTAATGTATAAAAATAGGTGCATGGGTAAAAAACAATTCACACAGGTAAAGACAAAGGGCCCGATTCACTAAAGTCCGAAATAAGGAGTGCTATTTATAGCATGCGTTAAAAATCTTATCACTTCTTATTTTTCACTCGATTCACTAAAAGGACACTTGTCATAATTAAGAAGCGATGTTCTTGGCGTTATTTATCTTACGATGACATATTTTCAAGCAATATATTACGCAGCGCACAAGATATTACACAGCGCGCAATATTTTATGCAGAGCGCAATATATTACGCAGAGCGCAATATATTACGCTCGTAACCATTACTTTCTGAAAACCACCATTTCCCTGAAAACTGGAGGATGCATCACTCTAGGGCCAACATATACTTGAAAAAATACGACTGCAAACTCCATGTTGTGTTGCCAATAGCTCACGAACCGCAATTTTCTTTAAGTACCGCCTGCCCCAAGTAGGGTTAATATTCACACAGAGTAACACAATATTTTGCACGTTTAACGCTTCATATGTGTTTGTGAATCATGCGTTAGTACTATTTGTATTCGCTAATTAACGCAATGCGTTTTTTTGTGCATGCGATATGCGGATTAACACATGCGAAATGACTTTGATGAATCGGTACTTAATTATCGCATGCTTTTTAATGAAAAAAACTATGCGATAAGCGTTATTGACCTTTAGTGAATCGGCCCCTATAACGCTTATCGCATAGTTTTTTTCATTAAAATATGTAATTGTAAGATAAATAACGCCAAGAACATCGCTTCTTAATTATGACAAGTGTCCTTTTAGTGAATCGAGCGAAAAATAAGAAGTGATTAGATTTTTAACGCATGCTATAAATAGCACTCCTTATTTCGGACTTTAGTGAATCGGGCCCCTTATTTCGGACTTTAGTGAATCGGGCCCAAAGCGTGTAAAAAAAAGTCATGGGCATTAAAAAAAAATCACGTGGTAGGAGTAAGAAAAAATGCCCATTTACTTTAATGTATTTGGAGTAAGAAAAAAAAATAACTGGACATATTCGCTCACCACTAATACCCACCTATGCCTCTGTGCACAGTGCTTCATAAAAAGGACCATTTTGGCTCACATTAGTGGGAACAGATATTTTATTATTTTCTGTAACCATAAGGTGGACCAGAAAGGGAGCATCTCCTATCTTCTTATGAAAACTACATGTTAAATGATCAGGATGAGAGAACCCAAATAATCTCGTGCATACTTCATTTTTACATGAGTACTATTTAAAATTCGCTGACTCCTGGACATATTCCAGTGACTAAACATTTTATGTTGTGCAGCATTTTCTACCAGCCTGCAAGTGCTTTATGAAGAAATTATGCCCTGTGTTTTACTTTGTACTTTTTTCCATTCATAACATTAGGTTCTGCTGATCCCAGCTATTCAGAAATTAGTTTCTGCTTAATCGTGACATTTTGAAAACTACATAAATATGTTATGCTTACATGCAGTTATCCAGAATGCTATTTTCCGACTTGGTAATTTAGCAATCGCAAAGTTAGATTTAGGCTGGTTTTGCTAATAACAGCTTTTATTGTGATACAGTAATCTTCAAAAAAAGTTCAAATAATACAAGAGCATAAAAATATTAATATTAATGGCTGAAACAAAAGGTGAATAAATCATGGAGACTGGTGATCTGAGTGACTCTGTATGCCCAACAGCTTGGCTTTGCTCCCTTGTTTCTGTATTACTACTAAGGGTAAACAATGGCATCTGGCTGTGGCTTCATAGTTATACCATATTACAAAAAAATCATGAAAATATTCTTTAAGACTCTCTTTTCTCTATTCTTTAAGGTGGCAGGATTTTGGATACCAAAGAGTTTTGGCTGCATGGATAAATCTTTCTGTAAGAATTATATACGGACAGTGGTCTAGCGATGAATGGGTTTGACAAATAGTTGACCAACCCCCGACCCTAACCTGCCTGCTCCCAACCTGTGCCCAACCCCACCAGGAAATCCACGTATGTTTATAGACCCACACCTGACCTGCCTCATCTCTGATGTCATGGATGGGACGGGGCAGCAGTGTAACTATAAATAGATACTGCCAAAGGTGGAAGCAGGGCTCAGTCAGGTCCAGGGGGGGTTTGGCCGCCAATGTTGTGTGAATGTCAGCCCAAACCCACCGGACCCGAGGGTCCTGCTGACCCACACATAGCTACACTGGTAGGGTGGGAATATGTGATCAATGGTAGCTGTTACTATATGTTCCTCATACTATATGAGTGTAGGGATAATTAGTTGATCAATAACCACTGATTGTCAAGAGAATGTATGGTATGTAGCTTCTTTCTAGGAATATAGAAGCACCAAAAATAAAAAAAAAAGCTTTGCTGATTTAATGGTAAGGGGATATCCGGGCAAACTGAAATATTCTACAGTCAATAAAGCACCTTGTATTGCTTTTCATGAATGCCTCACACTGGTTTTAATTAGGACCATAGACACATACTGTTTTTGACAACAAGGCTTGATATTGCCACTCAATGTTTTAGTTGTAGCTGAGGTGGTACTAGGGTAGATTCATATCTATTGTTTCATTAAGTCTCCTGTATTCAGGTGATATGTTCCTGAGCTTTATTTTCATGGTTGGCCACTGGCCCATTTTTAGTGTTGGCTGGAGTAGCAGAACAATATGATATACATTTGGTGGAAATATAAACTAAGACAATACTAGACCCAAATAACTGGCCAAGTTAATTAGAGGTATTCTATTATGAGCTACGCCAGGCTTTGTGCTACTTGTCTCTATCTAACTATTGTATACCAAATGACCTGCATAGAATGTTGCAGCCTGGCTTGGCATTGAAAAGAATGGGAAAATTATTCAGATTATTCAAATGTTTACTTAATAGGTTTTATAAAAAAAAATGGTTTTCTCCCAAAAACCATACTGGCACCATCCAGCCATCTTGTAGGTGGGCAGTGCATACTTTATTTCCTAGTGTGAAGGCAAAGCTGTGATACTGTGAAACCATGTTGCTCAATTGTAACCCAGACACCAATGGAGGAAGGTCTTTGGGGGGCACCCCATTTTAAAGTTTTAAAGTAAATGTATCATTTATCAAAGTTATCGTTGTCCTTAACACAAAAGTAAATCAGGTGCTGTATATTACTTTTTATGGTCTATGTGATGAGCGAGATTTTAAATGAAGCTGTTATTGTAAAATATGGGAAGTCCAACAAAAAATGCCATAATGCATTTATATCTTAATATTTTGTTCACACACTCATACAAAAGGAATGTATAGAAGAAATTAATGTGCTGTCAAAGATTAAATTTGAGCTGTTTTCACGTGCCATGCCCCCATATGGTTTCCTAAAAATGAATCAAACAGCCAAAATACGGAAATATCGTGAATATTCACCTTGCCGTTTACCTTCCTATGTACCTACTGCCGCACACAGCTACTGTATAACTAGTCTTTGCCTATATATTCCTCAGCAACAAAGCTGACAGATGTGGAATTGGTTTCCAATTCCCTGTGTGCTGATTTCCTACATTTGTTTTGCTTGCAGAATCCAATTTCTGAAATGTGACAATAGATTTGGCAAAGTGAGCCAGCTGAACTCAGTAGAGACCTCTTAAATGTGCTGCTCAGATTTCCCGTACTGTCATTTGTCTTGGATAGATTCACTATAGGTTAAGCATTTACATAGATTTCAGTGTTCCCCTTTTATATGATGAACAGTTTATTGTTTCTCATTTGACAATTTATGTTATCATTGCATTGCACACACTGCTGCTTTTGCTATGGAGGTTAATGCTTTTGTTTCAAGTTCATTTATAGCACATTTGAGGGTAGAAAAATATTTTCTGATGACCGATTTGCCAAAAAACAGCCAACATGTTTCTTTTCTGCAAAATATAATTAAAATGGAAAGTATCCAGATACTTAAAGGTTCAATTTTTACTTGAAACTTAGCAAACATGCCAGAAAAAGGGTTGCTGTTTAATTATACTATTGGCTGAAGTGCTTAAAATTAACTACCTGGGGCTTGTTCAAAGCATTCTAATAAACTATTGCTTATAGGCAGCAATCTGAACTATTGTATATATATATACTGTATATATATATATATATATATATATATATATATATTTATATATGTATATGTGTACATAATATTTATTAGAAATTAGAATCAGGTTCATTCTAATCCTTAATGATTATAACAGCTACATTTTAATAACTAGAACAATTTGATGTTAAGCAGGATTAAATGGGCAAACTGTGCATCTGATTATTTTACAATTTGGAATTTGGATCAAGTCAGTATTTAATATGTTATTTTTTCTGATTTTAGAAAATGGCATGCTTATAATATGAAACTGGATGAAATAATCATAACCCACCCCCCCACGTAATAAAATGCCAGCAGGTTGCTATGGGTTACTACCCCTGGGCAAACCTGGTGTTTTTATTACATAACTCCATAATTGTTGTATGGACCATGAATCACATGGCCCCAGCCGGTCACTATCAGGCCTTCTGGTATGTTATAAGCATTCCCCTGGTGTTTCATATTCGTGAATGACATGTCAACATTTTGAGAACCTAAATAAAGTTCTTGCAAAGTGTACAGTAAGTTGTTTAATGATCTCCATCCACAATTTGTTGCAGTCATGACAGTGCAATCTGTGTAGTTATAATTATTATTAGTAGTAGTATCAATATTATTAACATATATTTATAAAGCACCAGCATATTCCATAGCAATGTAGAAATGAAGGGTGTAAATATACATTACAACAAGAGGGCTTATTTACAAAATGGGTGCAAAGAGCAAAAAACAGGTGCAATTGGCAATGTTTTTCACACTTTGCATCCCATTCCCACCATGATCAGCCACAGACTGTGATTCTTGCTCTTTAGAATAGAGCAGAAGGACCTTTGCTTTCCTTATTAATATGGAACTGAATGCTTTTGGCAGCACTGTATCGAAGAAGAGTGAGCTGGGGTAGGAGCATAGGCATAATTACATCTAACCCTTTACCCACCCATTCATTTCAGACACAAAGTTAGGGAACACTTGTGGCAGTCATGCAAAATAGTAACTTTATTCATACATCAAGTGATTCACAGAATACAGGCACATATTCACACAATTCCAAGCAGGGCTCCATGTAACATTTACATTTACTTATTTTTCAGAGGAAGTCAGACTTACTAGAGGTTGCTAGGTTGGGCTATCACTTTTTTCTCCAGTCTCTGTGGGGTCCCCTGTCCCCACCTGAATCAGCAATCTGACACTCCCTAAGGTGTCCCTTTGCTATTCCCACACAGGCATCTTCTAATGGCAGACTCTAGCCTGAAGCTCATCAAACCCTACTCCTAGCCTACCCCTATCCGCTTGGGTCCCTATCCTGTGGAAGAGCCACTGTGAAAACTACTTCCCTCTACCTTCATAGGTGGGGCAGTAGGCGGCCCATGCTACTTATGCCTACCTCAGACACCTAGGGCCTGTTCCACTATTAAGCTGCCCTGCTCTGTCCTGTCCAAGCCTTTATGTCTGATCTTCTTTCCACCCAGCTGGTCTGAGCTCTCCCATCCGAATCCTGGGTGCGGTTCCCTTTTTTTTACTCTATTGCCTCAGTATTACAGCTAACTAATATCACAGTTTTCACCCCCTTACATGCTCTGCACCTTGTTGTAGATTTCATAATCCAGTAAAAGGTGCAGACTGCAGTTGTGCCTTGGACTAGGGCCAAGAAATAGTGGAAGAGAGAAGAGGCACATGCCTAGAGCCCAATATTAGGGGGATCCTGGGCACATACCAGTTCTGGCTGCCTACCCTTAGTTCATGGTCCTGAAGGGTCGTTGAATGTAGGATGCATGGAGACGAGCTAGAGAGTCTAGGCTTCTTGTCACTCCTGCTGATTGCAACCCCATTCCGTCCCCTTCTTGTCACTCTTATTGCTTGTGTGGGGGGGCGGAGCTAGGCAGTTTTGATCATCATCTTGCCTTTTGCACACTTCCTATGGCACACTTGATTCTGCACTACTCTGGACACAAGGGAGTTGAAATTTATTAGGAAATAATATTTTATTTTTATATCAGTGACCTTTCAGACCCCACCTGAATCTTACTGAGAGTGGAAGACTCCAGCTAGATATCCAGCTGTTTCCCTGTTGACTGCTCCTAAGAGCACCTACCAGTGGAATGGTTAACATAACATATAGACAGTTTTGTGTATTTTAAATGGTGCATAATTATTTCAGGTGTCAGGGTGACTTGACACCTGACAGATTGGCAATTGAATGTTCTGCTTTTTAACTAAACATTATTGCTAAATAAAATGCAGTCCTCGGTTTCTAATAAAAATATATATTTTAAAAAATAAGGGAGAGAATAACAATGAAAAGTTATAAAGTTGCTACAGAAAAAACAACAAACTAGTATAATTTTATGTGATGACAGGAATCTGCCAGCAGAAATCATCTCTTTTCAATAAAATAGTTATTACATAATAATAGACTGGCAAAGGACTATTTCAATCCAATGAGCTTAAGAAAAGTTTCGGTCATTTACAGCTGTAGTAGCCTCTTTGATTTAAGGAACTGTTAAAATTCACGGTGATACCTGTAAAATTCATACAGCCAACATTGGCCTAATTCAACTTCCCTTAATCCATCAACAATGCTTAAATGGAACATGGAGTGCCCAGCTGGGTGCTTCCTACACAGACAGAGATAGCAAATACTATAATGCACACTACAGGAGGAACAGCTATTACAGCTCAAGAACTAGAGATGCACCAAATCCAGTGGCCACATCAAAAAAGTCATGTGGTTGTGTCAAAAAAGTCATGCAGTAGCCGCATTTTGCAGATTTTTCATACTTTAATGATTTTTTCTGCACATTTTTAAGCAAAGTGTAATGGGGCAGATTCGCTCATTACTACTAAAGAGGAATATTTTTCATTCAAACTGAAATGATCATATATTCTTATTGTGTTAATATAAAAATGACAATGTTTTTACTAAGAAATACTGTTAGTATTCAAACAGTCTGTTACAATCTCTTAGGGCTGCACCAGTGGTATAATCTCCAGACAGGGGCTAATGTAATGGAATTTCCTGAGACTGCTGTCAGGAGGCCTTACAGAAAGCATAGCACATATGTTAGTAAGATAAGAATATGAGGTTTAGGACAAAATCAATTAGAAAATATATTTATGCTGTGAAATGACAAGACACTAGCGATGGGCAAATTTTTTTCGCCAGGCATGGATTCACAGCGAAATTCAGCATTTCATCATTGGCAAATTGTTTTGTGAAACCAACGCGAATTTTTGTTTTGCACAGTTTTACAAATTTTCTGGAAAAGCGAAACAGGACAGATTTGATCATCACTGCAAGTCCCATTTAAAGAGTCAAAAAGATGCCTACATGTCCATAGGGATCAAGAAAACCTGACCATAAGATCCTTAGGGGAGAAATACTTATGATTAATAGATGTTATGCAGATTCCAGCTATGTCATGCTATTATTCTAATAATATATATATGCATTTTAAATTATGAGGAGGCATGTATGATTGAGGATTGTTTAGTCCACTTGTTTTTGAGAGGGACCCCTCCTTTGATTAGTGCTGCAGATGATTTTATTGGTTAGGTTTTTAAATATTTGCTGCCAGAGGTGTTAATAAATATTGCTTTTTATTCATAACACATGACTAGTATTGATTGTTAAATGGTCACTCAGGGATAAAGTCCATTTTTTGGGGGGAACACATAGACAGCATTTAGAAACAAATATTTGAACCTTTCATTTTATGGAGGCAAATGTAAGTATTTATACATTTAAACATTCATTATGTATTTAAACATGCCTTACACACAGTATTATAACCTGGAGTTTTCAAGGTAAAGTCATGGAAATTAAAGGTTATGAAATAGGAACAGTTTTATACAAATATATACCTACAAATAAATTGAAAGCTAAATAGAGGATGGCTAATATTCAGACCGAAAAGCTTATCGCTACAAACAATCGATGCAGTTCCTCAAGTATATAAATAGCTAAAATTGCATAAAGTATCAGATCATTACAACAAGAGACTCATGGAGCCATCAGTGGAGACAAAGTAAAGCTGAAGTACTGGATAAATTCTTTCTTCGGTATTCACCAGGGAGGATCCCCTGACAGACTATTTACATTGTATTAATAATTCAGTAGCACCTGCATTCTTGGTTAGAACTGGGAGAGGTAGGAAATTGCTGATAAGGTTAAAATAAATACGGCTGGTGGCTATATTATTATTATTTTAATCTTAGCCGATTGTTTCTTCCCTTATATCACAGGTAGATGTTGATGCAATTCACACAAGAAATTTCAAAGGCTTATGCTCCCTTCCAGACAGACTGCTATTTCATTTATTTATGTATCTTCAGCTCTGAAACTAAGTAACTGGTGTAAGCTGTTGGGTACTGCTTTTTAAAACTGTGCTGTTGATCACTGTTGATCTGGAAATCAGTCAGTTTGACATTAATAGTCAGGAAGAAGTTTTGATGAATTTTAACATGCTGCAATTTAAAATTTTGGGGCATTTTGTGGTGCAGCTTTGGTGCCCAGTAATTTTGTAAAGGATTCATGATGCTGCTAAGACATGAATAGTATAAAAGTTTTTTTTACAGTATATTGAAAAGCCCAAATACACCTGAGCTCAGCCCAGGTACATTCACTTAATCTCACCTCCTTGGTTCTTTAGGGCAATTGTGATAGGAGGAGAAATACAGTTAATCAAATTAGCCCTCCCTTTTAACCCATGTAATGACTTACTCATTATTTTTCGAAGCATAATTATGGTGTTTGGAGGGGCATATTATTCAAAACCCATTATCTGATCCAACGGGGTGGGAAGGACAGGAAGTAAAGGTTTAAACAATACAGAGTAACATTGTAAATTAGGTTAAAAAAAACCTATTCATCAAATCCAACCTTTTATGTCTACGTAAAACTAACTGCTAGCTGACCTAGAGAAAGGAAAAACACCCTTGTGAAGCCTCTTCAATTTGCCTTACAGGAGGAAAAATTCCATCCTGACTCCAAGATGGCAATCAGACCTGTCCCTGAAATAACCCTATTTCCTCACTTGCTAAAAAGCCTTGCAACCTTTCCTTAAAGCTATATATAATGTATTGCCCAGTACTACTCATTCAGGGAGATAATTCCATAACTTCCCAACTCTCACTACAAAAATCCCTTTCTAAATATTTAGATGGAACCTCCTTTTTTATTGGAATGGACGCCCTTGTGTCTGCTAGAAGGCCTTACTGGTTAATAAAACATTAGAAAGATTATTATATGATCCCCTTATACATTTATGCATGGACCCTTTTTAATTCAATAATTTCTATTACTAAACCAAAAGTGGCATGGTATATTCTATATGGGGCCTTAACAGCACTCTGTAAAATAGAAGGATGACCCCCTCCTCCCACAAATCTATTCCCCTTTTAATACAGCTCAAAATCTTGTTTGCCCTTTGTAGCTCCTGACTGGCACTGTGCTGCCCACTACAGACGTCAAATTTACTGGCCTATAATTGCCAGGCTGAGATTGAAATCCCATTTTAAATACAGGAATTACATCAGTATCCCTCCAATCCATAGGCATCTTACCAGAGGAGAGCAGAAAATCATAAATAGAGGCCTGGCTAAAACTGAACTAAGCTCTCTCAGTACCTGAGGCTGTATCAGTGCCTTGTTCACATTTTTCTTCTAAACCTTTATGCATCACATTCTGCATCAATCACTGACTATATTGAGCAGAGCTATCAGTGCCCCTATCAGGTGGGTCTGTGACTCTTTTTTTGAATACACTAAAGAAAAGAACTGATTTAGCAAATGTGTCTTTTTTGTATCTATTATAACCACAGTATTTCCATTATTTAACTGAACCACACTCTCAACCTACTAAAAGCTTTTTGGGGTTAGTCTTAGCCTCTGCTTCAATGTACTCCTCATTTTCTATCTTTGCCTTCCTGTTTTTTTAACATTTGTTGAATTGTTTATATTAATTAAACTGGATCCCACTGCCTTGTGGTTTTTAAATGCTTTCCTTTTTGTCCCTATTAAATTCTTTACATCTGATACAATGACCCATTAACATTTTACAATAAAAAATAAAGAAACAAAGGCAGAACACATTCAATATATCCTATTTGTGTCTCAGGTTAAATTAATTGTAAACTCAAATATCAAATTTGGCATAATAAAAGCCAATGTAATTCCAAGCAACTTTCCATATTTTTAATTATTTTAAAGTTATTTGTAAATTAATTACATTTTAAGTGGGCTGTTTGTTATAGTGTCCTCCACTGGGGCTCCATTGGGCTTTTTGTACTCTGTGTTTGGTATACTTTGTCCTTGTTCCAGATTTTATGTGCCTGTGTCCATATGTGTGATGGTCATGTCAGTGGGAGAGGTTTTTTTAAGACGGAAAAATCCCTGTTGCTGCCAACCAGTATAATGCGCCATTAACAAGTAGGCTCTTCTCTCCATTCATAAATTTACCAAGAAACTATCCTCTACCAGATATTTTGTATGATATGGTTTTAGTGTGCTTCCCTAAACATTTTTTTCCTAAGGCAAACAACTCAACTATTCTATTGTCCGTAGCACGTTGCAAATCGTTGACTAGAATCACCCAATTAGAGCAGCTGAAATCTCTCTGCAAATGACAACATGAGTGACTTGGTTGCTCCTATAAAACATGTTAAAAACCGATTCTATGCCCCTTTAACAATACCTCTACATAACAATACCTCCAGCTCCACTGTAGATTTTACAGCCGTGTTTGTTTTCCACTATTTCTTTTACATTCTTGCTATCTAGGTTCCTGGAGAGAGTGTCCTGTAAGTGCTGCAAGCAGGGAAGGAATGCCTGCACTGACTGTGCATTTATGGCTGCCCTGGGAGATGCTCACAGCACTTACAGAAATAACTCATGGCTAAGGAAGCAACACTGCCAATTCAAAATCCTCCACAGAGCTGCAGCAACTGGATTCTGGTTTGAGGAGGTGACTGAGAAGCTGATGTAGAGCGCTCATGTTGTGTCAGGCACAGGTCATGTCGCCCTATCGCCTTTTAGTGACAAGAAAAGGGCCTTTATTAGGCTATTTTTGCATAAACCACTTAAGATAATAAACATTGTTCTGGGTAGAGGTATTGTTAAAGGGACAGAGCTTAATTTTTAACAACATTTTTAGTGTTACTTTACCTTAAAGTTGAGCAACTTACAGATAAGTATTTATATATACAGACATCTGTAGGGTAAAAAAAAATTATTAGTAAAATTGATTTTTTTTTTTTTAAACCTCCACTTGTACTTTAGTGTTTTTTTAATCACAACAGTTCCTCATTAATGAGCACCTAAAACCATCACTAAAAAAACAAAATAGTTCAGATTGTGTTTTTGGTGTAAGGATTTTGTGGGAAAAAGAGTAAGTTCTTTAGGCAAGGAGCAATTATTGTGCAATAGGGAGGGGCGAGATGGAGTGGGCAAAGAGTCAGGTATGGCCAGAAGCAGGAACGGGAGGGGCAAGAGAACAAGAGCTAGGGACTAGGGACTCACCACAGTGCTTAAGCAGAACTATTGCTCAGGCAAGGAAGTGATGCTGGAGGAGGGTTTAAATAGGGCAGAGTCAACTCTAATTGGCTGCCCTTTTTAACCTATAACACTGCTAAGGTGAAATTGGATAGCCAGGGGCACATATGAAAGTGAGAATGAATAAGACCCAGGAGTAGGGCTGCCACCTTTCCTGGCTACTTACTCCAGGCAGGGGGAAGGCTGTGTAGTCACAGGGCTTGGGGCAGTGATGTCACAGGGGCAGGGGAGGGGGCAGACTGATGACATCAAGGGGTCAAAACCAGATAGGTGGCAATCCTACCCAGAAGGTAGGGTTCTGCCTTTTAATAATTTATTTTAATGTTCAAGCTAAGAGAATATAGCTGTCATGTAATAATCATTTTGAGCAGAAAATGTAAGGAAAAAGGATGTAGATAGTTTCAGTACCTTACATCCTAGGTGACAGAAAATGTATGAAATTTACAATAACACAACTAATATCTATGTGTTTAGCTTGGTTAGATCCTGCCTATAAGCCTACATATAGCATTGTGTTTTTTGGTGCATATTGTCCCACATGGTTTGCTTGTTCTATATTGCCCCTACTATACCAACACAGCTAGATGACTATAGCCCAGTATTTTATGTATGTGCTTCATGTTGTTCCTGACTCATTTCTGTCGCCTCACTGGTGGGCATTGATAATTCTTCTTGCTTTATGTTTGGGAAATTATCTGCAACCGCTGTATCCATAGTAACAATTTTTCTTGGTAGATGTAAGATTTATTGTTTTTAGACCTGTCCTGCTGTTAGTTTGCAGAGTTAATTAAGAGACACAGGAGAATTAGGCACACAAAAGAGAATATATGTTTTTAAGATGGAAGCAACAGCCTTATATTTATACATTTGTACCTACTAAAAAGTTTATTTTTCATATTTAACAAAAAAGCAGTCTAGCAATATTTATCAAATGTGAATTTAAAGCTTACTACTTAAAAACTCATGTTCTGTTCATTTCTATGGGATTTTTAGAAGCGTATTTATATTTATATAAGAGTTGGTGATTTTTTCTGTTGCGAGCTCTAAACTTACATTTTGACAAATCTGCCCCAAAACATACAAGAAAACATATAAAACAACCAATAATCATTATAAGAGGTAAAGAGGGCCTTGCCTAAACGAGTATTGTATATCTAGTTTTTACTTGTTTTTATTGCAAGTGGTGTGCTATAGCTATAAATTTGCTTTCAGACATTAAAAGATAAAACAAAAATTTCCCTAATGAAAGAAAATGTAATTCTAATGAACTTTATATATAATATATATTAATACAGCTTCTCAATGTTTTTTTTTTAACACAAACCAAAAGTTTGCTCTGTTGTTTCAAGAGACAGAACCTGATAAGCAGAAATTCATATAAAAATATTGGTTTTATTAACCCTACAAAGGAATCAAATGACTGACCAGAAATTGTATTGTTGCTAGGCACATAAAGTAGGCTGCTTGTGTGGGGGAAGTAACAGTTTTGGGACTCAAAGTGGAATAAAATTTGCTTGTGGCCCATTTCAGTTTTATAACTGTTTTAGGGATACAGCGGAGGGGAGAGGAGGCTGCTTGTAGCCTGGGTCCTTGAAGAACCAATTTATAAACAGAAGAGAAAGGCTCACTTCTAGTTCATATTGTTTGTCCAATGAGAAATAATATTTTTTAACATTTGTACAATAACTTTCATGATTATATCTTTTTAACCAGTAATTCATGTTTTGCTCCAGTAGTGCTCACACGGAATAAATGATTCTGTATAACTGGCCATGTAACAGTACTTCTTTCCCTTAATCCAGCTCAAATACAACTGTGTTCTCACAGCATCATCTGAACACATATCTTGTGGGATAAAATGAGGATAATTAATCAAGATCCCCTTCCTGGCATTAATAATGCTACAGTTATTACAATGGTGCTCTAATAATGTATATATTCATTCTACTGTTTATAGTCAGGTTACACTGGATAATCTTTATTTATATCATAAAAGCATCATAAAAAGATATCATAAAAACAAGCCCCGGCAAATGAAACCAGCTAAAAAACAAAGAAGACTGTAACAAATGTATCTATTATTTTGAAATGAAATGCAATCATATACAGTAATGCCTTGGAGTTTGCTATTTTTCTCAAAGAGAAGTTTTATAAAGGTCTTGGCCAAATGCACCAAATACATACATACCTTTATACAGATAATATTTGTATTTGTGTGTTAAAAAAGGGGCATAACTCCCACTATTTCTCACCTTTAGTCAAATCCTGCTTTAGAAGAAGGAAAGCTACTGAGGCAATTTTTTTTTGTTTTCTCTGTGTTTGTTTAAGATAGCAGATGCCATTTTAGCTTGGTCTGACATTACTTTCCTGCCTGCATGCTGCTGCCTGAAAGCTCTTGGCTCAGATTACAGGAGGGAAGGGAAGGAGGGAGAAGAGAGAGGGAAGGGAGGAGGGAGAAGGAAGGGGAAAGGGATAGAGGGACAAGCTGTGCAGGTTCATGCCTGTTCCCTGGAGCTTTGATCTGAGAGAAGGAAATCTGATACTGAAGCCCATGTGTACAGAATTGAAGTAGGGGTATGCAGTGTTTATTTTCACAGAGGACTCAGAGCAGCATTTCTGTGAGTGTTTATGGCTGTATTTATTAGGGATGCACCAAATCCTGGATTTGGTTCAGGATTTGGCCGAATCCAGGCTTTTCTTTAAGAATTCGGTTTTGGGCGATTCCCCGACCGAACCGAATCCTAATTAACATAAATTAGCATATGCCAATTAGCATTCAGAAAGGGTTAAATTGTCAAATGAAAAAAATGTTTGACCTCTTCTGATCCTAATTACCATATGTTAATTAGGATTCAGATTCAGTTCAGGATTCACCGAGTGAGTTTGGGGGTTCGGTCGAACACAAAAAAGTGGGTTCGGTGCATCTCTACAATAGATGGAACAGTGGCACAAACAACAATTTCTAAATTGGATTGAAAACACATGATGGACAAAGGGGGTTGAATACTGGCCATGTATTGTGCTATATATATGTTCTGTACCAATTCATACTATGCTAGTTTAAGGTACTGTAGAAACAAGAACATACCATATATACTCAAGTATAAGCCGATCCGAATATAAGCCAAGGTACCTAATTTTACCTAAGAAAACTGGAAAACCGTATTGACACGAGTATAAGCCTAGGGTGGGAAATGCAGCAGCTACTGCTAAGTCTCAATAATCAAAATAAATACCAATAAAATTACATTAAATGAGGCATCAGTGGGGTATAGGTTTTTAAATATTTATTTAAAAGAAAAAGCATAAACTAGCTCTGTGAGTGAAGAAGAGGGTCAACAAAAACGGTATGGTATCAACAATTAAACCTTAAGAATACTACCCCCTTAGCTCAATCAGCAACCAAGCTAAACCACAAAGAGTTAAAATCCTTCAAAACTATATATAGTTTATATAGAATATAAAGTGCAATATCTAGTGCAGAATGGGACAAGTGAGGATTGTAGATGAAGATGAATTTGGGAGCGGGCCAGGGCACTGGAGGGTCTGGTTGCGGGTGGCCTAATTTGCACACAAAGGAGAGAGGGTGCAAGTCTGGAGGGACCCATGGCACCCGACTCGAGTATAAGCCGAGGGTGACTTTTTCAGCACATTTTGAAAAACTAGGCTGAAAAACTAGGCTTATACTCGAGTATATACAGTACTTATTTTCTTACTTTTGCAACTCATTCGCTTATGCTGTGTGCTCAGAGCATTTGCCATGCTACATAAAATATTTAATTGGTTGCTTGAGATACACTTGTTCAGGTTTGGGGTAATGAGTCTATGGGGGACATTTTTTATTCCCCTGGGCGCAAGTGCAAAATCACTAAAGGGCAGAGTGCAAAGGCCTGCAGGAATTAATACAATGCAGAACACAGTGTGAAACGTGCACTTTAAACACTGTGTGCTCTTATTCCTCTATTATCATATATGTAAATACAAGTAAATGAAGAGGCAAATTATTCCTCTATTATCATATATGTAAATACAAGTAAATGAAGAGGCAAATTTAGCAACATTTGTGTTTTTTGAAACTCTGAATAAACTCAAATGTGAATAAAATCGCTTTCCTTAGACCCTGGGCCAGTGTTCCTGTCTGTGCACTGGCAATGTGCTACCAGCTTTGATGATGTCCCAGTGATCTTAAGGTATAGAGATCCAAAGTATGGAAAGATCCTATTCTTGGAAAACAGGCCCAATACCTGTAGTGATTGAGCCTAAAAAAGTTGCTATTTACCCAATCTAATGACATTGACCAGGGACTTCAATACACAACATTCACCTGCTACTCAAGAAGACACTGGAGGACATTAAGGGGGCCAGTTAGTAACAGTCATATTTTTCATTTTATTTTTCTGTTTCAAGTTTTTCTGATTTACTATGTGGCAGATGTCCCTTCCCTTCTCTGGAAGATCTTTCTTTGCTTTGAAATGTAACCCTTTCTTGGCACATTTACTTAATATTGGCTTTATTTCACAGGAGATATGTGTTCTCAGAGTAACATTGATACTGGGAACTGGGAACAGCGCAGTGCCTCCACCTAGTGGACACTGAGGAGCACACCTCTAGGGGATTTCCAATAGGAAATAATCACACATGGGTTGCAGCAATATCAAACTTTATATAACTTTGAAATAGAAAGTAGAACAGCTTTAGGGAAGACTGATAATCTTATCCTGAGGAACTTGTGTGGGCTATCCACGGCTGGCACAGTCTCTGTACTTTGCCCAGCCCCAACTTTGATCCGGATAGACCCCCAACCCTTTAATCAGTTCAGTCCCTTCCCCAAGAGCTCTTAATTCCCCCAAGGTAGCGCTACCTGCCCCAGAGTACCTTCCCTGTTGAAAAGGGTGGCTGCTCCCACGTAGCAGGTAACCGGGCAATACCTGTTCACTCCAGGGGACACACACTGAGAGTTCCACAGAGGACCTTATACTCCCTGGCAGTCCAGCAGACTTTTATTCTTTCAAGTCTGAACACACACTGTTTGTGCTAACTGCTCACTCTGGGTCTCCCTCTGCACTGGCAAACAACAGCAGGGGCTCCCTTTATAAACTGCTGGGCCCGCTCCTAGATTTTTGGCTCCAAAGCTTAGGCACACCTCTGCCAGACGTGCACTGGGGCAGCCAGCCAACCGGATCCCTCCCCAGGCTGTAGCTAGGCTGGATGAGATCACAGACTGAAAAACAGGGGACTGGGTTCTCTGATCCCCTACAGAAACTTTTGAGGTTTTCAGATTTTTGACGCTGGTTTATGTGCTACAATTTGAAAAAGTCACAGTTTTCATGCAACAATGTGAAAAATTCTGAGTTTTCACAACTGTTCTGCAACTTTTCTTGCATGTGCTTTTTCATTTCAGATTTTTTTAATTAAATGTCAGCCATTCATGGAATTTTTAATTTTTTAAAAAATAAGAAAAGTTAGGAAATCTGCACCTAAGTAAAAGTTATGGGCTTCACTGAAAATCTCTGTGATACATAACTTTTGCCTCTTGGAATATTTTCTTTCTTTTTCATTTTAGTTTTTGTAATAAGTATTACAAGAAAGCAAAACTCTTATTCAGTCATAGAGAGAAGATGTGAGCTGTCTCTTCTATACACGGGTTTAGGTGAGCAAAGATTCCTTTGTTCAGCTAGCCATATATGAGAATCATTTTTAGTAGACTTAGATAAATGGCTTGATGTGCATCGCTACCATAATCCATCACTTCCCAAAGAAATGTATTGTCAGTGTGCTTGGGAAGCACACTTTATCTTTTTGTTTTAATCCATACTACAGACTCATTTAGAAAATGTTGCTAGTTTGTTTTTCTGTTTTTACTATCCTTCTAAGGCAATCCTGACATGAAGCCTGAAGCCTGACAATATAATGCCATTTTACTTTTTACAGGATAAATAATGCTGTTACATGAAAAAAAGTATATATATACAGTCTTGCCAACAGAGTTTAAGCACAAATCTTTGGTATACAAGGTTCTCATATAAGGTTGTAATGCCCATATGATTTTTTTGTAATTTTTTTTTTCCGTTATCCAGAAAGCTCCGAATTACGGAAAGGTCATCTCCCATAGACACCAATATAAGCGAATAATTCTAATTTTTAAAAATTCTTTCCTTTTTCTCTGTAATATTAAAACAGAACCTTGTACTTGATCCCAACTAAGATATAATTAATCCTTAGTGAATGCAAAACAATCTTGTTAGGTTTAAATGATGTTTAAATGATTTTTTAGTAGGTGTAAGGTATGGAGATCTAAATTACGGAAAGATCCCTTATCCAAAAAGCCCCAAGGTCCCAAGCATTCTGGAAAACAGGTCCTATACCTGTACTTCTATTAGTTTTTATTGGATGCATACTATTTCTGTATTTGTATTATTGCCTGGCATTTCCAAATACCCATTTGATTTGAACCATTTTCCATAGAAATCAGGTGCCAGCAGGAAATTGTCTTGATTTGCATTGTTCTGTGCATGCTGTGTGTCATTACCATTAACTTTTGCAACTTCTTTGCCAGATACCTGTTTGCAGTGTGAAATTAGTTTTTAATCTTCATTCAATAAATAAAATACATTTTTGCTTGAAGGCAGATTTATCAATCTTTGAGCTTAAGGGAGAAAAAAACATGACACGCCCGATATTTTTTTTTAAATATTCTCTAGAATTATATCTTGAACTATACAGGGCAAAATCTGAAACTGAAAGTAAAGTCAAATTATTATATCATATGATCACAATCAAATCAAACAAGCAGTTCTACTGAGAGGCCTCTGAGAAATGAGCTTCTCCTGGTCGCATAGCCTATCAGGCTGCAGCTGGGGGAAGGAAGAAATAATGATGAACAATCTAAATTAGAAGAAATTGGACTATTGCCTGCACGAATATGTCAGCTGAGTCATTTTGTTTACTTCACAATACAACATAGTGATAATTATCCTAATAATTTATAGAGGCATTGTAAAAAGCAGTGCAAAAACAGTCCAGGGCTTCATAGCCACCAGTGTAGCTTGCAAAACTGCATACCAACCTTGTGTGACAATACACTGTAATACTTCAGTGTTAATAAACTGCCTAATATTACTACATTGCAAAATACATTTTTTTTCATTGTGTTCCTTTAACTTTCTATCTATTTTTACCTTATACATAATATCCGTTGCTTAGCCAGTTTCTACATGTATTGTGTTGCCAATCTTAGGTTACATTTTTCGCTGTGACATCACAGAGGTTTACATTATGTAAAGTATTGTAATTTCCTTTGGACTGTGTATACTTGTCAATTTATTTATAAACAGATTACTCTGTTGTTCAGTTCTCCTGCAGTTCTATTCTACAGTGAGATTCGTGGCAGCCAACTTTTTTACTCTCAGATGAATGATCAATGTATTCAGACAGCAAACGCATGGCCATAAATTGAATAGTAAGTACATGTTCACCCATAGAATATTTGATTTACACACAGCAATGCAGAAAGCCAAATTCTAATCTATTCCGGAGGGTTCAATATGTTCCTCAGTATTTCAGCAAGATTTATTTTAGAGAGGCTAAGGGATTATTTACAGATAGCTAGAGGTCATAGTACAAAATTGGCCGAAAGTGCCTTGCTGTTGCCCAGAGCACATTTGGACACATACAGCGCAGATCTGGGAGATTGCTGTAGAGAATTTTTAACCTGGTATGTTATTTGAATTGCAAACTAAACCTAAAGCAGCTGCTAATGTTTTTTTTGTTTTTTTTCTGGAATAGCAGTGGCTCTTTCTCCTTCTAAAGAAAATATATAGCCACTACTATTGATACAGTCATTTGTACTCAGTTGTTTTAGTATTTATTTACTCTTGCAAGTTTCTGTGTACATGAGCTTGGAGTTATGAATCATGCATACTGATCCGACATAGCAACACAACGCACATACCTAATGGCCCCATATATCAGGTGTTACTGATCTTGTTTAGTCATTAAACTGAATTTAGTAGAGATTCATTTTCAAAATGAAAAGTATATTCTCCCACTAATGACATTCATTATGTACTCATTGCTAATAATTGGTCATCTCTAAACAATGGGCTTTGTTCTTCATCACTCGCATTGGAAAATTATTATGGCTAAAGGATATAAAGTCATTTTGTCAGCATATATCTAACAGCCCAATCTGAAATTGTTAGTAGCAAAAGCTAGCATTCCTTATTATGTAATATAATGCAAGCCAATGTAGATCACCATGAGAACAACGAGGTGCAAGTGGTTTTATGCATCGGCCTGGGTTTTACTTGATTAAAGTAATAAAAAATGTGTAATATACTGTCTTTATATTTTGTCATGTCTTTTCCTTTAAATATATTAATGGTAATAAGATGCTAGAGAGTGACCAAAAACAAAAGGGCTCATTTGTCCAATGTTAACTTTTCAATTGATACTTCAGGTCCTATTTACTAACATTCATATCCCAGGATTTGTGTTTTTTTGCGCTGAGTTTGTTTGTGTAAAAAAATTCCATTTATTTTGCGTCAAAACCACGAAAAACACTAATACAATATTTTTCCATCTGAAACCTGTCAAGGTTATGTAGACGTCAGTGGGAGTTGTCCTAGGCAAATTGTAACTTTAGCTTTATTTAGTGGTTTTAGAGGCTTTAGGGTTTTATTTTATTTGTAAGTCCACGAAGGTCCATAGGGAAATGTAAAAATCCGTGGATTCATGTTCTTTTCATTTTTTGTTCCACAGTTTAATTTGTTCCTCCTTTTTCTAACAAATTGACACCCCCATTAATATTAATAGCAACCAATCAGCAGGTAGCATTTACTGGTTACCTGTTTAAAAGTAATCATCTTATTGGTTGCTATTGGTTACTGCTCTTGGGCAGTAGTGCCTTTTATTACATTACATTATGGGGGTTACCTGGATACAAATGGTGTTTACAAACTGTGATCTGTGCAAAGGGGGTGTTGTTAATAAAAACTGACTTACTAGGGTGTCCAACTTACACATGACACAATTACTATTTCCTTTGTTCTTATGATTTAAAGATGGTGAAATAAATGTAATGGAACATTCACATTTGCAAATATGTTGTTTTTAACACACTGGACCTCATTTTTAAACACTGGGCAAATTTGAACCTGAGCAGTAACCCATAGCAACCAACCAGTCATTAGTTTCAGCCACAGGTTGAACATTGAAAGCAATCATCTGATTGCCCTGATTGGGTTATTGCCCCCCCACTGATTTCTGTGTAATTATTTACTACTTACATTATTATTATTATATATTATACATTTTGAAATATACAATTTGGCAAGGAATGCGTAAACGTTTGCTTTCAACTGTATAACAATAAGTTTCTTTTGGGAAACTGATTATATTTTAAAATCAAATAGGCAATATAGACTTGGTGCTATAGGAAGCATATATGTACTTTTCCATATTTTCATGTTATCTAAAGAGGCGATTATGATTTATAAAATTAGAAATGTTCCACCTGCTGCAGACTTAGCTTCAAATTAATTTTCAATGTATTAACAAAAGTTATGCTCTGCAGTGTTTTGATTAGAAATCAAAGGGGGCTATTTAGAAAGTTTCTTAGTTCATTTCTGCTGGAATACATAAAGATATATTTATGTAAAAGACGATTCATATATAGGCTGATTCATAACAAAAAGACAACTTTTTCAGTACAGTTATGGGATTGGTTATCCAGAAACCTCGAGAGGCAACTTTGGCGATAGCGGCGCCGCATATGCCATCCCACCGGTGATTTACATTCTTGCCAGTGGGATGGCATTTCGGGGAGATTAGTTGTCTGCGACAAGGGAGATTTGTCACACTAATCTCCCCATGTGCCACAGCCCTAAAGAGAGAGGTGAGAGTTGGAGTGAAAAATAGGTGAAAGAGGAGGCATGAGATGAGAAGGAATAGGATCAAGAGAGCAGGTGGCAAGATGAGCTTTACACAGGAAAAGGGAGACAGTCTCCTCGGTAAGCGTGGGAAAGGATGCAAGAAAAGTAGCAGCTGAGGGAATGTTTGATAGTGTGATGTCCTTAGGGTTCCGATTTATTTCCGTGCAGATTTTTTGAATTTCGTCTATGAAATAGCTAGCAAAGTCCTCAGAGGTGATAGAGGAGGCGGCAGTAGGTTGGGTGGGTGAATGTAGAAAGGAGTTGAAAGTGTTGAACCGTTGTTTGGTTTGTTGAACTGTTAGTACATGGCCCCCTTACAGTATGGAGATAGAAATTTAGGAAAGATCCTATATCCAGAAAACCCCAGGTTCCGAGCATTTTGGATTACAGGTCCCATACCTGTGTAGCCACCTAGAAAGAATGTGGCTCCTCTCTCTTTGGCAGCCAGTGGACCTCTCCCAACCACATTAAGTAATATGGCTTGGCCAGTCCTAGTCTTTGCCCCTCCCTTGCTCTTGACTATCTCAGATCCTGCATCCTCTCTGCCCTGCACTCCCTCCTGATCATGGTTCATTGCCCTTCTTCACCCTTTTCTTGTCCGCACATTATCAGCTCCTGCCTTTAAGACTCTTTCCCTCCTTTACTCTTTACTCTGCACCCCCTACCTATTCATCACAGAATGCTCAGGCCCAGAATGATTGCCTGACCCAACCCACCAAAAAGGATGCTGGGGTGAAAAAGCTAGTCTTGGAAACCAGGTAAAAAGACGCACGAGTGGGAAAAGAATGCTTGCTGGATGCTCTTCTGGGCCAGTAGTTAGGGAGAGAAGAAAACAACCAGGAAGTCCCAGGTTCAAACCCCAACAGAGCCTTACACAAACATATGAAAACAAAGAAGACATGCGCAATACAGATATAGATCTGTATCATGCATGCTATCATCATGCCTTTGTTCTTCGTGTGACATCTTTCTTCCATCAATGGGATATTTCACAGCCAGGTGGTCGACAACAGTAGGAAGCTAAAGATCAATGCAATGCTATGTTTCAGGTATATTGTAAATGATGCTTTTTGATAATTAAACAAAATGACAAATATTATTTAAAGGGGCAAATCTATTTATTTTCCTAAATGTTTAAAAAAGGTGAACATCCCATTTAATTTACTTGTTCTTCACACAATGCAGTGTTATTGAATAACATAAAATATAATATATAATATATATATATATATATATATATACTGTATATATATATATAATATGAAAATAGTTTTAGCAAAATAAAACTTTTTTTGCATACAATCTGTAGGTCTATAATAAAAGCTTTCAAATGCTAGCCATATATACAGTAATGAGAAAAACCATACATGCTCAAGCAACAAATCCCATGCATCACACTGTGAGGGAATGCAAGATTGTTTAGTAGCAATGTATTATTTTACACTTATTATATTGTTGGTCAGTTTCAATGTGTTCACTTCTTTAATAATTACAGCTAAACCCTGACACTTCTCTCCAAGACTGATCATTGACAGATCAATTTATTAAACCATTGTTGTAATGTAGATTGATCAGTAGGAATAGATGTATATTGGGAATCAACTGCAAATAAGATTGAAGTCACTACAGTAGTGCAGTGAAACAAATCCATTAAGCAATTCCTGGGGGTGGGGGGATTCCTTGGGATGCAATTTATATTCTGAGATAATGTAATCAGTGAGCTAACGAACTGACACTATAGCTGACTGAAAAATGAAGCGGCTCATTTTACAGATTTAAACTTAATGTAAAATTTAACCAAACCTCTAAAAAACATCAATACATATAGAGAGATAGTTGTGACGCAGAACCTGAGTAGTTGAGAAACATTCATACTTCTGTAGATCTCCACAAATTGCTGCACAGATACTAGATTGCAAGCATGGCATCGGACAATAACAACGTATTTTTTTCAACCTTGCATTTAATGGATATATTTTCTTAAAAATCTCAACTACAGTACTATGCAGCCATTTACTCTATATATATACCTTGACAAAGGTCTCAGGGGAGAGTAAAACTTTGGCTTACTCAAACACTTTTTGCTACATCTTTAAGAAGACCTGTAAATCCCTTGCTTACGTCCTATTTTATATATATACTCATTTGTGTTATTGACACAATTAAAATCTCACTAGGTTTTAGGTGGCAAGCATTTTTATTTTTGTCAATAACCCAATTGTGGAAAAAAGCCAGCAGGTCAAAGCAATGGATTGCAGAAAACCTCAAGTGAGTTCAGAAACATTCTGACAGTTTCTCAAATCATTTGCCTGAACCTGGAAGGGTGAATATTCGCAATCATGCCCCTTGTGTTTCTTTGCATTCCACTTTCTCTCACTTTGGCATAGAGACAAAAATGTCACAGCTTTTCACAAATAGGTATATAACATAGTAACATAGTAAGTTAGGTTGAAAAAAGACATACGTCCATCACGTTCAAACATAATGCCTATATATAACCTGCCTAACTACTAGTTGATCCAGAGGAAGGCAAAAAACCCCATCTGAAGCCTCTCTAATTTGCTGCAGAGGGGAAAAAATTCCATCCTGACTCCAAGATGGCAATCGGACCAGTCCCTGGATCAACTAGTACTAAGAGCTATCTCCCATAACCCTGTATTCCCTCACTTGCTAAGAATCCATCCAGCCCCTTCTTAAAGCTATATAATGTATCAGCCAGCACGACTGATTCAGGGAGAGAATTCCACAACTAAAAATCGTTTCCTAATATTTAAATGGAGACTCCCTTTTTTTTTTATACCCCAGCTGTACCAGTGCATGAATGGCTACCCCGGGGCTACACAGCAGGGTATTTATATAAACTATAGTAGGGTTTGGTGTTACTGTTCCTTTATAAACTATTAGACACCCCCAGTGATTACAATCACCTACCTGACACCCCGGGCCAATGCTCCTGCTAGCTTCTTCATCCTTCAGTGGCCCCAGACCAATGCATGAACAGTACTGTGAAAAAGCTGTGTTTCTTCTCTTCTTTATTAATAGTTTTATATGGTAAAATTTATTTTGAAGAAAGTCAAAGAACCAAGGCCTAAAAGGCAACATATGGTTGAATTGAACATTTTGTATTTAATAGACCTTAAAGTAATACTGACACAAAAAAATACTTTTCAAAATGTTAATCTACATTAAAGTTACCTATAGGTCATGTTGGGCATTTATCACTAATAGGGCTGCTTTTGTAAGTAATTGTTACTTGAAGTTCCTAAACCTGACTGTTTTGCCAACCTGACTGTCCCTTCTTATGCTTCTTATGCTAACGGACTCCTGCTGCACAAATATAGCAGCCCCCTCATAGAGATACATGAGGAATCTGACAGGTAATGTAAAAGCATTGAACAAATAGAGTTAAAGCAATATTATAAAGCTCATACAAATACAATGTTATGATAGATGTAAAAAAGTTTCTAATTTCAGGTGTCAAGTATTTCTTTAAAGTATGCCCTGCTTGCCTTCCCCATTGTCTTGAAATAGGGCACCTGCTTCTATGGGACGTGTGTGGGTTCCCATTGGGTATATATACGGTATCTACAGAGAAGGGTGCACAATATGGGGGCCATTTACTGTCAGATTTTTTTTTTATTCAGACTTTTAAAAGTTGCCAGATAAAAAGTACTATGCAACAAAACTGCTAAAAATCCAAATCTGACAATTCCCAAGCTAAGACTTGTTGAGATCATCAATGGCAGGTGTCTCTTCCCTTTAGAGGTTTTCAGATTTTTGACGCTGGGCTTTTGTGCGACAATTCGAAAACGTAGAGGTTTCTGTGCGACAACTCAAAAAAGTCACCGATTTGTGATTTTCCTGCAACTTTTTCGATATCAACAAATAGTGGATATTCCTGGGACTATAATTAGATTGTCCGGCTAATCTCACCCACCACTTGGATTGCCATATTGGGCAAACAGACTTCGGTTACTAAGGCCTGGAGCTAGGGTGGCTTTAGGCAGGCAGTGGCAGTAATGTAAAGAATAAAACTAAATGCAGCTATTTTATCCAGTGCTTTACTATAATCTTTTACACTTTCTTTGTTGGGGATATGCATTGCCTTTTCTTCTAGGAGAAGTCTTGCTCTGGGGATACTCAGTACTCGTTAGCTGATCATAAGTAGCAAGCCTTTAGTACTGATTATAGTTTCAGCCTTCTGCCTAGGTCCTGGCTGGGGGAAAAGATTCCATTTACTTTTACTTTTTTTTTAAATATGTTTTAAGATGTAAAAAAGTTAAATCTGAAATAATCAGGCCACACTGTGTCTCTGCAGCTTTATCCAGTCACATAAGCCAGCACATGTTTCCATTTTGATATATTGCTGATATAGAGAATCAATGCATTAGCATGCTTAAATGTGCTAGGGAAACTACTAACTGCTAAATTAGGATCCCAGAATTACACTGAGGGCATTTGGAAAGCCATACATAAGAATGCAGAAATTAATCTTTGCTCACGGTGCTTCCTCTGAATAAACCCCAAAGTGTGTAATTATTTAATCCTTCTAACTAGAAGCCTAGAGTGTTTCTTGCAATTCAGACCGACTTATTGAATAACGTGCTGTTAAATCCCTTCTGTCCTTTGACTTGCAACCGAGTATATAAATATTAATATGCCTTGAATAAAATAGACTTCTTATCTGCATAAATTCAAGTTCCCATTTCATATTAACAAACAAATATATATATATATAATTAGGCTATAATTATTGATAAACAGTTTTATCCTTCTTCATTGAAATTCAATAATTTTAATTACTTGCAATTGGTCTCTTAAGTAGCTTTTATTTCTACAAATCTTGAATATATGTTTAACAAAGAATCATACAGCTTAAAAACATTTATACAATGATAATAATACAGGCATTTTTATATTATTGTGACTGTACATCAAAAAACATTTTTTCAAGTGTATTTAAAGGGGAACTATCAATGATATAAATATGCAGTCAAATTGTAAGCTATTGTTTGTCCTACTCAATTTAACTGAAGAAGTTATGACTTTGGTTATAACTTGAGAGCTTGCATGAGAGCTGTTATCTTGCTACCTGCCTATTCTTCTGTTGATCAGCTGCTGAGGGGAAAGGGAGGATGGGTGAAATCACGCCAACTTGCTGTGCAGCAGTAAAGAGTGACTGAGAAGTATGTCAGAGCCCAAGGCACATGGCTGAGAGCACATGGAAAACTGAGAACCTGTCTAGTCCCAAATGTGTTTGCTCTTCTGAAAAAAAATATTTCAGTGCAGGATTCTGCTAGAGGAGCATGTTTTCCTGTGACAGAATCCCTTTAAAGGACAATGAAAGGTTAATATAAATTAAAAGTAAGTCTAAAGGCATTCTTTTTAAGTACTTACTGCATATCTAAATTCCCAGAGCCCTGCTTGCTTCTCTGAGATATGGTGCTGGCAGCCTACAGCAGTGTGAAGACTACAGTGACATCACTGAAATCTCTCTCCCCTTCCTGTAGATGCCAGCGGCAGCCTTCCTATTCTCTGAGCATGTGTGTAACTTGATCCTGTCTCCTGTTCTGAGCTACACATGCCCACCAGCCAATCAGAAGCGGATCTGGCAGAGGGGAGGGGGGGAGGGAATGAAACACATGTGCAGTATGAAGCAAGGAGGGAAATTAAGGGAGAATACCTTTTTAGAGATGGCTGCCTGTTCTAGAAAATGTGAAGTAAGTGTGACTGAGTAAATATTTGATTAGGTGAGCCAAAAGTGTGGCGCTTTTACTAAACAATAGGAGGACTATTGGGCAGTATGCTTTTTACATTTTGACTTGCATTCTCCTGTAATCTTACCACAGGTGTCCAGCCCCAGTGCACACTTAGTGCCTTAGTGATTGCATCCCAGAGACTTGTAAACTGAACTGTTTCCTTTTCACTAAGGTCAGTCCTCTAACAGGATTACTAATCACAAACTCTGTGTTTTCAGTGGAGCTCAGATCTGCCCCTTCTAGCTAACCCTTTCTCCTTAAGAGTGCTATGACAGGTCTATACTTCCTAAATCCTCCTTTGTTGGGTCCCTGTCTCCAACTCAGAGGAGGAACTACGGGGGCTGCAATTGCACCTGGGTCTGAACCCCAACAGGACCCTCCCTGCTATTTGGCCTGCACCCGGGCCCTGTTGCTAATAGTTACATCACTGCCCCAACTTCCACTAATGTGTTGGACCTACCTTATGAATTAGGCTTCTCCTGACTGAGGCCCTTAGACTTATATCCCACACAGGAGTTATTCACCCATGATATTTCTCTGCTACCATGGGCAACTAATCCCTCCTAAATGCCTTTCTACCAACAACAAAGGGAATAGCCGGCGGAAAGGCCTATAAATCACCTCGGTTTTCCGAAATTACTCAAAGTTGCCTGCAGGAAGAAACTTCACGCAAAGCAATGGGTTCTTCTGGCAATTCCCTTTGTTGCCGATGGAAAGCAGAGATCTGTTGTGGCAAATCCACCTTCTGCTTTCAGTGGATTTAAAAGAGAAAGAACTATGCAATCATTTCCTCTTTATAGACTAGGGGTTGCCAATAATACCTGGGACAATTGGAACATATACCTCAGGCTACACTACAAACAGTAGGGGAGGTCACCACTTTACAGCCCTTATTGTAGTGTTCTGCATCATCAAGGTTTAGCTACAGTGGGGCTAATTTACTGAAGTGCAAAATTGCACCAGTACAGTTAACCATAACAACCAGTGATATTTGTGTTTTCATTTTTCTATTTGTCTATCTTGTCTGTTTTTCAATTTGTCTTTTTCTTGTCTGTCTAATTATTTCTGTATCATAAGGCACATTTGCTGTTTAATAAAGATCTCCACATTTTATCCAGTTACAGATTGCAAGGTATTTTTGCAGTAATGTTTTGAGTTCTGATAACTTGTTTATTAATTCTGTTGTCAGCATTCTTTACTACTTAAGTGAATAAAATCCAAGCCATTTCAGCCACAACAAAGAAAACATTTAAAGCAGGTATGGGTACAAAAAAAAATACCTGCCCCTATAGCGAGAAACTTACCTTCTAATTCAATTCTAAATTCATTTTGACATAAACATGAAATTGAATCTGCCCCAAAGTAGTCAACAGTATACTATATTCACTAAAAACTACATAGTACTCTCACATCAATAGGGCTCAAGCCTGACCTTTCTTACAGGACCCACAATTCTATTTGCAGCCTAAATGGTTCCCTACAATAAATTATTGGCCTGTAGACACCTTGGAGGGAATTCACAAAAGTGGTGATATTGAGACAAAATAAACGTGGAAATAGATTTGTCAGATTGTCCTTATTAACAAACCTCTGTCTCCACTTTTATTTTGTATCAATATCACCACTTTTGTGTATTCCCCCCTTTAATGTGCTGTCCTGCACCCCCCCCCCCCCCCCCAGCAGACATCATCCCTGTTCCTCAGGTGGAGGCCAAAGAGGAAGAGACCAGAGTTTGCAGTCACCAATGGGCAACTCATCCCACCCAGCTATGTAGGTTACAGGTGTAAGGACTTCCCAAACCTAAAGAGAGGGAATTCCTAACTACATTGCTAGTTAGGACATTAGGTAAGTTAGGTCCAAGACCAAGGAGGTATTTGGTATTTGGTACTGTACAACTAGACATGACTCAAGATGAGGGCATGCAGAATAAAGAGGCCGAAAGAGAGCAATATTCTGCATGTCATAGAGGTAAATAGAGCTGCCTCATATCTGTGCCCCCTTTGCCTTCTGGGCACTACTGACTAAACCTGAACCAACATGGGTGCATATAAGCTGTCATAGTTATGACACCAATACAATGCACCATTCAGAGAACATTCTCTGTTACTAGAGGGATCAGCTTGACTTTTGTTGTACTCATTCATCACTGTGCCCTTCTCTTTTTCTCTGGATGACACACAATCCTACTATGCTCAATAGCACTGAAATCACATTCCAGCCTCATGTAGGTTAGCAGACTATTACATCATACACTAACAGCCCTCGAAAGCTCTCAGAACTGATCTCTGGCCACATGCAATATTCTTCAGTTAAGATATATTTTATTTTCCCTCTCACTAAGGCGACAGCTGCCTAATAGCACAAAAAAATTGCATGCTGAATTTCAACAAGTGAAAGCTTTTAAATGAAAGTCAAAACAGCCATGGTCAAATGATCTTGTTTTCCAATATCTCAACACTGGAGCATGAGAGGTAAGCTTATTGTTGGAGCACAATGACTGTGGTTCACTGTATCAGCTATTGCTAAACGGGCAGATGCGCTCATTACTACTTTTGAGGAATGCAACCTACCAGTTATAATAAAACCAAAAATTAGACACTTTTTTAATTGTTTCATGTAATTTTGTAGCTGACTGCCTGTCTTGTAACACAATTATATAGTTTTTATTTAGTCCCACTGGGTAAGCCCCATTCACCATAAAGAAATGAATTAGTTGCAACGTTAGTACAATTCCAAATGATCGGTAAATGCTATTTGCAAACAAGTCTTGTTGCATTGCCCCCAAAGCCTTTATGTTAACAAACATTTATCACACTGTATGTTTTAATAGACCATAGTGCATTTTGTAAGATCTTCTTGAATGTGGCATCATTTTTAAGGATAAAAATAACTTTATAAGAAGGTTTTTTTTAAGGGAGGGCACTAGTGAGGCATGATCAAAGATGGCCACATTTTGAGGTTGCTCCTTACCTGCATGGCCTAAATTGTCACTGTACAGCAGTGGAAAGAGGGAGTGTGATCACTGTATAAACTGCCTGAACCCTGGCGATCTTATTTATAGCAAATTGATGCTGCAAACGAGAGCAGAAGGGGCTCCCTGCCATGCTGATTCGACCTGTGAGGAGCGTCACTGCTTTACTAACTAGGCCCCAGAACTCCAACTCAGCACCAATGGCTTTGCAAGATGACTCTTGGTTTTAGTCCAATGCTACTCCAGATCCTGCACGATATCCACGATCTCAATTGGTGCCGGATGGCCACTCAATCCTCTCGACAAATTCAAGGTTCTATTGCAGGAGCTTGCAGCTACACTACATCTATTACAATGGACATCTCTAAAGATGTTCACAACTAGGCCAATGCACTGACCTGCTGGAGCATAAAGTTGATGATATTACCACGGTTTTAGATGCTCGTGAGCAGGATATATGAGTCCTTCAGGAACAACTAAGGGAGGCTTTGGATAAAAGTGAAGATGTGGATAATCAGTCGTGCAGAAATAACTTATGCAACCAAGGCATACCGGAAGGAAATCCCCACACTATGATATCCCTTGTGTGAGAATACCTCCCTCACCACCTACATGAATTGGCTAACAGACTCCCAACTGGATTTTATTTGAACACTATCTAGCCCAGGCTAATCCTTCGTTTTAACCAAACAATTTTGTGCTACTTCAGTACTTCATGATAACTCCATTCCCACCCCCCCTCCTTTTTTTTCTTTCTTAAATTTGAAATAGGGCGATATATAGATATAGATATAGATATAGTATGTCTGTACGAAACTCACTTCTCCAGTTCCTCCTCCCCTAGATATGTGCACAAGAAATACTCAAGCTTTTTAGCAGCTTCTGGTGAGAGGAAGACTAGGGGAGTGGGGATCTGCTTCAGAACAGGGCTGAGCTACCATATACGTTATACATTAGAGATTTTTAAATGCAATGCAGTTCCCTAATTGTTTTTATTGTTTTCCAGGTTATACATTTTTCACACGTAATATGGAAGTGCAGTGTCTGTGATTTTGTTATTGCAACCTCTGGCTGTCATGGGATTCTGGGAGCAGTAGTTTAACAACAGCTGAAGCGTTACAGGCTTCAGGTCTAGACATTAACTGAAATGTGTTTGCAGGAATTTGAACTGCAACAGTGAGACTTTCATACAGTCTGATGACCTTCCGTATGAATATATAGCACAACCAGAAACCACTAGTCAAAATAAAGAAGAACTATTTTAAAGAATGTCTCAGTGAATGGGTTCCAGGCAGCTATTATTGCCACATGGAAGCTCTACACACAAAGTGTATCAGAATTCTGAGGATGTAATGAATATATCCGGCGCTGTCATATCAGTAAGATTCACAGTTACCTTGAATTATCAGATGTTTTCTCCTTTAATTTGCCCGTTTATAGTCTGCATAAGATATGAAATGGCCTTCAAATCAATGCAATGATAACTCAGTATACTAATTTGTGGGCTTTTTTTTCTTAGCACTCAGCTACGATGATGATCATAATGATGTGAACAGGAAGGTAATGAGCAGACGTATTTTGGTCTGACATTGACATGAAGGAAAGACAATCTCAATGTCAGACTCAAAATAGTCAGCGGAGAGTCCAGCAAATATTCCTTGTATAAGAAAGAAAATATAGCAGTGTGAATGACATGTTGTTAATGGGCACTCAAATGAATCATTACAGATGGTCCACACTGCATCCCGTAGTGTTAACACCTGGGATTTGTTGCCTGCCGCAACTGTCTGACTTAAAATTATATACAGTTCATCATTGTACCACTAACCTTTCTAACCCCCTGTGTCAGATAAACCTCTGTCCAATTGGGAGTAAAGGGCATTTGGCCTAAAGATTTGCGAAACGGTGAAAATGTTGTGTGTCAAAAAATTTTTTGAGGCACAAGACAATCCTGTTGATGAGAGACAATTCTTTTTGGTGCAAGACAATTCTTTTAGACCTGCAACAATTCTTTTGATGAGAGGCAATCCTTTTTTTTGACGAGCGAGACAATTCTTTTTGACGCACAACAATTCTTTTGACATGGGCGACAATTTTTGGACAAATGTGAATTTTTCCGCTGTGAATTTTGTTGCCCCTTTCACAAAAAATCCGCCAATGATGAAACCCAGAAATTTGTCGCAAATGCCTGGCAAATTTGTTCGCCCATGACTATTCTTAATCATAGACAGAGCTATTGAGAGAAAGGGTTTCTGACCCAGATCCAAGACCAGCACCTGTTTTTCTTACCCCTAGTTCCAGCTCTGCATGTACGGCTCTTGTTTTCTGCCATTGCAAGTGTTACTGAGGGAAGAGGTTACCGGAAGATCTTTCTTGTGCAATATTTTTAGCGCCAGCAGTGTAGCCCTGCATGCTGATCCACTACTTGTGGCACTCATTGGCAGGCTTGGGGGGGGTGGGTGATGGCCGTGGCCTTGAGTGCACATTCATATTGGCCTGACACCATTTGGAAGTATTAAAGTTATCTATACATGGATACAAAAGCACAAATCATATTCTGTGACTCCCTGTGATACGCACACACAAAAAATTCTAAGAGCCCTTGGGCACACATGGGCATTTATTCATATGTTCTCTCAAGGTGGCTTTTTTATGAGTCTGACCACACATTAATGCATGGATTAACAGAGCCCATTCTTCCCTATGTTGTCTGTATGCATGGTACTTCCAGACACAGACGAGATGCATCATTTTGTATACATAAAAAAGCCACAACCAGGAACACATTAATAAACACCTATGTGTAATGGCTGGACAGTGGGAAGAGCAGATTATCACACTTGCCTTGGATGCCAAAGCTCCATGTCCTGATTCTGTCCTTGGGTAACAAATTAAGACATTGTAAACTGAGAACTTCTAGCCATTAAGTTTGTTCTGAAGGAATGAGGTCACCTACTTTAAAAATGATCATTGTTGTCCTAATGTGATCACTGAATTTACTGAAATGTAAAACTAAAAAAAGTTGACAAATCTATGTTATACAGAATCAATATCTTTTTGTTTCACAGCAAATCTAATCTACAAGGAATTGAAGTACTCACAACTCCATTATTGCACCACTCTGCAGATGAAGCTTTCCAACTGTTTATCAGGTGACCTTTTTATGCATTAGACACACAGGAACACATGAAATAACAGAGCACATTTTTTCCCTATGTTCCCTTCCATACGCGCCCATGTACCAATGGTGCTCCAACCAACTAACAGAAAATTACATTCTCTCATCCACTCAACCCTCTTCGAACTATGGTGTATTTATTCTTAATGGGGCTAATGGGGGTGGCTGTTTATTGTCTGTTACATACTGATGAAGCCCAGCTGATTCTTTACAAAATCTTTTACAAGTTGTTGCTGAAAGGCCAAAAAAATAGCTTCCAATGATGTTTCACATAGAAACAAAATCAACTATTTGACTCGCTTTCTGGCCCCAAAATTGCATCTGGTTAGCTAAAATGGATTAGATATGTCTCCCTGCTAAGTCATATATGAAAAAAAAAATATTTTTCTAATGTTCAAAGCCCTTCAACCTCTTGCACCTCTCTCATCTCTTCACTTATGTCTTTATATGTTCTTAGTCATCTCCTCTGTGCCACTGTCTTTTCACACCACCCACACCCACTGCCCAATATGCCAGAGCCCATATTATTATGAACAGCGACACTTGTTTGTACCTTTAAGTGACCGCTGAGATTGTTTGCTCTATGGGGAAGGGACTGTTCTCTTGTGTTTCTTACCATGTCGTACATAATCTTTGTACCTGTGTAAAAAGGAATACAGAGAATAAAAACAAAAGGAAAGAATATAGAACAAGACAAAGGTAATCATTACTCCTATTAGGGCAGCATGAGTCATTTATTTTAATTGCACATATCAGTTTTTTTTGCCAAATGACTTTTTATTGAATACACTAGGAAGTGGTGCAAACAAATTAAAGCACAATGTTTGACTTAAGTGAAATAAGTGCGAACTGTGCACAGATAGGTGTTGATTTTCATTTGCTGTTTCCTTTGTGTTAATTTCATACATTCCTCCATATGATTTGCTGTCAGAACTGGCATTGCTGTGGTTAAAGAGGCTAACTACAGAGTGATGATGGAATGTTATTTCATATGTGAGAACACACACCTGTCGGATAGTAAAATAAATGTGAAAAGAAGCAGCAGTCTTCAGCCACCTTTATATACATAATTCAATAGACTGTATCTGCAATCTGCAACCTCCTCGCACAAAACAGTTGTCACAGTATTCTTCTACACTCCTATAGATGCATTTCAAATAAATATAAAAAAAGCTTTTCCCAAATGTTTGCTTTAAAAGATTTATGTTTACGTTGGCTTTTCCCAGCAGCTGCTGTAATGATGCAAGCTTATCCAGAGAGGCATACGTGCGAAATCCTTAAACAATATTTTAGCTGAATATAAATGCTCCAACATTTAATGTATACGAAAATAGCTTATCTATAGAACAGCCTCTGATAGTTTGCCTGCATGTGTCCCTTATGATAAATGTAAAGATCACATTCTATAAGCAGTATAAGGTTTAAATGTAAGCAGAGTTTTATGTGGCAATAAATACAGTATATGTTTTAAGGATTTTGCGCATTGCATTCACTCCCTTTAGGAGAGACCATTAGAGCAGCCAGGGGAACGTTAACATCTGTGAATAGCTTTTTTATGCACCTTCTGGGCATACAGGAAGACTTCAGGTGAAAATGTAGAGAATATTATAAGGCTATAACAAACTGGATTTGTGTCAGTAGTTAGCAGCCAGATGGCCGGTGACATTTACTGAAGCATGGATTTCTAGCTGGATATACAGCAGACCAACAGTTTGACTTGCAAGGACTGATATTTCCACCCAAAACATGCATTAATTTGTCATAGACGTGTGATGCCACATACTGTATGTGTATGTAACACAAATAGTCACAGCTTTTCATAAGCAGTATATAGAAAATAGTTCTGGTATTCATAGTGGTTTTGCCACCAGTAGTGTGGGCAGATGGCCAGCACAAGTCATTGCAAAATACAGGTAGCCCACTTTACTCTCTTTCATTGACTCAAGGGATGAAAACATAATTTTGCCTCTTTATAGGTCCCTGGTAAGGCCTCACCTTGAGTATGCAGTGCAGTTTTGGGCTCCAGTCCTTAAGAAGGATATTAATGAGCTGGAGAGAGTGCAGAGACTGCAACTAAACTGGTAAAGGGGATGGAAGATTTAAAATATGAGGTTAGACTGTCGAGGTTGAGGTTGTTTTCTCTGGAAAAGAGGCGCTTGCGAGGGGACATGATTACTCTGTACAAGTACATTAGAGGGGATTAGAGATGTAGCGAACTGTTCGCCGGCGAACTAATTTGCGCGAACATCGGGTTTTCGCAAGTCCACAAATTCGCGAACTTTTGCCGATGTTCGCCATTTTGGGTTCGCCGCGTTTTTTTTGGGCCGCGTTTTTTCGCCTCGGTTTTTTCCGCCGCGTTTTTCACTTCGGTTTTTCGCCTTTGCGTATACATAGGAATAGCTTGCGGTTTTTTTTGGCGTTATTTTTTTGCGTTTTTTTTTTTGCGTTTTTTTTTGGTGTTTTTTTTACAAAGTATTTTTCAGATACATTTTTGCCCTTGATCCCCCTCCTGCATGCCACTGTCCAGGTCGTGGCACCCTTTAAACAACTTTAAAATCAGTTTTCTGGCCAGAAATGGCTTTTCTAGGATTTAAAGTTTGCCTTCCCATTGAAGTCTATGGGGTTCGCAAAGTTCGCGAATATTCGCAAGTTTTGGCGAAAGTCCGCGAACGGGTTCGCGAACATTTTGGGCGATGTTCGCTACATCCCTAGAGGGGATTATAGGCAGATGGGGGATGTTCTTTTTTCCCATAAAAACAATCAACGCACCAGAGGTCACTCCTTTAGATTAGAGGAACGGAGCTTCCATTTGAAGCAGCGTAGGGGGTTTTTCACGGTGAGGGCAGTGAGGTTGTGGAATGCCCTTCCTAGTGATGTGGTAATGGCAGATTCTGTTAATGCCTTTAAGAGGGGCCTGGATGAGTTCTTGATCAATCAGAATATCCAAGGCTATTGTGATACTAATATCTACAGTTAGTACTAATGGTTGTATTTATAGTTTATGTATGTGAGTGTATAGATTGGTAGGTGTGGGTTAGGTGTGCTGGGTTTACTTGGATGGGTTGAACTTGATGGACACTGGTCTTTTTTCAACCCTATGTAACTATGTAACTATACATTATTTAGCTTTACAAGCAATATTTGTGTGGTCTGCAAGACTTAAATATATTATTTTATTCAAGCCTATTACAGCGTTCTTGTCTTCTGTTTGCTTTGTTCATTTTAAATTTGACTTACTTAATCCCTCTGGATAGTTTGCTCCTGTCTAAATCCATTGGTTTTCATTTTGGAGCATGTTGTAAAAATTAAGTAAAAAAACAAAAAGAAACTCCTGCAGTCTAAAATGGACCTTCCAATGTGGTGCATTAATACTTGTATCCAGGAAATTTTATCACTCAAACAACAGTTACATACCTAAATATATACCTTATTCTCTCCAAGATGGACCAGAAGTCCATTTTGGAACTTGTAGCATATTAACTAAAGGGTGAGAGTGAAACTTTGGAGAATTTTAACCAAAAATGAAAAATCCTCTCAACATCACCAATTTGGAGAATACAACAAGTTTTGGACATCTCCAGTCTAACACGACAGGGCATGATTTGCCTTGACTGGGTAACCTACACTAATAATTACTCTACAAACTGATGCAAGCCCAATAATGTAACTTTATGGTCAAAGAACCTACAATTAAAAATATTCTAGAGGAGAAACAACACGATCACAATAAGAATATACCCTGGGGGTGTTGCTTGTGTAACTCTATGAGCTTATTCCAATACAGCTAAAGGGGTGATTCACCTTTATTGAAATTTTTAAAAAATAAGGATTTAGATAATATTTGCAATTTGGTTTAATAAAAAAAATCAATAGATTTTAATATATCTACCTGCACTGGTAGTATATTTAAGATATCTTTACTCTGCCAGCCAGGGGACTTACATATGAGGGAGGAGTCGGCACCGATTGTTACTGTGCACCCCCCTTCATTGATCTGATTGGCTGAATTGCGTCAGTTTAGAACTGATGACATCATTAATCACTGTTTTTAAGGATATCATTTATTTATGGCTCTTGTGTCCAGGATTCAATTTGGGATTCAACTGGATGCTAGAACATTTTGAAGGATCTATGTTTGGATTTTGATTTAATTACTATGAATTAAATTCAAACCATTTAAGACTTTAAAGTATTCATGCAGTTTTTGCAAATTATGTTGCAAATTTTGTGAATTTTGATTCTGACCTTTTTTTGAGTCAATTTATCAGAATAATGTTATGATAAATGTACTTCTTTCCATATATAGCGTATAGTTGTCTCTTGTTTTGGTGCAGGAAATCTATGTTTATATTGAGATGCTCATATTTTTGAATTAATTACTGTTGCAAATGATCAGACACCTGCTGTTTGTTGTATAAAGAAATTTGTGTGCATTAACCACTGTAAATTCAGAGAACCCTTGGCACATCAGCCCTTAGTGTCTCTGTGAAAAGAATTAAGTGGCACTTGCAGATTCAGTAAACCAATTATTTTTGTGCAAGATGAAAAATGCAGCAATGTTTTCAGAAATAGTTGTCACTGTTAATTACTAAGCATTACAAGCACAGCATTACTGTCATTATGTATATCTAAATGCAAAAAGAGAAGGCATCAGGGGATCAGTATAGTCAGGTAATGTACACACATATGTAAAAAAATATATACATATACAAAGTTCTATGTTATTCAACAATATGAGTACAGATGAGTACCCTACTTGATAAACTAATTGATCTAAATAGAGAAGGACAAAATAATGTGTGGGTTGGCCTGTGTACACAGTCTAGATAATTAGACATCATTAGAAATTACGTTGTGATGATTAGTTGATGGTCAATGTACTGTTACTAATCATAATGTTAAGCAACTCTATAGAATGACAGATAGGGTGACAAAAGATGAATGGCTGGTAAAGTGTTAGAGCTTAGAAGTAGTATTTATCATTGGCTGGAGTAGGGACAGGTTCCGGGGAGATGGCAAAGTTACAAAGTTATAGCAGTTAAGGGAATAAATAATCATATGAATAGAGGCCAAGAGATGCTCCTATATTTAAAAGGTTAGAGTTTAATATAACCATATGGCAATGGGCCTGGGATTAGGATTTGATGTTGGAATTATTAATAAAAATTTGGTTAACACCATAGGGTTGATTCACTAAAGTGTGATAAATTTTATCACACTTTTTTTGCATTAAAATTGACGCGAAAATTAGCGCGCGATTCACTACAGTATTACCACTTGCATTAAGTGGCATATCGCATGCGTTATTTTTGCACAACCGCATGTGTTAATTTTAGCGCATGCGTTAATTAGCGCGCTGAAAAGAATACGATCGCATGATTCACAAACACTTAGGCGCGCTAAATATCGCATTAGGCTATGCGAAAAATAACACCTACTTGAGGCAGGCGGTAATTATAGAAAAGTACAGTAAATGAGTTTTTGGCAATAAAATATGGACTTTTCAGTGTTATTTATTCAAGTCTGTGTTTCCCCTAGGTGACGCAGCCGCCAGTTTGCAGAGTAATTTTACGAAAGTATTGGCATGTATGGCTAACATGGCGTGCGTTTATTCGCACAACTATTTATATGTGGCTACAATTGATGAAATGTTTCGGCAGGCATGGATTCGCGGCGAATTTTTGGACGTGCAGCGAATTTTCGCGCGGCAAATTTTTTCATGCGTTTCACAAAACAATCCACCAATGGCAAAACGCATGAAAAAATTAGCCGCGGAAAAATTCGCCGCACGTCCAAAAATTGTCGCAGGCATCAAAAAATAATAGTCGTGGGCAACAATTTTTTTGGCCACACAACATTTTTGCCGTTTTGCGAATTTTTCGCTAAAGATAAATGGAACAGATTCGCGCATCACTAGCGGCTACTATTTATAAGCAGCTACTAATTATATGCTACCATTTATATGCTACCATTTATATGTGGCGACTATCTATTCATTTGCGGCGACTATCTATTTTCGGCGACTATACGTGGGCGTTAATTAGTGCATGTACCGTCAAATACTGAACAAAAACAGTCTTTGCGAGTTAAATAGCGCATGCAATATCGCGCGTAAATTAGCACAAGTATGCCGATAGCGAATCATGCATTAAGACGCGAAAATTTAGACGCGATAAAATTTTTAACGAACGCTATAAATAGCGCACGTTTTAACGCACTTTAGTGAATCAGCCCTCATAGGTGTTAAATGGGTAGGAAACCACTTTTTTTCTCTATTTAATAAGTTAAATACTGCTAGGACATACAAACAGAGAAGAAATATAAGTAGGCAGAGACCTGAGTTAATAGTGATGGGTTAAGGTTGGGAAACCAAAGGCAAAATAATGTACTATGAATCCTAGTTCATAGTGTGCCTGAGGGAGAACAGTTAATAGAAAATAAGAGGCCTAGGGCAGAAGAGGTAGTTACACAGAAAGAAGGGATACTGAGAGTGATAAGAGTTAGAGGTAGAGAAAATTGGATCAACAGTAACAGGGTAACAGTGAGTAGGTCTTGGGGGAATTTGTAGCCAAGAAGTTTTGGCAATAGTGGAACGATAGGTCAGATGTTAGGCTAGAGGAGTTAGCTGGAGGATATTTTTTTATACTATCTTGGCATGTCAGAACACAGATGTGGAGGTGGCACAGAGATGACTAAGGAAAGTATAGAGTGGGTGTTCAAGTTTTAAGGCAGTGATCCCCAACCAGTGGCTCGTGAGCAACATGTTGCTCCCCAACCCCTTGGATTTTGCTCTCAGAGGCCTTAAAGCAGATGCTCATTTTTGCGTTCCTGACTTGGAGGCAAGTTTTGGCAGCATAAAAACCCCAATATAATGTCAAACAGAGTCTCCTATAGGCTGACAGTCCACATAGGGGCTATTAAGTAGCCAGTTATAGCTTTTATTGGCACCATCATGAACCATTTTTATGCTTGTGTTGCACCCCAACACTTATTCCATTTGAATGTGGCTCATGGGTATAAAGGTCAGGGACACCTGTTTTAAGGCTTCTTTTAAAGGGTAAGAACACTTATTGCATTGTTTTTTTTCCAAAATCCAAAAAGCCTAAAACCCCCTGCTATAAACAATAATTTTAGTGATTAACTAAATTATTAGTTGAAAAGAATTTACTGTATATCATAGTTACATTTCTGAGAAAAGGCTCTGTGCAGTTCCTGGCTGACTGAATACCCTATACACACACTGAATCTTGTCATCTGCAATTTTGTTCTGGATCAAGAGTAGACTAATAAAGGGTTTATCATTAGGGGCAGGAACAGCCAAATCATGCTACTTTCTCCTTTGAAAATGATATGAACAACTTTGCAGCATAAATATTTCAGTAACAGATAGAAAATTCTGCAGTCTTAAGGTCAGGGGAAGTTATAAAAACAGACAGCTGATTGAGATATTGTTCATTTTGTTATGCCTTGTGCAAATGATCATTTTTAATGTCAGTATCACAAAGTATCTTCTTGTTACACAGTCCTTGCAAATTGTTCCCATACTCCTTTTTATGTATTAGATGCAGAGAAGCAATGCCTTATTTGTTCTGACCTTCAACTGTTTCTAGTGACAAGAGGCATAAGACAAAGTCCCTCAAAATAAACGTTGATGTTTTGAAAGCATTGACAGTAATGAATATGAGAATATATTGTTGGCACATGTATAATACAAAGTGAAACAGTTTAACCAAGGTCATCTCTAAATGCACGTTTTTTTTCACCCCCTATTTTGCTGGAAAACTACAGAGTATAATAAAACATTCCATTGAATATAATTTAAAATCACAGTGTTATGGTTTGTATTGGAGAAAAACACTGAATATTGTATTAAACCAATTTAAAATTGTTCATAGGAGCTGAAACCACCCTTGTAAATGAGAGCACTAACGATATGTATAGTAGTTCTTTTACATGATTAGTTTTGTGTTGAAACAAATCTAGTTGTTAATATTAGAATTAACACAATCTTGCTACATATCAAAGCTTTATGGTAAAAAAAAAAGTATTTATGACTAAGGGCCCATACTAACGAGCGCTTGCTTCTGCGCTTTGCTGAGTTGCGTTCCCCTGTGTTCCAATGCAGGGAAGTGCAGAAGCAAATGCACCCTATTCTTCCTAATGCATTCATCCTCACAAAGATGCATGTAAGCGCCTAACGCAGGTGGAACAAAATGCTGTGTTACATACTACATAGGTAGGTGCTCTTAGCTCAGATACCTGCACAATAAATAATGGACTGAGAAAGAGACCATATAATAGTTATATCTCACTGATAGGTCCTGAATATAAATATAAATAGTCAACAAATTTAAAAGTGGAACAAACAACAATTTATTGGCTCAAATTTTTAACATAAAATTCAAAAAAGCAAATCATACTATACCAAACATCAAACAGGTGCTTTCCAGTGCTTCATGGTACCCATACTCCACCCTCCTCATGTGTTTCGCACCATTGGGTGATTCATCAGAGGAGGTAAGGAGGGTGGAGTATGGGTATGGGTGCCATGAAGCACTGGGAAACACCTGTTTGTTTGTTGTTTGGTATAGTATGATTTGCTTTTTTGAATTTTATGTTAAAAATTTGAGCCAATAAATGGTTGTTTGTTCCACTGTTAAATTTGTTGAGTATTTACAACTAGACCCCACAGGCAAATATCTAATTGGTTGGTCTGGGTAACTGCCCTGTGTTCTGTTCTGCAGGGGAAAAAATGCACTCTTTTGCACTGGAAAAAAATTGAGAAAAACAATTAGCATACAGGAAATGGGCTTCTCTAGCAAGGCAGGGTAATGTATATACTGTCGCAGAACTATTAAAGTCTTAGCTGCATTTTGGCTTCCCATTGACTCCAATGCACTTCTGTGAATTTTCACTTTTATAAATTTTTTGGCAAACCAAAATGTATGTATGTAAGCTACTTATGTACGCAGCGCTGTGCAGTATAACAATAAATTGATACAGCAGGGGGTTAGTTATTACAATAATAGATAAATACAAAGTATGATCATAAATACAAATAAATACAAGGTATAGCTGCAATAAGTTAAGAATGAAAGAGACAAGAGGATTGTGGTCCCTGCCCTGTATTGCTCTTACGGACACAAATAGGAGGTTATTAGTGCTGCAGGTTACAGTGGGTGACACTGCAATATAAAGGCAAAAGAGGCCTGTTTTGTCCATCACTATTCATATGTATGCCTTTCAGTTGACATTCTGAGCATACTGCTAAGGTATAGTTCATTTTTCTAAACTATAGTGCTTCTGGGTTAAAAAGTAGATAGCCCTTTGTGAAGGTTTGCTATGAATGCTGTTTGCAAGCAACTGCAAATGCCCTTGCCATATAAAGGAGTCAACATATATAGAGAGTTTTTTCCATGTTCTTTGTGGTTTTGTATCATAAAACAACCTTGCTGCACAGCAATGCATCATGGTACAAGCTTTTCCAAGCTAGAGTCATCAAAAGATAAAATGTCTCAGGAAGGATTTAAATTATGTCTACCCTTGTAACATGACCTCTTAATTAACTGATTGTCCTTTAAAGCATGATGCTAAGTGCTTCAAGAGTGAATTATACATCAGGCTCCCGATCTTTTAATTAAAAGCATCTGTTAATCCTAAAAAAAAATCCTCCACATAGTTATGTTACCATCGAAATGTCCTTGTTTTCACGCAGAGATTTATTCTTTTTATGGTTTAGGTAAGGAATAACATTTGCAGAATGCAAGAGTAAAAAGTGAGCTCATCAGGGCAAAGCATATAATGTTATTATCAGTATGCTATTAGAATTTAAACAGTCATATTACTGCCAATGTCCCAGTGAAATAAAGATGGATTTATTAGAACAGCACAACCCCAAGTAAACCAGTTCTTCTGGGAGATTAAAGTAAAAAAAAAAAACACAGTACAGAAATAATTTAAAGCTTTTAACTGCTTTTAAACTATAAAAAGAAATAAAGGATTGTGTAGAGAAGACACCTGATCACAAGGTCTCATGTCATATATGTCATTCTCTTTGGTCTGATCATGAAAAGACATCCCTAGCATCTAATGGTTTAACCCAGCTGCCTAACAGGTGCAAGCTACTCCTAGGATCATCTGTATCTGGGCAGATTAGTAAGGGATGTTCAACTAGAGGAGGGAAGTATAATGTATAAATATGGGGATTCAAAAAGTGGGAACCAGAAGTGACAGCAGCAACATAAAACCAGCCTACTCACTCAAAAATTAAATCAAATGGCATTTCTGCATTTTTTTAAGGCAATTGTTTTAAAACTGGGCAATTGTAGTAACAAATCTCATTAAGTATCCAGTTGGTTAGAATTATTGTTTATGATATCCTTAGAAACGATGGTGATGTCAACAGTTATAATCAGTGCGTAGTGGTGTCATTTCTATCACATCACTCACTGGAACTTATGTATTATAAGAAATTATGTGCCCCCCATTGTAAAATATGAGGATATTTAAGTCATCAAGGAGTTCCATAACAGGTATAAAAGCTTTTATATGTTAATGGAACTCCATGGTGACTGAAATAAGACATATTCTTACCTGAGCAATGATGACAATGTTTGGGTAGGTGCTATAGAAACTGTGTCTATTTAGTAAAGTAATACACCTTCCCTTCTAAACCACCATGTCGCTGTACAGTCTTACAATGTACAAAAGTACACATGGGGAGGGCACGTTATTATAAATACAACTAATAAGTATAAATACAGAGAGTGCTGTGAGGTATGACACAGTCGGAAGGGTGTACCTGCCCCGTAGAGCTTACAATGTAAGAGGAGGGGAACATACAGGTACAAATTGAAGGGTAAAAGTGCACAAAGTTTGGGGGGGTTGGCCCTTAAGTGCAGGACTAGACAAAATAATTAATTAATAATTAGTAATTATCTAGTACTTCACAAGGTAGAATCTGAGTTTCTTCTAAAAAAGACTGAGGGATTGTTCCTTATGGAGGAATTCAGATATGGCAGTGGGTGTGGATGGTGTAGAAAGACTGTGGCCCTGAGAGGAGCTGAGTAGGTCGCCAGGAACATACAGTGAGACAAGTGAAGAAATATAATGAGGAGCAGAGGAATGAAGGGCTTTGAAAGTTAGCAAAGTATTTTGTAAGCTACTGTATCCCACATTAAGCTGAACCATACTGCACCTTCCATGCGAGTGCCAGTCTGTGGAGTCTGTGCCAGTTGCTAGGACTGTATTTTTCTTTATAGTGCACAAGAGGCTTCTGAGTGATAGGAGAAGATCATGGTTTGTGCTTTATCACCTTAACCTACTGCAAACCACAGGGGTGAGTAAAACAAAAGCACAAAAGGGACCATACCTGCTCTTCATTTGAGCTATTTGTATTTTAATAATGGGTTCTACAGATCCATCCCGTTTATTTATATTCATCCCATGTCACAAAGAGCAGGAAAAGGGACATTCCTGAATATGAGAGAAGATTTACTGGCACACTTCACAGCCAATGGACTTTTTTCCCCTCAGACTTGCTTTTTTTGACACATCTTTTGGTACACTTTGTTAAACAGCAGTGCCCTGAGCATCAATTTAACAGGTTTGTTTTTTAGGACAAGTATTTTATGGACTCATAGTAAAATGTTTCACCTATACTCACCCATCCTCACTCAGTAAATTGCAGAACAGATGCACTGTTGTAGTGCCATATGCTGCCAGATATTGTTTTTTTTTTTTACTTAAATGCCATTTATGAATAGATGGCACTAGAGAGATTTCAATTAAATGCGCCCTTGTTTGTAATAATTTATTCAAGTGTATGTCCTTTAAAACACACAGCTAAGTGCTTTTTGACTGCTTTGTGTTTTTGTTGGTCACCCTAGATTTATTAGACAAATAAATTCTTTGTGATGTAGCTGAAGTTATCACCACTTTGCTTTCAAAAAAAGAACCAAATTATGACTGTAGATCCAGCAAAACATAAAAATCTAACAGCAGTCTTTATGGATTCATTTGAGAATTAGCTGAAAAGCTGATTTATGCACATCCGTGTTGTGTTTGCTCTCAATGGGGCGTCTGGCTTTTTATTTTAACAATCATTTTTTTTTAAAATTGGTTTTATTTTATGTTTTAGTTTTTTGGGGGGGGAGGAGAGAACAAAATAAAGAGGTGACTAATTAATTACCTTTTATGACATAGTAACAGACTCAATTTAACAGTGAACTCTGTTACAATAAAGTTTATGCCATACATAGTTCGGCCTAAGGTGTATCCCTGGGATTTGTGCCTTCAAGACATTACAATTGCAAATGGAGTGCAATGAGTTATGCTCTTTTGTTTATACAAAGGTACGAGTAAAGCATACTATATGGGTAACTTTTAGGTAGGACTTGGGCATCCCCTGGCATGTGTAGTAAGTGTAGTAAGTTGTGCTATGCACTAGTATCAGATTTTTAACCCACCACAAGGCACCTGCCAAGGGTACAGGCACAAGTTTTCTTGGTGATTGCCTAGGACAGGGGTCAGGAACCTTTTTGGCTGAGAGAGCCATAAACACCACATATTTTAAAATGTAATTCCGTGAGAGCCATACAATATGTTTGGCCGCGGATGCTGCGGGGCAAGGTAGGGTGGGTTCCAAAGATGCCGGATGCGGATGCGATGCAGAGGAGGGCGTGGCCTGCGCTCGGCGGATAGAAGACGTGTTCTAAGGCTTAGAACACGTCTTCTATCTGCCAAGCGCAGGGGCAAGGTAGGGTGGGTGCAAAGGATGCCGGATGTGAAGCTGAGGGGGTCGTGGCCTGTGCTTGGCGGATAGAACATGTGTTCCAAGGCTTAGAGATTAAAGATTTGGCAGCGAGCCAGATGCAGCCATCAAAAGAGCCACATCTGGCTCCCGAACCCTGGCCTAGGAAATAAGCGGTGTCAAGGGTGTAACTACAGGAGGTATTACTATACATGGGTGGCTAGGGGGCTCTATGGAACAAATATTTGGATGTTTCACCTTAGAAGGAAAAACATGGTATTGTAAAGGTACTTGTTTGCAATATAAAATGCAGGAGCTGAAGCATATATTTATATATATATATATATTTATAGGTGTTTAGAAGGAATGCGTTATTAGAGACATACACCTGCCCATATGACTTTAGTTGCACCCCTGCAGTTACTGTTAATCCTTATTTATATACAGGTATGGGACCTGAAAGCTAGGGACATGGGGTTTTCCGGATAAGGGATTTTTCCGTAGTTTGGATCTCCGTAACTTAAATCTGCTAAAAATCATTTAAATATTGAATAAACTCAATAGGTTTGTTTTGCCTCCAATAAGGATTAATTATATCTTAAAGGAAATAAAGACGCTCGACGAGCGTAACTGTATTAGATTTCTCAAAGGAAATAAATTAAATAAAATTAAAAATAAATATAAGTAGTGTAATAACTAATAACTAAATTAATAGCTAGCCAAATAGACAATGAACAGGCGAAAATTGACTGCTAAGTGAATAGTCTGACCACCTAATTATGTTAAAGTATATGGAGGTAAAATAAATACCAAATTATTAAGTTTGACTCGGGTGTGCAAACCCCGAGTCAGTCCCTTAAGGTTCAAATATTTATCTCAGGTGGTCCAGGAGCAGAGAAATCAAAAAGCTCACCAGAATTCCGTAGTGGTCCGGGTGCTTAAAGCCCCGAACCCGCAGCTGAAGGGAGAAATCTCAAAATCTAGAAAATAGGACGTCAAGCACTCCGGACTCGAAGGGATCTGTTAAAACTCGAACTTTATTCCAACATGTTTAAAAGCAAAAATGCCTGACGCGTTTCGTGCGTTAGGAGCACTTATTCATAGGCAAGCTTTGACAATAATGAGTAGGTTTAAATAACGGAAATACTCTGACGTAGGGGCAAGGTGAGGATAAAACCACACCTCCTCCATATATTTAAAAATACAGACATGTGAAATAAGTAATAGAAAAATAATCATTAACAGATCCCATCTATACTAATACATCATAAAAAGGTAATAAGTTATTTAGAGTTAAAGATGCATTTAATTAAATACGAACAATGTCATAAATTAATTATATCTTAGTTGGGATCTAGTACAAGGTACTGTTTTATAATTACAGTGAAAAAGGAAATAATTTTTTTAAAATAAGAATTACTATCTTATAATGGAGTCTATGGGAGATGGCCTTTCCGTAATTGGGAACTTTATGGATAACAGGTTTCCGGATAAGGGATCCCATACCTGTACTTCTGGGTTGCTACAAAATTTTATAACTCAGGTGCGATGCTACTGCGGAGACACTACCCTGACAGAAACAGCAAAGAAATGGTCCTAGCGTTGTATAAATAGATCCAAATTATGAAGTACACGATGATACCCTAAAGTAAAATGTAGCTAATGTTTTTTAAAAGAAAACATTGTTATTTTACTTTTCCTCATACAAAGTTTATGGCACACTTTATTTGTTTAAAAAACAGCAACAAACTTCGCCACACATTGCCAGGCTTTGCTGTATAAAAAAAAAAAACGCATAAAATCTGGTGTTTGGACGGCGAAATTCGTCATTTATTTTACACAGCATAATAAATAGGCCTCTTAGTATTTTGATCACCCCAACTTATTCTTACAATCAGATCACTGCTACCTGCCCCAGATTGTTTCCTATTCCTTTAAACTGGAAGTACAGAATATGAAAACATCACTTTGTCTGATAGCAAGAAAGAAACTCAGTGTTAGGGAAGGAAAAAAAAGGCATAAACACATGACCTGACTGCTTGATGTTTCAAGGATCACTGTGATTGTACTTTTTTGAGTTTGTTCTCTTTTGTGAAGGTGTGGGAATCATTAGTTTCACAGTATAACTTCTCTGTCATATACAGTGTAGCCGTATACAGAAAATATTACCCTATGCGATTTCACTTAGTTACATAGTTACATAGTTACATAGGGTTGAAAAAAGACCTGTGTCCATCAAGTTCAACCCATCCAAGTAAACCCAGCACACCTAACCCACACCTATCAATCTATACACTCACATACATAAACTATAAATACAACCACTAGTACTAACTGTAGATATTAGTATCACAATAGCCTTGGATATTCTGATTGATCAAGAACTCATCCAGGCCCCTCTTAAAGGCATTAACAGAATCTGCCATTACCACATCACTAGGAAGGGCATTCCATAACCTCACTGCCCTCACCGTGAAAAACCCCCTACGCTGCTTCAAATGGAAACTCCTTTCCTCTAATCTAAAGGGGTGACCTCTGGTGCGTTGATTGTTTTTATGGGAAAAAAGAACATCCCCCAACTGCCTATAATCCCCTCTAATGTACTTGTACAGAGTAATCATGTCCCCTCGCAAGCGCCTCTTTTCCAGAGAAAACAACCCCAACCTCGACAGTCTAACCTCATAGCTTAAATCTTCTATCCCCTTAACCAGTTTAGTTGCACGTCTCTGCACTCTCTCCAGCTCATTAATATCCTTCTTAAGGACTGGAGCCCAAAACTGCACTGCATACTCAAGGTGAGGCCTTACCAGGGACCTATAAAGGGGCAAAATTATGTTCTCATCCCTTGAGTCAATGCCCTTTTTTATACAAGACAGCACTTTATTTGCTTTAGTAGCCACAGAATGACACTGCCTGGAATTAGACAACTTGTTATCAACAAAAACCCCTAGATCCTTCTCCATTAAGGATACCCCCAACACACTACCATTCAGTAGATAGTTTGCGTTTATATTATTTCTACCAAAGTGCATAACTTTGCACTTATCAACATTGAACCTCATTTTCCAGTTTGCTGCCCAGTGACATTTATAGTATTATTGCCCCACTAAAACCCCAGTCAGAGAGAGAGCATTTGGCTTCATAGGCAGAAGGAATACCTTTGTTTATTTTATATTGGTTTGGTTGATTCCATGACACAGTGTTCAAAACTAGGAGAGGATCATTTCTGTTCCAATATTATACTGTTCTACTGCTAAACTATTTTACAGGTTAAACCAATGTTTAAATTGTCTATAAAACCTTATTGTAAAACCTAAAACCCCCACACACTGACAGATATATTAGACTGGGCAACAATTCTAATTTATGACTGAAGGAAATTATGAAAAATTACAGTTTGGAAAAAAGTATTTAAACTATTCATGGAGAAGCCATTATGAGCCAAGTTAAATAACTTCCGTGCCCAGACCTTTATATTCAACATCTGGCAGTGCTGCTGTCTCTGCCAATTCTTTACCCATAATATCCTGCTTCTGAGAAATATATACATCAGACTTTTGAAAGAAACATTTATAAGTCAATGTTGAAAATTAGACCTCTCCAATGGGTGAAAATATATTCTATTCAATATATTCTATATTGTCACCTATAGCAGAGGTATAATTGTAAATATCCATTTAAATAACAATAGATATGTGTCTAACATATATCAATATATATATATATATATATATATATACACATATATAAGCGAGTGGTCCGCACTCACAGGACTTACCGTATATACTCGAGTATAAGCCGATCCGAATATAAGCCGAGGTACCTAATTTTACCTAAGAAAACTGGAAAAACTTATTGACTCGAGTATAAGCCTAGGGTGGGAAATGCAGCAGCTACTGCTAAATTTCAATAATCAAAATAAATACCAATAAAATTACATTAAATGAGGCATCAGTGGGGGCATATGTTTCTAAATATTTTTTACAAAGAAAAACAGTAAACTAGCTCTGTAAGTGGAGAAGAAGGTCAACAAAAACAATATGGTATCAACAATGATGCCGTAAGAGTACTACCCCCCTTAGCTCAATCAGCAACCAAGCTAAAAGACACAGAGTTAAAATCCTTCAAAACTATGGTTTATATAGAATATAAAGTGCAATGTATAGTGCAGAATGGGACAGGTGAGAACGTAAGATGAAGATGAATTTGGGAGCAGGCCAGGGCACTGGAGGGTCTGGTTGCAGATGGCCTAATTTGAACACAAATAACAGAAGGTGCTAGTCTGGAGGGACCCATGGCACCCGACTCGAGTATAAGCCGAGGGTGACTTTTTCAGCACATTTTGGGTGCTGAAAAACTAGGCTTATACGCGAGTATATACAGTAAGTTGAAAACAGTCAAATCTCTGCATTTTTATTTTAGTTCTTGTAACTTTTAAAACATTTTGCGGCTAGTGATGAGCGAATCTGTCCTGTTTCGCTTCGCAGAAGAATTTGTGAAACTTGTCATGCCGCAAATTTTTTACATGTCGAATTTTGTTGCCCGTTTTGCAAAAATTTAGTTTTTTTATTTTTCTTATTTCTGTAATGGACTACAGTTCTATTTTTCCGCAGGGTCTGTGCATGTTTATAAGCAAATGTTTAGATTTGATTTTTAATTATTTCATTTGGTATTTTAATTGTTTTATGGTTTTCTGGCCAAATACAATAAGCACACTTTAGGATAGCTTTATAGTGTTGTGATATGAAACTTTAGGTCCCCAGAATATTCTGCACATTTCCATTCATGAGGTAATGCTCTCCTAAAAAAAAATCCTCAGAAATTTACTATGCGTTTCTATAGCAACAACAGCTGCAAAGTCAGAACCTGCCTGTTATTATAATATGAGATTGCTGCTGCTTCTTAATGGCTGGAAATGTTTTATTATTCACAGATTCCAAAGTAAAGGTTTTTATATTTCAGGCACTTTGCAGACATAGGAAATTGCAGTCACTGTTTTTAACAGATTTGGTTAATCAGTATGTGTCATATTATTACAGTGATGGTCAGCTGGTCAGTAAAAGAAAAGTTTTTTCCTATATGTAATTAGGGGCACAAAGTTTGCCAGGTGCAATTACCCATAGCAACCAAAAAGATGTTTGCTTTTAACCAACTGACCACCTTTTATTACATAATATTATAATAGCCAAAGTAGCCAATTTTAAAGGAGAAGGAAAGGCAAAGTCACTTGGGGGTGCCAAAATGTTAGGCACCCCCAAGTGACTTTAATCACCTACCTTTTACCCCGGGCTGGTGCCCCTGTTAGGAGAGAACAGCACCAGCCCAGGGTACAAGGTAGGCGATTAAAGTCACTTGAGGGTGCCTAACATTTTGGCACCCCCAAGTGACTTTGTCTTTCCTTCTCCTTTAATTACTTATACATAGCTTTGATTTATACTGTTTAAGTACAGATGCATGCAGCAAGTTTCCACATTTTGTCTCGCCATATCTAGACACCATTTTGTGAGTGTTAAATCCTGCCTCTAGATGGTACTAAAGTGCAAAGACTGGTCACAATAAAAAATGCCATAGACCATGCACCACCTGGTGGTGAATTTTGGCAATATTGTTTCCATGTGTTAACTGGAAGAGACATGATGCAACAACACGGCAAAGGAACTTGGCTGCATCTGTATGTTAAACTTCACTGGAGATAAAAGAGATGTAGTGCAGGACAGGCAGTTTACCATAGGTGGAGAATAAGCAAGGTTTAGGGAGAATTTGCCTCCCCAAAAAGAGATTAACTGCTTTATACACATTTATCATTCTATAAGTAGCCTGCCCAATCAAATGTCATGCTCCTCTTCTGCAGTTTAGAAAATTAAATAATTATTTTTTTGAGGTATTTGCTAGCAGGGGTGTGACTTGGGATCTCTGATCCCCCCCATACTGCATACATCAGTAGACAACCCTGCCACCCACACCCTCTATTGAACTACTAATTCATATATATATATAGGGGAATGGACAATCGTGGGACACATCCATAAGGGGGAGGAGAGAGGGAAGGGCAGTTTTAACCCAGGCCCCCTTTGTTCCCCCTATAGTTATGCAACTGTTTACAAGAATACATACCTTGTGCCATTTTGATCAATTAATAAACCTAGCAATAGAAATTCAGCCCTTCTTCTCACTTCTACTCGCAAATTGTTAAATTCAGTACTTTATGTGAATTAGTGTATCACTTAAATAACATTGTGAATTATGTTTTAATAAACACCTGTCACCGATTTGTGTGTCATGTGTTATCTAACCATTTTAACGTGATATTTTCTTTCTTGGTCGTCTCATATCCTTTACCTTGGTCATAAAACATGGCTGCTATCAAAATTCCTTGGGCAGCAAAGTATTTTCTGCAGCCCAGGTATTTTAGATGAAGCTTTGCAGGTGTATTGAGATTTTGCAAATGAAAGCCAGCAAAAACACAATGAAGTGTCTTGTCCTTTCTTCATAGACTGATAGCTCTAGAATCTGATTTATGAGATTAAAAAATGTCTAATCTGATGCCGGAATAACACAGAGGTGCCACTATAATTCTTTCATGGTCAACCCGCTCCAGCAACTCCCTAAAATGAATAAAAAGAATGAGGACAACTCACTTTCATTAGATTGACACTCCATCTGTAAATAATGTTTTTGGCTGAAATCTCCAAGCAGCCAGACGCTTAGAGGGAATATTGATCCCTGTTAATTCCAGTTTATGTTACAGAGAGGCAAGCAAAGTAAAATGATCTGCACTTTGTCCGGTAGTAACAAACTGAGAAAATGCAAACTCTAGCACATTCTAAGCAGCATGCATTTAATTTCATTTCAGCATTTCTTAGCAAGCATTTCAGTGCCTCTTTCTAAAACTGTCCTTTTATGGGGAGTAGCGAGGACGTGCTTTCCTTGAAAACACAAAGAAAAGAACCAGTGGCGCAAATACATGTTACTGGGCCCCACAGCAAATTCAATTTAGAGCCCTTATAGTTGACCTATTCTATCAAAATATATTGAAATTGCTCTATAATTGGGGCCTTATTGGGCCCCCTACATTCCTGGGCACCCCTGCAACTGCAGGGTCTGCTTCCTCCATACATTCTATAACATTAAAAGTTAACATAACCGCCCCTTTAAGAAGTGTTTGCTTCACCTTGCAATGGTACCGAGCAGGCTAAAGTAAACTTGCATTTCCACTAAATAAATGTGGCTGGTAGCCTGTAACTGTTATTATTGTATTATACATGAGAATTCCCTAAATGTTTACCCCTTGCATGGCAAAATATTTACCTTACTGGTTAACTGCCCCAAAGTAATTTTTCACATTTTTTTCATATTTTTTTTGTTTTTTGTTAAAAATAATGTCATATATTGTTGTATAGGCCTACCCTGCAAATCACTATATTAAACAAAATTTGGTCTAACTTTTTAGTTTTCTCTCAAGAGAATTTCCACTTCTTTTGATCTGATCAGCTCCCATCTCTCCTCCCCCTGTACTGTATATGTTACACCCATTGTGATCAGAAAATAAGGTATTTGCCATCAGTCCCCAAAACCCCAAATGCACTGGCTTTGTGTTTAATCTTTGAAATGTTCAGCTTTATGATCTCCTTTGTTTATTTGCATTAATTCATTACAATAAGTTTCCATTTGACACAATATACATCTATTAAACGGAAATTGTAGTTTTTATTTGATTTTAATGCAAATCCACAAGCTTCCACAAAGACACTGCATTATAAATATAAAATGTGGCCAATTGTGTCCAAAATTGCACTCTGCACAGGGTGCATATTTATATTCTTGACCACCAGTTCTTTTCCTATGTGCTAGATTGCAGGCATCCCCCAAATACTATAACTGGACAGCCAATATTTCAGTGCAGGAAGGCTACATGCAATGAAACACAGAGGAAATATACCAGCACACTAGGCTATATTTATAGGGAGTATTCAGCCCAAGCACTGTAACCAGGGACAAAGAATGTGCAATATTGTTTAGTTTTCTAGTAAGAGATAAATAATCAAACAAAACAAAACTGAGAATTATCTTGGAAACTCATGAGACTATGTGATCCAAACCAATGAGATTCTAGCCATGTTAAAATGTGTTATTTATTTGAAAGTCAAGTAAAAGGACAACAGATTAATATATATATTTATATTAGCAGGGATTAATTTCCAACATTTAAAGCTCTTTATCAAAAAATCTCAATTATAAACCGGTTGAAAATGAGTATTCTCTATTTGTAAAGCTTTTCTATTCTGTAGTTCCAGGCTGCTTCTGCTAATGCACTAGTTCAGAGATTGACTTAAATAATAATGGAACAACAATATATGAATTTATTCCCACTGTTAGGCTTCCTGAAATGTAACTAAACTGTAAATTTTACAGTGCAACAACCCCCTGTTATTATGTTAAGCCTATTTATGCATGCACAATTTATTTTCTGTTTTATATTTATTGTCTGTGACAAAAGGCTGTTATACTGTAGTTATAAAGTGGCGTGGGCATAGTGGCGCTACATAAACACAGATGCACTATACAGTAATTGTTGATGTTTTGAATGCTGCTTCATCTGTAAGAACAGCGACGACATCATTTCATAGAAAGTTCTCAGGTTATTAAAGATGTATGAAGTATCTGTTAGCATGGAAACTATTCCTAGAGTATTACCCCAAAGGCCTCCCTCAGAGGGACTAATGAATGTTTTGTAAAAGTTAAACTGCCAGTGTGCTGGGAAAATGGCAAATGACCCATCTGATAAATAACTATACATATGTATCTGATAATATATTCATTTATTAGCACCAACCCTCAAGTAACATTGGGGTTAATTCACTAAGGTGCGTTAAAACGAGCGCTATTTATAGCATGCGTTAAAAATTTTATCGCTTCTTATTTTTCGCAACTTGGTGCACGATTCACTAAAAGGATACTTGCGTTAATTTAGACGCGATGCTGTTTGCATTATTTAAGTCGCGAAGACTATTTTTGTGCGATATTTGACGCAACACGTGCTAATTAACGCAGTGTGCACAAATTGTTGCCGCGTGCGAAAAAACGCACGCCATAATAACCATACACGCCATTACTTTCGGAAAGCTACTGTTGTGAAAATGACCATTTCCCTGCAAACTGGAGGCTGCATCACTCTAGGGTGATTTTCGCACAGAGTAATGTGATATTTAGTGTGTCTAGGGGGCTGATTTACTAAGACACGATTTCGAATCCGAATTGGAAAAATTCCGATTGGAAACGAACATTTTGCGACTTTTTCGGTAATTTTGCGATTTTTTCGTATTTTTTGCGATTTTTTCGGCGTCTTTACGATTTTTGCGTAAAAACGCGTGTTTTTCGTAGACATTACGAAAGTTGCGCAAAGTCGCGATTTTTTCGTAGCGTTAACGCTTAAAAGGCGCAAGTTTTAACGCTACGAAAAAATCGCGACTTTGCGCAACTTTCGTAATGGCTACGAAAAACTCGCGTTTTTACGCAAAAATCGTAAAGACGCCGAAAAAATTGCAAAAGATACAAAAAAAAATCGCAAAATTACCGATCATTACGAAAAAAAAGCAATCGGACGCATTCGGCCCGTTCGTGGGTTAGTAAATATGCCCCTAAATGTTTGTGAATCATGCGTTGGTATTATTTCTGCACGAGAATTAGCGCAGTGTGATAAACTTAACGCCTTGTGATCATGTGTTATTTAGCGCATGCGATAATACTTTAGCAAATCACACAGGTTTTTTTTCGCGCCAATTTTAACGCAAAAAAGCATGTGATAATGCTTATCGCACTTTAGTGAATCAACCATAATGTCTTTTTCCAAATTTGATGCTGTGTAAACAATGTACCATTAAATTAGATGAATAAAGGTGACTAATGCTTGTGCTTTATACATAGCCTGCTGATTTGTCACACCTAGGGGCCCATTTACTTACTCACGAACGGGCCGAATGCGTCCGATTGCGTTTTTTTCGTAATGATCGGTATTTTGCGATTTTTTCGGAAAATTATCGCGACTTTTTCGTTACCAATACGATTTTTGCGGAAAAACAAGTTTTTCGTAGCCATTCCGAAAGTTGCGATTTTTTCGTAGCGTTAAAACTTGCGCAAAAAGTTGCGATTTTTTCGTAGTGTTAAAACTTGCGCAAAACGTCGCGCCTTTTAAGTTTTAACGCTACGAAAAAAGCGCAACTTTTCGCGCAAGTTTTAACGCTACGAAAAAATCGCAACTTTCGGAATGGCTACGAAAAACTCGCGTTTTTTCGCGCAAATCGTATTGGTAACGAAAAAGTCGCGATAATTTCCGAAAAGTCGTAAAGGCGCCGAAAAAAATCGCAAAAAATACGAAAAAGTCGCAAAATGTTCGTTTTCCAATCGGAATTTTTCCAATTCGGATTCGAATTCGTGGGTTAGTAAATCAGCCCCCTAGATTGAATTTGGCATTTAGGGGGAGAAGATAGAAGTTATAACAAGGCAACACTATCTGGTTGCTACATCCTTTGACATTAGTATGCCGGCAATTGATTGGTTACCAGGGCTGGAACTAGGGAAAGGCAGAAGAGACACATGCCTAGGGCGCAATGGTGGGGGGCACTAGGCAGGTACCTCGTCTGTCGCCTACCCCTAGTCCAGTCCTTGTTTCCCACCATCAACATAACCACGTTCACACATGTGCATGCTTTAGGGGCAAAGTTGCCATATGGGGCTGGCCAGGTTGCCTACTGCTGGGGCATTGCCCAACTGATTGAACACCCATATATTCATGTCTACATAAGAAGCTGCAAATTGCTTCAGTTTTTCCTCCACTTTCACGCTAGTTCAATTGCAAATTATGTAATAATGCAAAAAAAAAATAATAATTTTCAGTTTACAAATGGTGAAGATACACTTCACATGAACTTTAACACTTTTTAAGTGGCAAGATTTTCATTTTTCACTTTTTTATTCTATAAATCATGCAGAATCTTTGAAAAGTTTTGCATAAAAAAGCAACCACTTTTGCGATTTTGCTATACTTTGCATTAAAATCATGGTTGTATATGACCTTAATTTTATAAGAAACCAATAAATCTAGTTAACTATAAAAATGAAGACATTCAGAATCAGATTTCCCTAATGGGTGGAGGTTGGCCACAGCTTTACTGAACCATGTTTAGTCAAAGCAAATAACCCATTCTTGCCATGTTATAACAAAATATAGGTTACCCCAGATACCAGCCATAATAGGCACGGTGGGGATGTAAAGAAAAACACTATTAACAAGACCCAAATGGCAAGGACCAAACTCAATTACCCACCCCCAGCTGTGACAAGAACACCCCAGGAGAAATAGAAGGAGTTTAAGGCGACTTCCACTTAAATACCCAGCCCTAGTGCCACTTTCCAATCCTGCACCCCCACGTAATCATTCCCAGGATTCCCTCTGCTCCCAGCACCTCCCCACATTCCCAGGCACCCTTCATTTACCACATTGGTGCCAGACAAAACACTGTATTTGCAGCATTAGATACACAGTAACTGTATCCATATTCAGCTGGGTATTGTTTAAGTACTGTGCTCATTTAGCTGGAACATTTAAATCTCCATTTTCTCGCTCCATAGTGCAATGCCTTATGCTGTCCTCAGTGGACCTTTGTTGGTTGCATTGTGATGTTGCTTCAAGGTACCAGCACATCATGTCTTCTGTTTGACTTTAATCTAAAACTCTGCAGGAATATTGATTCTGTCTTGCACTTCTAGTACTTATACCCAGGCTGCGCATTCATTTCCAATATGTTGCATCACATTGGTTAAAATGATAATACTGCTCTTTGGCTTTCTGGAGCTGCTGCCTTTACAATGGATGAGTGTAGTCATGTTATCCTTCAATCTGTCTAGCTCTGTACAACTATCTGTTTGGGTTCATGCCTAGCGATATTTGTACTGTAAAACCCCCCACATATTATGGGTCATTACTAATTCTGATAGTTTAAGATACACAGCCTTAAAAACTATCGCTACCTGGTGTCAGCATTGACCAAAAGTGCCCACAGGGACCACCTCTGAGAAAACCTGTAAGAAACCTAACAGGCATCTGATTTAACTGTTCTCATCTATGAATTCTTGTTTTGTCACATACTTATTGTTCCAGGCGTGTGAATGAATCTGCCTTGGCTTCCTGAAGTCTCCATAATGATGCTGTGTGCATCTAAGATGCCATGCATACACCTTTATGGTCCCTGATATATAAAAGAACACCAGCCCTTGTCCTCAGTGCTTAGTTGTCAAGTCTCCTCCCTTGAGAGCCTGGCATTTGATTCTGAATTCTAATTCAGTCTGTACCAAATTTCCCCTTGTTTTATCCCTGGCTTTACCTCTGTCTTGTCTATAGTGTTGATCCTGGTCCGCTTTCTCCAAGCTATGCCTGCCCTGATCATGACTCTATCATGCTTACCACTTAGGGTGTAACTAAGTCTTAACTTTCTCGGGCTGAGCTTTTTTTCGCTGAAAACCCCCAAAAAGTAGTGGGAAACCTTTCAATATCATGTAGAAGTCAACGGCAGATGTCCCATATACAACGCAAAGATCTTTCTTTGCTTCATAGTTGTAGAGGTTTTCTGGTTTTTTGAAGCTGGCTTTTGTGCAGCAGTATGAAAATGTCATGGCTATTGTGAGACAAGTCGAAAAAGTCGCAGTTTTTGTGTCTTTTCCGCAACTTTTTTCAGTTGTGCTTTTTTACGTTAGATCTTTTGATAAATGAGTTTTTCCCTGGTTTCCTAAAAATAACAATGATAAAATGTGCCCCTTAGTTTGGCTTAGACCTTACCAGCCTCTCTTCACTAACTGGCTCCCTATCTTAATCTTGGGAAACCTTAGTGTCTGTGCAACCTCCTTGTGGGTCTAGGGCCAGATTTGATAGCACGGTGCCCCAAGGCCGCCCCCTTTCTCTCACCTATGACACAAGCTATTATATGTCTGCCCTGTAGTGACAGCTGGTCCAACACACGTTCAGCTGGCACCCACTATACCCTGGCACTCCTCATTTCATCCATGGTGTTTTTTCTAGGTTAACCAATTTCAAATTGTCTCAGAATATGCCTCATTCACTAGAACCTTTTAAAGGATTCCTAACCAGGCCCCACCAAAGGGAGTTTCAGCGTCCCCCCTGTAGTAAATTTAGGAATAACATCAAACCATAACAGTTAATTCCTCTTTCACATACGGTAGCTTCCCAATTTATTTACAGCAGGGCTGCTTAGTTCTCACGCAGCACTCCAAAGTGTTTTATGGTACATAGCCCGTGAGGACTTATATATTCTCTACATGATTTTAGAAGGTGTTGGCTCATAAACATGTGAATACAACCATTGCCCCAGGGGTGCCCAAAGCAGTAACTGACCTAGAGAAAGCCAGAAGGCTAATTATATGAAATTTGTTGTGCAAGACTATTTACTATGCCAGAATATACCTGCAGCTATAACCTGCTGACTGCTATGACAATGTTTTTACATATTTGCGAGCAAAAGGAGGCCAGAGCATATGCTAGGCCTGGAAGGGGACATGAAGTCAATAGGCTCTGAATGTTACTTATGTATGTCTGGGGCTTTTCATTGGGCATTGTTAATAAATCAAAGGTCATGGCAAAAGCATAACAGTAAAGAAGATCAGTCACATGAAAGAATTAAAAGTATATTACAGAAGTTAAAAATGATATTTTTATGTTTTTAAGTTATCCTATGAATTGTGGAAACCGCATGTCAATATAGTCCTAATCACCTAACTCCTTTAAACATTATGTGGAAGCTCAATGAATTATGCAGTTTTATTTTCCAGCACATACCCTCATCTTTAAATGCAGGCACCCACTTGCACATGAAAACACACAATAATCAGCCCCCATCTACATCATGTCTCATTTCCGCATCTCATCTAGATAATACAAATTGCTAGCATTCATGAGACAGGCCCTTGGTCACTGTCTGTTGAGCCCATTAATTAACTCCCGTGGGAAAAACCCACATTGCTGCAGGCACTGGCTGCCTACACTAATGGGCTCTGTTTGTAAGCTGCAACCCAATGGCTGCCACTGTGCTTGACTAACTTCTGTCAAAGCTCGCCCCACTTCACAACTACCTCTACGCTCTGTTTACTTAAATATGTATGCATCTTTCACAATACAAAAAACTGTGTTTTCCAATTCTCCATCCTAGTTACTGCCAGTTCTCAGAGAAACCAGACTCCCTTAGACTGGTACACGTCGTTACTGTTTTAGAGAACAGAAAAGTCATGAAATATATTCTGTACAATTTAGCCCTGTGTTTGAGAACAAACCAGACATTGCCTTTCATCTGCATTAGATCTCTAGCTTTCCTTTGTTTGCATTTGCTGCTGTGTGCCTGTCATTGTTAACCAGCCTTCAGTACATAATGACAGGGCAACTTATTAACAGTAGCGCTGCTCCGTGCTTGCAGGGATTACATATCAATGTGAAAAGATCATGATCAGAATATTCTTCTCATATATATATCTACCCTTTTATAACATACCAAAACTACTTAACAACAGCAGTATCATTATTTCCTGTCTGGTTTGTCTTATCAGAAGGCAAGCCATATTAAGTAGTATTCTGTTTCATATTTTAATTAAAATAATTCAAAATGAAATGTTAATTTAAATAGCGTGACCCTCCTCCCACAGTCGCACCTGGAGCCCACCGCAACCCCTGCACATTCTGGGCCAAATTGGGTAAAATAATAATAAAGTGCTGTGTAAAATGCATTGGCGCTATACTGTATATAACTGATAATAAAACTTCTTGTAGTGCATGACTTCCCTCCCTACCCAAGTGTGTATTTATACTACAGGCATGGGATCTCCAAGTCCACAATGCTTGGGACTTTTTCAGATAACAATTTTTTTTTGTCATTTGATTCACAATACGTTAGGTGTCTACATGAAACATGAATGCATGAAATAAACCCAATAGGATTGTTTTGCTACCAATATGGATTCATGCATCTTAGTTACCATCAAGTACAAGGTGCTGTTTTATTATTACAGCGAAAAAGAAAACATTTTTTAAAAAACTATAATAATTTGCTCAAAGGAGACTACTCCTTTAACTCCTCTCCTGGTTGGAGCTGAAAAGCTGCTCTTTCTATCTAAGTGCTAACTGACTCACTTTCTTAGAAAGTTCTATAAAATAGATAAGCTGTTCTAGCTAACCTCATTCACGGGGTCCCCGCTCCCCAATTTCACTAAGGGAAGTCTGGTCTCCCTTAGTGCAGTACTACTTCTAGCCCAGTGTGGATCCCAGGCTTCCTGGAACACATCCACACAGATCAGAGATAACAGGCCAAGAAGGAAGAACCACCCCTTCCCAAACACTATATTAAAGTGTTAGAGATGGTGGTCTAGCCTTGGGCCAATAACATAGATATATGTAAATACCAAAATAAAAACATAGGCCTTTGCCCAGTAACAAGGAGAAAAGAAAAGGTAGGGTTTAACCCTTTCACTGCCAGCCGTTTTGAACAAAGCGGAACTTCTACTGCCAGACAGTTTTTGAACATTTTGCACTGTTTCACTTTAGGGGCCTTTCCTTGGGGGGACTTTTAGTTTACCCAGGAAAACAATATATTGTTTTTTTCAGGACAACCTAAGCTTTTAAAATATTGTAGAATTTTTGTGTAATTCCAATTTTGTAACAAGATATAGGCTTCTAAATGTCTAAAAAATGAAAAAAAATTATATTTTCCATAATATAAACACACATACCAGAAAAAAAAATTATTTTATGCATGAAAATACACCTGATTTGGAAAGTCCCATGTCTCCTGAACGTGCCAATACCAAATATATATAGTTTTATGGAGATTTCTCACATGTATAGGTCAAAAACTCTCAGCAGTACACTACCAAATTTCCAAAGCACTGCTCCAGAAAGCTGCATACTTTAGATTTTAAGGCCTAAAATTCCGCTAACAGAAAGTTTATCCCAGAAAATGTTACATTTTTAGAAAGAAGAGATTCTGGGGAATCCAGAATAGGCACAACTGTCTGTCTACTCCAAACTATCAAGTCGCAATGCTTTGCTAAAGTTATTGGTTTTTATCAAAATTTGTGAAATTTTTTTAAAATCGCTTCAAAGCTTCCAGTCTATAGTATCTTATCTCCTACAGGTCATAAAGTAACCAAATAAAACACCCTAAATATGAATGCCAGGGGTCCACTGAACAGTTTGATGCCCAATATGTATAGGTTTAGCTAAGTATGTGGCATGTAGGGGCCCCAATGTGAACATACACCCATATGCACTGTCATTTCTGTCATTTCAGCTTCTGCAAAATCAACATTTACATCATTACATGTGGGATAATGCTAGTAAAATGTACATTCACCCCAGAAAGCCATATATTTTTGGAAAGTACACATTCCCCCAAATCTAAAATGGGTACCCATGTCTTTCTACTCCACAGTACCAAGCCGCAAAGCTTTCCTAAAGTTGGCAATTTTGATAACATTTCCAAGAATCCACTCAAAGCTTCCAGTTTCCAGCATCTTATCTCCCACATAACATTAGGTACCAAGATAAAACACCCTAAATATGAACGCCAGGGGCCCACTTAACAGTTTGATGCCCAATATGTATAGGTTTACCTAAGTATGTGGCATGTAGGGGCCCCAATGAGAACATACACCCATATGATCTATCATTTCAGCTTCTGCAAAATCAATAAATTTACATCATTATATGAGGGATAATGCTAGTAAAAAGTACATTCACCCCAGAAAGTCATATATTTTTGGAAAGTACACATTCTCCCGAATCTAAAATGGGTACCCATGTCTTTCTACTCCACAGCACCAAGCCATAAAGCTTTTCTTAGTTTGACGATTTTTATGGCATTTCCAAAAATCACCTCAAAACTTCCACTATGCAGCATCTTATTTTCTACAGGTCATTAGGTACCAAGACAAAACACCCTAAATATGAACCCCAGAGGTCTACTGAACCGTTTGATGCCCAATATGTATAGGTTTAGCTAAGTATGTGGCATGTAGAGGCCCGAATGTGAACATATACCCATATGTACTGTCATTTCTGTCATTTCGGCTTCTGCAAAATCAACATTTACATCATTACATGTGGGATAAAGCTAGTAAAAAGTACATTCACCCCAGAAAGTCATATATTTTTGGAAAGTACACATCCCCCCGAATCTAAAATGGGTACCCATGTCTTTCTACTCCACAGTACCAAGCCATAAAGCTTTCCTAAGTTTGACGATTTTTATGGCATTTCCAAAAATCACCTCAAAACTTCCACTATGCAGCATCTTATTTTCTACAGGTCATTAGGTAGCAAGACAAAACACCCTAAATATGAACCCCAGAGGTCTACTGAACAGTTTGATGCCCAATATGTATAGGTTTACCTAAGTATGTGGCATGTAGGGGCCCGAATGTGAACATATACCCATATGTACTGTCATTTCTGTCATTTCAGCTTCTGCAAAATCAACATTTACATCATTACATGTGGGATAAAGCTAGTAAAAAGTACATTCACCCCAGAAAGTCATATATTTTTGGAAAGTACACATTCCCCCGAATCTAAAATGGGTACCCATGTCTTTCTACTCCACAGTACCAAGCCATAAAGCTTTCCTAAGTTTGACGATTTTTATGGCATTTCCAAAAATCACCTCAAAACTTCCACTATGCAGCATCTTATTTTCTACAGGTCATTAGGTACCAAGACAAAACACCCTAAATATGAACCCCAGAGGTCTACTGAACAGTTTGATGCCCAATATGTATAGGTTTACCTAAGTATGTGGCATGTAGGGGCCCCAATGTGAACATATACCCATATGTACTGTCATTTCTGTCATTTCAGCTTCTGCAAAATCAACATTTACATCATTACATGTGGGATAAAGCTGGTAAAAAGTACATTCATCCCAGAAAGTCATATATTTTTGGAAAGTACACATTCCCCCGAATCTAAAATGGGTACCCATGTCTTTCTACTCCACAGTACCAAGCCGCAAAGCTTTCCTAAAGTTGGCAATTTTGATAACATTTCCAAAAATCCACTCAAAGCTTCCAGTTTCCAGAATCTTATCTCCCACATAGCATTAGGTACCAAGATAAAACACCCTAAATATGAACGCCAGGGGCCCACTGAACAGTTTGATGCCCAATATGTATAGGTTTACCTAAGTATGTGGCATGTAGGGGCCCCAATGAGAACATACCCCCATATGAACTATCATTTCTGTCATTTCAGCTTCTGCAAAATCAATACATTTACATCATTATATGTGGGATAAAGCTAGTAAAAAGTACACTCACCCCAGAAAGTCATATATTTTTGGAAAGTACACATTCCCCCGAATCTAAAATGGGTACCCATGTCTTTCTACTCCAAAGTACCAAGCCATAAAGCTATCCTTAGTTTGATGATTTTTATGGCATTTCCAAAAATCACCTCAAAACTTCCACTATACAGCATCTTATTTTTTACAGGTCATTAGGTACCAAGATAAAACACCCTAAATATGAACCCCAGAGGTCTACTGAACAGTTTGATGCCCACTGTACATAGGTTTATCAAAGCACATGGCACTTAGAGACCCACAAATATACCTTGTGCACACTAATTTCATGGCTTATCTTTACCTAATTCATAAACACATGGCAGTTTTATGAGGGGTAGAAGCTGCAGAAATGTAGGGTGACCCCTAAAATCCCTATATTTTTGGAAACTACACATTCTGACAAATCCAACAAGGGCAAAGAGTCCTTTCTACACCAAAGTACCAATCTGCAAAGCTTTCCTAAAGCTAGCGGTTTTTATGACATTTCAGAAAATCACATAAAAATGTTGCAGTTTGCCGCATTTATCTCACACAATTTCTTGCATACAATGGCAAATCACCCCAAATAGGAACACCAGAGGCCTACTGAACAGTTTGATGCCCAATATGCATAGATATACCAAAGTCTGCGGTATGTACTGACCCCAAAATGAAAATAGCGCATAAGGATTTCTCGCCTGCCAGCTCAGCTTTTGCACACAGAGCCCCCTGACAGCATATTATATGCAGTAAGACCCCCAAACTACACAGGGACCCCCAGAAAACCATATATTTTTGGAAAGTACACATTCTGACAAATCTAACAAGGGTAAAGAGTCCTTTCTACAGCAAAGTACCAATCTGCAAAGCTTTCCTAAAGTTAGTAGTTTTTATGACATTTGAGAAAATCGCATAAAAATGTTGCAGTTTGCCGCATTTATCCCACACAATTTCTTGCGTACAAAGGCACCTCACCCCAAATAGGAACACCAGAGGCCTACTGAACAGATTGATGCCCAATATGCATAGATATACCAAAGTCTGCGGTATGTACTGACCCCAAAATGAAAATAGCGCATAAGGATTTCTCGCCTGCCAGCTCAGCTTTTGCACACAGAGCCCCCTGACAGCATATTATATGCAGTAAGACCCCCAAACTACACAGGGACCCCCAGAAAACCATATATTTTTGGAAAGTACACATTCTGACAAATCTAACAAGGGTAAAGAGTCCTTTCTACAGCAAAGTACCAATCTGCAAAGCTTTCCTAAAGTTAGTAGTTTTTATGACATTTGAGAAAATCGCATAAAAATGTTGCAGTTTGCCGCATTTATCCCACACAATTTCTTGCGTACAAAGGCACCTCACCCCAAATAGGAACACCAGAGGCCTACTGAACAGATTGATGCACAATATGCATAGATATACCAAAGTCTGCGGTATGTACTGACCCCAAAATGAAAATAGCGCATAAGGATTTCTCGCCTGCCAGCTCAGCTTTTGCACACAGAGCCCCCTGACAGCATATTATATGCAGTAAGACCCCCAAACTACACAGGGACCCCCAGAAAACCATATATTTTTGGAAAGTACACATTCTGACAAATCTAACAAGGGTAAAGAGTCCTTTCTACAGCAAAGTACCAATCTGCAAAGCTTTCCTAAAGTTAGTAGTTTTTATGACATTTGAGAAAATCGCATAAAAATGTTGCAGTTTGCCGCATTTATCCCACACAATTTCTTGCGTACAAAGGCACCTCACCCCAAATAGGAACACCAGAGGCCTACTGAACAGATTGATGCCCAATATGCATAGATATACCAAAGTCTGCGGTATGTACTGACCCCAAAATGAAAATAGCGCATAAGGATTTCTCGCCTGCCAGCTCAGCTTTTGCACACAGAGCCCCCTGACAGCCTATTATATGCAGTAAGACCCCCAAACTACACAGGGACCCCCAGAAAACCATATATTTTTAGAAAGTACACATTCTGACAAATCCAACAAGGGTAAAGAGTCCTTTCTACACCAAAGTACCCATCTGCAAAGCTTTCCTAAAGTTAGTGGTTTTTATGACATTTGAGAAAATCGCATAAAAATGTTGCAGTTTGCCGCATTTATCTCACACAATTTCTTGTGTACAAAGGCAGCTCACCCCAAATAGGAACACCAGAGGCCTACTGAACAGATTGATGCCCAATATGCATAGATATACCAAAGTCTGCGGTATGTACTGACCCTAAAATGAAAATAGCGCATAAGGATTTCTCGCCTGCCAGCTCAGCTTTTGCACACAGAGCCCCCTGACAGCCTATTATATGCAGTAAGACCCCCGAACTACACAGGGACCCCCAGAAAACCATATATTTTTGGAAAGTACACATTCTGACAAATCCAACAAGGGTAAAGAGTCCTTTCTACACTAAAGTACCCATCTGCAAAGCTTTCCTAAAGTTAGTGGTTTTTATGACATTTGAGAAAATCGCATAAAAATGTTGCAGTTTGCCGCATTTATCTCACACAATTTCTTGCGTACAAAGGCAGCTCACCCCAAATAGGAACACCAGAGGCCTACTGAACAGATTGATGCCCAATATGCATAGGTATACCAAAGTCTGCGGTATGTACTGACCCCAAAATGAAAATAGCGCATAAGGATTTCTCGCCTGCCAGCTCAGCTTTTGCACTTAGAGCCCCCTGACAGCCTATTATATGCAGTAAGACCCCCAAACTACACAGGGACCCCCAGAAAACCATATATTTTTAGAAAGTACACATTCTGACAAATCCAACAAGGGTAAAGAGTCCTTTCTACACCAAAGTACCCATCTGCAAAGCTTTCCTAAAGTTAGTGGTTTTTATGACATTTGAGAAAATCGCATAAAAATGTTGCAGTTTGCCGCATTTATCTCACACAATTTCTTGCGTACAAAGGCACCTCACCCCAAATAGGAACACCAGAGGTCTACTGAACAGTTTGATGCCCAATATGCATAGATATACCAAAGTCTGCGGTATGTACTGAACCCTAAATGAAAATAGCGCATAAGGATTTCTCGCCTGCCAGCTCAGCTTTTGCACACAGAGCCCCCTGACGGCCTATTATATGCAGTAAGACCCCCAAAGTACACAGGGACCCCCAGAAAACCATATATTTTTGGAAAGTACACATTCTGATGAATTCAAAATAGGTAAAGTTATTTTTGTACACCAAAGTTGCACATGGCAAAGCTACGCTAAAACAGATCAGGAATACTAATATAGGGATAAAAATGTGCAAATCAATGAAACAACAAAATAAGTCACACGACAGCATAATTAGTGGTCAGAATATCTGATCCAATAGTCACGCTGTCAAAATAAACAGTTTTGGGGGGAAATAAAAAAAAAAAAAAAGAAGTAAAATGAAAAAAGTTTCTGTGAGTTTGTGTATACATGTGCACATGTAAAAGTTGTGTGACAGTGTGTATATGAGTGTATATGAGTGTATATAAGTGTATATGAGTGTATATAAGTGTGCAAAGTGGAAAAAAAAACTGTGCTAAATTGTGTTGTATGTGTGTATAAATGTATATAAATGTGTGTAAATGTGTGTAAAAGTTTGTAAAAGTGTGTATAACTAAAAATAAAGTCACACTTACCTGTCTGAAGGTCAGATCGGTTCCCTGCTTCTCCTTCCTGCAGTCGCCGAGGAAGTAGGTGGGAGGCGGCTCTGGGGGGGGAAGCAGGAAGCTGTACAAGCAGCAGATGCGATGCGATCGCATCTGCTGCTTGTAGGATGGTCCTGCGATAATCGCATCGCAGGACCATCCCCCCCAACCCCCTCGGCTCGTTGCCGAAGGGGTTGGGGGCGCATCTGTCTCTCTGCACCGGCGGCTTTTGCCGCCGATGCAGAGAGAAGCGCTAAGGGAGAAAGAACGTAGGTACTACGTCGTTAGCAGGCAACTGCTTTTTTTAAAACGACGTAGTACCTACGGTCTTGGCAGGGAAAGGGTTAGACCCTGTGGGTCCCTAAAATTATGTATACACTTGTTATTAGTATGACCATTTATATACAGTAAATAATATGGATTCTACCACACATAATTTTGCACTGTTGCTTAAAAGTGGTTTAGAGAAGGAAACATGACAACTCTTTCTGTTTTGCCAGATTTGCACAGACTCTTCCCCTGCCCAGGGATTGTGCACAGCAAAATAGTTTGGGCTTTAAAAAACTTTGTCAAGAAATAAAAATTACCATGGAGTGAAGTGACTTTACTATGAGCAGTAAGATTACAAGGAAACGTGCCTAGCAACTTGCAAGCAAATATACGCCATTTTAATAGGAGGCAGTAGATTCAAATCTATTAACTTTATTTTGTTGGCAGTTTTGCTTGATGCCAAAGTTTAAATTATTTCCCAGCATCAAGTGTTTTGCAAATCAGCACTTTTCCTGCAGTCTAATCAAACCTGGCATTTCTTTATCACTTGTACATTCTTCCTCTAATCCTCAGCACCACTTCTGCCTAAAACTGTTGAGGGAAGCAAAGAATGTGTTATCAGGATGTAATTTTCAATGACATTGATGAGACTGGTAGAAGAGGTAAAACGCATTTATACTGATAAAGCTTCTTTATTTATTTTGGCGGTATGTACTGACCCCAAAATGAAAATAGCGCATAAGGATTTCTCGCCTGCCAGCTCAGCTTTTGCACACAGAGCCCCCTGACAGCCTATTATATGCAGTAAGACCCCCAAACTACACAGGGACCCCCAGAAAACCATATATTTTTAGAAAGTACACATTCTGACAAATCCAACAAGGGTAAAGAGTCCTTTCTACACCAAAGTACCCATCTGCAAAGCTTTCCTAAAGTTAGTGGTTTTTATGACATTTGAGAAAATCGCATAAAAATGTTGCAGTTTGCCGCATTTATCTCACACAATTTCTTGTGTACAAAGGCAGCTCACCCCAAATAGGAACACCAGAGGCCTACTGAACAGATTGATGCCCAATATGCATAGATATACCAAAGTCTGCGGTATGTACTGACCCTAAAATGAAAATAGCGCATAAGGATTTCTCGCCTGCCAGCTCAGCTTTTGCACACAGAGCCCCCTGACAGCCTATTATATGCAGTAAGACCCCCGAACTACACAGGGACCCCTTTCTACACCAAAGTACCCATCTGCAAAGCTTTCCTAAAGTTAGTGGTTTTTATGACATTTGAGAAAATCGCATAAAAATGTTGCAGTTTGCCGCATTTATCTCACACAATTTCTTGCGTACAAAGGCACCTCACCCCAAATAGGAACACCAGAGGTCTACTGAACAGTTTGATGCCCAATATGCATAGATATACCAAAGTCTGCGGTATGTACTGAACCCTAAATGAAAATAGCGCATAAGGATTTCTCGCCTGCCAGCTCAGCTTTTGCACACAGAGCCCCCTGACGGCCTATTATATGCAGTAAGACCCCCAAAGTACACAGGGACCCCCAGAAAACCATATATTTTTGGAAAGTACACATTCTGATGAATTCAAAATAGGTAAAGTTATTTTTGTACACCAAAGTTGCACATGGCAAAGCTACGCTAAAACAGATCAGGAATACTAATATAGGGATAAAAATGTGCAAATCAATGAAACAACAAAATAAGTCACACGACAGCATAATTAGTGGTCAGAATATCTGATCCAATAGTCACGCTGTCAAAATAAACAGTTTTGGGGGGAAATAAAAAAAAAAAAAAGAAGTAAAATGAAAAAAGTTTCTGTGAGTTTGTGTATACATGTGCACATGTAAAAGTTGTGTGACAGTGTGTATATGAGTGTATATGAGTGTATATAAGTGTATATGAGTGTATATAAGTGTGCAAAGTGGAAAAAAAAACTGTGCTAAATTGTGTTGTATGTGTGTATAAATGTATATAAATGTGTGTAAATGTGTGTAAAAGTTTGTAAAAGTGTGTATAACTAAAAATAAAGTCACACTTACCTGTCTGAAGGTCAGATCGGTTCCCTGCTTCTCCTTCCTGCAGTCGCCGAGGAAGTAGGTGGGAGGCGGCTCTGGGGGGGGAAGCAGGAAGCTGTACAAGCAGCAGATGCGATGCGATCGCATCTGCTGCTTGTAGGATGGTCCTGCGATAATCGCATCGCAGGACCATCCCCCCCAACCCCCTCGGCTCGTTGCCGAAGGGGTTGGGGGCGCATCTGTCTCTCTGCACCGGCGGCTTTTGCCGCCGATGCAGAGAGAAGCGCTAAGGGAGAAAGAACGTAGGTACTACGTCGTTAGCAGGCAACTGCTTTTTTTAAAACGACGTAGTACCTACGGTCTTGGCAGGGAAAGGGTTAGACCCTGTGGGTCCCTAAAATTATGTATACACTTGTTATTAGTATGACCATTTATATACAGTAAATAATATGGATTCTACCACACATAATTTTGCACTGTTGCTTAAAAGTGGTTTAGAGAAGGAAACATGACAACTCTTTCTGTTTTGCCAGATTTGCACAGACTCTTCCCCTGCCCAGGGATTGTGCACAGCAAAATAGTTTGGGCTTTAAAAAACTTTGTCAAGAAATAAAAATTACCATGGAGTGAAGTGACTTTACTATGAGCAGTAAGATTACAAGGAAACGTGCCTAGCAACTTGCAAGCAAATATACGCCATTTTAATAGGAGGCAGTAGATTCAAATCTATTAACTTTATTTTGTTGGCAGTTTTGCTTGATGCCAAAGTTTAAATTATTTCCCAGCATCAAGTGTTTTGCAAATCAGCACTTTTCCTGCAGTCTAATCAAACCTGGCATTTCTTTATCACTTGTACATTCTTCCTCTAATCCTCAGCACCACTTCTGCCTAAAACTGTTGAGGGAAGCAAAGAATGTGTTATCAGGATGTAATTTTCAATGACATTGATGAGACTGGTAGAAGAGGTAAAACGCATTTATACTGATAAAGCTTCTTTATTTATTTTGGCCACCTTCCTTCTATTGCATAGCAACTTTGGCTCAGTAACAGCAACCATATATTACAGGCCTACATCTACTAGCCCCTCCCAGTAGTTAATGCATAGACATTTTAAAGTAGATCTTTTTTTACAAAAAATTATTTACCAGTAACACTTTTTCTTTATCAAAAGTACATGCAAAGCGCACTATGAATGAGATTTTTACGGGCAGAATTTATATTAAATTTTATATAAATTCTTTTTTAAAAAACAAGAAATAAAACAAATATAGTGCATGATAATTAGAATAAATGTAATGAATAAATAGATTTAATTTTGCACTTATTTGAACACTTGCTCAGCAGATATCATCTTGATTGCCACCAGTACAAAAATGTGCAATATGAATGAATTGCTCGTAAATCCACCCAAAAAAAACGGCGCACATTCTTACCGCTATGCGTGCCGGTCCTCTGGCTCCTCCATGTAGGTGCACTCCATGGCACGTCCTTCCCGGGGCGCACTGTCCCTGGGTGCGTGCCACTGTGCTGTGATGTCACCAGATGAACTGACATCCCATTTGGCACCAAATTCAAATTTAAAAACACTTTCTGATTTGTTTTGTATTGCCCAAGCTGGTTCTGTGCTTACTGATCCTTGTTAAAGCTTTATTTTATTTGCCTTGCTGGTTTTTGACTTTTGCCTGAATACTGGCAAAAATGCTAAGGTGTCCTATGCACTAGGTTACATAAAACTTACAAGGGGGTCATTGACATCTGCAAGCTTTGTTGCACCCATGCAGGGCTGGAACTAGGTGTAGGAAGAAAAGGCACCTGCCTAGGGTGCAACGCTGGGGAGGGGGGGGCGCTAGGCAGGTACCTCTCCTGCCTACCCATAGTCCCATAGATAGCAGCTTCCCCCCCCAATAAGGGTTGGGGTCGACTGAGGATGCGTGGCTATCTTTTGTCACAGTGGGCAGTGAAATATTTGCCGTGGAGGGGCCTATGACCAATGATTGCTATAGCCAGGTAGCCAACTGGCAGTGGTGCAGGCTCATTGCAGGCATAGGTCCCACAAGAGTGGTGACAAGAAGTTGCCTGGTTTCACTTGCTCCTATGACCCCTAGGAGTAGGCATGTCAGGTAGCCCAGCAAGGCAAATAGTGCTTATCATTGGCAAGCTCCTATTGAGAGTATTTTTCCTGTATGTTTTAAATTAATTCCTTTGAAATTCCAAAACTGGATATCATTATTGTATCTTGATAGAGAAGAGAACAAAAGGACGGAGGTACAAGGTGAGTAGGGATAGGACCATGGGGTTGTCACTGCCCTTTCCATGGAAAGGTAAAGAAGTAATTTGTTATCAATTTAGCTAAAGAAGAAAAGCATATTTACACAGCTGTTTATTTATTCAACTTCTGATATTGTATAGGGCCTCATTAAGTCACCCAAATTACCTGGAATTTCTCCTTATAAATCAGCTGCTGGCATTATAGAACTGTTATATCTGTCAGTCCCTTGCATCTGCTCTGTTCCGTACATGAAGGTTGACATTTACATTGCAGAGCTGCTTAAACCCTCTCATTAGCCAAGAACCTACAACTGTTGCATTGTCTCGTTCTCCTCACAAAAATAGCCACTGACCATGATAAGCCCCATGCTTTCTTCAAATAAGAGCTATAATTTTATGCTGCCAAACTGTGTTAATTTTCTTATAACTCAGATCCTGGCAAAGGCCAAGCTGCTGCGCTCATTTACTAAAGTGTTGCTGACATAACTGAACTGCTCTGCTTTTTTCATATAAGTGCCATACACTCCTACAGTTCTGAATTGCCAGTTCTTGGATTAGCTTGTACAAGTCAAATTGTTACCTCACCTACTGCTTGTTGGCATAACTGAACTGCCACGTGTTCTTTGCATAGGTGCCATGCCTTGTCACTGCTAATCTGTGTTACTTCTCCCAGAAGCCAGAGATCTGCAAATGTTGAAATCCTTCGCTGTATGACATAACTTGAAATCCTTACAAAGTCATGTCCCATAGACTCTGTTATAAGAAAATGATTAACATTTTGTTAAAATCATTTCTTTTTCTCTGTAATAATAAAACAGTACCTTGTACTTGATCCCAACTAAGGTATCATTATCCCCGCTGAAGGCAAAACAATCAATTTAGGTTTATTTCATCTTGCTGTTCAGGAGACTTAAGGTATGGTGACCCAAAATATGGAAAGATCCCTTATCTGGGAACCCCAAGTCCCAAGCATTTTGTAAAATATAATATAGATCTTTAACCCATACCCCTATACATAAATATATATATGTGTGTGTGTGTGCGCCACTGTTCCACTATATATATATATATATGTAATTTGTACTAAGAACTGCACCATTTTTGTTAACCTGATGGCTGTTGTACTGTTCATTTTATATATATACAAAGTATGACATCAAAGATACACATTTGTTAATATCCAAGAGTACTGACACAAATTACAGCAAAAAACAGCGATCATGATTTTGTCCCAATCACATTATTTGCCAACAAATTGATTATGGTGTGCTACACAATGGACAAACCAGCTAGTTGTAGCCCCAGGTGCAAGCTGAACCCTCAGCCAGGGTAAAATAATATCCAGGATAAAATGAAAAAACAGCAGCACTCCGGAAATGTTGTAGAAAAAAGTGACTTTACTCAAGTGCACACAGCCGTGTGCACTTGAGTAAAGTCCCTTTTTTCTACAACATTTCCGGAGTGCTGCTGTTTTTTCATTTTATCCTGAATCACATTATTTGCCACTATCATATTTTTGCCATAATCAAATTAAGTTTGTAAAAATTAAAAAATCTTGCTGTGGGGGGGCTGGGGCGGTGAGTAAGGGGTTTATTTGTACAGGCATAGGACCCATTATCCAGGATGCTCGGGACAAAAGTTATTCCAGGTAAGGGGTCTTTCCATAATTTGGATCTCCATACTAGTGATGGGCGAAATGTTTCGCCAGGCATGGATTCGCGACGAATTTTCGCGTTTCGCCATAGGCGGATTGTTTCGCAAAACGGATAAAAAAATTTGCCACGCATCCAAAAATTGTCGCGGGCGTCAAAAGAATAGCTGCGTGACAAAAGAATAGACACGGGCAACAAAAGAATAACCGCGGGCGACAAAAGAATAGCCGTGGGCAACAAAAGAAAAGCCGTGGGCAACATAAGAATAGCCGCGCGACAAAAGAAAAGCCATGGGTGACATAAGAATAGCCGCGCGACAAAAGAATAGCCACGGGCGACAATTGTTTTTGATGCAAAGCATTTTCACCGTTTCGCAAATCTTTTGAAAGATTCACAAATTTTTCGGCGAAGCAAAATTGGACAGATTCGCTCATCACTACTCTATACCTTAGGTCTACCAAAATATTTTTAAAACATTATTTAAACCCAATAGGATTGTTTTGCATCCAATTAGGATTAATTATATCTTAGTTGGGATCAATTACAAGGTACTGTTTTATTATTACAGAGAAAAAGGAAATCAGTTTTAAAATTCTGAATTATTTGATTAAAATGGAGTCTATGGGAGACAGCTTTCTATAATTCGGAGCTTTCTGGATAATGGGTTTCGGATAAGGGATCCCATACCTGTACCTAAAAAAAAGTGTTTCCCCCCACCCAAACTCTCATGTTGACTTGATAATGGGCCTACCGTATATACTCGAGTATAAGCCGATCCGAATATAAGCTGAGGTACCTAATTTTACCTAAGAAAACTGGTAAAACTTATTGACTCGAGTATAAGCCTAGGGTGGGAAATTCAGCAGCTACTGCTAAATTTCAATAATCAAAATAAATACCAATAAAATTACATTAAATGAGGCATCAGTGGGGGCATATGTTTCTAAATATTTTTTACAAAGAAAAACAGTAAACTAGCCCTGTAAGTGGAGAAGAAGGTCAACAAAAACAATATGGTATCAACAATGATGCCGTAAGAGTACTACCCCCCTTAGCTCAATCAGCAACCAAGCTAAAACACAAAGAGTTAAAATCCTTCAAAACTATGGTTTATATAGAATATAAAGTGCAATGTATAGTGCAGAATGGGACAGGTGAGGATGGTAGATGAAGATGAATTTGGGAGCGGGCCAGGGCACTGGAGGGTCTGGTTGCAGGTGGCCTAATTTGCACACAAATAACAGAGGGTGCTAGTCTGGAGGGACCCATGGCACCCGACTCGAGTATAAGCGGAGGGTGACTTTTTCAGCACATTTTGGGTGCTGAAAAACTAGGCTTATCCGCAAGTATATACAGTATTTGGTGTTTAGGAATAATTCATTCTCTGTTCATAAATAGCTGACAAACATCTGTACAGAAGATGTAATTACTAGAGAAATCTATACACTATTAGCAGGTGATTAACCAATAACAATTTTACTTTACAAAAGAGGATAAATAACATTAATGTAAATACCTGTTGTAACAGAAATCAATTCTCTATTACAGTTGTTGCCAATCATTGTTTTACATCTCTAGTGTATTGTGCAGCAAGATTCCTTTGCCACTGAACAGACTTATTTTCTTTATGTTAAATTTACATTAAAAGAACCTTAGTCTGTAGTATAAATGACATTAGGAAGCAAAAGAAAGCAATGCGCATAAACATGAAAGAAAACTTTGAGATAACCTGCCTTCTCTGGGCCTATTTGATGACCACTTAAGGTACAGTACAAATGCGTGCAATTTAAGGACAAAAAAAATCTGCAAGTGATTTGCTCTTATTTTGTGTATTTACCTTTTTTTAGAGAATGGTGTCTACAATGGAGCTGTGGTGTTACAGGAGCCACAATAAGGAATAGCCTCTGCTGCACCTCCTACAATGAAACAGCAGGACTGGCCAGGAACATTCAGCAAGTAGAGTTGCCACTGGCACCACCCTAACCAGTAAGTCTCCAGCTTGGGCCAGTATTATAAACTTGCCTACAATGTAAATGCTGGTAAATAAAAGTTAATTACCCCAGTCTCCTCATAAACAGAACCTCTCCACCCAGACCCACCCACTTCCCACCGCAATCTGCCCATTTCCAGCCCCATGACATCACATTTCTGTTGAAAGGGCTCAAAAGAAAGTAAAGAAAGTTCCCATAATGCCTTGCTCCTGCATCGAGACTGAGACTTAGGGGTATATTTATCATGCTGTGTAAAAAGTGGAGTGAAGCATTACCGGTGATGTTGCCCAGGGCAACCAATCAGCAATTAGATTTCAACAGTTAGAAAATCAAAGCAAAGCATCTGATTGGCTGCTATAAACAAAATCACCAGTGATGTTTTACTCCACTTTTTACACAGCATGATAAATATACCTCCAAGTGTACATGTTCAGTTTGTAAGAATATGAGTCAGCTTCCTGCTGATTGGCTCAGATCCACATTCCTAAGGGGGGGGTAGTGAGTTCTTAGCATTCTTGAGGGAGGGGAAGAGAGCAGAAAGCTGCATGTCTGTGGCTCATGAATTTCAGACACAAGAAATCTTTTGACAGAGAAGTCAGTGCAGCGTTACTGTGAGTGCTTAAAAATGACAGGCCCTTTTATTGGTGGTCAGCGGGTAATTTGATTGGTCGCGCCCCGTGTGTACATGTGACATCAGTACGCACGAGGCACAACCTTTAAAAGTGAGGACGCAGTGAACCGGAGGATGCAAGCAGTGGACAGCTGGAGGAGGAGCAGGGGGACGCTGGGAGAGAGCAGCATAAAGCAGGTGGGCGCTGGGGGGGGGGGGTTTGCTAAGTTTGCTCATAGCCTGTACAGAGAGATACCATAAAACTATGGCAGCATAGGGATTCCCCTGTACTAAGCACAATTCAGCAGGAACAGCCCCCTAATTTTGCTCATAGCCTGTACAGAGAGATACCATAAAACCATGGCACATAGGGATTCCCCTATACTAAGCACAATTCAGCAGGAACAGCCCCTAAGTTTGCTACATATGATGGCTACATGAAAGCTGGTCAGTGCTGCCCTGTTCTGCTAGTGTTGGGCGAGTCAGGGAATGGGAGTACACTGCAGGGCAAATTGCATTCTTTCCATGGGCATGACAAAAAAAAATTTTTTTGTCCCTATTCACATTTTTTAAATGTTGGGAGGTGTGCCTGTATTAAGCACGATTCAGCAGGAACAGCCTAATTCACAATGTACTAAGGGGGCCCCGCAAAGATGGTTCCAATTGGGCCCCGCAGTTGGTAAGACCGGCCCTGGCTTTGGATGTAAATGTCTGTGTTCAATGTACTATATACACCCATAATAATAAATAAAAATACTACATTAATTCCACACTTTTAGTGATATTAAAGTTATCTGTAGCAAAGGCTTCCAGCAGCTGGCTTCTGCTACATTGTCTCAATTGTCAGAACCGGTAGCAGTGTATTTTACATATGTGATATGAATTTTTTTTTTGTTAGTACTGTACTTTGAAAAATGATTGTTCTTCCAACAAAGAGATAGATGGCAAATACAGTCTGATAAAGAAATAGAGTAATCACAGATCATGAAGCACAAACAACTGAATACAAGTAATTTTGACATCAATTAGGGTCATTGCTTGAGGCCAATGTGCTCTGAATAAAAATGTAGCTTATGGAACTACTTTATTGTTTTTAAATGTCTTTGTGCAAACATAATAATGAAATACTTGAGAATGTTTCAGAGAAGCCTGACTACTGTTTGGCAAACTATTAGTATAGGCGATGCTGTAAGAAAGGCTAACTATAACATTAACAATAAGGAAAGCAGACCCTTAATGTACTTTATGGGGCAGGATTACAGATGGCTCCATGAAGTTCTTAGGTATATGGGCACTCAAACATTCTTTCCCACCTACCAATCACATGAATGGGACATGTGCTGCCTATAGCAGTTGCTAGTGTTGTTAGGTGGGGATTGCTTGGAAATAATTGAAGGAGACATTTCATGTGAAAAGCAAGAAAGTGCCAGTGCATTATACCCTTCTAAATATTAAACGAATGTTATTTAAAAAGTAGTGTTTCATGTCAATTTATTGAAAATTTCTGCAAAAACCCTACTAGTCGCACCCATCTGTTCCACTTTCTTCCGCCTCCTTTACTGAGTGTGCAGGGGGGCAGACGGCACTCAGCACACTGCACTGTAGGATAGGAACCAATCAGCAGCTAGGCTGACCTGTCTTTGCTTGCGTAATTGCAGGGCTGTGATTGGCTGCCCCCCCTCCTACTGTGCTTCTGGCAGGAACCATTAGGAAGCACCCACCCCCTTGAAACACAGACAAGGACCATAGCAGATCTATAGGGAGCTCCAAAGTAAGTAAATTAGCACCTTACATTATTCATTATTGCCTGCAAAATTTGAGGGATCTTTAGTTATCCTAAATGTCTCCTTTAATTTCATTTTCTATAGGGATATAATGGTCATTAACAGCACATTTGGATGAAAAGCACCCGCAGACAGGAATTCAAAATGACATTTAAATAGATATATGCAGAACACATAATTTTAAGAGTTAGGGTTAAAATATTTTTTGTGGTGCCCAGTAACCAATAGTTAGTTGTATATGATGCCTACATTAATAAGAACAAATACATTTGGCACAATTCAAGACTGCACAGAAATCACTGAGAATAAAAAAGGAATAGAAGACATCCCAAGTAGATGGAGGTGCTAGAAGCACCAGGGATTCTGTCCCTGTAATATAAAATGTGTTTATATGATTAAGTGGCCATGTGGGCAGCTGTACATTGGGCAGGGGTCCAGGCCAGTAAAACTAAGCCTGAATGAGCATAAAAGTGATGTACTGTACTCACTAAAAAAAAAAGATATTCCTGTTTCCAGACATTTTCAGGATAAAGGGCACAGCATCTCCACACTGAGATTGATGGCACCAGAAAAAGTTCAGCAGAGAAAGCATGGGACTGGGAAGCAGCTTAACAAAAGTTACTGGGTTTGGAAGTAATATGCATAAAAAGCAAAAGGCATGAAAGATGAGTACAGTTTAACTTGCATATTGAAGCATTCACCAACTGGTAACATAGTGTGAATAAATATACACCTCATATAGACATATGTCTGTGCAGTAGATGTACTTTTATACATGTACAATTATATTTAAAGAGAGAGAATTTCCTAATAATGATTTCCATTTTTTGGTTCCAAATGCTCATTTTATAGAAATTACATTACATTTGAGATTAAAGGGCAACTATAAATGAAACTGTTCATCATAAAATATTACTCCCTAATTTGATAGTATCTCTCGTTACAGACTAGAGAACTCTTGCTGCGTATGCTTGGAATATTCCATTTAACACATGTTCCTGGCTTCTTTTAAAGGAGACATATTGTATAAAAATTAAGAATGTACCAGTGAATTATACTCCTCTAAATATAGAAGAATTGTGCTTAAAAAAGTTGTGTTTCAGACTGATTTATAGAGAAATTCCACCAGAACCCCACTAGTCCCGCCCATCTGTTCCACTTCCTGCTGGCTGAACTCTCTGGTTGTGCAGGGGAGCCGGCGGCACTCAGTACTCGGCACTGTAGGATAGGAACCAATCAGCAGCTAGGCTGACCTGATAGGGAACTGAAACCAGTATTTGCCTCCTGCTGTGCTTCTGGCAGGGACTGTTAGGACACACCCACCCTTCATTTGAAACAGGGACAGGCACCTGATTGTATCTATTGGGAGTTCCAATAAAGAGGCCATTTTTACAGACTGTATTCAATTTTAGACCAAAGTGAAATCAGCACCATATATTGTTCATAATTGCCTACAAAATTAGGGTTTTTTCCATTTATCCAATATGTCTCCTTTAGGGTGATTATAACAAAATTGGAGAGTTTGTCAGGTGAGGTGGAAAGTGGTGACTGCCCAGCCTGAAACGTTTTTGCTTATGATATTCAAAGGAATCAGACCATAAGGAAAATTATTGTTGACAGTGGTTGGTGCTGATGTGACTGATAAAAGGAGACAAATTAGGCAGGGAATGGGCAGAGAACAGTTTTTATTGGTCCTTGGTGGGTGGGGTCCACAAAAGCCAGTGCCCACTGAGTTTTCTACCAGTCCCAGTCCAACCCTGAACACTTCATTTGTAAAGATTCTTTTTACAGTTAGCAGGTAGCAGGTTACTAGCTGTGAATGTTTTGCTCAGATAAAACATAAAAGAGAAATCAAGGAACATTGTTTAAATGTTTTAAGCTAATGCGAGACGAGGCCTAGGGTGGATATTTTCGGCAAGCGGAAAACCGCTTGCGAAAATTCCGCCCCTACGCCTCCTACTTGTGCCTGCACCACAATGAAGGGAATACGCTCGGGTGCAGGCACATGTAGCCGAAATACACATAAAAACGTGAGAGTTTGAAAGTCTTGCTTTTTTACGCGTGTTTCGGCTACATGTGCCTGCATCTGAGCATATTCCATTCATTTGGGTGCAGACACATGTAGGAGGCGTAGGGCAGTATTTTCGGCAAGCGCTTTTCTGCTTGCCGAAAATATCTGCCCTACGCCTCGTCTGGCATTAGCCTTAGAGAAGTTTTATTCAGTTCCCAAGATGCCCTCAAAGATAGTTACATAGTTACATAGTTACATAGGGTTGAAAAAAGACCATTGTCCATCAAGTTCAACCCATCCGAGTAAACCCAGCACACAACCTATACTAACCAATCTATACACTCACATACATAAACTATATATATACAACCAGTAATACTAACTGTAGATATTAGTATCACAATAGCCTTGGATATTCTGCTTGTTCAAAAACTCATCCAGGCCCCTCTTAAAGGCATTAACAGAGTCTGCCATTACCGCATCACTAGGAAGGGCATTCCACCTACGCTGCTTCAAATGGAGGCTCTGTTCCTCTAATCTATAGGGGTGACCTCTGGTGCGCTGATTGTTTTTATGGGAAAAAAGAACATCCCCCAACTGCCTATAATCCCCTCTAATGTACTTGTACAGAGTAATCATGTCCCCTCACAAGCGCCTCTTTTCCAGAGAAAACAACCCCAACCTCGACAGTCTAACCTCATAGTTTAAATCTTCCATCCCCTTTACCAGTTTAGTTGCACGTCTCTGCACTCTCTCCAGCTCATTAATATCCTTCTTAAGGACTGGAGCCCAAAACTGCACTGCATACTCAAGGTGAGGCCTTACCAGGGACCTATAAAGGGGCAAAATTATGTTCTCATCCCTTGAGTCAATGCCCTTTTTTATACAAGACAGCACTTTATTTGCTTTAGTAGCCACAGAATGACACTGCCTGGAATTGGACAACTTGTGATCTACAAAAACCCCTAGATCCTTCTCCATTAAGGATACCCCCAACACACTACCATTCAGTAGATAGTTTGCATTTATATTATTCCTACCAAAGTGCATAACTTTGCACTTGTCAACATTGAACCTCATTTTCCAGTTTGCTGCCCAGTTTTCCAATTTTGTCAAATCGCTCTGCAAAGCGGCAGCATCCTGCATGGAACTTATAGTTTTGCACAATTTAGTGTCATCAGCAAAAATAGAAACAGTACTCTCTATGCCCACCTCCAGGTCATTAATAAACAAGTTAAAAAGCAAAGGACCAAGGACTGACCCCTGCGGTACTCCACTAACCACACTGGCCCAATTAGAAAATGTTCCATTTACCACCACTCTTTGTACTCTATCCTTCAGCCAGTTCTCTATCCAATTACAAATATTATGTTCTAGGCCAATATTCCTCAATTTGATCATTAACCTTCTGTGAGGTACTGTATCAAACGCTTTAGCAAAATCTAAGTAGATGACATCAACTGCCATTCCAGCATCAAGGTTCCTGCTCACCTCCTCATAAAAGGCAACTAAATTAGTCTGGCAAGATCTGTTACGCATAAAACCATGCTGGCACAAACTAATAGTATTGTGAACTGCAATGTATTCAACTATCCTATCCCTTATTACCCCTTCCAGAAGCTTTCCTACTACTGATGTCAGACGAACAGGCCTATAGTTTTCAGGCTGAGAACGAGATCCCTTTTTAAATAATGGCACCACATTAGCAATCCGCCAGTCTCTTGGTACCAAGCCAAACCTCAACGAATCCTGAAAAATTATGTGAAGAGGTTTGGCAATCACAGCGCTCAGCTCATTTAATACCCTGGGATGAATCCCATCCGGTCCTGGACCTTTGTTTACCTTTACATGTTCAAGTCTCTTTTGAATTTCCTCCTGAGTGACCCACGCGTCAGTAGCTAAATTACTAGCACTGGGTATATTAAAAGGGAAGCCTTCATTATCTGGCTCCTCAGATGTATAGACAGATGAAAAATAAGAGTTCAAAATTTCTGCTTTTTCCCCGTTCTCATCAACCAACGTACCTCCCCGTGATAATAAGGTTCCCACCCCTTCTTGCTTCATTTTTTTACTATTCACATAATTAAAAAATAATTTTGGATTCTTTTTACTCCTAGCTGCAATATCCCTTTCCATCTCTATTTTAGCTTGCCTGATAGCTTTTTTGCATGCTTTATTTGCTTCCTTGTACCTGAGGAAAAGCTAACTTGAATGCTTTAAAAGCACGTTTTTTATTACCAACCTCGACCTTAACTCTTTTATTCAGCCATAAAGGTTTTGCTTTGCGATGCCTCTCCTTGCTTACAAGGGGAATATACTGTTGTGCATACCTGCAAAGCAATGTTTTAAAGATGTTCCATTTTCCTTCTGTGTCTAACCCCATGAAAAGCCTTTCCCAGTTGACACATTGCAGAGATGCCCTTATACTGGCAAAGTCTGCACGTCTAAAATTGAGCGTTTTAGTTACTCCCTTATAGAGCTGTCTCTGCAGCATTATCTCAAAGGAGACCATGTTGTGATCACTGTTCCCCAAATGCTCATCCACACAAATGTTAGAGATAAGTTCAGTATTATTAGATATCACCAGGTCCAAAATAGACTCATTCCGAGTAGGTTCTTGAACCACCTGAAATAAAAAGTTGTCATTTAGCATATTTACAAACCGACTAGCTTTTTCTGACTTAGCCACCCCATTACTCCAGTCAATGTCCGGATAATTAAAGTCCCCCATAATAACAACTTGACCCAATTTTGAAGCCTCCTCCATTTGCAAAAGTAGCTGGAACTCATCCCCCTCATCTATACGGGGTGGTTTATAGCATACACCAATGATCATTTTCTTTGTGACCTTCAGCCCTACTGAAATTTCTACCCAAAGAGATTCAACGTTTTCATTGGTAATGTCTTTATTACATGGCTTTAAATCTGACTTTACATAAAGACAAACCCCTCCACCCTTTGTAATCCCTCTGTCCCTCCTAAAAAGTGTATACCCATTTAAATTCACAGCCCAGTCGCATCCCCCATCCCACCAGGTCTCAGTGATACCAATTAAATCATAATTTTCAATACATGCAATAGCCTGCAGCTCCCCTATTTTTCCCGACAAGCTACGCGCATTAGCCAGCATGCAGCGGAGATTACTACTTCTTCCTCTGATGCTTACATAAGCTAAAGGACAGTTAGAGCTAAGGTGAAAATTAGTCTGTTTCCTTTGTAACAATGGAAGCTCCTTATCTGATAAACTATATGCCCCCCTCACTCCTCCCCCACAACCCTTTACTGGTCCCACTGCCCCATCTACACTAGCTCTCCCATAAGAATCCAGCTTACCAACCCCCCCTTGTCTAGTTTAAACACTCCTCCAGCCTCTTAACCATTCTCTCCCCTAGCACAGTAGAACCCCTTCCATTGAGGTGCAATCCGTCAGGGCTGTATAGATTGTACCCCAAAGAAAAGTCAGCCCAGTGCTCTAGGAACCCAAACCCTTCCTTCCTACACCAAGACTTTAGCCACGCATTTAGCTCCCTAAGCTCCCGCTGTCTCCCTAAACTAGCACGCGGCACCGGCAAAATTTCCGAAAAAATGACATTGGAGGACCTTTGCTTAATTTTAGAGCCTAGATCCCTGAACTCACTCTTTAAGGTCCCCCACCTACTGTTCATTTTGTCGTTAGTACCGATATGTACCAAGACAGCCGGGTCATGCCCAGCCACTCCCAATAATGTGTCGACCCGATCAACCACATGCCGAACCCTGGCACCAGGAAGACAGCAAACTGTCCGGTTGAAGCGATCCGCTCGACAGATTACCCTGTCCACTTTCCTAATGATCGAATCCCCTATAACCACCATCTGTTTAGGCCTAGCTCTGCTCTCCTCCCCACCACTACTAGAGAAACTGGTCTCCCGGCTGTTAGAGAGATCAGCCTCATCTAGAACCGCCAGTCCAGAGTTCACACTCCCATCTTCTTCACACAATCTGGCAAATCTGTTGGGATGCACAAACCCTGGAGCAGCCTCCCTTTTTCTTTTCCCCACACTAGATTTTCTAACTGTCACCCAGCTTACTGCCCTATCATCCTTTCCTTGCTCCCCTCCCCCCATACTATCTGACCCCGCTAGTTCTTGTTCAGTTAGCAAGAGACTTCTTTCAAGATTGTCAATAGAACGCAGTGTTGCAACGTGTTCCTCTAGAGCTCTAACGCGAGCCTCTAAAGTGGCAACTCGCTCACATCCACAACAGAGGTATGCACTTTGGAACTGTTGTTCCACAACTGCATACATGCGGCAGGCTGTGCACTGTGTCATACCTTCAATGTTGCTGCCACTCATTCTCCCAGTTACAGAAACAGTTAAACAAAAATTGGTGAAAAAGGCTTTAAAATAAATACAAAAAAATTTTTTTTTTACCTTGTTTTAACTCCTTTAGTTTGTAACTCCTGTGATTATAACTCCACTTACAGAGCACTCACTAACTCCTGTGATTATAACTCCACTTACAGAGCACCCACTAACTCCTGTGATTATAACTCCACTTACAGAGCACCCACTAACTCCTGTGATTATAACTCCACTTACAGAGCACCCACTAACTCCTGTGATTATAACTCCACTTACAGAGCACCCACTTAAAGAGCAATCACTTATAGAGCACCTACCACCAGAGCAAGCTCCACTGGAGTGCCAGTGGTTCTATTTATACAGTCTGTTAAGGTCAACTAATCAAACCCCACCCCCTCAAACTGAGGGTAATTACAAAGGAATGTAACTCTGGCAAACCTGCTGTAAGCCTTATAGTTAACCAAACTTTGTAAATTGGCACCAAAAAGAGCAAATACTTTTGAAAAAATTTAAACCCAACAGTTAGAAAACACAGTGATTCTGAATAAAGTTAATAAAAAATACTTATCCTTTTTTTTGTTGAATTGAAAAAGCAGTTGATTCAGTCAGCCACCAGCCTGTTAGTAAGCAAAAGTTGCAAACAAGATGTATCAGGCTCCAGGCATAAATGGCATTGGCAGAGGACATAAAGGATGGAACAATGATCCCCTTTACATCCACATTGCATTTTATTCATAATTGTAATCCTGATGATAATAATTTTAGGTGCTTAATTGTTTGAGTGAAAAACAATGATATTCATGAGATCTAAACGAGTCTCACACACACACACAAATGCTTCTGTTCTAACTGGGGTTTTTGCCTCTCTAACACAATTGGATTGAAATGGAGGTAATGAGAGATTAATTGAGTATATTATTGTTACCAGTATGAAGGCTGATGAAAGAAATAAAGATCATCAAGGAAATATATATGAAATGAATATGATTAAGGAATTGGTACATTTTAACTGCTTTCTATAAGATAATAATAACTGGGACTGACACATTAATAATGAGACTGTTTCAGCAGCAGCATCAGAGGATTAAGCCAATATGGTCCATTGGGAGAGAAGCCAACAATAGCAAATGAAGGGAAACGTGATGAAAACAGCTTACGAATGTGTGTTTTTGCATAGCGGTGGCTATTTTGAGAAAACATGGAATTTTAGGCAGCACTCTGAAAGGCAACTTGACAAAATGCAAGATACAGAACCATACAAAAACCTTTATACCACTGGCCTGTTCTTATTTTACTGAAAAGCATTTTAAAATCTGTGATATTTTTAAATTATTCAACAACTAAAATACCCTGGCCCCAACCATAATGTATATACATGGATAGAATATTATTATTAGATATCTATATATTGTTGCCATATTCCTTAGTGTACAGAAAGATTAAACTTTTTTATTTTACATCCTAAATACTTCCTTTGGAATCAAGGAATTAGAGGGTCCCCACTCACTTGTTTAAATTAAGACCCTGGTTTATAGAGGCATCAATACGTTGCCTGGTTTGTTGGCACAATAAACACTTTCTACGCAGAATCGGAGTGCTGCAGCATGTTTATCGGTGAGTTTAGTTGATAAACTTGTTACTTTTTGTTAGTACTGTAAGTTATTTTGCCTCTCTAAAAATAGCAGCAAACATTTCCCTTTTGGTATTGCTTGTTACCCCTCAAAATAAAAATTGGGGATAGTTTAACATCTGAATTTCCTGGATTAAATATACAGATGGAAAATGTCATTGATAGGTAAGGCCTACAGTGCACATCAGTTGACATCCATCATTTTATGGGAAAGGCTGTGACAATGTAATATGTCAATAACATCTGTTCCACCTCTACAAATAATTAGAAAATGTGAGATTTTAAAACAGAAAATGAAGCTTCCATCTTGAAAGGTAGTCATTTTTGTGACAGCGGGCTGGATGTGCAAGACACTGATTACTGTGCCGTGACACCAAGTTGCCTAGCGGATGTCAGTAAATATTGCTTTGCAGTAGCAGATTTCCTATAATTTAGTAGAAATTTCTTGGGAGTAAACCGTAGCTGGTGAAGTACAAAACCTGCATTAAAGAAACTACAGACTGAACTGCATTCCCTTTAAAAATGGTTAACAACTGCCCCAGCAAGATATGATGAGTATATAAATAAGAGTTTTGGTGTGATTTATTTTATATGACAAATCAGATAGGTATTAAACTTAGACAGCTCACGAATGGGAGAATAGAAGATTTGAGGGCTCCTACATCCACAGATCCAGTGGGCAACTTGCACTTTTCCCAACAATAAGTTGCATTTAAAACCACTTTCATCCAAAAGCACTCAGTACTCTTCCTTATAGTTGCACTAAGCAACATTCAGTCCTTCCTGCCTTCTGGTCCAAATTGAGCACTGCTAGTATGGCTATTGAAGCTTGGTGCTGTGCAACCTCTGAATCTACCATTACCTCCCGACCAGGCGGCAGCTCCAGGGTTCCCTCAGCATAATCTATCAACAGACGCAGCATACTTGCATTGCACCCCCAACAACGCATAAATTCTAAGAAGAACAAATGCATAGTGGGGAAAAAATGCAAACTGTGTTCAAAATAGCCCTTTGTTTACTGATTCTTGTTTAAAAGCATCTTTTTATGTACTTTATGTTTCTGCTGCTGTGTTAATGTGTGTTGATGGTCAGATAAGGGGTCTGTGCCCAATAAAAAAGTATTTCTACCCTAAAGCATTAGATAGTGGGCCCAATACTAATTATAAAGTGCCTTTTTTATGCAGAAAGATCTATTCCTGAAGTCTGCTTAGTTATTCAGATTCAGCCCGTGGTGGTGTGGGGCTTAATGATCAATTGCACATAAATAGAATGGGCACTGAGATTAGAGCATTGCTCATTTTTCATGTTTCCTAATCTAAAACAGCATTATAATCAAAGGGCCACTATTGGAGTATTACTATGTATTTTATTCTGCTGGGACTGCATTTGTGTGAACGAGTTGTTTACATATTTCGAAATGTGCTTTCAATGCATCCACAACCAGATACACTTCAGCAAGGATCATACATAAATCAGTTTCAAATTACAAGCTTGATCAAACAACACTATCTTCACTATATACATAAATTTAAATGATATGCTAATGTAATAGCTTGTGGTATAAAATTTTAATAAAAACACATTTTACAATTTTCTGATACACACTGCGGATTGATATTCCCTGAAGCATAGGTTTAACTGGTAACAGGATCTTGATATACTTATATCTTTATGATTGTAGGAAAGCTCGATCCTCCAAGATAACTCTATTATAACTCATAGCTAGGAGACGAAGGATAGAATTGTTACTGGAATACAGCATTTTATTTTCATGCTTAAATCTAATCTCTCTTGTACACTAGGAACAAGATTTCATTTTAATACAGGTGTTTAAGGCCCCTCAGGCATTAGTGGGGAAATGTAATCATTAGAGAATAAGAGAAGTTCAGAAGTCAAAAGATCTTTCATAAAAAATAAAATATTTTCTTTTGGTTAAGCCTCAAATAAATATTTTGTATCTTTCAGTAGCTTTAGCGTGTGGCCCACTGTACATTCCAATTAGGGTACAGAAGAGGTATTTTCTTGTTGTTGTTCCAGAAAAAGGCTTATTTTCACTTAAATTGAGTACTGTTTTATACCAATAGATGCATGCTTTTTATAATCTTATTTTTTACCATGTGATACAGAATAATATTTACTCTCATAGAAGAGTGACACATACACACTATTAGATGCATGCTTGTGTAGTTAATGGGTGTAGGCATATCAGGTAAAAAGTAGAAGCCTTAATTCATAGATTGCCACAGACAAACCAAACTGGCAATCTGTGGATTCTGCCAAATACCAAAGGGGCTACTGTAAGACAGTAACTATTTATTGGGCGGGGGGGGCTGCTTGGGTCTCTGTGTACTTTAAATGCCAGGGCCTATTTAGAATCCCACTCTAGACCTAGCCACAGAGATTACATCATGAATTGTGTATTGTACACAGTGATAATTCCAAAGTGGTAAGCAAGCAAATTATTTTCAGTATATACAGCAAGATACCCAAGCAGATTTGGGAATTATAAACGCTGCAAGGGTTAGAGAAAAGGTGCACAGTCTTGTCTGAGTTTGGGTGTGGGCTTTCATCAGTTTGAAGCTTGACTTGGTAGGAGTTTCAAGAGTACATACAGATATAAGGTGAAGCCTGTGTGAATGACTAGGGATGAGCAAACCTTTTCACCTGATTTGTGGAATAATTTATGGTTTCAAAAGTGGCAGAAGAATTTTGCCATGTGTTTGTATCAGGCATTTTGCACCGGAAAAAATGAGAAAAAAAATGCCCATTGACTCCAATACATTTTAGCAATGAAAAAAGACCCCCCTGACTCAAACGCATTTGTTGTGAAAAAAAAACATAACAAAACATTGACCAATTTCTGTGAAATTTTACCGTTCTATGAATTTGTTTGTGAAGTGAAACAAACCAGTTTAGCTCATCACTATGAATGGCTAATGAATTTCTAGGTCTCATCTAGGTAGTATGGCCCCAGGCCGAAGTTATGGTGAACAGGCTTGTATGTAGCATAAATTCACTCATCACCAATTTCTTCCCTTAATTTAAACAGCCTCGACCCTACAGGGCTATACAGGGTTTCAGGTAATCTACAGGTAAATACCTAAATATCCATATGTTTTCACTCTCTGTGAAAGGCTTCAGACAGCAGTCTCCTAAAGTAAGTCTCCAAGGCTCCATGGCTATAGCAAAAGTATTCTGCTTGCTATTAAAATGCATGGTCTTAGGGCCCATTGTACATGTGCAACATGCAAAAACAAGCACATATGTAACCTGGGTGTTATCCTCACTGGTATTAAGTGTTGACCCAATGAGCTTCTGAGGAAGTGTCATGTAGCCACGAAACGTGGTAAGTCGTGCTCTCTGTCATGATTTTAAAGTTATAAATAAAGAAGTGTTTTTACTGAGAGACAACCCGGTGCTCCGCTTCCATCTTTACTTATTTCTATTGATTTTGCCTTATTCAGGGGTGTAAGGAGGCGTGACAGTACGATTGAACGGAACACAGGTTGCTATTCTGGTGAGTGCTCCCCTTTATTTGGGAAGGAAAACCCACTGCATTCACATTCATAGAAGAAATTATTTTCTTTTCTAATATAATTTTGCATTTTCTTCCAAGATTGAAACATCTCAAAAGATCCCTTAGTGTGGAGTTTATGCAGAGTGAGCTAACAGAGCAACAGAATTATATATATATATATATATATACTGTATATATATATTTGCATTATTCATAAGACTCTATCATAAGGAATTTCATGTTTTCACAGAGGAACAACTAATAGAATTGTGTCCCTGAAAAGGCTGTCAGGTGAAAGCTCAGTTTAGGCATACAAAGCAATTTAATTGGTCACTTTATTGCACTGGTTGTATACACGCTCCGTAAGCCAAGGTTGTAAGAGAATTGCAAGGCACGAATAGCTGGCTTACCTTGACTACTTTCTGAACCCATTTCTGAGGCACTTATGCAGAGGAGTTCAGCAAGGAAGAAACAGAATATTTTTCATTTTTTATTTCTAAATGCATGAAAATATATACATTTATTAGGAAATTTAACATCCCTCTAATTCACTTCTCTGAGTTGACACAGAATTCCTGTTAATGACTGGTGGCCAGGAGACAGGGCTCATATAAATAAAAACATAGCCTCTTAATATACTTTGGTTACAGTGCATGCTTACCTTGAAGCTTGTAAGGAGGTAAAATAAAGAATTTATTTTATTAATGTAAATAGCAGAGTGTGGGACCAGCCAGAAGGGGCACCAAATCCACCTTCAGGGCCTATATAATTCAGTGCATTAGCTGTGCACTATCTACAGACAGACAGACCGAGTTAAACCAGGTGGGCCATCCGTACCTTGCTAGGGTAGATAGAGAGGTAGAAAATTCTTGTTCTTGGAAGGAGAGTTAGACAGGCTAGGTAGTAAGGACAGCTTGGGTCCCCACAAGGTTGCAGTTTTTGAGGTAGAACCTCAGTGGTGACTGTACACCAGATATGGATTGGACAGGGGTCCTGGAGGCTTCAAGGGAGATATGCTGTGAAAAGTGACTCTTGTGAGTTCCTGGTTGGTTCACTCCAGTCTGTCCTGCTCTGCCTACTGTGAAGCCTAAAATATTAATTAGCACTTAATTAATTTAACATCCACCAAATTCTGTAGCACAGAGTTAGACTTGCACAATAATTACTTTCCAAAATCTGCACATTTGTGTAATGATTTGCAGAACAACAGCCTTTATGAAGATGTAGTTGTCACATGGACATCACTCCCCTCACTACTTTTGCAGAGCGCCATTATTTCCATATTAATACCCCCTCCTGTATGGAAGCCGGTCTGCTTTGCAGCACTTATTTTAAGATTTTTATTAAGAATCTTGAGCATAGTTACATAGTTACATAGTTACATAGGGTTGAAAAAAGACCATTGTCCATCAAGTTCAACCCATCCGAGTAAACCCAGCACACAACCTATACTAACCAATCTATACACTCACATACATAAACTACATATATACAACCAGTAATACTAACTGTAGATATTAGTATCACAATAGCCTTGGATATTCTGCTTGTTCAAAAACTCATCCAGGCCCCTCTTAAAGGCATTAACAGAGTCTGCCATTACCACATCACTAGGAAGGGCATTCCACAGCCTCACTGCCCTCACCGTGAAAAACCACCTACGCTGCTTCAAATGGAAGCTCTGTTCCTCTAATCTATAGGGGTGACCTCTGGTGCGCTGATTGTTTTTATGGGAAAAAAGAACATCCCCCAACTGCCTATAATCCCCTCTAATGTACTTGTACAGAGTAATCATGTCCCCTCGCAAGCGCCTCTTTTCCAGAGAAAACAACCCCAACCTCGACAGTCTAACCTCATAGCTTAAATCTTCCATCCCCTTTACCAGTTTAGTTGCACGTCTCTGCACTCTCTCCAGCTCATTAATAGCAGACTTTTCTTTAAAGGAGAAAAAAAGGTAAAAACTAAGTAAGCTTTATCAGAAAGGTCTATGTGAGCCATAAGCACTCACAGAAAAACTGCACTGAGTCCTCAAAAGAAACATAGGATTTCTTGTCTCCTTTTTTGGGAACATGTTCTTCGGTATCAGACTTCCTCTCTTTTAGGGCTCTTTCAGGTTTGGGGCTTGAGTCTGCTCAGTTCTCTCCTCTCAGCCTCTCCCCTCCCGAGGAAATGTATAAACTTTAGTACTTACAAAGGAATATATACAAATATGGCATCTGTTATCCAGAAACCCTTTATAATGAAACCTCTAAATTACAGAAGGTCTATCTTTTCCATACTAATCCTCCTAGATCTATCAGCTGCGTTTGATACGGTTGACCACTCCCTCCTGATGCAAATTCTGCATTCGATTGGTCTCCGTAGTCAGGCTGCATCCTGGATCTCTTCTTATCTCTCTAACCGTTCTTTCACTGTCTCCTATGCTAACAAAACCTCATCTCCAGTTCCTCTTAATGTGGGGTACCCCAAGGCTCTGTACTTGGGCCGTTGTTCTGCTCCCTTTACACGCTGTCTTTGGGAGATCTTATCCGTTCATTTGGCTTCAAATACCATCTGTATGCTGATGATACCCAAATTTATCTGTCGACCCCTTCGTTAACAGTTGAAACTGAAACTCAAATCTCTAACTGCCTCCTGGCTATCTCTAACTGATGAACCATCGCCACCTCAAACTCAACCTAACAAAAATTGAACTAATGATCTTTCCGCCTAAGCCTGGTCCTATCCCCCCCATTTCTATCTCTATTGATGGTACGCTCATCATCCCCGTTGATTTGGCGCGTTGTTTGGGGGTGATCTTTGACTCCAGTCTCTCCTTTTCTAACCACATTAACTCCACTGTCAAAACCTGTCACTTTTTCTTACGCAATATTGCCAAAATTCGTCCCTTTCTTTCTACTGTAACAGCTAAGCTGCTCATGCATGCTCTCATCCTGTCACGACTGGACTACTGCAACCTGCTATTAACCGGCCTCCCTAACTCCCATCTTTCCCCCCTACAGTCTATATTAAATACTGCTGCCAGAATTCTCCTCCTCTCATCCAGGAGAGTTCAGGCCCTTCCCCTGCTAAAGTCCTTATCGTGGCTTCCTATTAAACAAAGAATATCTTACAAACTTCTTCTCCTAAACTTCAAAGCCCTCCATTCCTCTGCTCCTCACTACATCTCTTCCCTTGTGTCTCTGTACGTTCCTGGTCGACTCCTTCGTTCCTCGCAGAGCAATCGCTTGGTTGCGCCCCCCACTACTACTGCCTTGCTGCCCCTTACATTTGGAATGCCCTCCCTGATTTCCTCCGGAGAGAATCCTCCCCCAGTCTTTTTAAAACTAAAGTTAAAGACTACCTTTTGGAGCACTCGCCCAGCACCTGATCTGGGAACTGGCACTTATATTTTAGTGTCACCCACTGTGACCTACAGCACTTAAATTTGCCTATTTGTGTCTGTTAGTTACCCTCCCATATAGATTGTAAGCTCTACGGGGCAGGGACCTCCTTCCTCTTGTGTCCTCGACTCTTAACTTATTGCAGCTGTATTTATCTGTATTTATTGTTATACTTTGTATTTATCTATTATCTTATTAACCCCCTGTTTGTATTAATGTATTCTACTGTACAGCGCTGCGTACATAAGTAGCGCTTTATAAATAAAGATATACATACTGTGGTATGGTGACAAAAAGGTCCCCAGTTTCCTGGGGAAAAGTGATTGACAACAGGTATGTTGGGCCACGGATTCTCAGACATTTTTACTGAGGTGAGACCAGCAGTGTTTTGGGGCATAGAAACACTTTGTTTCTCTGTAGTTTTTTAAATTGTTGATCCGGGGCTGGTCTTACTGGGAATCCGCAAGAGCAGGGTGGGTGGATTCCCAAATCCATAGGCCAGGTTTTCAGGAGGCCCTAGGCCTATTTGTAGTACACCTGAAGCTGTGCAGGGGAGCTGATGAGCCTGTGTGTGTGTGAGAGAGACACGCTGCTGGATTTGCTCAGCTTCAGGAGAAAGAGAAGCATTTATTTTTGTGTTAGCCAGGAGGCTTGATATTTCTGTTCCAATTCTTGTTTTATACCCCCTGCGAGGGGAAACTTCTGCAACCGCTGAAAAATAAACGCGGGCAGGAAGCCCTTACACCGGCCTTGGTGTGTGCAGTTGCCTCATTTGCAGCCTACCAGCGAGTGAACCCCCACAATACATACATACATACATCTTCTATAGATTCCAATCTATCATTGGATAGATGATGATTTTCCTTTTCTCTGTGATTATAAAAGAGTACTTTGTACTTGGTGGTAACTAAGCTGCAAAAATCATTATTGGAGGCAAAACAATGCTACTGGGTTGTTATTAATGTTTAAATGATATTTAGCAGACTAAGGGGCTGATTTACTAACCCACGAATCCGACCCGAATTGGAAAAGTTCCGACTTGAAAACGAACATTTTGCGACTTTTTCGTATTTGTTGCGATTTTTTCGGCTTCTTTACGAATTTTTCGTTACCAATACGATTTTTGCATAATACGCGATTTTTTCGTAGCCATTACGAAAGTTGCGTAAAAAGTTGCGCTTTTTTCGTAGCGTTAAAACTTACGCGAAAAGTTGCGCCTTTTTTGTAGTGTTAAAACTTAAAAGGTGCAAAGTTTCGCGTAAGTTTTAACGCTACGAAAAAAGCGCAACTTTTTGCGCAAGTTTTAACGCTACGAAAAATCGCCAGATTTTACACAACTTTCGTAATGGCTACGAAAAACTCGCGTTTTTACGCAAAAATCGTATTGGTAACAAAAATTTGTAAAGAAGCCGAAAAAATACGAAAAAATCGCAAAATACCGATCATTACGAAAAAAACGCAATCGGACTCATTTCGACCCGTTCGTGGGTTAGTAAATGTGCCCCATAAAGTATGTCTATATATAAAGTACTGAAAGCAGCACACAGATGTAATAAAATAGGTCTGGGACCTATTATCCAGAATGCTCAGGGTAAAGGGTGTTTTAATTTGGACCATTAGTCTATTAAAGAATCATTTAAACATTAAATAAAACCAATAAGGTTGTTTTTCCTCCAATACAGAGTAATTATATCCTAGTTGGGATCAATTACAAGGTCCTGTGATTGTTGTGTGTTTGTCGTTGACTGTGTGATTTGGTAGGAGGGTCCTCATTTGTAAATACTTGAATTATAGGAGTATTGGTTTTTGTTGTTTGAGAGGGTAAGGTTGCTGGGTTTAGCCCTACGGCAGGGATCCCCACCCTATTATACCCGTGAGCCACATCTTAAGCGAAAAAGTGTTGGGGAGCAACACAAGCATGGAAATAGGTCCTAGGGGTGCAAATAAGAGCTAGAATTGGCTATTTGGTAGACCCTATGTGAACTGGCAGTCTACAGAAGGCTCTGTTTGGCTCTACACTGGGTTTTATTCAACCAAAACTTGCCTCCCAGCCAAGAATTCAAAAATGAGCACATACTTTGAGGCCCCTGGAAGCAACATCCAAGGGGTTGGGGAGCAACATGTTGCCCACGAGCCACTGGTTGGGGATCACTGCCCTACGGGTATTTGTAAGTATCTCATGTGCTAGCTGCGGTTGATTGGATTTAAAGGTCCTTTAGGAACTAAAAGGGACAGGCAATGAGAAAATAACATCCAAGTACCCCAAATCAGGAATCAAGGGCAGCTTGTGGTAAAGAACAGACTAGGGGTCAGGGTAGGTGAAAAGGCAGACTACGATTAGAGACAGATCAATGGTCAATAACAAGAATGTTCACATAAGTACATTGCACCCATAAACTCAGAACAGCAGAGAACTCTAAAAAGCAACTGGCAGAGAGCAGATCTGGCACCTAATAACAGTGTTCTGCCATGATGATTTCACAGCAGCAAATTCCACCATTGTGATGCAATGATATGGCCTTTCAGGTGGTGTGTTGCACTCGGGCACTCCCCACACAGCAGACAAATGATGGAATATTAACATACCATATCAATACAGTATTACAGGTCATATCCACAATAGCTCTGAGCTACCAATGAGGTCTTGACAAAAAAGAAAAAAGTGCTGTTTTCCACCCACAAAACACCTTTTCCCAGGAAAAAGTTTGATGTTGAAATAAATAAGAGAGTAGATAGACAACCCTTAATTTTAAGATTTGTGAACATTTACAATAGGAGCTCCAGAATAGAGAAGTCTTTTCTTTTGTAAGGCATTCTACAGACAAAATAAGTAAGAAGCATTACAAGAGGAATTGAATATATTAAGAATAGTAGAATTAGCCCTTTATTCCAGGGACATTCAGCATATCAATTCATCTCACTGAAAGTTTTTTTTTCTATTGTAAATTATTTTTGCAACATGTGCAAACCAAATGTAATCTGTGAAATGATATAAGGAATCCAGAATGTCCTTTTGAAAATGTTTAATGGCAAATAATTGAAGCCTTAATGCAACCTATTAGTCTGCAGAATTAAAGGGAAACGATAATGATGTTACTTTCATTCAGACACACATTATGGTGCTGAGAATTCAATCACATATAGCTAGAAAAAAAAAATATAAAAAGGAAACAAAATCATCACATATTACCAAAGTAATGCAAAAATGTCTACTGTGGAATTCATAATAACCCTTTTATTCATTAATGCCATCTTTTCTATGACACTAGGATACTTTCCCTGTGACCCTGTATGGGTCTTGGAAAAACTCTGAACATTATTTTCTGTGTGTCTGAAAGATTTTCCCTTTCCTTAACATCATTTGCATACAGATTTCTGTAGTGTAAAGACTTCAATGAAGCTAGAAGTGTGTGCGCAATTGGATATGAATAATTCCACTCCGGTGCTCGCTCTCCCAAACACCTTTGACTGTTTTATTTCTCAGTGCATCTCAAGCAGGGACTCTCGGTGCATCTCAAGCAGAGACACTCCAGCAGTTTGGTAGATTTGCAAAAGTTGTGGGAAAAGCTAAGTGGTAGAGTAAATGGCCTGTGTCATGTAGATTAATGTGCTACATTATCGGAGGCAGTTCCTAATGTTGCCCATAAAGTAAATGCAGATCCAAATTACACACAAAGTGATTTGGGGCACAAATCGATCATAACGTGAAAGGTAAAAGTTTGTTTTGTGAAAAACAAAAAGTATCTATATGCGGGAAATAATTAGTAGCACAGGTACAGTTTCATTAATCAGAAACTTTGTTTCACTCTTTAACACAAGAAGCAACATTTTGGTAACTGCTGCTTGATTGGGTTGGATCTATGGTTCAGCAGGTGTCCGATCCCCTCACCACACATTTGGTAGGAATGTAGTTTTCAAACCAACACTGCCAGGATGGAAAGAAGCAAGGGTCACAGCTGGAAGAAGTCACACGTTGACCTCCCAAACCTCTTGTGTAGCCTTTATCTCCTAGAATCAATACAAAAAAAATGTACTGCCAGCACTACCTAAAGAGTCCTAAAGTTCCTACAACTGATGGATGTTCTTAAAGAATTTGTAGGCTCTTGATATTTGACCTCTTAATCCCTATTTGGCATTTGTAGGATAGTTTATAAATTGTAGAACGCTTGCTGTCAGTGTTGGGGTCAGGGTATAAAATATGCGCCAAAGTTGTCAGTGAAAAAACATAGACGTTTGTTTTCCTGTTAAGGTCACTTAATCCTCATTTCACTAAAATGAAGTATTGTTATTATTATTATAAAAAAAGCATTAAAGGGCAAGGAAAGGCAAAGTCACTTGGGGGTGCCAAAATGTTAGGCACCCCCAAGTGACTTTAATCGCTTACCTTGTACCCCGGGCTGGTGCCCCTGTTAGGAGAAAACAGCACCAGCCCGGGGTACCTGTAGCGGAGCGCTTCCTTCTTCCGGCTTTGTTTTGGAACGACTAAAGACAGGCGCATGCGCAGTAGCGTGAAAAGCCGACTTCTCTGTTAAAGTTCCGTTTTTCACTCTACTGCGCATGCACACGTGACCCAAAACGGAAGGAGGAAGCGCTACAGGTACCCCGGGCTGGTGCTGTTCTCTCCAAGCAGGGGCACCAGCCCGGGGTAAAAGGTAGGCGATTAAAATCAATTGGGGGTGCCTAACATTTTGGCACCCCCAAGTGACTTTGCCTTTCCTTCTACTTTAAGCTCTGTTGCATTTAGTTGCCAGTGGGAGACCTAGTTAGGTGTTAAGCCTCTCTCACTGAATGTCCCTTCCTTCTGCTGATTGCCCCCCTTTAGTGTGCCCTCACCACCACCTCCTGTCTACCCCTAGTTCTGGCCCTGCTTTTCAAAATATCTCAGATGACTTTTATCTTTATCAGTTACAAAAAGGGTATGTTTACTTTAAAATAAACTAGTTAATGCAGACAATGGTTTCCAAAACCAGCAAATTGTGTTATAACAATGTATTAAGTTTGCCCAGGTGTAGTAACCCATTAGCAACAGTTAACCCATCAGTGGGTAGCATTTACTGGTCACATGTTTACAAGCAAACTATTGGTTGCTATGAGTTATTGGTCCTGGGCAAACTCAGTTCACTTACTTACATACTGGAGCAAAGTTTTACTCTAATTTCATATATACATTCGCACGCCTGCATTGCACCAACTCTGATCCGAACAGTGTCTCAGAAGAGTGCTGCCTATACATGTACTAAATTGGGGTTGATTCCTTATCATGGGGTTGATTCCTATATCAAAATATAACTTACCGTAAGTCTTGTTACCGTAATTGTTTTTAACCAATAAGAATGTGCAAGGATAAGTGAAAACTGACTCAGGTGATATAGAACAGCTAGCTCCTCAGAAGAAAATAAAGCACAGTGCTGAAGAGCTGAAGAAATGGAAAATACATATACCGTGTTTTTATCAAACCAAATATATTCTATACATTATTGTATGCTGAGACATTAGATGGCTTTTGTAAGTATGTTCTGTATGAATCATATCTGGTAAGAATATTTATTTCACGAAAGTAAAGGAGTAAAAAACATCCTTATTTGTTCCTCTCTTGTCACAGACATGCAATGTTTAATTGAGTGATACTGCTCTACAGCACAGGCTCGCAAACCAACCTCTGGCTACAAATGATGTATGTCTCTCCATTGTAATATCTACCATAAGCCTATCCGTAATCATGCTTAATTGGTGAAGCCTGAGGACAGAACTGAGAACCTATGATCTAGAGCAGCAATGTCCAACTTATTTTGTGTAGTGGGCCAATTATTTCCCATATAGCATTGTCGAGGGCTGGATTAAATTAAAATGATGATGCCATATCGAGAAGCCTATAGAGCCTTCTAGCAGACTGGGGAACCATAAAACTTTGGAGGGCCACATCCAGCCCCCAGGCCTCCATGGTATCACAAGGGCAGGATTTTTAAATGCAAGCTTTGAACCTAGTAGTCAATAGCAATGAGAGGCAATGAGAGTTACGCATACTTCTTGCTGACAATAAGGGAGTTGGCTTGGTTGGCATCAAACTGTGCCAACCCAACAATAGTGGTGATTTATTCTACCGTTCACCTGCAGCTGAGAGGACAAAGTGGTGAGGTGTTTGCCTTATCTGTTCTGATAGTTTGGGGGAAAAGTCTGATAAAATATATTAGGATGATGTTTGAATATATATTATTATATATATTATGCAAAAAGTAATCCTGAAAATAATCTTGTAACAAACACTTGCTATATATTTGCAATCTCCAGCACCCTTCTATAGCATGTGCTGCTGACACCAAAAGTATCGTGCTCTTATAAGCGTCTACCTCTGAGACATACTGCAAAGAAGGGAATCACAAATTACCTTGGGAAACCTGTGTTTGGTAAGTGAAAATGTACCTTACTAAAGGATCCTGATTGGCTAAGATAGATGAAAATCAATTACCTGGCCATATGGGTTGATGACTAGGATGGACATTGAAGCTGGTTGATTTTCTGCTCTTCCAGAACAAGAGAATGTCTTAATGTGGAACTGTCAAACTTACTGTCCCAGAAGTAGAGGTATTATGTGAATTGCTTGAGGCTAAAATAATTTGACATAGGAGTAATGACCAGGATGGAATAAAGCCCAGCCTGTATAAACCAAAATCCAAAGATTTAGCCATGGACAGCATATCACCCTAGTCAGCAGTACAGCCATACATCTACCTGCTTGGTGAAGGTTACATGCAGTGATGTATGTGATATAGAGGAATTTGTAAGTTTTTCTTGCTAGGCCTTAGCACAGAGGATCCAAGCTTCATACCATGAACATCATGTGGTGCTTTGTGCTATAATCATACCCCCCAAGTGTCCCAATTTTCACAGGCCAGGCACGATATAAACAGCTCAGCCCCCAGATTCTTACTGAAAAGTCCCTCATTCCTCTTTGATCTCCTGCACTGAACACTAAAAAAGATACAAAGTTTCTCAAACTTAATTAAATAGGTAACTTTTGGCAGAAAGCCCAGAACACTTAACAGGCAATCCCTGCACTGAAATACAATTGTAACTAATAGGATAAACAGGTCTCTTGGGGGGAAACTGAGACTTCCAGGTAAAAGGGCAATTTTACCTTCCTTAGCAAAAGAAGACACATAAAAAAAAAGACCCCAAACCCCCCAGAAATGTGTTCAAAATAACCCGCCAAATGTTGTAAAATAGATGTGGTATTTATGGGGTGTGGTCGCAAACAAAATGTTGCCGCATTATACGCGCCATTTCTTTTTCTCCCTCTTTACCTTTTTTAAATGTTGGGAGGTATGCTATATAGGGTTCCTGTGGTACTTGTTTTTGTATGGGGTTATCCAAGGCGGTTATCCAAGGCCTTGTTGCTGTGATGGTTTGTCCTGTCTTCTCCAGTGTCCCAAATTCAGAAGTTTATTTTGTCCCCACAGCACTGACCAAGATGCTGATTTGTTTATTGGGTAATAAGTAACACCTTTCACTACTTTCCCTCCTCAACAAAAGGAGTGGACATGTTTACAATATTCCTTTTACAATTATCTTACATGGTTTCATTTAATATAGCATCGCAGATTTAAGTATGTATAGAATGTGAACTAAAAAATCAAATGCCAAAAAAATGTTCTGTCTAGATGACACTGGTCATTTAGTTATGAGACATCATACTACATACACCTAATATCAGCATGTACACAGCAAGGTATATTCTATAGAAATATCAAATTCATTTCAGCTGGGTGATATGCAAACTGTAAAGCAGGAGCGCCACCTAGTGATCCTTTTCAGTTAGAAGCAGGAGTAGAAGGAAGCATCTTTCTAAGTACAGGTATCGAACCCCTTATCCGGAAACCCATTATCCAGAAAGTTCCAAATTACGGAAAGGCCATAGACTCCATTTTAATCAAATAATTCACATTTTTAAAAATAATAAAAGAGTACTTTGTACTTGATCCCAAGTAAGATACAATTAATCCTTATTGGGGGCAAAACAGTCCTATTGGGTTTAATTAATGTTTAAATAATTTTTTCAGCAGGCGTAAGGTAGGAGACCCGAATTATGGAAAGACCCCTTATCTGGAAAGTCCCATACCTGTACTGGCAAATCTTCTATTTACAGAAATTGTTTATATGATTTCTAATGTATAAAAGCACCCATAATTCATAATAATATATTATGCAAATTCCAGCCTGTGCCTGTATGTAAAAACCTCAGAAGTAATTATAAGATGTTTCAATGCTATCTTGTGAATACAGAATATATACCTTATAGAACCAAGGGTTAAACTATCCCAGTTTAGAGAGTTAGTGTTGGACCCCTTGATTTTTGCAGCTGGGTTTCATTTTATTGTAGTTATTGATTTAATTGAGCTTAACATGTGAGAATGTCAGGAGAAAAAAAGCACCCAAGGAATCTACTCTGAATTTTTAAGATACCAAAGCAACATCAATATCAGAGAGAGATGCCAGAAGTGTCACCACATTGTGACACTTATGACTAAGCTACTAAAGGACCCCAGTTGCCACTTTGATTGCTTGGCTGTGCTTCTAGCTGTTGGTACCATTCCCACCACCTTCCTCTTTCTCACTTGCTGTCGCTCAGTCTTAGCTTTGTCTGTGCTGTGCATTGGCTATTTGCACCATTTTTCTTCACTTTACACACTGTAACATATTAGTAAATGAGCCCTTATGAGTGTAATATCTACACAAAAAAACAGACTTAGGGGACAGTGCTAAGTAGAATATTTCCCATGGGAGTGATGATAAATCGTATCAAGATTAGTATATATTTCTAATCGTTGCTTTAGGTTATTTGCTATTGCTTTTATTAGAGTAATAGTCTGATCCTTTAGCCTGATAATTATTCTTTATATTAGAAATCATTCTTCATAGTCATTACCTCGGTCTTAATGCTCTTAAATCTTCCTTAGGTCTAATTTCTTGTATTGATTATTTCATTCTCTGATCTCTCCATTCTATTACAAATATTATTATCCAGTTTTAAGTTGTTTATTATCTTTGACACATTTAGGTTTTCCCATGGTGGTGGTTTTTAAAGTTGTGCCAATTAATTTATTCTACCCAGATAAGATTAAAGCCTTCATTAAGTTAAATGAGCAATCAGCCAAGTGCAGCATTAACAAGTATTCTTATAAAAGCTGTCCCTCCAGACCTAGCTGGCATATTATTAGCCTAGCTATTGCCTGTACGACTAACATTATGCCCTGAGCATATGCCCTATGCTATTCATAGGTAGTTACTCTGACAAATGTGATGCTGGATAGGCACTATATGGTATGTATCAAGTTTAAGAGCAACCAATATTAATACATGTGTAACACCCGTCACATGTCAACCAATATCTGCCAGATGTCAGTTGGACAGGTTAGACCCTCACAAGGACCACGATGGCTGTCCTCTCCTGATGGATATTCATAGGCCCATGTGTGTGATTCAATCATTGGCACGGGAAATCTAATCATGAGTGGCAAAATCATCTGGCAATGTCGGCAAGCAAGTGGATCTTCCTATGTATGCCCAGCTTAAAATTCATTCATATGGGAGGTTGTTTTATATTCAGGTAAAACTGCTCTGATACAGAGCTTTTTGGTCAATGTTAGAAAAACAGGTATTGAAAATACACCACTGCCCATATCTATATAACACAATACCTACAGAAAAGCTCTTTAATCCCTACAATAAATTCTTCACAAAAAGAATATTTTTCATCAGCCATACACCCTATTAAAATAGCTCAATTTTTTCACCCAGAAATATGGAAAAAGATGGAATATTGCACAAAAAATCAGATTATCTCTCTGCGGTTCCTTTTTAAACTGGGACTGACTGTTCCCTTTCTACAGCTGTATGAACTACAATTCCCAGCATACCTTACGTTGGCAGCTCCAGTGGATATCTGCAGAATGGAAGTATCAATATCCCTTTAAGAGGGGTGGAGATGCAATAAACATACCCTTTTTAAGCACATATTTATGTGTTTTTGTGTAAATATATCTATATATGAATCATTACCATCCTTAAAGAATAGAACCCCGATTATTGTTTTGCAATTAGCTGCAGCAGGATCTGATTTACATTCCCTTTTCATAATTATTGTAACAACAGTTTTATAACCCCATCAATTTCTGCAGAGAAAGTGCAAAGAGATGCACTTTACAGACTTATAAGCACATTATATCTGCATCATGTGCAATTAATGTTGAGCATTACACCTAGACCTAGTGATAAATTAGACAAGTTATAATAATGTTTCCAAGAATGACTAAATATCTCAGCTTGTAATTTAAAGGTACCTTTGATGAGGCAGCAGAGTGAATGCCTGGAATAAACCATAAATTCTTCGCTCAGCTGGAAAGACATAGATGCTGCCGGCCTCCATTCGGAGATGTTTGATTCCTGCTCACCTTAAGTCAGTGATTTATATCATAACCTCCTGGCAGCGCTTCTGTGGCCTAATCAGACAAACTCTAAATAAGAACGTGGGCACATTTTTCCGTCCCAGGCACACTATCACTATCTTATTTAAGATCATCTATAATTTATTGCTGTAATTTATATTAGCCTTCTGGTAATGTAATTCATGGTGTTTCACTTGGCTTAATTTTTCTATTTTAAAGGTGATTTATATGGTTTATTTCGTGCGGAAGCTGAGTGGTTCCCATCCTATTTATTGCCAAATGCATGTGTTTTTCTTTTTTTTCTTGTCGAATAACCTTGTTAAAGCCGTTTATGCATATTTTCACATGCTTTATTTAGGGTCATTTAAATGACTTGGAATTGACTAAATATAGAATTGAAAAAAGATTGCGCAGAAATATCCCAAAACCAATTCACAAAAAATCTTTTCCAAGTAATTTAGTTAGATTATAAAATATGTCCAACAACTCACCACAGGGAAAAAGAGTCTCAGGCACTGAGCCCTCAGCTAGGGGAGAGGATATCACAATTTTATGAAGAGCAGCCAGTCACTGAGCAAATGATTACGTGCCTGTGAGCACGAAATGCGTAAGGCGGTGTTAAGGCCTAAAATATCAGATAGGCCTCATGCTTCTGGGTTATCCAGACACTAAACCAATAGCATAGCTTTATGATTATAATACATTTACCTGCATACAGTTATAGATCCATTATGCTATGTGCAATATATACTTATACTGTGTGGTTTCAATATCAGATAGTAGCCGGGGAAAAAAGGAAGTTAATAGCCAGCAGCTCAAGAAACAGGAGATTAAAGGAACAGTAACACCAACAAATGAAAGAGCTTTAAAGTAATAAAACTATAATGCACTGTTGCCCTGCACTGGTAAAACTGGTGTGTTTGCTACAGTAACACTACTATAATTTATATAATAAGCTGCTGTGTAGCCACGGGGGCAGCCATTCAAGCTGGAAAAAAGGAGAAAAGGCACAGGTTACATAGCAGATAACAGATAAGCTCTATGGAATACAATAGTGTTTTATCTGTTATCTGCTATGTGCCTGTGCCTTTTCTCCTTTGAATGGCTGCCTCCATGGCTACATAGCAGCTTATTTATATAAATTATAGTAGACTTTCTGAAGTAAACACACAACTTTTACCAGTGCAGGGCAGCAGCACATTATATTTTAGTTACTTTTATCCACTTTCATTTTTTGGTGTTACTGTTCCTTTAAGAAATTGCTACTGCTTAAGAAATCTATGCATAAGAAAAATGATTATGCTTATAAGACTATGAAGGTTTTCATTCATCCAGGTCAAGGTATATCTAGTATAAATAAATCTAAAGCAACTGGACTTGCTAAGTAATCATTGAAGACGTTTCACTACTCATCCAAGCAGCTTCTTCAGTTCAACTGACTGGTATGGGAAGTCCTCAGCATATATACTCTTACACTAATCTAATCACAATGGCACTTTGTAACTCTTCAGAGAGGTGACATCTGAAACTCACAGAGGTGTGAATGCTGTGGAGTTACTTTGAAAGGATTACCCAAGTATCATGCAACTCATCGAAACAGGTGTTACTTGTTAGGGTGAAGAACACACCGAGCTACTTAGTAGCAACTACTTGTCATGGCTACTATTGCCATTGGATTAGTGGAAGAGTTCATATGCTGAGGACTTCCCATACCAGTCAGTTGAACTGAGGAAGCTGCTCAGAAGAGTAGTGAAATGTCTTCAATGATTACTTAAAGGAGAAGGAAAAGAAACAACTAAGTAAGCTTTATCAGAAAGGAAAAACAGCCATAAGCACAGTCCTCTGTCAAAAGATTTGTTGTCTCTGTTTTCCTGTGCCAGAGACACACAGCTCTCTCCTCTCTCCCCTCTCCTGCTCCCCACTTCCTCAAGAATGTTAAGAACTCCCTCCCCCCCCCCTTAGGAATGTGGATCTGAGCCAATCAGCAGGAAGCTTCCTCATAGTCTTACAAACTGAGCATGAACACGGGTCTTGGTCTCGGTGCAGGAGCAAAGCATTATGGGAACTTTCTTTACAGAGCTCAGGGGTTTTTTTTCCCTGTGAGGCTTCTGATCATCTGAACAGGAGAAATATGGGGAGACTTAAGGGCACTATTGAGAGAACTGAAGGTATGCCTGCAGCTTGAGATTAACTCTTTATTTGCCTTTCCTTCTCCTTTAACAAGTCCAGTTGCTTTAGATTTATTTATACTAGATAGCTATAGAAACTTTGGCTAGAGATTGTGTTAAATGCCCAGTTAAGGATAACATTTGCTGGCCAATCACAATAAGCTTTGGGAGGAGATCTCTCCAGACTACTGAATGCTCTTGTATTCTGTACTGCTTTTCATATTACTGCATTTGCTAGTTATTCCTTGCCCCCACTGCTGCTTCCACAACCCCCCCCCCCACCCGCGAGTGCACAAATGTGTGTTTATGCGCATCATTGAGGGGGGAGCGTGGCGCATAAAGCGCTCATTTGCCTTTCGGAGGGTGGAGCACCAGGAAATCGGCAGTAGGATAAGAGATCCCAGACTAGAGGTTGGCAACAGAGGTACCTGCCTAACGCCCCCTCACTGTTGCGCCCTAGGCAGGTGCCTCTTCTGCCTTCCCCTAATTTGGGCCCTGTTTGGCCGAATCTTTTTTGTTGATGGGTATTTGTTGTGTGGTATTTAGAAAAAAGACTGTTCATCCACATGACAGACAGTTGTTTCTCCACTAGCTGAAATATGCTGGCAGAGAAAGATTACATAAACCATAAGCCTAAAGGCTGGGATTCAGCTGAATAATTGAATTTATTACATTTTTAATGCATCGGTTCCTGTTATGTATCATTGAATGCTTCCCCAAGTGACGTGCATTTGAAAAGGGATATTACCATTGGCAATCTTATATAAGCAACTGGCAGAATATTCAGTATTTATCCAAGATGGGAGGCACACAAACCTTACTCAAAGGGTTGTATGTGTACTACTGCATGGCCTTTGAGAATTAGCCTTTTTTATCTTACAGACTTCATTCATATAAAGTAGTTACAGCATGTATCATACAGGAAGTGGGTTAGGCTTTTTTTTTTTTTTGCTTTATTCAAGTGCTAGCTTGAATGTAGTATAACATAATACCACTGATCTAATTATTGAACACACAACTTACACCATTCCTCTCAGCACTGACCTTTATAAGGGCTAAAAATTCTGTGACCTGGTGACACAGAGACACTCTGAGTGTGACAGTTTGTTTGTGTGACAGTAAATGTTTGCCAGCCCCAGGGGAGGCAGTCATTGAACTTTGGCAAGTAGGAGATTATTTGTCTCAAGGGCTCTAATTGGCATTTCTTCAACACCTTTTCAGCCCGGTGTCTGTGGAGTAAGTCGTTATTATAAAATGGTAGGATATCCAACTATTACACTTTTATCATATTCATCTTATTATCATTTTTAATGCCTCTAACAGAGTATGCATCAAACATACATAACATTTACATTAATTAATAAGGAATGGTAATAGAGAATTTCTATTTATAATGCTATTCCACAATAAATATTATATTTAGTTAATGAATGCTTTATTTAAAATATAAAAACAGCCTTGTACTAACTTAGACTGCATTTGTGTTTGGACTACAACTCACAGAACCCCCAACAGTTTTCAGTTGACATTAGAATCCTTGGAGCTGTAGTTTAAAAAAGGTGGATATATCTAGTGTAAAGAATATAAGCTATTACACAGTTTAATTATATGCTATTTATTAACTTGGGATCCCTCTGCAAATGGTTCCCCTGCCCTGTCCTTAAACCATCAAGCAAGATATCCTAGTTGAATTTCTAATAGTGAGGGGCATTGGAATATAGACATATGAGACAGCAGCTGCTCAAGGTCCCGGGAGTATTGGTTGCACCATTAATGATTCAGCATATTATCTTCCTTTGCTAGACAAGGGATTTTTTAAAAGATTTTGCGGGGGCCCAGTAAGTTCTAGTTTCGCCACCAGTAGCATTGCTTGTGGAAACTAATTGCTGAGGAGAAAAAATTTACATTGCTGAGCACAAAGCAGGAAAACGTTAGCTGTAATTTATATTCTTCTCATGGAGACCTGCCAGCTCGAACCTAATGGCTTTTGGGAAAGTCTCGGAGCCTGAGTTGTTGATAGAGGAAAATGAGAGCAGAAGTGAAAATAGAAGCACAGAAACATGATAGCAGAAACATTCCCTACTGGCCCTTGAAGTCTGCACAGTTTCTTAACTCTGTTAAAGGCAAAGTTGTTCCTTATATTAGTGACAATTTTGTTGTTGTTATGTTTTACAAGTGGATATCTGAATGAAAGTAAAGGGACAGGTATTTTGGGGAGATCTGTTGTCTGTGGTGGCGCAGATTTCCACCTGAAAACCGGAGCAAATGGCCCACTAGCCCCCATCCCCAAGTTAGGGCTCAACCCTCTGGCACTCCACCCCAGCTCTAATGATTACCGCTGCCACCACCACAGATAATTAACACAGTAGATTATGCATTCCAGCCCCCTAGTGATCCATCCCTGCACCACACAGCCTGACCATGTGCCCAAGGCTGTGGGGCCCAACAGGACTGGGGCTCGCTGGGTTTTCTCCTGGCACATTGGCAGGCCAGTCTGATGCTTGTTGGACAGGAAGAGTTGTGCCCAATTTGGAGAGTAGTAGTCAGCACCAAGCCTTGTGATTAGTTAGAAGTAGTGCAGGTTCCCCAATGGCCACTTTCCATCGGCATATCCTGGTACAGAAGAACAGAAACAGCAACTCTTGTCTTTGTAGATAAAAATGCTTTTATTGCAAAGTTTTTTGGGGCAAACAACAACAGCAGCAATGTTTCAGGTCACATAAGACCTTTTATCAAGCTGAATAAAAGGTCTTATGTGACCTGAAACGTTGCTGCTGTTTTTGTTTGCCCCAAAAAACTTTGCAATAAAGGCATTTTAATCTAGAAAGACAAGAGGTGCTGTTCCTGTTCTTCTGTACCAGGAAGAGTTGTGCCCACCAGAAAACCTTACACCAAATGCCTTCTCATCAACTATTTTCCCACTTATCTTCACTCACTTTATTGCCTTTATGTACCCTTCCCCCTATTTCTCCTGTTTGTTCATATATAGAAATGGGGAACGGGTTTAAGTTAAAATGGCTGGGTGAGAAGGAGAGTCCACTGATACCGGTCCCACCTTGAGATTCCCTGGTATCCTGGACAGCCAGTCCAACACAGTTCTTAAGCAATGTGCTCTAGCCCTAATAATTCAGGATATTTGGGTAATTTGGTTAATAACTGCTGGATGTGATCATCATTGAACAAAAGTATTTTCATTCAATAGGGGACCTTACAGGACACTTTGCAGTTTGCAGCAGGAAGCTGGGCTGTGCTAAAATACTGAACCATTCTGCTGTAATTAATAGTCTGTCATATTGGGTGTTACCTATTTATTACTTATATTCAGTTTACATTTTTCACAAAATCCAAGCCTCACATACCCAATCATTTTTTTGCTCAATTCAGTTACTTGAGTTTCATCTAAGAAATGAATACAAATTTTTAATAAGTTAAAGTATAAAATACTGAATAAAGGAAACTGCTCACATGATTCGTTAAGGTCTGGCATGGTGCCGAGAGACTGGTGAATTGCTAATGTGGTGCCGTTATTTAAAAAGGGATCCCGTTCTCAGCCTGAAAACTGTAACCCTGTTAGTCTGACATCAGTAGTAGGAAAGCTTTTGGAAGGGGTAATAAGGGATAGGGTACTTGAATACATTGCTGTTCACAATACTATAGGTTTGGCCAGCATGGTTTTATGTGTAACAGATCTTGCCAGACTAATTTAGTCGCCTTTTATGAGGAGGTGAGCAGGAACCTCGATGCTGGAATGGCAGTTGATGTCATCTACTTGGACTTTGCTAAAGCGTTTGATACAGTACCTCACAGAAGGTTAATGATCAAATTAAGGAATATTGGCCTAGAACATAATATTTGTAATTGGATAGAGCAGCGTTTTTCAACCACTGTTCCTGAGATGTTGCCTGGTGTGCCGTAGGCAGGGCCGCAATTTTTACTTTCAAAGGGGGCCCGGCGATGCTACAGTTTTTCTTAGTAGCTCGAGCCCCCTTTAATAAAATCCGGGCCCTGTCATTGGTTGCTCCCCATGTGTACGGGTGACGTCAGTACGCACGGGGCGCAACGTTATAAAAGGGCCTGTGTGCGGTCGCGTGTAGGCAGAAGTGCAGAGGCGGCGCGCGTGAGGGGAAGATGCTGCTGAAGCCGCCGAAGAGCAGAAGTAAAATGCTGCTGGGCACCAATGTATTAGGGGGGGCCACGGGGCACACTGACTTATGGGGGCACTGCTGCTGGGCACCAATGTACTAGGGGGGCTGGCTCTTGGCACCAATGTATTGGGGGGCACTGCTGCTGGGCACCAATGTACTAGGGGGGCACTGCTCTTGGCACCAATGTACTAGGGGGGCACTGCTGCTGGGCACCAATGTACTAGGGGGCACTGCTCTTGGCACCAATGTACTAGGGGGGCACTGCTGCTGGGCACCAGTGTACTAGGGGGGCACTGCTGCTGGGCACAGAGTTAAATTTTTTAACATTTTCTAATGGTGGTGTGCCTCGTGATTTTTTTCATGAAACAAGTGTGCCTTTGCCCAAAAAAGGTTGAAAAACACTGGGATAGAGAACTGGCTGAAGGATAGATTACAAAGAGTGGTGGTAAATGGAACATTTTCTAACTGGACCAGTGTGGTCAGTGGAGTACTGCAGGGGTCAGTCCTTGGTCCTTTGCTTTTTAACTTGTTTATTAATGACCTGGAGGTGGGCATAGAGAGTACTGTTTCTATTTTTGCTGACAACACTAAATTGTGCAAAACTATAAGTTCCATGCAGGATGCTGCCGCTTTGCAGAGCGATTTGACAAAATTGGAAAACTGGGCAGCAAACCTGAAAATGAGGTTCAATGTGGACAAGTGCAAAGTTACACTTTGGTAGAAATAATATAAATGCCAGTTATACTCTAAATGGTAGTGTGTTGGGGGAGCCTTAACTGAGAAGCATCTGGGGTTTTTTGTAGAGAACAAGTTGTCTAATTCCAGGCAGTGTCATTCAGTGGCTACTAAAGCAAATAAAATACTGTCTTATATTAAAGGGCATTGACTCAAGGGATGAAAACCTAATTTTGCCCCTTTATAGGTCCCTGGTAAGGCCTCAACTTGAGTATGCAGTGCAGTTTTGGGCTCCAGTCCTTAAGGGCTGTGGCACATGGGGAGACTAGCCGCCCGCAACAAATCTCCCTTGTCGCGGGCGACTAATCTCCCTGAAATATCATCCCACCGGCGCTGGTGGGATGGCATACGCAGCACCACAATTTCCCCAAAATTGTGGAAGTTTCCTCTCAAGGCAACTTCCGCGATTTCGGGGAAATCGCGGCACCACGTATGCCATCCCACCGACAATTAACATACCAGCCGGTGGGATGGTATTTCGGGGAGATTAGGCGCCCGTGACATGGGAGATTCGTTGCGGGCGACTATTCTCCCCGTGTGCCACAGCCCTTAGAAGGATATTAATGAGCTGGAGAGAGTGCAGAGATGTGCAACTAAACTGGTATGGAACTGGGATGGAAGATTTAAACTATGAGATTAGACTGTCACGGCTGGGGTTGTTTTGTTTTCTCTGGAAAAAAGGTGCTTGTGAGGGGAAATGATTACAGGTACATTAGAGGGGATTATAGGCAGATAGGGGGTGTTCTTTTTTCCCACAATAAAACGATCAGTGCACCAGAGGCCCCCCCTTCAGATTAGAGGAACAGAACTTTTATTTGAAGCAGCTTAGGTGTTTTTTTTTCACGGTGAGGGCAGTGAGATTGTGGAATGTCCTTTCGAGTGATGTTGTAATGGCAGATTCTGTTAATGCCTATAAGAGGGGCCTGGATGAGTTCAACAAGCATAATAGCCAAGGCTATTGTGATACTAAAATCTACAATTAGGGGCTGATTTACTTACCCACGAACGGGTGGAATGGAGTCCGATTGCGTTTTTTTCGTAATGATCGGTATTTTGCGATTTTTTCGTATGTTTTGCGATTTTTTCGGATTCTTTACGAATTTTTCGTTACCAATACGATTTTTGCGTAAAAACGCGAGTTTTCGTATCCATTACGAAAGTTGCGTAAAAAGTTGCGCATTTTTCGTAGCGTTAAAACTTACGCGAAAAGTTGCGCATTTTTCGCGTAAGTTTTAACGCTACGAAAAATGCGCAACTTTTTACGCAACTTTCGTAATGGATACGAAAAACTCGCGTTTTTACGCAAAAATCGTATTGGTAACGAAAAATTCGTAAAGAATCCGAAAAAATCGCAAAACATACGAAAAAGTCGCAAAATGTTCGTTTTCAAGTCGGAACTTTTCCAATTCGGGTCGGATTTGTGGGTTAGTAAATCAGCCCCTTAGTGTTGATGCTGATATATATAGTTTATGCACAGTATGTGAGTGTATATATAGATAGGTCAGGATAGGCTTATGTGGGTGCTCACTTGGAAGGGTTTAACTTAATGGACTTTGGTCTTTTTGCAACCCAACATAACTATGTAACTATGTAATAATTAAACAGCCCTTTGCAAGAAGCCTGTATTTTACGTTGTTGGTTTTCCCAGGTCATATGATATGAATTACAAGAAGGGACTCTGGTAAAATACTTTGGCCTGAACCTAGATACACTTTGGAATGGCAAAGGACATCCTGATTAGGGGATGAACAGCAAGATTTATATAGCAGACACCCTTATTAGTATTTCTCTATGGGCAGCTGTGTACATGCTGTTCTACTTGCCTCTGCCTATGAGTCTCGGCAATTGGAAAGTAAATCATTTAAAAAAGTGGTCATATATATCTTTGTATGCAGTGATCACTTTGTTCCAGAAGATGTCACTAAAGCACATATACTAGAAGCGTGTACATGTAGTTATCTATCCATGTTTTTTTGTGTATTTTAGGAACATGCTTCCCATTGCCATATCCATTAAATAAGAAGTTAAAAGGAAAGAAGCCTGCAATAAAATGAATCCTGACAGCTATAAAAGTTCCAGCAACAGTGGATTGTAGGTGATTTCAGCTTTTCTACTTACATCTCTTAAAAATAAACAAGATTCAGTTGAGGGGATATAATAACTGTCATAAACATAAAAATATTTCCACAATTTAAAATGAAGATTCCAATGTTGCAATGTATTAGTGTTCATTAGACATTAGGTCATTACATTGTGCTTTTTTTTTTTTACATTTTCAGTAAGTCTTATTACATATATGGCACACTGGAGTAAACTAAGAAGTCACTTAAACCTTTTACAGGATAACAAAACATATTAAAGGATATGTAAACCCTTCATTCTCTTATGTATCTAAGTTGGGCACATCTCCCTCACCTAAACCACACCATTTGTACTTCATATATCCCCTTTGTTTGCCAGCACCAACATCTCTTCATTGGCTGCTAGACTGGAGAGTGTGTTTAGTAATCTGAGTTTAGAACAACTGAGCATGTTTGGCAAGCCAGAAGTCAAAGCAAATTCCTGAGGGAGGGGCTGAGTGGGTTACAGGAGGAAAAGGAAATCTAATTGATTAAGGGGATGCTGCAGCCTTACTAAAAACCTTTTAAAGGAGAAGGAAAGTCATTTTGCCATTTTACTGCCACATTAGTGCATTGCCATACCTGAGTAAAGAGCCCTAGAAGCTCCCTCTGTTCGTTCAAGATAGCAGCTGCCATTTTAGTGTGGTCTCAGTAGCTTCCTGCTGCAGCTCTAACTGTTGGAAGCTCAGATCACACATTCTAGGGAGGGAATTCTTATAAATTCTTATGGGAGGAGGAGCAGGAGAAGGGAGAGAGTTGAGAGCTGTGCGGACTCTGGCCCCAAGAAAGAAGGATTTTTCTGAGAAAGGAAGTCAGATACCCTAAGAACTTGTTTACAAAAAAGGAGGTGAGAAATCCTGTGTTTCTTTTGATAGAGGACTCAGTGCAGCATTACTGTGTTTACTGTGTTAGTGCTTATGGCTGTATTTACATAGACCTTTCTGATAAAGCTTTCTAAATTTTTACCTTTCCTTCTCCTTTAACAACTGGAGGGGCAGGTATTTATTTAAGATTTCAAAGAGGCTGTTCATTGATTACATTTATTTGTGCCCTTTAATAATTACAATAATTGTTCTGAGTACTTTCCACTATTTATTTTTCTTATATTAGATAAGGTGACCTTTAAAGTAAATATTTAGAATACCACTGAATTCTTTGTTGTAAGGTCAATGACACTTGTCTAAGGGAGTGTTAAGGGTAATCCTAAGGGCAATGGCACATGGTAAGATTTGTCGCCTGGAGTAATTTTGTGCTACCGTGGGTGACAAATCTCCTGAAAATGCCTATTGCATAACATTAGGATCACCACAAGTAAAACATATTACAATTTCCCAAGATTAATGATCAGTTTTAAGCTGTCCTTATGCAATATATGATATTGCAATATTAGCAACAATATTGTTTTCCTTAATCCTCTATAGATTGAAGTAAAACAATGTCCATGGTGTTCATAAGCATAGGGTCCTGTTATATTGACATCTAAAGGAGCTAATGTCTATTTACACAATGTATTATAAGATATAGTGCGGCTCATTTATTTATACCGAGGCAGTAACCCATGGCAACCAATCACATTGTTGTATCGCATTGCTGTACCTGCAGCTGGCTTAAAAATGCTTATTGGTTGCAGTTGTCTATGCCAGTTGTTATTCTGGTGATAACATTATACAACTAGAAAGGGAAGTTTGAGAACAAACTTCATGTTGGGTTGAAAAACATGAAGTCACTGAATGGGCTCTGCCCACTTTCTCTGACCATGGACCACAGTTATAGAGTAAAAAACACTGTGCAAAGTTTGGGGACCCTGGTTTTAATAGTGTCTGAATGGCAGCAACATAAATTTCCCCACTTAAAGTCAACGACATCTGATTGGCGGTTGGTGGCTCCACCCCCTTTTTCTAACCTGGAACTGCAGTTACCCAGTGACTAACTCTGCGAAGTTTAGGGGCCCTAGGATTAATAGTTACAGAACGGCAGCAATTAAAATTTAAGCCAATAAAAGTCAATAGGTGAATTGTGATTGGTGGTTCCGCCCACTTTTTCTAACCTTGAGTCGAAGTCACCCAGTGACAAACAGTGGGCACCCTGGCATAAATAGTTTGAGAATTACAGCATTTTAAATTTAAACCAATAAAATTCAATGGATGAAATCTGATTGGCTGTTAGTGGCCCAACCTACTTTTCCTATTTTTGAACTGAAGTCCCCCAGTGACCAACTTTGCAAATTTTGGGGACTCAGGCATTCATTGTGAGGCTGACAGCATTTTACATTTCCCCATTGAAAGTAAATAGGTGAAATGTTATTGGCTGTTGGTGGCTCTGCCTACTTTTTTCTAACTTTGAATGGCAAATACCCAGTGACTAACTCTGGAAACTTTAACAACTCTGGAATTAATATTTAAATAATGGAATCAGCTTAAATATCAACCAATGAAATCTAATGGGTGGAAATGGATTGGCTGTTGGTGGCTCAACCCACTTTTTAAAACCTAAAAATGCAGTTCCCTAGTGACCCTGGTGTTAATACTGTGAGAATGGCAGCAGGTTAAATTTCCCATTGAAAATCAATAGGTAAAATCTGATTGGCTGTTGTTGGCTCCGCCCACTTTTTCTAACTCTGAACTGCAGTTACCAGGTAACTAGCTCTGCAAAGTTTGGAGACCTTAGTATTAATATTTAAAGAATGGCCGCAGTTTAAATTTAAACATATGAAGTCTATATGTGAAATCTAATTGGTTGTTGTTGGCCCCACCCACTTTTCTAAACTTGGAACATAGTCACCTAGTGACAAACTGTGCAAAGTTTGGGGACCCTGACATTAAACATGTGAGAATGGCAGCAGTTAAAATTTTCCCACTGAAATCAATGAAAGAAATGTGATTGGCTTTTGGCGGCCCCGTCCACTTTTTCTAACCTTGAGTACAAAGTCACGCAGTGACAGACTGTGCAAAGTTTGCGAACTCTGGCATCAAACCAATAAAATTCAATAGGTGAAATCTGATTGGCTGTTGGTGGCCCCGCCCACTTTTTCAAAACTAAAACTGTAGTCCTCTAGTGACCAACCGTGAAAAGTTTGGGGACCCTGGTGTTATTACTGTCAGAATGGCAGCAGGTTTAATTTCCCCATTTAGAGTCAATAGGTAAAATCTGATTGGCTGTTGGTGGCTTCACCCACTTACAAAAATACAAAAAACCTTAAATGCAAAGTCACCCAGTGTCTGACTATCAAAGTTTGGGAAGCCTGGCAACAAACCAATAAAAATCAATAGGTGAAATCTGATTGGTTGTTGGTGGCTCCACCCACTTTTCAAAACTAAAATTGCGGTCCCCTAGTGACCAACTGTGAAAGGTTTGGGGAACCTTGTGTTAATACTGTGAGAATGGCAGCAGGTTGAATTTCCCCATTGAGAGTCAATAGGTAAATTCTGATTGGCTGTTGGTGGCTCCGCCCCCTTACAAAAATACAAAAAACCTTAAATGCGTAGTCACCCAGTGTCTGACTATGCAAAGTTTGGGAAGCCTGGCAACAAACCAATAAAAATCAATAGGTGAAATCTGATTGGTTGTTGGTGGCTCCACCCACTTTTCAAAACTAAAATTGCAGTCCCCTAGTGACCAACTGTGAAAAGTTTGGAGACCCTGGTGTTAATACTGTGAGAATGGCAGCAGGTTGAATTTCCCCATTGAAAGTCAATAGGTAAACTCTGATTGGCTGTTGGTGGCTCCACCCACTTTTTCTTACCTTGAACCACAGTTACCTGGTGCCTAACTCTGCAAAGTTTGGGGACCCCGGCGTTATTACTGTGAGAATGGCAGTAGGTTGGATTTCTGCCAAGTCAATAGGTAAAATCTGATTGGCTGTTCACATCTCCGCCCACTTTTGGGCATCCAACAATCATCATATATTCATTCAGGCTGAGCCCATGACTATGTGATTCAAGTTTGGGGAGTGTAGTCTCAAAGCTGTAAGATTGGCAGCAGTTTCAATTTCCCCATAAAAGTCAATGGGTACAATATGATTGGCTGCTGTTGGCCCAACCCACTTTGCAGGTTTTTTAAAAAAACAAAAAAAAAACCTGAATGCATAGTCACCCAGTGACTGACTGTGCAAAGTTTGGAAAATCTGGCATCAAACCAATAAAAATCAATAGGTGAAATTTGATTGGCTGTTGGTGGCTCCGCCCACTTTTCAAAACTAAAACTGCAGTCCCCTAGTGACCAAGTGTAAAAAGTTTGGGGACCCCGAGGTTATTACTGTGAGCAGGTTGAATTTCCGCCAAATCAATAGGTAAAATCTGATTGGCAGTTCACAGCTCCGCCCACTTTTGGGCATCCAATAATCATCCTATTTTCATTCAGGCTGAGCCCATGACTGTGTGATTCAAGTTTGGGGAGCGTAACCTCAAAGCTGTAAGATTGGCAGCAGTTTCAATTTCCCCATTAAAGTCAATTATTAAAATTTGATTGGCTGTTGTTGGCCCCTCCCACTTTGGGGTCATCCAACAAATGTTGCTGCTTCATTCGGGGTGACCCCATGATTATGTTATTCAAGTTTGGGGGGTGTAGCTTCAAAGCTGTAAGTGTGGCAGCAGTTTGAAAATCTTCCCTGTCAATGTCAATGGGAAAATTGGGGGGTTCGGAGCGGCGCCACAAAAAGATGGGGGCCGGGATCACTTAGAAAAGCACAAGCAACCTGCTCCGCTATAGGGCGAAGATGTGTGGGGAGTTTGGGTGTTGTACCCCTAAAACTGTAGGAGGAGTAGCGTTTAGAAAATGGGGGGCGCTAAGAAGAAGAAGAAGAAGCGGAAGAAGAAGCTAAAGTCGAAGAACAGTATGTTGGGGTTTTCAACCCAACATAATAAGCAGGTTTTATTAAATATCAAACAACAGATGGAGGATGGACAAATTCATTTTATAATGGAAATAGCCTACATTGTGTAAAGTGACAGACAAGATCATCATGTTATGTTTTAATATTTTATAACATGGAAAAAAATGGCCCAATGTACCATCCACACAGGCCTGCTATTTCCCCTAAAAGTGCAAATAAGATATTAGTTTCAATAATTTTTATTGGGATTTTTTAAACATTATAGCCAAATAAAGGCATTAAAATATTTTCAAACATTAATATTTACATTATGCAGAAAAATAATCTGCAGTACAAATAATAACAGCCATTGAAAACGTATACATTCAGTATTGGTCAACATATGATAAAATATGATATAATATAATTTAATATTGTTGGTTAAGAAATTTGTTATGTACACGTATATTTATACGCGTATACTAATCACGCGTTGAAAATGTGTAAGTTCAAACGTGCAAAACGCGTATAAACTGACACTACTGAGATCCTAGGGGTTGCATCCATCTAAAGATTGATTAAACATAGTCAAGCTGTATCATTAAGAAATTTTGCTTCAGTTGTATTCAGTTGCTAAGAGTTAAGAACAGTACGCTTCCCTCATAAATTATTGTGTTATGCAGAGTACACAACTGGAAAAGTCTCCATCTCTGTGAGAGGGTTTATAGGATGTATTGGATTTATTAGATTTATGGGATTTATAACCTCTAATTCAGATCATTCAATTTAGTATCTGGGTATATCAAATGCCATAACAAATAAGATATTAACAGCTTAGTCGTAACATGCTAAGTAATGACAAAATGAAGGCAGATGTGTCTAATATTGCTCTGTTGGAGACAGCATACGGTTAACTATATTATGTTAGTGCACATTTTAACAAAATATAACATTAAAGGGGCAGTTAACTGAAAGTTAACTTTTAGTATGTTATAGAATGGCCAATTCTAAGTGTAGCACTATTATGACAGTATAAGGCCACACCAGGGACTTTCACTCAGGGCTGGGCCCTCTGTTTGTAGTAAGAGGATTATCAGGAATGTTGTGGTTTAAATTAAGATAAAAAGTAATGGGCGCCAGGAATTCTTTAGGGCTCTGGCACACGGGGGAGATTAGTCGCCCGCGATAAAACTCCCTGTTCGCGGGCGACTAATCTCCCCGAGTTGCCTACCCCTGCCATCCCACCGGCGAACATGTAAGTCGCCGGCGGGATGGCAGATGCGGCGGCGCGATTTCGCGCAAATCGCCGAAAAAGACTTGCGAGTCTTTTTCGGCGATTCCCTGAAATTGCCCCGCCGCGTCTGCCATCCCGCCGGCGACTTACATGTTCGCCGGTGGGATGGCAGGGGTAGGCAACTCGGGGACCCCAACAGTCGCCCGCGAACAGGGAGTTTTATCGCGGGCGACTAATCTCCCCCGTGTGCCAGAGCCCTTAGAAGGTATATTTATTTATGCAGCAACTGAAGAGTAACATTTCACTACACTGTTTGAGTATTACAGTGGTGACAGTGAATGTAATAACATAAGCAATCAGGCAAAATTATAAAATAGCAGGAAACAACTCAATATAACCTTTAACAAAGGATATGAGCAATGCTCTATGGTCTGACCCAGCCAGATGTGCTGACAGCCACTGCCTGTAGAATGGGAATCCTCTCTATAAAGAAACACCCCCCTTATCACTAAGGCCCCTATTCTGGGTTGCAAGGCATCTACCTGTGTACAACCAGGGAACTAACCCACTGACCTCCTGTTGGAGCTTTGGTCTGCTCGGCTACCCTGACTGGCACTAAGTGGGTGCTGACCCACTCCTATAACACAAGCTGGCTAATTCTAAGAACTAAGAGAGGATTCCCTTGGGGTTTTACCCTCTATGCAGGTAAACAATTGGTTGTCTCCCAATGGCTGTCTGTAGCACTCCCTGTAGCTCCCAAAAATCACAGTACATGTCCTCTTCCTTTTGTCTAAAACTCTGGAAGAAACCACTTTTTCCCTAGAGACAGGGGATGTTGGTTTCTCAAACTATTCACAGATAGGGAATTTTTCTTATACATGAACTAAAGATACAGTGACACCTACTGGTAAGGTGTCAAATAGCTTACCAATTTAATTAGGTCAGCAGAATATTTAATGTCACTATTTGGGAAGTACAACCCTAAGGGGCTGATTTACTAAAAAAAATTCCGATTGGAAAACGAACATTTTGCGACTTTTTCATATTTTTTGCGATTTTTTCGGCGCCTTTACGACTTTTTGGAAATTGTCGCGACTTTTTCGTTACCAATACAATTTTCGCGAAAAAACGCGAGTTTTTCTTAGCCATTACGATTCGCTCATATCTTGTCGCGACTTTTTCGTATTGAGCGCTCGTAAGCGGCGGGCGAAACTTTCAGACTTAGCATGATTTTGGAAGCCTCCCATAGGACTCAATGGCACCCTGCAGCTCCAACCTGGCCCAAGAAAAGTCACCATTCTGAAGCTTGAATGAATCCGAACGCTACGAAAAAATCGCAACATTTTGCGCAACTTTCGGAATGGCTACGAAAAAGGCGCGACTTTTCGCGCAAGTTTTAATGCTACGAAAAAATCGCCAGATTTTGCGCAACATTCGGAATGGCAACGAAAAAGTTGCGATAATTTTCTGAAAAAATCGCCAAATACCGATCATTACGAAAAAAACGCAATCAAACGCATTCGGCCGGTTCGTGAGTAAGTAAATGGGCCCCTAAGTGTTACATAAGCAACATTTCAATTGGTCTTTATTTTTTATTTTTTACAGTTTTCATTATTTGCTGCCCCTTCTGACTATTTGCAACTTTTGAATGGTGGTCACTGACCCCAACAGCTAAAAACTATTTCTCTGTGAGGCTACAATTTTATTGCTATTGGTACTTTTTTATTACTAATCTTCCTATTCAGCCCCTTTCCTATTCATATATTAGTTTCCCATTCTAACTACTCCATGGTTGCTAAGGTAATTTGGACCCTAGCAACCAGAAAGTTACAGAAATTCCAAAATGAAGAGTTGCTAAACACAAAATGAAATAATTAAAAACCACCAATAATAAAAAAAATGAAGACCAATTGCAAATTGCCTCAGAAGAACACTCTCTACATCATACTAAAAGTTAATGCAAAGGTGAACAACCCCATTAACATTCATTTCAAGAGCAAAGCAAGCAATATCTACATTAAAGTAAGGGTTAAAGCAACTTTGTTAATTAAATATATGGCCTATTTTGACCCCTTAATATTTAATTAGATTTAATTTAAACTGAATTGGGGAATTTAAAGTGATGATCAGCACAAAGTTTCCAACAAAAGCATTCAGTCCTCTTTAGTTCTGTCCTCAAGGTATGCAAATAATGCATTAAGCCCCCCTTCAACCATAGCCGGCAGTGGTTTGGCTAAGGGGTTATTAATTATATGAAAACCTTTATCCGTTGGATTGTATGCAATTCTTGTCAGTTTCATCAACTTAAACAGATCATCAGGAAGCGTTTGTATATGATTATAATCCACATTTAAAAGTTCCAGGGAAGTCAGCGAGCAAATGGATTTGGGTAAAACATGTAAATTATTATTGTCAACAACCAGTATCTTCAAGCACTCCAACAGCTGGATACTGTCAGCTATGGTCTCTATTTGGTTGGAACCCAAATGTAAAAAATCTAAATTCTTCATTTGGAAAATGCAAGAGGGAATGTAAGTAAACCAGTTGTTGCTCAGGTTGAGCTTTTTAAGCAAAGTTAAATCACTGTAGCATAAGGGAAGAGCTGATAGGTAGTTATGTGAAAGACTCAGGACTTCCAACTTCTTGCATGAACCCAGTTCCTCTGGAAGCTCATCCAAGTAGTTCATGTTAACAAACAAGACCCGAAGGTTTCTCAGTAAACCTATTTCCTTGGGCAGGGAAACAATCTGGTTTCCACATAAGTTCAGCACGACTATATGTTCAAGCTTACCCAGTGCAGGGGGGAGCTTCTCCAGCCTGTTGTGGGACAGATTGAGTTTTGTAATTTCAGTCATATGCAAGATGAACGTAGGGATTTCATGAATATTCTTCATAATGAAATTAAAGGCACTTGCTTCTTTTTGACATGTATGAAATACATGATCATGATCAACCTCTCTTTCTCTCGAATTCTGTCCCTTCGCCTGCTTGCCTTTTGAAATTCGCACTGAACATTGTGCTCCCATTTGATATCCAATGAAAGGTCTGTGAGAGAATATGTCAAGGTCCACAGGACATTCATGCAAAGGTGAACTGCTGTAGCTTGAAGCAAGTTGTCTATAAATAAGAGATGGTCGGTCTTGTGAGATTGCCTGCCTTTTGGCTCAAAGCTAGTTAGGTCAGCTTATCTGCTGACTAGACAACTACAAGTATAACTACAGGACCAGCTGCCCCTGTCATTTCATGGATAATTACAGGGCTGAATTAAGGTTTTTTTTTATTGTGTTTTAACAACCAGTAAGTCACAAGTAAATTGAGTGTATCACTTTTCAATGAATGTGGCTTAACACCTTATAAACTCAGCACTTAATAAATATTCTATGAGGCATTAATATTTACATAAAAAAAGATATATTTAATATATTTCTAGTTTTTCTTTTAATTATAAGAAATATTTTAAAAGATTCCTTACATATACTGATCAATACAGGAGGTAATGGAATGGAATCACTGGCAACCCCAATGATTTTACCATTCCTTTGGATGTGGCACAATATTGGTAGGCTTATCACCATTAAGGCGAGCTTTAATAATTAAATAATAAAAAATTGTGATAATTAAAACCCTGGTCGGTGTGCCATTACAATTAAGCATCTCAAAGGAAAACTTTAAGGCACACAATATATGCATCAATAAATCATTCCTAATACATGTAGTGCAATAATTAGTGCCTTGTTATATTTAATGCAGCACAGAATACATTTGTTATTCCAACATGTGGTGGTCTGAGAGTTCCACTGCTAGTGATACTACAGCTGTCATGTAATACGTAAACATACAGTACGTTAGCTTGCTGAATTTAAGCATTCAGTGAATCAGGCAGCAGTTTAAAGGTTTCCCCAATACAGAAATTCGAAAAAATTTAATTCACTTTACATTGAGAAACAGACATTAAAGGAAAACTAATCTGACGGTATTCATGGTCCAAAAAAACAACATTTGTGTATGTTTCAGTACATGTCTTGGCACTATGTGCAAAGAGAAATTTGTAACTAACATCTCCCCTAGACAGGTGTCAATTGCCGGGCTTCCTTGTGTCCATGTGTCTAGTAATTTTTGCACCTTAATAAGCAGGTTACAATTAGCCTTTGTTATATTGCAAATACCTTTTGTAAACAGCATTTAAATGTGTGCAGTTTTACACACTTTTGCACTTAGCACTTTCGCTTGTGTTTATAAATATACACTAATAAGTTGCATCCTCAGCAACTGTATCCAAACACGTACTTCATTATGATCAAACATGAACATCTCTAAATATTAATATTATGTTTAAATAATTGCCTATACATCTTTACAGAATCAAGCAAAGGATTTGTAATGTAAAGAAGCATGTGAAAAACTTATTTTGCTCTTTTTATTTGCTTAGTTTCTTTAGATGGCTTCTGATTTCATACAGACTTGTGCTCATTGAGCCTTTTTAAATAGCACTTGATATAATAAACCACGTCCATATAGTAACAAGTATGCCACTTATAAATGGATATGATTTACCCATAGTTGGTATAGTACATCTTTGCCAGCAATGATTTACTTGTAAAATTTCCTCTAAATGGAAGATATTTTTTACAGTATATACAGCTTTCTTTTCTTAATCCTTTTTTTTTATATTCAAAGACAAGTGTTACTGAAGGTGCTTACCAAACTAGGGGTCTATATTTATAATACCCCAATTTTTCAAAATACAAGACACAAATAGAATTTAGTTTGCATCAATGCTGCATAGTACTGGCTTCCTGCTTCCTCCATCTTCTTTTTTTTAATGGATTACCGTGCTGTGGACAGGAGCACAGGGGGTAAGCAAGGGAAACCCTATTCTGCCATACCTGCTGCTGCTGAATACTTCATTGGGGCATGAAATGCCCTATGGCTTATATGCACTTTGAATAGGATGTATTAAGTTCTTATAAGCAATTTTTAGCCTTGAGTCTGGATTTGTGCCAGCCTGTCTGTCTTTAAGAAGATATTATTGTATTGATCCAGTCTGTTCTAGTAAAGGAGAAGAAACCCTAAAATTAATATGGCTAGAAATGCCTTATTTTTAAATACTGAATGTATTGCACCAGCCTAAAGATTCAGCATCTCTACAGTAGTAATGATCCAGGCCTTCAAAGTTGACACAGGAGCTCCCCATCTTGGATTTTGTTAGAAGTGTCAGTGACACTAACATATCCAGTGTGCGCTCAGTGAGCAGCTGTTGAGAAGCTAAGCTTAGGGGTCATCTCTAATCATTAAGGAGAAAATTAGGTTTGTCTGTCATATAAGCAGATGCTACAGGGATGATTATTAAATTCTAATGCTAATTGCACTAGTTTCAGTGCTGCCATGTACTAATAATCTCTATTACTTATTAATCAACCATATTGACATATTTATATTGAAACATATTCAGTATATTGTGCATCGGTCCCTAAACTCAGTAACTGACAGCAGCACAGAGCATGGAATTAGAATTAAGCTTATCATTTAGTAGTATTCTCACACTTAAAAGTGTCATCATATTAATACAATTGTCTGCAAACAATTGCCATTGTTTTGCATATTATATATACTGTGTTATGATTACACTCAACATTTGCCCTGTCCTATACACAGTCAATGAAGTGTAGCATTTGCAGATTGATAATGTTATACTACATCTCATTCTATTTGTCAGGAAGGAATAGCAGCTGCTGTGTGGCTCTTTTTTCCTAAAGCATCATCAATCATGACCTTGTTTCATCAAGGTTCTTATTCTAGTTACTATCTAGATGCTCACACAAACATTCTGTACAGAGCAAGAACATTTATAAATATTTAGTTCATGTAATTCCCAGAAAGTATAAACTTGCCACAATGGCATTTAAGCTGACATTTATTAGAGATTTTGGAGCTGCAGAGACAAATTTTCCATAAGCACAGGGATATTTTTCCATGGGAATTTGGGTCCAAAACGCTATATCTAAGTGGTCACTTAAGCCGAGTAAGTACAATGCCTGTATCCATTGACAAACAGGGCTGAATTTATCAGTGTTTTCTCACTCAAAAAGGTCTAAAGGTTTAAAAAGCATACTTAGACTGGAATAAAATATTGCATTCACTGATTTATTTGCAACATTCTTTCTTTCGAACACACTTAACGCCTTGTAACAAGGATTATTATTATTATTGACTTTGGGAGTCATATTAAACCCAAGAATTGTTTTAAAGTTAATAACAAACTGAAGGAAGAGCACCTACTACTGACAGTACCAATTTATTCCATGTATAAATACAGACATTAATAACTAATTGTTATTTAAGGAAAAAAATTTAAAAGGAGACCGCCATAATATTTTTGCCGATTAGGAATTCCTGTACCAGAGGATTTAGTACGAAGCTCTTTATTATTGATTATATATGTATTGTTGACAGGCAAAAGCAAGTTTGGGAAAATGCTGTTAAAACCAGGATAATCAACTGTAAGGGGAAAATGATTTTGTTGCACAGCCCCTTATGGTACATTCTGAGGCTTTTTTACTGTATTAAGTAGGGATGCACCAAATCCATTTTTTTTTTGTAATTCGGCAGAACCCCAAATCCTTCGTAAAGGATTTGGCTGAATACTGAACCGAATCCGAATCCTAATTTACAAGTTGCTTGTGTGCGTAGTCACATGCAACCGGAGCTCTGGAAGTACCTTCTTCTTGCGACAGGCGTTATTTACAGTGTCCCCTTGCATCACCTCACCATGTACTTTTTATTTTTATCAAGCAAAACAGATGAAACCAGATATGCATAGAGCATGTACTGAGTCAAGTACAATAACATTTGTGGAAAGCAATATGCAATATTGCATTTAGGCAATGAGCCCTTTGCAATTATTACATAAGAAAAAACTATAATTGTCAGTAATATTAGAGGCTACAGATTCTCTTGCAGTAGGAGTTGTTAGCTATCCCAAGCTTGAAATTCCTATGCTCAATAAGTTTAAAACTAGAAGCCACATGGCTCCAGGCAGTTGGCAGATGTGCAGCTGTCAGTTCTAATTGGAACAGCACAAACATTACCATGAAATGCTAGACTCATCCTTGGATGCCCATAAAATCAAAGTGTAGGAGAAGTGTAACTTAACATTCTTTTAAGTTAAAATCTAAGATTCATTCTAGACTCTTCAGAAAAATAAATAGCGTATTGTCAAACAGACAAAGGGTTGAATTAGGGCTGGGCTTAGGGTAAATAACACACTTTGGAAAAAACTGGAAAAGCAGTTTACAACATTAGTTACAGGGATCCACAACCTTTTTTACTTGTCAGTCACACAAGTTGCCCCTGCACACAAGCATGAAAAAGTTGCCTCCAAGCCAGATATTTCAAAATGGACACCTAATTTGAAGCCACTAAGAGAAAGGGGGTAGTGAGCAACATGTTGCTCATGAGCCACTGGTTGGGGATCACTGTTTTATAAAGTAAAATATTTTCCTTTCAAGGTTTACTATCCAAACTCAAGTTTACTATAACTTGAATGTTGCAAGGGTTCATAGAGAAAGATAATAGTTGCTCTGGTGTCCACAGATATTGAACTGGTGCCCTGTGCAGATTTAATGGAAAAGAAAACATTTAGAAAACTGTTTTTCAGCCATAGTGAGTAAAAGTAAGGCATTACTAAGTAATGTAAAGGTGTTTAAAAGCTAATTTTAATCTGTGGGACTTAAAGCACTACTGCTAGTATTTTGTTGTAAATCAGAAAAAAGACACTGGCAAAAAAAATGAACTAGAGTCAAAGACACAGCAGGTACAACCGTGATATACATTGCCTTCTTTGAATTGCAAAGATTTGTGTATTTGTAATAGATTGCAACCTTTGCTTATGAAAGACTAAAATACTTATACTCATATACACCTTCCTGTGAAGTCAGACAGGAATGTTTGCAATAGCAGTAAGCTAATGGCATTATTGTACACGATGGGTTAATACTGTTATTTACTGTTAATTGTTATTTAGGTCTAGGTAATTTATTGATGATGCGAGTCTCCTTGCTTAAAGTGATACTGACACGAAAAAATGACTTTTCAAATTATGAATCTACATAAAAAGTTGCCTATAGGTTAGGGCTACTTTTGTATGTAATTGTTACTTGAAGTTCCTAAAACTGACTGTTTTGCCACCCTGACTGTCCCTTCTCAGCCTGTCAGTTATAGCTTCTAATGTTAGCGGCCTCCTGCTGCACAAATATGGCCGCCCCCTCATAGAGGGACATGGGGGATCAGATAAGGAATGTAAAAGCATTGGGAAATACTTTTATGGCAAAATTATAAATCTCATGCAAAGACAATGTTATGATAGATGTAAAGAATGTTTAATTTCTGGTGTCAGTATCACTTTAATGAACCAGTGCAAACTTTGACCTATGTTACTGTGTATCCTCAACCAACAGTATGTGGTGAGAGCACAGTGTTCCTTCCCTATATAAAAAATACTGTATTTAGTTATTTATAATTTGAAGATGTTGCATTTACTGTTTGGGCATTCTCACACAACATTCTCACAACTACTGTTTGGGCATTCTCACACAACATTCTCACAACTACAGTTTGGACATTCTCTGACAACTAAAATATCAGCACTCTGTCACCCAAAAAATATCATTACAGTTTTACAAGATATGATGATGATTAATGTAGACATATGTATCTAGTGCCAATACATTCCACACAGCTGTACAATAGATGGCTGTACATATATACAGATTGCATACAAAAATAGAACCAATAATAAATACAAGAAGTAAAAAGCTTGAAATTGTAAATCTGCAAAAGGGAGTGTTTTGTGTTTTTATTTCACACCTTGTAACATCATAAACAGAGAATAATTAATCTTTATTGCATTTTAAAGGAGAAGGAAAGGCTAATAAAGAGTTAATCTCAAGCTGCAGGCATACCTTCAGTTCTCTCAATAGTGCCCTTAAGTCTCCCCATATTTCTCCAGTTCAGATGATCAGACCCCTCATATGAAAAAAAAAAAACGCTGAGCCCTGTAAAGAAGATTCCCATAATGCCACGCTCCTGCACCAAGACCAAGACTGGTGTACATGCTGAGTTTGTAAGACTATGAGGAAGCTTCCTGCTGATTGGCTCAGATCCACATTCCTAAGGGGAGGGGAGTGAGTTTTTAGCATTCTTGAGAGAGGGGAGAGAGGAGAGAGCTGCGTGTCTCTGGCACAGGAAAATAAAGAGACAACAAATCCTGTTTCTTTTGACAGAGAACTCAATGCAGCGTTTCTGTGAGTGGTTATGGCTGTATTTACATAGACCTTTCTGATAAAACTTACTTAGTTTTCACCTTTTTTTCTCCTTTAAGAGTTCAGAATTGTTATTTTTTTTTGTTTTTTAATTATAAATTTAATGTTAGATTAGGATAGATTGGATAGTTTACTCATTTCAGTTCAACGGTGCAGATGGAATTTTCATGTAATGAAGCTCTTTAACTATAAAACAATATTCTCTTTATAATATATCTGCACTTAAACACCATCTACTTTCATCTGAAACAGAAGCACCATATTTTACTGTAAAAGGTCTCTTCATCATAACCTTACAGGGCACTCATTCAAAAACATTGCAAATAAAAGACAGATCACATCAAGACAGGTGTCCTGAAAAAACAAAACATGTCCTTTAGGGGAAAGTAGCCCGATGACCCATAGCAAAGCGCAGGGAAGCAGGGGCATGACAGAGCCGTAGGGTTGACGTAGCCACTCCCAGTTAGTGGGGATTGGTGGATTTGAAGTTGCAGGGAGTAGCGTCAGTAGGGGTATAAATAATGAGAAGTTGTTCCCGCTTCTCAATCCATTTTAGGCAGCACAGTAAAACGCCCACCCTCCCTCCCTACACAGGTGTTGGCACTGAAGTGTTGTTGGTGGGGTGGCTGATTCTGGGAAAACAATGGTTAGGTTAGGAAGGGAGTTTTACAGTTAATTAGGGCTGCTAACGTAACACAAATGTTTGTATAACAAACAACCAACTCTTAAAGAACCATACACCGTAACAACCCAATAACTGCGCAACGCAACTAGCGCCGCCAGCTGCCATTCTAGCCCGGAACCACCTACCCAACAAAACTCACTTCCTGATCCGCTTCCACTGGCTGGCACGCCTGGAACCTCAGGGGTGGAAGTGGATCAGGAAGTGAGTTTTGTTGGGTAGGTGGTCCCGGGTTCTGTATGGTTCTTTAAGAGTTGGTTGTTTGTTATACAAACATTAGTGTTACGCTAGACTGTGTTTATGAGATGTTTATTATATGATATTTGTTCTTTATGATATGTTTTAAATTAAAACTTCAGTTTTTATTAATAAATGTTCTGCAGCCATTTTTATCCCAAAAACTGGTGTCTGTGTGTTTATTGGAGATGGTAAGTAAAGGAGGTATGGGGGGTTTAGTTGGGTGAGGGGCAGAAAAAACTCTAACAATGCTCATGTCATGGAATTTCAGGTTTAGAGAAGAGTTAAGGTATAACATTGGCTACATAGCCAACATTGGCCTTACCCTGATTACTATTATACAGGTTGCGGCATTCACTGCATTGCTCTATGTATACACATATCTATTTGTATGATAAGGAAATATACAGCAGCACAGAAATCCATCTGCAAAAAGGAAGCACACAGAGTGTAGTACAATTCAATCTTGATACTTAATGGTATTGATAAAGGGAGGTGGCTTAATCCATCCACCACCACTAAATCATGCCTGTGTGACTTCATTCTCACAGCAAAGCCTCAAACAGTTTTAAGTATGTAGTTGCATATATTCACAATGTGAGATCTTTACCTTTGTTGCCCCAGCTGTATGTTGTATTACTATGTAATAATGTATAGGCTATTATGCTGGGTGCATTCCTTTATATGACCTCATTCCTGTCATGGACTCCAGAGACTCCTTTGTATGACAGTATCATTTTACTATAATCTGCTTCACCAACACACATATGTAGTATACAACTTCAATTTTACATACCCTGTTTTTAAATTTTCTCTCATTTTATACAGTTATTTTTGTGGTTCCACCTGTATACAATGCTTAATAGATCTCCCTGCTTTTACATTATTTTTCAGTCCCCCCATTAAGGGCTGTGGCCCGCGACAAATCTCCCCAAAATGCCATCCCACCGGCGAAAATGTAAATCGCCTGTAGGACAGCATACACGGCGCCGTGATTTCCCCGACATCGTGGAAGTTTCCTCTCAGGGAAATCGCGGTGCTGCATATGCCATCCCACCGGCAATTTACATACTCGCCGGTGGGATTGTATTTCGGGGAGATTAGTCGCCTGCGACAAGGGAGATTTGTCATGGGTGACTAGTCCCCCCTTGGAGGGCGCTGAAATGCCTAAAGAAAGCACTGAGGGACTGGGGAGCCGGTCTGTACTCAATTCCCTCCAGCAAGCAAGGAGTTAAATGAGCTTAGATTTGGCGGGAAGTAAAAGCAGATATACTCACCCCCTCCCCATTTTTTGCCTGTCAGTTCTTCCCTGCAGTGTCACTCAGCAGGCACAGAGCAGCATCTCCCTGCCCCCCCTCCCTGTTTAAGAGCAAGTTTTTCAAAGTCTTACAGTATATATATATATATACTTTACATTTCGATTTGTCACAGCAAATTGCGGGGGGATAGTCCTTGGCCATTTAATCTCTGGTGGTGTTTGATGGTTTTCATATGCCCACTGCATTTGCAGTGTCCTGCAATTCACTATATTACAGTGTGCAGGAAGTGGTCATCCTAACTAAGGGCCATTAAGTGCATAGTGACACATAACTAAAGTGGCAACATTATAATCTGCTCAGTAACAGCAGATAGCACAGTGTAGGGCTAAAGCCATAGGGAGCTTAGTTCCTATGGGTCCCTACAGTGTCATTGTGTCTTTCTTGACTAGGCGTTACATTCAAGGGGGACAAGTTTGGTAGGGAGGGAATAAGTCTCCACAGTCCTGCCACAGCCCTAAAAGAGGGTTTCTACTGTAAATAGAAATGATCTTAATTAGACATGTTCAAAAGCTACAGATTAAAATATCCCAGTTGATGAATAGGGAGTATTATTCCTGAGAGTGTGAGATAGACAGACACGCACACACACCTGATGATAGATACATAGATAGATAGATAGATAGATTTACTGTTTAAAATAGTTTATAATCAGACCCTATTACTGTACCTTTATATTATGTCTAATACAGCTGTGAATGTAATTGCTGTTGCACATAACTAAAAGGCTAACATTTATTAATATGATGTCTATGTATGTCCGTTTACACTAAACTATTTCATCCTTATGACAAAAGAAACTGGTAATCTGACAGATTTTTATTTACAGTAAGAACACTTTTTTGAGGAAAACGACAAAAAAACCCCACAAAAATAATGACCTTTTTCATACTGAGGCATGCCTGAACATCTTGATCATGCCTCTGGAATGGCGTTCAATAATATCCTTTCATCAATGCCCTTTTATCCCTGTGACTTCAAAGTAGTGTATAATATGCAGGATCCCATATGTTGTCTAGCAGCAATATCAATCTGAATAGACATCAAGTGTTATATTCTAAAGGCACCCTTTGGTGAATTATATGCCTTGTATATAAGTCATTTGTTTATACAAGTATGGAATTTGTTATCCAGAAACCCATTATCCAGAAAGGCCATCTCCCATAAACTTAAATAATTCTAATTTTTTACAATTATTTCCTTTTTCTCAGTAATAATAACACTGTATCTTGTACTTAATCCCAACCATGTTATAAGTAATTCTTACTGCATACAAAACAATCCAACTGGGTTCAATTCATTTTTAAATAGTTTATTAGTGGATATAGGGGGCAATTTACTAACCGTCAGATTTTTGTTTTCTAATTCAGATTTTTGGTGCTAAAAGTTGCTGGAAAAAAAGTAGCAAATTTTTTAGATTTACTATATGTCAAAACAGCTAAAAATCTGAATCTAACAATTTGCCAGCTAAAACTTGCTGAGATCATGCAGCAGTCCATGGCAGATGGCCCTTCCATGAAAGATCCATCGTTTGCCTTGAAACTTTAGTGGTTTCGGATGCTGGTTTTTGACGCTGGTTTTTGAGAGACAATTTGAAAAATTGGAGTTTTTGAAAAAGATGCAGTTTCTGCAAATTTTTTCTTGCACTGACTTTTTCAGATCAGATTTTTTAATACATATCAGACTATAGTTGAAATGAGTTTAGTCAAATTTTTAAAAATAAAAAAATGAAAATGAAATGTTAGAGTTTTAGTAATTCTGCCCCATAATGTATGGTGATCCCAATTAAAGAAAGATCCCTTATATGGAAAACCCCAGGTCCCAAGCATTCTTAATAACAGGTGGTAGATCCAAACTGAGGTAAGTAAGAAGCTGGACAGTGGGGATGCAGTAGATATAATTTATTTGGATTTTGCCAAAGCATTTGATACCGTTCCCCACAAACGACTGCTTTCTAAGCTAAGGTCTATTGGTCTTAGTGAAGTCATTTGCACATGGATAGAAAACTGGCTGCAGGATCGGGTACAGAGGGTGGTTGTTAATGGCACATTCTCTACTTGGAGTAAGGTTCTCAGTGGGGTCCCTCAGGGTTCTGTACTGGGTCCACTTTTGTTTAATTTGTTCATAAATGACTTAGGGGAGGGTATTATAAGTAATGTATCAGTGTCTGCAGATGACACAAAACTCTGCAGACCAGTCAATTCTATCCAGGATGCAACATCCTTGCAGCAGGATCTTGACCAACTGGCAATCTGGGCAGCTAAGTGGCAGATGAGATTTAATGTGGATAAATTTAAGGTCATGCACCTGGGATGTAAAAATATGCAAGCCCCGTATACCCTTAATGGGACTGCACTAGGCAAATCCATAATGGAGAAGGACCTTGGAGTCCTTGTAGATAATAAACTTGGCTGTAGCAAGCAATGCCAGGCAGCAGCTGCAAGGGCAAACAAGGTTTTGAGCTGTATTAAAAGGGGCATAGATTCACGGGAGGAGGGGGTTATTCTTCCCCTTTACAGAGCGCTGGTAAGGCCCCATCTAGAATATGCTGTCCAGTTTTGGTCTCCAGTGCTCAAACGGGACATTATTGAGTTAGAGAGGGTCCAGAGAAGGGCAACTAAGTTGGTAAAGGGTATGGAAAGTCTCAGTTATGAAGAAAGACTGGCCAAGTTGGGTTTGTTTACACTGGAGAAGAGGCGCTTAAAGTGGACCTTTCACCCAGACATAAAAAGCTGTATAATAAAACTCCTTTTCAAATTAAACAAGAAACCCAAAATTATTTTTTTATTACCACACCCATACCCATTATAAAAGCATTTAAAAATCCCAGCTGTCAATCATATATTGCCTGCCCCGCCTCTATGCCTTAGGCATAGAGGTGGGGCAGAGAGTTACTTTCACTTTCAATTCAGAACTTCTTAGATGTTGCTGCCCTCCTCACATTCCCCCTCCCTTCGCACCATGTAATTTTGTAACCAGTGCATGGACATGGGTATCAGGTCCCCCCATACTGGCACAGAAACAAGATTGTGGCAGAATGCAATGCCTGCTTTGATAACAGTGTCCACAACATGGTGCCAGCCTGCTTGCTGCAATTGTGAATTCCAAGGCTGAGGAATATAAGATTAAAATAATTTATATGGTGTAAGTAAAGTTTATTTTGCTTGACAAACACAATAGAAAACAATTTGTAATTATTTATTAAGAGGTGACATGATAACTATGTATAAATATATAAGGGGATCATATAATAACCTTTCTAATGTTTTATTTACCAGTAGGTCCTTCCAACGGACACGAGGGCACCCACTCCGTTTAGAAGAAGGGAGGTTCCATTTAAATATTGGGAAAGGATTTTTTACTGTGAGAGCTGTGAAGTTGTGGAATTCCCTCCCTGAATCAGTTGTGCTGGCTGATACATTATATAACTTTAAGAAGGGGCTGGATGGATTCTTAACAAGTGAGGGAATACAGGGTTATGGGAGATAGCTCTTAGTACTAGTTGATCCAGGGACTGGTCCGATTGCCATCTTGGAGTCAGGAAGGAATTTTTTCCCCTCTGCGGCAAATTAGAGAAGCTTCAGATGGGGTTTTTTGCCTTCCTCTGGATCAACTAGTAGTTAGGCAGGTTATATATAGGCATTATGGTTGAACGTGATGGACGTACGTCTTTTTTCAACCCAACTTACTATGTTATCCAACCTAACCATATGGTAACAGTACCGATTCAGTGTATTAATATTTAGGTTTTCCAGTTATATACCAACTACTTTTGCAATTGTAACACAATGCCTTCTACTCACATTTAATTACTCTACCATAAATGTAATTATTTTTAATGTTTAAAAGCCTTAAAGGGATTCTTTCATGAGTTTATGGTATACATTGTATTTCTAAATGACACTCTTTACATAGTAAATAATTAATTCTACCATTTAAAATGTTATTCTTAAACCAATAAATGTATTTGTTTAGTTTATAATATTGGTGTGTAGGTGCCATCTCAGTGCATTGTGCCTGATTCTGAGCTTTCAGAAGGAGCCAGCACTACACAATACAACTGCTTTCAGATAAGCCATTGTTTCTCCTACTCAGTGAAACTGAAGAAGTCATGAATTGGGTGAGCTGGACTTGGATTTTTAACACTGAGTGCTGTTATTGTATTTATCTTTAGGTGGAGCATGGGAGCATTTTTAGCAAGACAGGTGTCAGGTAACTGCTGTCTTGCTACCTTTCTATTGTTCTGCTGATCATTTGCTGGGAGGGGGGTGACATTACTCCAATTTGCAGTGCAGCAGTAAAGAGTGACTATCTTTTAGTTTATCAGAGCGCAAGTCACGTTAGGGCAACTGGGAAACTAAGAATAAGTCTAGCCTTGTGTCAAATTTCAAAATTAACTATAAAAAAATCTGTTTACTTTTTTAAAAAAGGGATTTCAGTACAGAATTTTGCTGAATCAGCACTATTAACTGATGTGCTTTGAAAAAAACATGTTTTCCCATGACAGTATCACTTTAAGACATGATGCTTTGCATTACTGTAAATTGTATGGGAGTCACCTGCTTTTCCACATGACAGCTAAGCACTTTGTTGATTAGAATGCAATAGGAAGTAATTTCATCAAATATACTGGGGGGGGGGGGGCTCCAGTGCAATGATGTGTTTTTAGCCAAAGATGCAGTTTTTTTGCCAGAGAAGAAGGTAAGTATTGAAGATGATGACCCCAGATCAGAATACCATCGCTTTAGTAGGCTGGATTCCTTGGATTCCTGTTTTCCATAACAGAAAGTGATAGGTAACTATTTTACTTACTGTTCCTGAGAAAATTATCGTGACTTAGACTTCTGGTGATATATTGGCCAAAAGCCAAATTCTCTAGAATGCCCAGCAGGGGAGGCTGTTAGACCAAAATTATTGATATTATCTGATAGAAACAGCCTTGATAACCCTACTTAAAGCTCATAGCATATAAGATACCGGAAAAATATATGCTGGTGCCAAAGACACAAGGGTTTATTCTTAGACCCTCATTAGTCATTCCACCCCCACATACCTTGTACCATTGTGAAGTGCTTTCCATAGTGGGGGGTGCACAGATCCCCTGATGTGGCACAAGGTGCTTGGGAACTCTGTACTTACCATCTTTATATAGATGATGGGGAGGGGATCTCCCACTCATCTTGTCCTGATTTTCTTTTATCCACAGCTTGTGATTCTTTCCTTGGCATTCAAACAAGAGCAGTCAAACTGAAGGCCAAGGTGCTGGATACAGTGTTTAAAAATAGCATTTCCACTAACCTGCTTGTGAGCTCTACAGCATGACTTGTGGCCTGTGAACATGAGGTGTCCAGAATATGGCCACTTGCCACATTTAAACAGTTACAATTCAGCTAAACTACCTGTCTGCTAATCTACTATCAAATGTGATAACAATGATTACAATATATATTTACACATAGGATCATGGAGTAATATGCCCATTTTTGTTCTTACATGTGTGATAAATATCAGTTGTGGGCTTGTTCACTGAAGTTTTCCAGATGCAAAAATCAGAGCCGCAAAGGAAACAAAACAATATGTCTGCATGAATGGAATAACATCACACTGAGCCCTTCTGCCTTCAGGCAACTGCTTAATCCACAGGAATTCTCTCCCTTTTGCTTATGCAGCATTTGGACTCCAGGAAATTATTGACTAAACATAACTTCTAGGCATATTCTGATAATTTTTGTTAGTTTTTACAAAGACTCCTTTAACCTTTTAGCTACCATGACACATAGAATCAGTGGTGCGTGCATAAAAAGAACATAATGCTGGTGCAGAAGATTCCGGTTGGCTCTTTGATCTGTGTTATGCATTTGTTTACACGACAGTGTGCACATAGATCAAAGGGGCAACCACAGCATTAAAAGATATAAGTTACCTGAATCTGAAGTTATTAGTTAAAGGCAAAACAACACAGTCACTGACTGAAATAAATGGGACCAAACTAATTAAGGCGAGAATCAGTCCCTTCACTGGCATCAATCTTCTTCTTTGCCTGCACCTGGAACCATTGTGTCAGCCTGGGTCCAGGCGCACGCGGTGAGTATAGGCAAAGAAACGGGAGAGTTCACACTTCAGAGCCAATATACGTCACATGTGCCTGCACCTAGGCCAACATAATGTTTTCGGGTACAGGCAAAGAAAGAGGCTGATGCCAGCGTAGGGCCTGTGTTTTTCGGCAGGCTGAGAATCAGCCCCCTGTGGCATCAGCCTAAGAAAGAGGTTGTGAAAACTATTCAAAAGACGATTCTTTTTAACAGGGTCTATGGGAGATATTTCACTTACTGTTGATATACAAATATAAAATAGAGCTCATTAAAGTAATGCAAAATGCAAATAATCAGCACAATATGCCATGTGTTCACCCACAATGCAACATTTCTTCCTTTGAGGGAAAGGACAGCACTCTGTCAGGGCATTACACTTACACGCCATTCAACTGTGTGTGATTGGCAGGCATGACATTGGGTGCCAATCAGGCAAGACAAGTCGGTGTTAGCATACCTCCCAAATAGGCACAGTCATTTATTGATTGTAAATAAGCCCTAAATATGGTAAATGTGTACAGTTGTATCATTACATGTGCAGAAGTCTAGCCCTATATGTCATAAGTATTTAATTACTAAGTTCATATCCACTCATCAGAATGAATAAAAGAAAAGGCAACTATATGCACCAATTTTCCCCTAGATGAAAGTATAGAAAGCATGTTAAGTCTGTTATTTTTAAGATATCTGTCAGCTTTCTCATGCACCGGAATAGTGGGTAATATTAGAAACAAGTGGGTTTGTTTTTATAATAAAGCCAGTCCTGCTTATGTTTCTTTAGCACACATTGGAAAGTCATTCCCATTCGTTTGCGGCATTAATCCCCCAGATTTGCTCTTCCTTTCTGTCTCCAGTCCTGCCTTTTCAGTATCACAGAATGAAAACTCCAGGGAAGCACAGAATGACAACTCCAGGCTTTCTTCCTCTCTTTTTAACTCTTACACTTAACTTGTTTGTGTGCAAATGGTATAGATCAATGAACCTATTATTTGCCTCCTTTTCTTTTTTTTTTGCTAATTGTAACACTGTGAAACTGGCAGAATAGTTACAGTTATATGATCCTGCAAAAGTCAGTTGCAAAATAAATGCTTCTATTGTGTAAGGCATCAAAAAGGGTATATGTGGGTTGGTATGTCTGGCATTCTAACTGAAGCCATCCCAAAGTATATTGGGAGGAGGGGGATATCATAAACTATAGTAGTGTACAGTAATATCTGATATGATGTAGTATGAAGCTCTCCCTGGTTACTATGCTAGCGTTACCTGAAATTGCTCTGATATTGCAGTGTTGTGGTAAGGCGCACAGGAAGGGGCTGCACTGCTGAGTACCACAGTACTTCACTGATGTCCAGCACTGGGCATTTGCCAGGAGTTCATATCAGAACTTGGCAAAACCTGAGCTTAGCAAAAGCCAGGTGCACTGTTCCCCAGGCAGTAACTCAGCAACACTCTTGCTACCATAGGGGACACTGCAGGGTTCTAGCCCAAAACCTTAATATTCTTAATGTTACAGGAAACCGGCAGCTGTCTAGTTCCAGTGGAAGGCTCGGAGTTATATCTATATAACATGAGGGTTGCAGTTTCATGTAGGTCCTATATTTATTTATTGCAGTTAGCCATCTGGATGATGGTAATTTTACTCCTGACTATCAAACCAAACCATAATCATGCTGACAAAAGCCTTGGAATGAAAGATATCCTTTGCAGGAAGTCTCCAGGCCCACTAGTCACAACAAAACATTCTAGCTGCATATACATCTACAGATAAGCAAAGACCTCCAAACAGGGTAAACGCTGTACTAACTCGTAGCAGATGTATAAACACAGGAACAAATTAGTCCTGACAGAAAAGGGGACCTACAGAAAAAAAAATTGGAATACTGGCACAATTGTTGTTTTCATTTAATTTGATCTAAAATATGGTGTTCTTACCAGTTTTCTTTTATCTCTGATCTAAAGAACTAAATGCTACAATATTTATTTCTGTTTAAAATATTTTGTGGAGAATTCTGTATTATTAAATGTGTTTAACCCAACTTCAGAATGGTGCTTTTTTCAAATTCTAAGGGGCAGATTTATTAAAATGTGAGTTTGAAGCTTAATACATACAAACTCGCCTATATTCTATTTATTCCTGTGGGATTTTTTAAAAGCGTATTAATCAAATGGTGAACTCTAACTTTCACCCACTGATAATGTATATAACCTGGGGGAGTTTTTGTGAATTAAACTCTAAACTCACATTTTGATAAATTTGTCCCTTAATTTTAATGACTACCTGAACTTCTCTTAAAAGTTTCCCATGGAGGTTTCCTGCACCACAAGAATTATGTCTAGTTACTCCATCTGCAATTATAAGATGATAACAATGTAAAACTAGTCAGCAGGGCATTCCAATACCTCCTCACAACACTATAGACACCTATTCTGGATACACATGGACTAAGTTACATGATATCCAATGATTCTCTGGCTAAACCAGTGCATAGGTAACCAAGTGCCTCCTTTCACTGGGTGGAATGTGTGCATGTGGGTTTCCTTTGTGTTACCTAATTGCCACCAACAGTCTAAAAGCACAATGGTTTGTTAATAAATTATGGGGTAAATGAAATGTAAGGGTGTACCCCCTAACAGTGGGTAAGCCTCTCAGCCTTTGTGGTCTGAAAACCTGGATTGTCCTGCTTAAATATGGAGGTTCTTTATATTTGTCTGGGGTAGGGAAATTAGACTTTAAATTAGATTATGCTAATGGCACACAGATTATATCTTCTGTTGCCTTTTTGAGTGGAGTCCTCAGCCTGCACATTATAGCCAATGACGCCAATGACAGCAGCAAAGGGCAGATTTTGGCTGTGGAATATATATGCTCTTTGTGCCAGTGTAAAGTGGTATGGCATATGCCAGAGGTATAATTAATGATTTATGATAAATTAATAATAAATACAAGAGTAAACCAGCACACATCCTGTTTTTCTGTAAATGCTAAACGCTAAACGCCACTATTCTCTCTGCAGCCAAGACTGGCTATCTGTAGAGTCTGGCAAATGCCAGAGGGGCTGCTGTAAGATGACATAGACAGTCGCTATTTAGTTGGCTGGTGGGGGCTATGGGCCAGGGCTTATTTTGAAACCCAGTCCAGACCTGATGTTACTGGGGGAGATTTACTAAGGCACGAACGCTTCGAATGCGTTTTTTTCATAATGTGCGGATTTTTTGCGTCAATTTTGGCACCGTCACAACTTTTTCGTATCTTGCGCAAATTTTCCGTCGCCGTCACGACTTTTTCGTACTTTGCGACAACATTTTGCAACAAATTCGTATTGTCATGCCGAGTACGAAAGTTTCAGATTCATTCAAGCTTCAGTATCGTGACTTTCCTTGGGCCAGGTTGGAGCTGCAGAGTGCCATTGAGCCCTATGGGAGACTTTCCTTGGGCCAGGTTGGAGCTGCAGGGTGCCATTGAGCCCTATAGGAGACTTTCCTTGGGCCAGGTTGGAGCTGCAGAGTGCCATTGAGCCCTATGGGAGACTTTCCTTGGGCCAGGTTGGAGCTGCAGAGTGCCATTGAGCCCTATGGGAGACTTTCCTTGGGCCAGGTTGGAGCTGCAGAATGCCATTGATTCCTATGGGAGGCATCCAAAATCATGCAAAGTCGGAAAGGCTTTTCCGCTGTTTCTGATTGTTCAATACGTTAAAGTCAAAATAGTCGCGCAGAATACGATAAAGTCGCGATGGCGATGAAAAAGTTGCGACAGCAACAAAAAAGTCGTGAAATTTTCGTTTTGAATCCGAATTTTTGCCATTCAGGATTCGAATTCGTGCTTTGGTAAATCTGCCCACTGTTTGGTTAAAACTGAGCTCAGGTATCTGCTCCCACTTTAGTGAAATATTGCTTTCTCCTCTCACTTCTTAATGTCCTACCTGAGTTCTTCAGTACACACCCACTTATCCTATTTTCTCAAAAAATATATATCACTTTCATTAACATCACAAAAATATGTTCAATGCTGCTAAAAGGCGCTTCCTGCACACCTTTGTTTAAAAAAAATTATAATGCGGTGCAGGATTCAAAACATTTTCTTTTTGAATATTTCAGAACGTTACCCATGGCTTTCAAAGTATTTTTAGAGTGCATTATGGGCAAGGCACCTCAGAACCCTCCTTCATGGTTTCAATTTCTTGGTTCAGGTGTTGTCATTAACTTAAATGCTATTATGACCAAAGCTCAGCTAAATCTACCTCTGTTTGTAGAGCTAATAAATAAGTACCATTTTAGTGCTTACATGGGTTGTGCTCAGAGAACAAAGGAATCCTGAACAAAGTGTTATCTTCTCACAAAGAAGGATGGCATTCCAGCAAGGGACCTCTCTCCTAATAAAGAAACCAATTAATGCCTGATTCCATAAACTGTAATTGCAGCTACATCCCACAATAGTCTTTCTATTCTTGAACAAAATATCCTAAATGGTTCAGTGGGCAAAGGCACTCTGCTTAGACTGCAGGATCGTAAATTGCTTTTTTTCTCAATTAGGTAGGGTATTACAATTTTATTTAACACACGCTCTCTTATGTCTAATACAGGTATCTACTGATATAATGTATGTTTGATGGTGATCCCATATATAAAGAACTATCCAGTAGTGGTTTCATCACCTGCAGCAAACAATGGTCCTTCTGTCTGGATTAACCTTTATTCACTGGACTCACCTGCATTTTTAGAGCAGAAGACCTGTCTCAATTTGTGAGCATATTGTGGCTTCATAACACTGCATCTCAGTGTTTCTTCATCAAAAACGCAACAAAATCCTTTTAATTAATTATGTAAAATATATATGTGCAAAGCACTGCAAACTAACTGTGCCAACTACACTATACTAGCTGTAGTACTATTTGCATTTGTATACCTATTCTCCAAACAGAATGAGAGATTATATATCAGTGACCACCAGGATCAGGTACCTTGATTCCTAAAGACCCCACTTAGCCTAAAGTCTTCAGAAAAACAGAAAATACTTTTCAGCTCATTTTTAGTTCTTGAGCACATATGAGATGCCTTCTTAGGGAGTAGACCCCACCAAGGGCCCTAGTCAGTCTTAATTTATCTCTTGATGGCAGACTATAATGTGAACAGTCCAGGTTACATTGTCTTCCTCTAGCCTGACTGAGATCATTACAGGACATTCTTGTATTATTGTAAAGGCAATAAAATTAAAGATTTGCTGAAATTAAATGGAAGCTAGAGAAAGAGACTGATTTATACATTAATCTGGGTGGCAATATCTTTCCTAATTTTCACTACTCATGGTACGGCATGATTATATCCTTTGAGTTGGGGAGCAACATAAGCATGAAAAAAGTTCCTAAGGGGTGCCCGAAAAGGGCTGTGATTGGTTATTTTGCAGCCCAAAGTGGACTGTCAGACTACAGAGGCTCTGTCTGGCAGTACACATGGTTTTATGCTTTCAAAATATGCCTTCAAGCCAGAAATTCAAAAATGGGCACCTGCTTTGAGCCCACTGGGAGCAACATCCAAGGGGCTTGTGAGCAACATGTTGCCACTGGTTGGGGATCACTGCCTTAGGATATCACTTCTGACATTCAGTCTAATATTGGTCGGTCAGTGAACAGCTAATTGCTCTTTCTGACATAGTGACTGGTGAGTCTGAGATAAGAGGTTCATGCAGGAGACCTCACTCGCTCACAAGAAATGTCAGATACTAGTTCTTCTGCAAGCTGACTGTCTTTTTTTTAGTTTATTGGCTACTGGGAAATCTCCTAGACATAGAGGGACATAAGGGTAGTGGCACTAATATATATTATAGACCTTAATTTATGCTGCTTTTCAAATAATTTGTTAGGGCCAGAGATTGGATTCAAAAATACCTGTAATAAAAACTTCTGCATCAGTGTCACCTTATTCCTTCTGTCACACAGGGATGGTTGCGTTTACCACAGAGGCACCAAGGGCCAAAATAAAAGTTCATGAAAAAAAACAGTGCATCGTCTGATATTAACAAGTAAATCCAATGGGGGAGCAAAGGTGGATGGCCTTGTGCCTCTGTAATCAATGTATATGCAGTGTAAAGGGACCATCTACACGTGTACATCACCAAGGAAACATGATGGATTGAGGTTCAGTGCCTAGGGCAGCACCTGAGTTAAATACAGCAAATGGGACTACAGAAAGCAAACCTGCACAGAAAATAAATCAAATAATTAGGCAAGGGTCTAACTACAGCTGGGAGTGCCCTAACAAATGCAGTATATGAATAGAAGATACACGGTTCACCCCAAGTTTTCTGGGGGGGGGGCTTTAAAAATAATTTTCTGTGGTACCCAGAGACTAGTTGTGCCCCTAAAAGTATAGCCTCCAGAATCGCTTTTACTCTCACGGTACCAAGGAAATACAGTCAGTTGTCATCCCACCAGCAGTATATCCTCCAGAGGCTCTTTCACTCTAACTTTGCCAATAAAACACCAGTAGTTCCCTCCCTATCCATTACTAAGTGTTTGAGTGTCCCTTTACCACTTCAATGTAAATTCTGAATTTTAGGATTAACATAGATATTTCTAAATAGCTGTACAATAGATGGACCATATCACTAATAATTTGGTTGACTTCCCCTTATTAAAATTCAGATATTTCTGAATTATTGACTTTAAGGTCAGAGTGACATATTTATAGGGATATCCTGAATGCACAATTTTTGGATTATGGCAAATTGCACCTGAATTTAGCAGAATTTATGGTTGACAAAACGGAATTTTGGTTATAATAAAAGGGTTGGTTTAATCACTCCTAGTTCTTATCTTGCTTCATGGTAATGATGTTTAGAGTTTGGAGTTGGTTGAACTGAACACCCAAATTTAACCAAATCCAAATCTTTTTAAAAAGTGCTGGGATTCAGTCAACTTGTGAACCAAATCATGGATTTGTTGCATCTCTAACAAACTGTTTTCTGGCAGCTCTAACCTAGGCTATTTGTTATAAACTTATGAAGTACCTTCAGTGATATAGTACTTTAAATAATTATAGGTAATTAGGTATGCTAGCTTCCACTTTTTTCTTATTTGACCCTACTCACTTTTTCCTGTATTGTGGTTCTGGTAGATTTAACACAGCACTGTAGGCACCGATGCCTTCGTTAGTGCCCTGCATCCTGTGTTAACGACATGAGAAACAGATTGTTAATTAAAGTTCTCTCTAGAATTTCACTCAGAGGGGTTACTTTTGTCACCCACAGTGACCCTATTATGCAGATCAAATGCTGCAGGGTGCTGAGGGGAGCTAACAGAGAAGCCTGCATAGCCATTACTTGTAGCATCATATTGTGGTCTTTATATTTTCATCATTATTTTGTTCAGTCCTGGAGATATATGGACTCCAATTAAAGAGAATAAAGTAATTACACTGATCGATGGCCAACCTGTGACCCTCCAGCTGCTGTTTAACTTCAACTACAGCCATTCCCCTGTAAGTCTTCAGCAGACAGGCAGATAGATGCTGAGAGTTACAGTAGCTGTTTAGGGCAGGGCCCTCTTTCCCTTTTATATTGGTTATTGGTTGCTTTTGTATGTAACCTGTTTACCCAGTGTATACACTCATCTATTGTACAGTGCTCCAATATATAGATTATAATAAATAATAACGCAACTGGAGGGCTGCAGAGTATTATCTCCGGAACAGTATAATAGGAATATCTAAATTGTCTCACATTTACCAATTTTCCCTGGTGAAATTCCCTCTCTGCAATATTTTAAAACATTGTTATCCAGATAAAACAGCGTCAGTATCCTTGGCAGCTCTATACACTCTATACAAGATAAATGCAGCTCCAGCAGCATGGGTCCCGATACCCTATTCCCAAACCCAACATTCCTCATTGCAACTTCCCTGCTCCTCTAGCTACCCAGGACACTACTGGCCCACACCAGTTTTTTAATAGGGGGTAAATAAAATACCCAGTTTGCGCGATCGTTTCCTCTATAACATATGAGAGGAAATATTGCTTCCATACATTCTGCTTATCGTTAGACTTCGAGCGAGCGATAGTAAGCAGATGATTAGAGAATGGAACTTTAAAAGAAAAGTGCTTGCTGCATGGGACACCCCTCCCACTTTGCCCGAATGGTTTTTCCCTCTGAGCTTTCCCCAGAGCCCTTTGGATGAGAGAAGATTCTGAGTGAGAAAAGAAGTTGCAGAGTTGGGGGCGGACAGACTTACGTTCCTAGCACGGATGCCACATTTATAACCTAGCGCAAACTACGGACCATTTTCCCCGTTCTTCTGATTGGAGCCGAATTCCTGCGCAGAGTGAGAAATGCTCTGCCGAGTGCTGCTGTTCTTGCTCCTGGGCGCTGCGGTCCGCTGCCATCTCAGAGGTGAGTTTGGATCAGTCCCCATCCCAGACGGGCCATCTTATTATATGGGGGCTAGTGACAGTGTAATGCTGGGCTGCTACTAGTACATCAGCCGATGTCAGTGAGAAAGTACTCAGGTGCCTATGGTATGAATTTGTGCAGTCATTCTGTTGGAATTCCCAGGATTTCACTTTGCAATTCATTGTTGAACTTTAGGGGGTTATAACCCTGAAATAGGGCCAAGTCCCTTCTACAGTGGTCCCTGCAGCACACTGGCCATTAAAATGCTTTAATTAGATATTTTCATAGTGTTTTACACAAGAAAGAAACGTTTTTTCCTCCTTATTGTCTTGCTTTCTAAAAAGTTATTGCTCGGTGAAACCACATAAGCATTCTGCCATTGTCACAGAGCTCTCAATATCTTTGGAGTTTGTGAAAGAAATAGACTTTTACCTTGTGTTCACTTCTGTTACTGAAATATAATAACTTACTTCAGCATGTGCCCCTCCCACATTATGGGGCATAAATATAAAGATGTGTTAAAAAAGAATATATACATTTTGGGATTTTCTTTATATTACGGATGTAAGGCATAGAGTTCAATACACAACTTTATTTTCACATCTTTTTAAGAAATTGCCTCTAAATTGTCAAAATGATGCTCCAGCTGTAGTTTAACAACTGCTGTGGCAACTACTGTTTTTCCAAAGAGGACATACATCTGAAAGCATAGAAGCAGATATTTTGGGGAAAGGATTATTTCCATGATGCTACAGACATGCAGTGCAATAAGGGCAAGCTTCAAAACTAGATCACTCCGGTATTTGCTGTTATCAGACATGCTGATTGACAGTGTTTGGGAGCTAATGGGGGCACCTCCGTCAGGCATGAGTTACTCCTAAGTGGAGGCATTTTCCTATCCCTTCAGGACATTCCGGTACAGAGCCAAAGTCTAGGGGCTGTAGTATGGAAGAAATCATTTACTCTGTGTTCTAGGATAAAGCCTTATTGTTACGTCCTAAAAACTAAATATGCAAACCTAAGGGACGTTAGTGTTGTTAGTGGCACAGGTTGATTGGATTTATAGTCAATAAAGACAGAGGGTAGATATTTAATAGGTGGGTTTGATTGCTAGGATTAGTATAGATATAAAGATAATAGGCTCTTCAGAGCAGGGCGAAAGAGAAGGCCAAAGTTTGGATACCCCCTGTGTACATACTGCATAGTTGTATTAGGTTCCCACTCAGTAAGGCTTTGTTAGAACTAGTGACTTTGCATGATGCACTCTTGAGTTTTTATCCTTTGAAACATGTAAAAATGTTAAAATCTATTGGATAGTATTATATTTATGTTGTGTCTTCCAGAGAATTTCTTACATCTGCACGATGAAGCTTAATGTAAAAGGGTCAAAGTCTACCTGCTTGTGCTGCATAGAAAATTATAGTTTTTTTCTGCCACAAGTGACCCCAAAACTATCCACTGTATATGGAATGAAGTTTGCATGGACTTTTTTCAGAGGGCCAGAGCAACTGCCTGGTAAAGCACCACTGGTCACCAAGTGCAACCCAGTCTTTAAGTGCTGGGGGTAAAAAGCCATGCTTTCCCATGAGTATGTGGTAGATAATATGCAGATGCAGAATTTATAGAGTTCTGAATTATGTTATTTTCATTGCGGGTCAATTGGGGCAAGGATTTAACTGTCCTTTCATTTCCTCTAGTATCAGTTAAACCAACGTAGCTGGATTTGTTTCACAACAGAATTGCTGGAATGTTCTGTATTGATGTCATATTCTCATTATCTCCAAAATTGTGGTTTGGCAGTTGTAGCTGTCTTGCTGTTTTAGTAGGCTAACCCATTTGACCAATAACATCTGTCCAGATATGTTACACTGTTACTCATGGAATGGTTATTTTGCTCTTGTGCAAGTGCTACTGATGCCTAGGTTTAGGATGTCAGAGTTGGTGAACCAGACCCAAAAACTCCAGTATGAACATGTCAGATCTTACACATTGCATGTGAGTGTTGCAGTACTGATACATGTAATTTACACTAGGTCAGACTCTAGTCTGTAATGTAAATTACATATTTATGATGCAGTGCTATCTAGCTATTCTCTCCCTGTAGAGGGCACATTATCAGCTATACTCCAGATGTTAATGTTCCAGATTATTTTAAAAGTATGAAACCTGTAACCAGCTACAAGTCTCTCCATATGGCTTTACCATGTGGGCTATGGCACATCAGATTTTGTGAGTATTGGCAGGCAATAATTATGGGTCTTGTGCGTCTCATGCCATTTCCCATTGCTGTCAGCAACCTGCCCTGATCATAGGATTTTGATTGACAGTGCTAACAGTGGCATTCCAAAGATGGGCATACATGGCCAGTGAACGCTGGTACTTGGTGCTTCCAGAAAATCGACCAAATAGCAGTTGTCCAGATTTGATTTTCCTGTCTGATGATGACCACATCGATGTGTTTGTATGGTCCTCATCCAGTGGGACTTTAGGCCCTTCTGTATGATCTGATTGCTGATGACCTTGCTAAACAAGTGGATCTCGCAGTGTATGGTGTTCTTAAAGCTGCCATAGTGTATAGTTTATGTACCCCCATCTGTACTCACTCTGGGCCCTCGCATTAGAAAGGATTAGTCAATTCAGCAATGTTGCCTAAACATAGTTTTGTATTTTGGCAGATTTATGGATTATTAGGGAGAACAATAAATGCTATACACACACATATATATTTATATATGCCTTATTCTATATTTTACAATTCATACTTTACATTAGGGTTACATTACATTACAGAGTAAAAATGGGAGTGATAGCTCTACTCAAAAGAGCTTACAATCTAAAGAATGGATGTGACCAATATTACACGTGTTGCTGTCTGGAATGCACTTCCGCGTAAATGCAGGAGGTCAAATAAATAAAGGTACCTGAGGTGGTTTTGTCTGTGAGAATGAACCTCTGTGTTTTCTTACTATGTGCAGTTGACTGTTGACATTTTGTTTCTTTTTGGCTAATAGCACATGGGGTGTTTTCTTGCCCATCATATTTCAGACATCAAAGAAGAGTCCAAAATCATCCCTGCAGCCTCTCATTGATTTCCTTGGAAACTCCCTGATGCCTCCAGTACTAATATTTTTTTGCCCAGACAGATACATTAGCTCATTTCAGGCCTAGAACCACCTGCAGGGCCAGAACTAGTGGTAGACAGAAGAGGCACATGGCTAGGGCGGACTGGTAGGGGTAGGGGCAGGGGCAGTTACTAAGGCAGCAAAAAGCCATCTCTGGTAACCTTAAGAGCCATTTCAGCTCTGCTAGTGTAGAGAGTGCTACTAGCAATGCAGCCCCTCTAGAACCACTCCAACGCTAAAGTTGTAAGTCCGGAGCGGGAGATAAGGCATGGCATCGGGGCCCCAGAATCGCCACTCGGTAGGGGTGCTCTTTTGCCTCTGCTCCCCTAATTCAGGTACTTGGAGAATCTCCGTTTTTGCAATTGTTTTGCTTTCTCTCTGGCCCACCACCCGGCGTTTGGCACACTCGCTCATGGGGGCACCTGGCCCAGCCCTGACCACCTGTACTGGCAGTATTAGAGTATCAGGTGAATCCCATTGATGTTATTGGGAGGTTATGGACACATCTCCAATGTCTGACATATGCCAGCAAAGAAAACGGCACGTGTCCATTAGGGTCCCCTTATACACAGGGGTTTTTTTTACATTTGAGACACAGGATTGAGAGCATTGGTTACATTTTCTTGTGAACAGTTGAGTTTCATGGCATTTTTTCAAATGCTGCTGCATGCTCCATTTTTACGTGTTTAAAATATATTCAGATAGAGAGACACTTGTTAACAAAGCATTACAATAAAGGAATGCTTACTTGAGCATTTTGGCTCTGAGGTCTGCCTGCCATCGCTCCATGTGTGCCCATTAGGGTGCTCTTTATTGAGTGGTGAGGCGGACACGGGTGATTTGACCTCCTCTCTTCTCTGCTGGAGCCTGCATTAACATTATCAGTACGCTGTGCTCCTATAGGGAGACAAACTTCAGATTCCCATACTGCGCTGTCACACAACTTGGCTCAACTCTTTCCTTAGTTGTACAGCATGAGATAAATGGTTCATTGTGACAAAGTGTTGAATACTTGAGTGCCTTTATTTTACTGCCAATCTAATAAACTTTCTTTCAAGTGTAACCAGACCATTAATGTGCTACATATTGCCAGGAAGGATGAGCATTTGGGGGCAGATGATTTACAGAGGCAACTCCCCCCTCCCCCGAACATTAACTTCTGTCTGAAGTAGGGTCATCTCTACTGGAGAACAAAGAAGGACTCAGCCACAGCTGTTTTCTGTTAGCGATAATAAGTACTGGGTCTGTTCTTGCCTTTATAATTCATGATAAATACATGTTACATTATGGAATATTATTATAATGTATTTACATAGTGTTGGAATATGTATCTTTGTTCTACAATTAATGGAAAATTCATCTTAGAGTTGAGTTTTAGTTTGATGTAGACATTATCAGTGTAAGACAGTTTGCAGGCTGCCTTTTTCTCATCTTACAAGATTTACTCTTATTGTTATTTTATTAATATCCTTTATATAGTACCAACACTTATACTGCACTTTACTTTATCATTTACATCAGTCTCTGTCACAGTGAGGCTTACAATCTAAGCACCCTATCACATTCACACATTCACACCTTGACTTTTTTTATCAGGAGCCAATTAACCCAACTGTATGTTTTAATTACGCTTTTCTGTTCCTCTTTCTAAGGGCTCTGGCACACGGGGAGATTAGTCGCCCGCGACAAATCTCCCTTGTCACGGGCGACTAATCTCCCCGAACTGCCATCCCACCGGCGAAAATGTAAGTCGCCGGTGGGATGGCATACGCTGCGCAGGCGATTTCTGCAAATCGCCAAAGTTGCCTCGCGAGGCATTTTCGGCGATTTGCCGAAATCGCCTGCTCAGCGTGTGCCATCCCACCGGCGACTTACATTTTCACCGGTGGGATGGCAATCCGGGGAGATTAGTCGCCCGCGAACAGGGAGATTTGCCAGAGCCCTAATATGACATTTTCTGGCTGTATGTACATGACGTTAAGGATACAGAAATAAACAGAAATAGTATAGAAAAAGTATGCTTATTGTCCTATCAGCCAGAGCTTGGTCATTTTCCACGGAATCCTCAATCAATGTCCAAGCAGTTAAGACACTCAGCTTCCTGAGGATAAATAAAAGAAAGGATATACTGGACATAGTGCAGTAGAATATACAAGTATGGGACCTGTTACCCAGAATGCTCAGGGCCTGGGGTTTTCCATATATTGGATCTTTATGTAATTTGGATCTCCATACCTGAAGTCTACTATCTGTTAAAAATAATTTAAATATTAAAAAATCCAATAGGATTGTTTTGCATCCAATAAGGATTAATTATTTCTTAGTTGAGACAAGGTACTGTTTTATTATTTAATAAAAAAAGGAATTCATTTTTTAATATTTGAATTAATTAGCCATTCCACCCTCAATATACATGTCCAGAACTTATTTGGAGTGTTGACCTGAACCTAACTGACACCAGTATTATAAATTTGAACCCTAACTGCGAGTCAGGCCTCATCTCCAACATCTCGCTAATGCTCTTGTGGCTAAATGGAAGCAAATCCCATTAGCAATGTTTCTAATCTAGTGAAAACCTTTTCAGCCCAGAAGAATGCTGGTGGGTATAGCAACAATTTCATATAAATAGCTATGGTATGGCAATATGATGTTGGATAGGCAGGCCCAATACTTTTGGCTATTTAGTGTATCATCCAATAGATTCTTTTGTGGCTGTGTTTTGTGGTGTTTGAAATGAAGGTTTAGCATAAAGACTGATTTTCTTTCTTGTTAAATTAGAAAAAATTGTAGAAAAAATTAGTGCATTGTACCTTTGTGATAGCAGAGGGGAGGCGGCATCAGGAAAACCTCCCAAGGCGGTCATCTACAAGTTATTAGAAATGGAGCAAACTTTGAACCTATGTCCATAGATCAGCTCACAATCGTTTCTTGTTTTATGGCTCTCCTGCTAGGAGATCATTGTGATGTAGATATTCTGTGTCTTATCTTGGTGCAGGAAGATAAGTCTTTTACTGAGCACTTCTGCTAAACTGAAGGAAAAGCAAAACATAACTCAGGAACATGCTAAACCTAGACCTGTCATGAAACACAAAACCAGCATAAGATGCAGCAGAAAGAATATAGAATTTTAGCAAGCCTGTTGCAATTAAAGGGAGATAAACGCCCATGAGTAATTTTTGACATTTTGGACAAATCCACCACCCCCCCCTCATCTTTACCCACCCTGCTTCCAAATTAAATGTTCCCTTGTTCCGACATAAGAACTGCAGAGCTGCCTAGCTGTTAAGGTAGCTGCCATGTTTGTTCATGTCATTTCAATTCATGGGTTGCAGGGCCCTGATTGACAGGCAGGGCTATGCCTTACTATCCAGTGGTCCTGGGTTTTATTGGATAAAACTTGGTGAAGCTTGATGATAAAGTAGTTGTAGTACAATGAGGGTATGTTGGTAACTGCCCATGGTTTGGTGATATAGTGGTTGCTTCTTTTTCCAAAGTCTTCAGAAAACCAAGTAGCCTGTATGCCTTTCCACCAGTGTTTTACTTTATTGCCAGTGGAAAGAAATATCATAGTTGCCCATGATAGCCAAGGTTAACTGCAGGCAACTAATCTCTGTGGGCCGTCACCCTTAGCTTTAACTTGGGCAAGGCTTGATAAGAATAATGAACAGTCTGTGTATATGCTGTTTATTATGTCAGCATTTTGTAAGTCAAGCATAATACATACAGTACTTGTCATCTCCTCTGCTTCGCCACCATCTTTTCACACCTTCCACACCCACTGCCATGATACAACTGATACAAGCACAAAAGAGGACCCCGCCAAAGTTTCTAAACCATATAGGCTATGGACCACATTGGGCTGCTGATGTAGTCTGTTTTTAGACAGGTCTGCCCCTGTGCCAACCAGTGGATCAGCCCATTTTCCCCACCACCTGGGAGGCCAAATCAGGCAAAGATCTGCTCTTCGAAACAAGAGATTCTTAATCTTAATTTGAACCTATCTTCTAATTGACCCTGAAGTGACAACCAGAACACCTGGTGTGCTGTACTCCTGAAACAAATCAGTGCAATACACATCAATGTGAATGAGGGCCAGCATGGAGTCATTGTGTCACGTGTGGATCACTGATTATCTTGGGAAAGTGGAAGAGGTGACTCCTGAATATTTGCCACTGTTTGCTTTCACACTTGGGAAGCATCTTTGTTCTTAGTTTGCTTTTTGTTTACTGTGGCTAAACAACTGCTCTTCTTTAGCCATTCCTGCACCATGCTGTGATACTAGCACTGGCAGAACAATGCACTATAGTTTTAATTTCTACAGCAACCTCTAAAGAGCATAATTTTCTTTGTTTCCCTAGAGCTTTCCTCTGCTTTGCAGTTGAACTATAACATGATGTAAGACCTTTTTTTCAAATACCTTTTCACATCCAATAAATGCATATTTTTATTTTATATAAATGTGGTTACTGGAATTTTCTGTAATAAAGTTTTTTTTTTTTTTGCCACATGTGTGCCACCGCCCTAAGATGCATTATTCTGACTCGATCTAGCTTTTAAATGGGGAGGGGGTCACTGACTCCAGCAGCCAAATGATTGCTCTGTGAGGCTACAGTTTTATTGTTATTGTTACTTATTATTACTTAACTTTTTTTTCAGGCCCCCTGTCAGGGGCGCTGCTGCCATCAGGTGAGTTGAAAAAATCGCCTCAAGTGGCAGCGCCCCACAAGTAACCAGGGACGGCAAAAAGACGCTCCTGGTAACTTTAAGAAGAGCTGAAATTCCGTTTTTTACACTGGAAATTCGGCTCTTCTAGTGCAGGGAGCACAATTGCCCCCAGGCCCCCTCCGGAGCAGAGGGGGAGTGACATTGGGAAAACCTCCCAAGGCGGTGTTAGCTCTAGAGACGCCACTGCCCCCTGTTAATATCCCTGTCCCTCATTCAACCTACATAGCAACCATCAGTGTAAGTTTTGATCTGTCACCCGATTGACTGCTGGGATACTGAATTAAAGCAAATTTGTTCACCAAATTGGCCACTTAATCAGAGGCATAAGGTGACTGTGCAAAAACAATTGATGGACCCTGCTTCCTGCATAAAAAAACAGCTGTCCTGCTTCCACCTCCCTGTGTGCAATCCCTGCATGGGCACCAGCTGAGCTGGGGGGGGGGGGGGGGGTTGGGGTATGTGGAGGTTTTCTGTGCTGCTCCACTATATTTATGCCACTAAATTTATTATGGGGTATATTTATCATGCTGTGTAAAAAGTGGAGTGAAGCAATTAGATTTTTTGGTTAGAAAACCAAAGCAAAGCATCTTATTGGCTGCTATGAGCAATATATCACCGGTAATGGTTTGCTCCACTTTTTACACAGCATGACAAATATACCCCAAAATTTTGTTAATGTCAGAATTTTGAGTGTTCTTTGAGCATGGCAGGGAAACATGCAACCCACTCAGGGAAGCCTGGCAGATTCAGAAATTCTCTTCTATTTCCCCTTTACTTCCTGTTTTTCTTTGTCATTTGATCTTTGCTTTCCTGCCTTCAAACCATTGCCAGGGATACCTTACCGTTGTCTGGTCCTGGCGATAAGGCTGCCATTACCTTTTAGAGCACTGGAGGCTTCACACTGGTGATAAAATTACTCAAGAGAAGGTGAGGGGGTCTGGCCCTGTTTTATGTAAAAGAATGCACATCAGCTCCATGTGGGCTAACAAAAAGCATTCTGTTTTTTTTGTAATAACTTTTTTTTTTTCATGTGATCTGAAGCAAACCCCAGATGACAATGGAACCAGTGTTAACCAGTGCTCTCACATATTTTCTCCATGTGTTCCATGCTATGTTCCACTTATCATGCAGTCTCTTCGGTCTATACATGCAGCATTGTTCTTCTGAGCAGACCTATGTAAAATGTGATTCTTTAGCTGTTGATAAGCCACACTGCCATACCCCATGTTAAATTGCTTAGAAAATTAAATAAATGCTGCCAGTTTTTAAGAAAAGCTACAGCTAAATAATAAATTCATGTTTTCTTCTGTTTCAATAAAAATCATTAGGCCTCATTTACAAAGTGCACAAAGCACCACCTTTTTGCAATTTGCTGTGCACTTAACGCCCATAGATGCAGATGTTTGTTCTCTAGAATGGGGCACAAAGTCCTGTGGCTTTGCTATGTATACAGCACTGTAACCATGAGGGGCTGACTGGTGGGCAGTATGTGGTCTTTCTCTTTAGGTACACCCCTATCATGTGAAGCATTTAGATACGGGATACATTTACAACTTAAAGGGGCAAATCTACAATTCTATTATTGCCTGTGCACCAAAGCCATGTGTAGCCATACAAAGCACCTTTGTGTTCAACTGTTCAACTGTTTTGCCTATATTGTGTGATTTTTTTATGGTCAAATACCACTGTTCCATTTGTTTAGGCTGATGGCTGAAATAAGCAGATCTGAGTGGAAGTAAAGAGTAACTGATGCCAGTCTTATTTCTGCATCTGTCAGTGCCCTTCTGTGCTATGGCAAAAGACATTTTTTATTTGGGCAGACTAATTCAATGAGATTACAGGACATCCTGTCAAAACTGGTTATTTCTCAAGGTGCCATACATGTCCTGATAGTTGGGCAGAATGTCATATATATTGGCCAGAATTCCAAATACAATATATTCTGGATCAAACAGACTTGTTGATAAACTGTGTATTGTTATTATATTGCAGTGGTCCCTTCAGACATTTATGACAGTGAAATCCAACTATTTGGGTCTATCTGGCAAATGAAAGAGGCACTGGAGGGCATGGAGTGGCAGTGAGTATAGGGCCTTACAGACATGTCAACTCACCCGGAATATATGCCCTCTCTGTATACATATATTTAACATGTATGTAACAACTATGAATGTAACTGCAGTACTCAATATGATTTTTATTTATGTTTTTCCATTAGCCACAACAGAATAGGTGGAAGGTCCAGGCAGCAGTTAAATATAATAAGTCTCTTCCTGCCTTCCACAGGTTTATGTGTAGGGGTCAAATTTTACTATTAACATTTCTGATTCCAAAACCAAAGATGAGAAAAGAAAGATCCTCAGGATAAAAAACAGGGAGGCGTATATTTTATTGCATTTTTCTGTGTTGATCTATGTAAAAATTTCCTTTAAGAAAGAACAGCTGAAACATTAAATGCAGTTTGCATGTGCTAAGTATCTTCAGATGTCTGTGCGGTGTGTGGTACAGTTACAGTGCAGCTCCATTCACTGAGCATTGTGGTGGATTTACAGCTGTTTGCCTTTGGTAGTTTTCTTTTGTTTGAAGTTGTCTAGACAATCATGAATAAGTTCAATGTTATCCAGAACCTCAAAAAGTGGGGCATTAAGAAAGTTAGGTGTTTAAGGGGACAGTCACAGTCCCTTCTTGTCCCCAGATTTCACTTTGGAAATTTGGTAACCTTACTCCAATGTGATTTTTCCAACTCTGTGTAGGAATCTGCCATTGGTGGATGTTTGTTATAATGTACAATTAACCTCATTTCCTGCTGGCACTGATATCCAGGTGTGCTTTCAATGTTTGGAAACTATTGTTGGTTTATGGTTGGAATTTATGTCCTAAAGAGGGCTATGAACTTGCATTTCTGACTTCTGAAGTCTGTACAAGGCACATTAGACAGGGCAGTGCATTTACGATTACTGAGCTGATGAAGTTTAAGGGACCTTGCCCTCTGAACAGATTGCAGCAATGCATTATTTTTGTTACAGCTTTACATAGGTTTATAGCTTTTTACTGTAAAATTTCAGCATAATAATTTGTTGAGTGTTAGCTTTCAGGTAACTTGCACACATGTATGCTGACCAGAGACTGTGCATACCCTATAGATTATGATTTGGCACATTTATTCCTCTTAGAAGAATTCTTACTGTTAAAAGGTTGGTTTGCTTAAGTTAACTTTTTAGTATGTTGTTGAATGTCCTAATCTTGGCAACATTGCAGTTGGTCTTTGTTGTTTGCCTTTTCTTTTTATTTTCCATTTTCTTCTGACACTTTCCAGCTTTTAAATGGTGGTCCCTAACCCAGCAGCAAGAAAATATTGCTCTGTGAAGCTACAATTTTATTGTTATGGTTACTTTTGATTACTTATCTTTCTATTCAGGCCCTCTCCTATTCATATTCCAGTCTCCCTTTCAAACCACTACCTGGCTGCTTAGGTAAACAAAACCCTGGCAACTAGATAGCTGCTGAAATTTCAAATAACTGAAAAACCACAAAAACGATTGCAAATTGTCTCAGAATATTGATGTCTACATCATTCTAAAAGCAAGTTTAAAGGTAAACTACCCCTTTAATGCATTTGAACAGTTTATACAATCCAATTATGCAGGACATCCAGTGCAGCATTACCACATTTCCAAAGTGTACTGTAAAATCATACTCTTATTTATTTTATAACTATTTGTGTTTTCCCTGTAATAGTAAAACAGTGCTATGTACTTTAGTACTTTATGGTCACTAAATTCATGTTAATCGCAAAAAAAAAATCTTTTTGTATTTATATTTAAGATTACTTAAGAAATGGTGTGCATGCAAGATAACCATTCCCATTCCTCATAGAAAACCTCACTCTGCATTTAGCCTGCCTCAGTATTCTGATAAACCTGTTTTTATATCATATACAGTGGAGGAAATAATTATTTGACCCCTCACTGATTTTGTAAGTTTGTCCAATGACAAAGAAATGAAAAGTCTCAGAACAGTATCATTTCAATGGTAGGTTTATTTTAACAGTGGCAGATAGTACATCAAAAGGAAAATCGAAAAAATAACTTTAAATAAAAGATAGCAACTGATTTGCATTTCATTGAGTGAAATAAGTTTTTGAACCCCTACCAACCATTAAGAGTTCTGGCTCCCACAGAGTGGTTAGACACTTCTACTCAATTAGTCAACCTCATTAAGGACACCTGTCTTAACTAGTCACCTGTATAAAAGACACCTGTCCACAGAATCAATCAATCAAGCAGACTCCAAACTCTCCAACATGGGAAAAACCAAAGAGCTGTCCAAGGATGTCAGAGACAAAATTGTAGACCTGCACAAGGCTGGAATGGGCTACAAAACCATTAGCAAGAAGCTGGGAGAGAAGGTGACAACTGTTGGTGCGATTGTTCGAAAATGGAAGGAGCACAAAATGACCATCAATCGACCTCGCTCTGGGGCTCCACGCAAGATCTCACCTCGTGGGGTGTCAATGATTCTGAGAAAGGTGAAAAAGCATCCTAGAACTACACGGGAGGAGTTAGTTAATGACCTCAAATTAGCAGGGACCACAGTCACCAAGAAAACCATTGGAAACACATTACACCGCAATGGATTAAAATCCTGCAGGGCTCGCAAGGTCCCCCTGCTCAAGAAGGCACATGTGCAGGCCCGTCTGAAGTTTGCCAATGAACACCTGAATGATTCTGTGAGTGACTGGGAGAAGGTGCTGTGGTCTGATGAGACCAAAATAGAGCTCTTTGGCATTAACTCAACTCGCTGTGTTTGGAGGAAGAAAAATGCTGCCTATGACCCCCAAAACAACGTCCCCACCGTCAAGCATGGGGGTGGAAACATTTTGCTTTGGGGGTGTTTTTCTGCTAAGGGCACAGGACAACTTATTCGCATTAACGGGAAAATGGACGGAGCCATGTATCGTGAAATCCTGAACGACAACCTCCTTCCCTCTGCCAGGAAACTGAAAATGGGTCGTGGATGGGTGTTCCAGCACGACAATGACCCAAAACATACAGCAAAGGCAACAAAGGAGTGGCTCAAGAAGAAGCACATTAAGGTCATGGAGTGGCCTAGTCAGTCTCCGGACCTTAATCCAATAGAAAACCTATGGAGGGAGCTCAAGCTCAGAGTTGCACAGAGACAGCCTCGAAACCTTAGGGATTTAGAGATGATCTGCAAAGAGGAGTGGACCAACATTCCTCCTAAAATGTGCGCAAACTTGGTCATCAATTACAAGAAACGTTTGACCTCTGTGCTTGCAAACAAGGGTTTTTTCACTAAGTATTAAGTCTTTTTTTGTTAGAGGGTTCAAAAACTTATTTCACTCAATGAAATGCAAATCAGTTGCTATCTTTTATTTAAAGTTATTTTTTCGATTTTCCTTTTGATGTGCTATCTGCCACTGTTAAAATAAACCTACCATTGAAATGATACTGTTCTGAGACTTTTCATTTCTTTGTCATTGGACAAACTTACAAAATCAGTGAGGGGTCAAATAATTATTTCCTCCACTGTACTTTATCTGAAGATATTTTGTATGCAGTCATAATCTGCTACTCTTAAGCTTCCTATACACATTAAGATCTTTGCCTGATTTTGCCACCTACATTCTGAACCAAATCAGGCTGTTCTGATTGTTTAACTCACGGATTGGATTATAATGGGCACCTATGCAGGCCCATTGGGAAACCCATCTGACACCTGACCTAAAATTGGCCAGATCTCGATCAGGCAGGTTTGATTTTCCGTCAGATCAGGCGACCTCACCAAATGAGTGAATCACAACGTGTATGGCCACCTTTACTATTAAGATTAGCTACAGCAGGAGCAACCACCTAATTCTGCTTATACACTGTACACAAACATACTGTAAAACTTGGCTGCAAAAGTATTCTCTTGCGTTTGATCATGAGAAACATTCTAGAGTACACTGCAATTTAAAGGCAAAGATCTGATAAGATTTTATCTCCCGCTATTTACATTTTATAGCCAAGGTGTAAAGTTTCTATGAAACCGAAAGGTTTACGAACTCAAGTGCAATGAGAGAAAAATAAATGAAAATCACCAAGTTTATAAATGGTACGACCAGGACCAAACTGAGGTGTAGGGAGCCCACTAGGGCCCCAACCTCAAGTGCCCATTTCTGCTGCACCTCTCTTAAATCTCTCTACCCCTTATGTCCAAACAACCCATTGCACTATTTGCCTTGCACTTCCCCCTTCTCCTGAACTTGTGGCCGCAGAAAAAGATTTGGAAGGAGCGCCTACAGATCCTGGCTGGGATTGGGCCTTGGTTGGTGGGGCCCACAGGGTTTTCATAGTTCATAGTGTCATACCAGCTCCATCTGACCCTGAGTATGACTCCCTGTTTTTCTTCCTTCTGCCGGGTTGGAACCTGGACCTAATATTGCACAGCCTATCTATAGCCTTTCCGTCTGTGCCTAATTAACCCAGAATGTGGGTGGCCAAATCAGCAAAAGAGCCCCCTTGCCAAAATAAGTGAATATTTAAGTGTATGGCCGGCTTTATCAGGGATATCAACCTGGATCTGAAGACTTCCAGGTGGACCCTGGTCTCACCCCCATTCCACACTGCCACACCCCATTCCACCCTAGCTTTTTCAACTCTACTATTTTTAGGGGAAATTATACATTATAGAGTAGTACAGCGGATATACAGTAACATCTGGTTAGACACATAGAAAACAGATGTACATCTGATTTTCATGCAAAGTAATTTGAGGTACGAGAATGCCTGTAATTATGGGTAACTATTATCATCTAGTGATGCTACAGATTTATGAACAAATATCAATCACGTCTGTATGGAGAAAGATTTCAAAAGTTCACATTTCCTCCTCTTGCCTTCCAGGCATTTGCCATAACAGGTTAATCCCTGGAGAGCTAGAGATTAGATTCTGTGTCTGAATCCCTCTTACATTCCAATAGTAATTAAAATAAACTTTTCTCTTTGATGGTTTAGTACCTTTGCTTAATACCCTCCACTGTCATGCTGTCATTAACTGAAAAAAATTTTATTATATTTTGCATAGCTTTGTATCTGTGGGTAAGAAACCAGTTTGGTTTTCAGCCATTTACTGAACAACAACACATGGGGCACGGTCTCTGCAGATCAGCAACCTTTCTGTTCTGATTTATGATGTACCAACTTCCTGACTTCTGGCTGTTCTGGGCCTGCAAATCTGTGCAACAAAGGCTGCTGTCCATGGTGCTGCACAGCCAACCTGCCTGAACCCCCTCCACACTCAATAAATAAGCCAATTTACATGTTATGAATAAAAACAGTGTATTTATTTTTCATAGAAAAATAACATTTTAGTGTACACTTAAAAATGAAACTGTTAAATACGTATGAATCTACTCTGTAAATTATGTGTACATTGTAGGATCCATAATACCTTAAATTAAAATACTTTCTCTCTGAAAAGCTCTTGAGCCAGAACCATTACATAAGCAGTGGTTCAATGGTTCCGCTTGCGGGCAAGGAAAAAGAATGATGCCGGTACGGGAGCTTAGTCTCTGTCTCCTTTTTCTGCAGGCTGAGATCAGCCCTATGTGGCATCAGCCTTAAAAATGTTACAGGTACATAAAAACTTCATACCAGCTACAGCAGAGTAGAACGTACAAAACGTTTTGTTTCTCTTGAGCAAGTGTAATGACTTTCATTCTGCATAGTAGCTTGATACACAGAGTTGCTTGCTTCCAACAACAGTCCTTAAACGACCATTATAGCCTCAAATTTCCTGCAAAATTGTGCTTATTCCTGACAAGTGCAGAAACTGATATGCCTCTATACAGGACATTGGTAATTAAAGGTTTGGCCCTACTATAAAAAGGACCAGTTATGGCTTTGTTCTGCTGGCCAGTTGTCAAACTCTATGTTAATATTTTTATTAGAGTAATTCAAAGGGAAATTTAAAAAAACGGAGGTGTCGTGGCTAACTGAGTTAGCACAAAACAGATTTATAGATATATGATATATTAGCACCTAATTTTCTTGGAATTAAGTGTGTTCCATGAATACATCAGGTATTTTGTTTGATATGGGATGTTCTGATGCAGACTCAAGCATGCCTGACAGCTATAGGTTATACTGATGTCCCTTGTTATTAGTGCCTCATGCCCAGTGGCTAAATTTTAATGAAAAATGATTGCATGTTTGTGTCGCATTACAAGGTAATAACTTGTTTCAGTTAGGGAACTGTCCCATACATGTCTGGCTGCAGCCTGGTTGCGGCACAGAGGAATGCTGTTAATGTCTGCTGATATGGGAGTTCTAAGAATTTCCTTTGAGAATGTGAATTGTTTCACAGATGCTTCCCATTCTATTTGGCTATTTATGTGTTTACATATTATCTAGTTCACTTGGCATTTTTATTATGTGTCTCTGCTCTCTTGCAGTGGTCTGCTGGTGGCATTCATGATTATTTCACTATTCTTTCAGGAAATGTTATGTTTTAAAGAGTTCTAGGGTTTAATAAAACTTTGAGTTAATCTTTACACAGACTTGTAGAAATAGAAGTAAGAAGCTAAAACCTGTCCTGCTGTGCTGTCTTGTTCCTTTAACTTTACTTTTTTCTTGGCTCAGTTGGTATGATATAAGGTTGCTATAAATTCATTTCTTCTGAATTTATCGTTTGTATATTCTGCCAAGATTTTCCCTCAGAAACAAGTAAACTGGCCCAGGTCAAATGACCAACCCTGGATACAGAGTTTAACAGAATATGTTGTACTGAATAATCCACCGACTACATAAAAGTAGTTGGACAGCAACATATTGGTGCCTGTCTTTAAGAATAATTTTATATCTTACTTGTGGCTTAAACATTAAGAATAAAATAAATAGAGCACAGCCACAAGTGGTTGCACTACTAATCTTGTGTGTATTGTTGCCACTCATTAAATATACTTGCATACAAAATGGCTCCTTCCATTTAGTTGGGTTAGGTCAATTGTGTCCATCCTGCCTCCTCTGTTGGTACACAAGTGTGTCTGTTGACACTTAGGAATCCTGGAACTAGTGTGAAAAAACACATGCGTAATTGCGGTCATTATGATACATCAGGTGCAGTTGTTGGCAGTTGAGTAATGGCCACAGTAATACTGGTAAAAAAAGCTGGTCCTAATAGTGCACCCAGTTTTGTACTTTGCCTTTATGGCCCAAATGCTTTAAGCCCTCTTAATTAGATGAATTGGCAAGTGTTTTAGATAAACACTCGCTTGTGTCTTGTTGTAAAGGGATATAGTATATGCATGTAGCTGACTTTCACACATTACTGTAGAATGAATACTGCCATACTGAAACTGATTTGATTTTTTATCAGGTTCTTAGTTTAGGATCTAAACAAAATGAAACAGACAAAGTTATTCTAGTAGTAATATGTATCATTGTTTTATTGAACTTTTGCTCAAGGCATTACCAATAAGCATAATAAAATGTCATTTGCAAATCTCTGAATACTGACTGAGTTACATGAACCATCAGAATGATGGATATCAATTGAATAAAATACAAACATTGCTAAGAAGACTGTCTATTTAACATGAATAACTTTCTAAGGCAGAGTAAAACAACTTACGAGAATTTAAATACAGAGATTAGGAAAGTAAACTTCCTCTGTCATTTTTCTTACTAAACCAGGCATTGAAATACACAGAGGCACTTCCAGCTGCCTTGTGTGTAGAGAGACAGCCAGCGTTCCAGAATTCCTCTCATTTCCTGCCCAATGGAAGAAGATGGCTTGTTTTGGGCCAGGTGTTACCAGACCTAGAGCAGCTACTGTTTCACTCACAGCGCTTTTTTTTCTCTTTCATGTCATTACTTTAAAGCTGTTTATTGCTTTTCTTTGTTTTGTTCTTGCTAAGCTTACAAGCCTGGGATTGTTGACTTTTCCTAGCACATTTCCCAGTGTGGGAAGATACAAAAGAAGGTGCAGGATAGGTATTTGTGCACTAAGCACATTTGATCCTTCTGGAATCTGTAATTACTTAGCCAATGTGAAAATGCAAAGGGATAGTAATATGAGTAAAGTTTCTTAGAACTGATAATTGGCTCATTAAAAATACCTCATATCTACAAACAGATCTGAGTACTCATCTCACATTTCCTGATGGTGAGAAAACACTCTCTTATTTACGAGTGCAAGCGGAAATGCAAAGTGCAATATCACCTGCAAAATTGTGCCCATTATTAAACTATCGACAGATCTACCTGCAGTTTTGTATTAAATGTGAGGAGGCCGTGAAATGAAAAAAAAAAGTTGGCCCTATTAGCTTGCAATATACTAATACTAGGGATGCACTGAATCCCAGATTCAGTTTGGGATTCGGGCAGAATCCAGCCTTTTTTTTGAAGAATTCGGTTTCGGCCGAATCCACGGTCCCGGCGGAACCGAATCCTAATTAGCATAAATTAGCATATGCTTATTAGCATTCAAAAGGGTTAAATGGGGGGGGGGGAATTTTCACTGTGTGCACAGATTTTTAACCCTTTCGATCCGAATTAACATAAGATAATTAGGATTCGGATTCAGTTCGGTATTCGGCAGAATCCATCAGGGTGGGTTCGGTGCATCCCTACATCCCTACATCCCAACTATTACAGATGCTGATTAGATCATTTTTATTTAGTTGTGGTACATATTGCTTAATTGGCAATATGTAAGTGTTACACTGTAAGTAACTTAAGTGTTACACTGAAATTTTGTGGAAAGTTGCATTGTGGTTAACAAACACAGCAATGTGTGTGCCTTACTGTGTGTATATACATGTACTCGCATATAGTGTATTCTTAATTTTTCTGTGCTTTAGGCTAATGACAGTCACTAAAATATCCATAGTGTGTGTGTGTGCTAAAGGGCTAATGCCGTACCTGTCAGTGCATGCTCTTATAGGAAGCAGGAGGCAGCAGGTCAGCTTTTCTCCACTTATCCTTAGGAATCTTTTGGGAGACTGGAAAGAGTGTAATTGTACATTTTGTTATTTTTAATGAGTAGGTTTATCGCAGATAATTGTGGTCTGTGGTCTACTTTCAGTGTATAAGTGGTGTAACTTGATTTTCCCAGGCTCGCCTGCATATCACGTTCCCATACAATTTCCATAGTAGACATAATATATATTTCTTTGGATCACAAAAAAAATTCACTAGCGGTAGATACTAAAAACCAATTCTCGAAAACTAATTGCCATCATTCCCAGCTGAACAAATGGGTCAGTTTCTATTATGCTGTAGTTCTTCCATACCATTCTTATTGACTTTTGGGCATTGTGATTAAAACCTATTCTTTTAAAAGCCCTGGACAAATTATTACCTAACTCTGTTCTCTGTCTATATGTCTCCCTATCTATGTCTGGTAAATCAGTTTGATATAGTAGAACTGGGAATCGGTTAGGTATCAACCTTTATATGCCTGGGACTCCAGCAGCCAGTGGATCTGCTGACTGGTTAGTTTACCCCCATATATAGTATGAGCCCAAAGAATAGTGGTAGTGTGTTATCTCTACTAAATACACAAGGTTGTTTGTTTGACTTTGAAGCATAATAAGCATAATTGTTTGAGCAGTTTCTCTGTTCTGAAAAAAAAAAAGAAATTATTTTATTCTGATGATGGACAATTAGTGCTTACAAGTTGCTTTTGTATATTGTCCTCTTCATTCTGCACAGTTTCTTCTGCATTTGAAACACCATATTTTGTTACATGGGGAAGCTACATCTTACTTACTGTGTATGTGATCTACTTCAGGCAGCTCAGCTGTTAAAAAAGCTTTGGGATTTATCAGTTATCTGTGTTCATTCTCCTGGAGCTGAACAACTGCTAATCTTGCAAATTCCTTCTTTTCTACAGGGAAAAACTTTGGCTCTCACTCCCTTTTCGTATGCTTTATTGTAGTCTGCTCTGTGCTGCTAACTCATCTTTAGTGTATTTATTCAACAGTCTAAACAAAGATTTCACGTACAGGGTCTACTTGTCTTCAGCTAGCTGGCCACACATGTACAGATATTGTCGTTAGATATATAATTAGATGCAAGGTTTTGGACACAAAAATGTATCTCTTCTGGTTACTGTTTTTGGAGAGGAAGAGAATGCTGAGTCAGTTATGTGTCCTAGTTTGCAATTCACAGATTGCTTTCTGCACTGCAGTGTTAGTTTTATGCCTCACTTCAATTTAAAATTTGGCTCCTTTGTGTCTGCTACTGAGCTGTGCACACCATTTCTCAACATTCCTTCTCATTGTGAAGAACAATGTCTGAAAAAGGTCATAAAGTAATTTTGTTTGACATAAAGTTAGAAATGAACTTGTCAAGACCCCTTCTGCTTAACTCTCTTGGTGTGGATATAATATTTTTTTGGGGAAAAAACTAACCAAAGGGGCAAGGGCATTGGAATGGTTCATTAATAATATACAGGTATGGGATCCCTTATCAGGAAACCTGTTATCCAGAAAGCTCTGAATTACGGAAAGCCCGTCTCCCATAGACTCCATTTTGATCAAATGATTCAGAATTTTAAAACTGATTTCCTTTTTCTCTGTAGTAATAAAACAGTATCTTTGTCTTTACCAAGTGATTTTCGTGTGCAGTGATGTATATGCTGTTATTGCAGGAAAAGCTGTTTAAAATTGTATTGTTTTCATTATTTTTAACTAATCAGTACAGTTTCTACCCTGTGTTTCCTTATACCATAAAGCCGTTGGCATATACAATCTAATGGTGATCTAACTTGCTTTCAGGCTTGTTTCCTGCCATTTTAAATCTCGCAAGCAATGCACATATTTCCACCAATGCTACCTGTGGGGAGATGGGTCCAGAGATGTTCTGCAAGCTTGTGGAACATGTGCCAGGAAGGCCAGTCCGCAATCCACAGTGTCGTATTTGTGACCAGAACAGCATCAATCCTAAAGGTAAGGTTGGCTGCATGTTTCCTCCCATACAGTAATAAATATTATGGTAATTATTTGTTTTGGGCCTCCTTAATAAAGACTTGAGAATTCAGGGGATTTATACATGTCTTATACATGTGTTTATACAGGTTATCATTGACTGTATTTCAGCTTGGAGTCAGTAACTCAGGAACTGCACACATTTGTATACGTGAAGCAAGATTTACCCAAACTTTATTTTGGCTACTGCAACAAATGTGAACATTCCCCACCCCTGGTTAATGAATGGGTCAGGAGTAACACTTATATGCCTGTATGTGTACATCATTGTGTTATCTGCCAAAGGGAGGAGTGACTACCTGAAACATTATTGCACTCTCTGTGGCCAAAATAAAGTTTGGGTAAATCTTGCTTTACATATACCAGTGTGTATGGTTCCTGCATGATTATGATTACACCAGGTATCCAGGGACAGCACCACCACCTAGTTACACTGCAGATAGTGTGCAGGTAGGTTATTTAAAAAAAAAAGATTGGTGTATTTAGGCTTGGACCTAGCTTCTGAGTGACTCTAGCTTCTGAGTTGGATTCCCCCCAAAGAGATCAGTATAAAGTACAAGCAGGGAAAGAAAGTGTACAGAGAAGTGGGAAGGAAAGAAGGTCAGAGCATTGACCTACAGAAATGGTAGAGAACATTGGGCTTTTTGTCATGGAAGTATAATGGTGGGATGGGAGTTCAAAGAGAGAGAAATAAGCAATGGACAATAAAGCATTAAAAAAGTAAGAAGGAGAAGCATATTAGACAGAGTGGCAGAGAAAAAAATGTCAGAACTTCAAAAGAAGACGTTTAGAGAAGAAGTTTGGAGGGAGAGAATTAGGGAAAAAACAGAGGAACAGGCCAAGCACAATAAAGGATTGGGTGCAGGGATGTCTAGTAGGGAAGAAGACAAAGAATGGGTTGTTTAGGTCAGATAAGAAGAAAGGGCAGGTTAAAATAATTTGGGATACAAAGAACATAGGCAGTGAAGGAAGACATGGGAAACAGTCCAAAATAATGCTCACAAAATTCCAGGGCTGTGGAGTCTGAGTCGAGGAGTCGGAGGCAATTTTGGGTACCTGGAGTCGGAGTCGGCAAAAATGAACCGACTCTGACTCCTACTAAATTTAAATGGGAATAAAAAAATAAAAATAAAACAAGTTTAAATGTCCCAATTCACAAACAGTCATATTAATTACTTCTCTGCTATAAGAATAAAGCCCAATGCACGCAGTGCATAAACGAACACGTTGAGTGACCATGAAGCATGCTTTTCATTGACTGGATGCTTCACTAAATGGGACGTAACGCACAGTTAAGGTGCGGCAGCTCCACTGCGTCGTGTTCCTCTGTTACAGGGAACACAATGCCCACTGTGAAGTTAGCCTAACTCTCACTGATAACTAATTAAGTTAAAAAAAATTGCAGGATTAGAAATACTTGTATACGTGAAGGGAATGGATAGTCAATAGTTTAAGACTGAAGCTTTTAAACATTTGAAAAACTGCTGTAATTCAGCTGTAATGTTAGCTTAAACTTTAAACATGACTATGGCATTCTAGGGAAATCATTAGGAGTAGGAGTATAGATAAAATTATCTATCAGTTTATTATAAGTTCAGTTGTGTTTTAAGTGCCCCTTCCCCCCTGCCCCTTCCTGGATGTATAAAATACATTAGCATATTAAAAACTGAGGAGTCGGAGAATTTATCTACCGACTCCACAGCCCTGCAAAATTCTCAAGGACCATTTGTGCGCGTGTAGCCAAAACCAAAAAAGAACCAGTCTGACAAATATATATGGGTTTATGTACCATCCCCGAGATGCATAAGTGCATACTTCTGTAGAATGATAATACAAATTTGGCTATGGAAATGAAGTGGGCAAATTAGGGAAAGGTATTGCATTTTTCCAGCATAATTTTTTACCCACACACAGGTAGGCTGCTATTAGAAAAAGTGCTTAGGGGCTGTTCTCTTTGAGACACCATCAAACACAATCAAAGACATCATAATTGTTGCCACCACCTGAACTATGAACTTCTGTTACTAATAATCCAATGTTCTATGTACTTATTGGCAGAAAGACATCCAATATCTAATGCCATTGATGGCACCAATGACTGGTGGCAAAGTCCAAGCATACAGAATGGGAGAGTTTACCACTGGATTACTATAACCCTGGATTTAAAACAAGTAAGCAAATAATTTAATGTTCTGTTCCTTCCTAGAATGATGTATTAATACATATATCCATTCTGGAGAATAAGTTCTTCACAACATGGCATTGAGTAAAGTGGAAAAAACATGGCAACTTGCACCTGGCTTTTGCACTTTGCACCCTGCCCCACAGTTCGTAAATTACCTGAAGTGTTTTGGTTCCTTTCTGACTTTTTGAGTCTAGGATTATATTGTCAGGTTCTTTCCTCTTTCTTTACAATTTTAATGAAGCACTGTATAATGAATTTGGCTGCTTTATTATATTGTATATAGTGTGCTCCGCATTTATAACGTGAGAACCCACTATCCTTCAACTTGATGCAAATTATTAGTAAGATTATATAAATTTATTTAGATTGAATGCAAGCCATGAATAATAAAAGATGCCCTCAATGCATTATTTTCCTTTTCTATGACTGCTTTTGTCACACTGCTGTTTTTATATTTCCAACCTCATTATAAGGCCCATCTCGCTGAGAACTTTTCTTTTCTTTATTTGACATAAGCTAAAATGAGTAGCATGTCTTTGTAAACTATGGAATCTCACTGGGATCAACTTGTTGGTAATGAATAATGCAAAGATTTAGCTGAAGGACTTGCTTGCTGGGAATGTCACTTTGTCACGGGTAAACAAGTTCAATTTCTAGTCTAATTTTCTGTATGACCTTGAGGCAGTCACAATGTGGAACCTAACTGGGGACACTGTCAAGTGACAAAGAACTTGCCAGTTTCTGTTATGTTACAGAGTGTGTATTGAAAAGTATGGTGCCCTTTGCTTGATAAATTACCTACGTTGTATATTAGAAATTTAAAATAATCTATGCAATTTAGTTTGTTAAGGTCTTAGTGGGTTTTGCATGCTAGTATAAATATTATATATAACTGTAAGATGTGGTTTTATTCCCTGATGACCCTGTGTGGAATAACCTATGAAAAAGCACATAGTTGCTTTCTGTCCCAACTATCTTATTGTATGCCCAATTTATTTATTTGAATATTAGTAACATTTTAACAAAACTACGAGTTACTCACAAAATACTATAGAAAAAACTTTCTCACGTGCAGTTACAAGGATTATGCTTTCCATACAAGTACCAATACAATCTTTGTACAATTTTCTGTATGTGTATGCTGGACACACAATTCTGCCCAATATCTATATACCATGGACTATGGGGTAAGGGTATTTTTCACAATTTCCAATGGAGTCAGTGAGAAGTGACCTGCACCAGTTTTTGTGTTAGGTTTCCTCATGAGATTGGCAAACTCACCTGTGCAGAAAGAAGCCACAAAACTTGTTAAATACATGGCAACTCTATATAAACCTTCATTCAATAATTTGGCCCATGCTGCGGTATGAACGGCATGACCTTGCAGTTTGCTGTTTGTTATTTGGACAGACATATCAGATAAAAATAAACCCCAACTCCCTCCCTTGTTGTCTGTTGCAAGAGAATTATACATTATTATAACACTTTGCTATGCTACCTAGCAAACAATTTGCACTGAGATCCATATATTTCCTATGAGCCTATATATAAATATAATTTGGGCCTCCTCTGGAAGTGGTACTGGTATGATTCCTGCCATTGCCATTGCAACTTGTTAGGACATTCTTAAAGGGGTGGTTCACCTTGAAGTTAACTTTTAGTATGTTATAAAATTGCTAATTCTAAGCTACTTACTCAATTGGTCTTCATTATTTACAATTTATAGTTTTTGAATATCTTTGTTTTCTTCTTCTTACTCTTTGCAGCTTTGACCTCCGCAGCCAAAAACTATTGCTTTGTTAAACTACAGTTTAATTGTTGTTATTGCTACTTTATAGTACAGGTATCGGACCCCTTATCCGGAAACCCGTTATCCAGAAAGCTCCGAATTACGGAAAGCCCGTCTCCCATAGACTCCATTTTAATCAAATAATTCAGAATTTTAAAACTGATTTCCTTTATCTCTGTAATAATAAAACAGTACCTTGTACTTGATCCCAACTAAGATATAATCAATCCTTATTGGATGCAAAACAATCCTATTGGGTTTAATAAATGTTTTATTGATTTTTTAGCAGACTTAAGGTATGGAGATCCAAATTACGGAAAGACCCCTTATCCGGAATACCCTTGGTCCCGAGCATTCTGGATAATGGGTCCTATACCTGTACTTATTTCTATGCAAGTCCTCTACTATTCATGTGTCAATAGGTAACTTATCATAGCAACCAAATACCTGCTAAACCTCCAAACAGAGCTGCTTAACAAAAACTGAAATAAATAAAAACCTACAAATAAAAAATGAAGACCAACTGCAAATTGTTTAGAATATTAATCTCTATACCATACTAAAAGTTAACTAAAAAATGAACAACCCCTTTAAGTGTTTTAATGTTATGGTTAAGAGATGATATATACACAGGAGATTTAGTAACATAATTCACTCTCATAAAACACTCTCTCATGGCCTACCAAGGAAAACTATTTTACATTAACTGTTTACTTAGCACCTTTTGGCTGTAAATTATTGCAGAATAACACCACACCCTCCTACGCCCAATTCTGTTGAGTGCACTGATCTGTCTCAGTTCTTTTTCTAGAATAGAAAGCTTGTTAATGTTTGATTTACCTCATTGACCTTTACTGATTAGCATTTTTAGTATATAGGTCTAATTAACTTTGAGTTTTTATTTATGTATATTGCTTTTGAACATTTATAAGCACAAGACAGCTGACGAAGGTTGGCTAGATGGGTACATTGATTAACATTTTATTAACACATAGGGGCACATTTACTAATGCACGAACGTCCGAAAAGCGTTCAAATGCGTTTTTCTCGGAATGATCGGTATTTTGCGATTTTTTCGTAAATTGTCGCGACTTTTTCGTAGCCATTACACCTTTTTCGTAAACTGTCGTGACTTTTTCATAGCGTTACGACTTGCACGAATTGTCGTGACTTTTTCGTAGCCATCGCGCAGAGTACGAAAGTTTCGGATTCATTCAAGCTTCAGTATCGTGACTTTCCTTGGGCCAGGTTGGAGCTGCAGAGTGCCATTGAGTCCTATGGGAGACTTTCCTTGGGCCGGGTTGGAGCTGCAGAGTGCCATTGAGCCCTATGGGAGACTTTCCTTGGGCCAGGTTGGAGCTGCAGAGTGCCATTGAGCCCTATGGGAGACTTTCCTTGGGCCAGGTTGGAGCTGCAGAGTGCCATTGAGCCCTATGGGAGACTTTCCTTGGGCCAGGTTGGAGCTGCAGAGTGCCATTGAGTCCTATGGGAGGCTTCCAAAATCATGCAAAGTCTGAAAGTTTTGCCTGCCGTTTACGAGCGCTCAATACGAAAAAGTCGCGACAATATACGAGCAAATTGTAACGGTTCTGAAAAAGTCGCCACAATTTGCGCAAGTCGTAACGGCTACGAAAAAGTTGCGACAATTTACCAAAAAGTCGTAACGGCGACGAAAAAAATTGCAAAAAAACGAAAAAGTTGCAAAATGTTCTTTTCCAATCCAAATTTTTCCCATTCGGATTCGTGGATTAGTAAATCAGCCCCATAGACTGGATAAGGGACTAATGTCAGCAAATGTTCCTCACTTATGAGTTTCAGCTAAGACACTCGTGTGAATGGTGCTAGTATCTGCTATATGTCCAGTCCAGTGTGGATAGCTAGCTATAGGCCAGTGCCACAGCATGCTCAGAATGAGCCTTACAGCATCATTACTGACAGCCCAAGCGCTTGTCTCCTTGTCCAACCCAAATACACCTATCACTGCTTTCAGACAAATTTTTTCAGAAACAAATTTTTTTTTTTACAAAGTGGGGCTTATTTACAATGAGTTGGCACAATTCAATCCCACTTGCTTGCTCAACTCATCTTCTTAACTCTGCTTTCAGACTAGACAACTGCACCTAGTGCAAGTAGGTTGCACATTTAGTTGGCACTATTGCTCTGTACCCATTTGTATGCAATAGATGAGGCATTTAAGCCCAGTACAGCACTTTATGCCTGCCGAGTATTGGTGTGTCTCTCTTTTCCTAACAGAGACCACAGTCCCCAATCACTACTCGTGCCTTCAGAAAATGCGAGACTAGGGGGCTGATTTACTAAGACACGAATTCGAATCCGAATTTGAAAAATTCCGATTGGAAAACGAACATTTTGCGACTTTTTCGTATTTTTTGCAATTTTTTCGGCGCCTTTACGACTTTTCAGAAATTATCGCGACTTTTTCGTTACCAATACGATTTGCGCAAAAAAACGCGAGTTTATCGTAGCCATAACGACTTGCGCGAAAAAAAGCGAGTTTTTCGTAGCCATTCCGAAAGTTGCGCAAAATCTGCCGATTTTTTCGTAGTGTTAAAACTTCCGCGAAAAGTCGCGCCTTTTTCGTAGCGTTAAAACTTAAAAGGCACGATGTTTCGCGCAAGTTTTAACTCTACGAAAAAATCGCGACTTTTCACGCAAGTTTTAACGCTACGAAAAAATCGCCAGATTTTGCGCAACTTTGCACAACTTTGCGCAAATCGTATTGGTAACGAAAAAGTCACGATAATTTCCGAAAAAATCACAAAATACCGATCATTACGAAAAAAACGCAATCGGACGCATTCAGCCCGTTCGTGGGTAAGTAAATGTGCCCCTTGGTGTCAAACTGCATGTAAGTGCAGCAACGCAAATCCTAGGGGACTGACGAGCGGAGACGACGTCTGGTGCTGGTCTGTCAAATGTCAATGTGGCCCCTGAGCCTAAAAGTTTGCCCACCCCTGATCTAGCATAAGACACAGTGCACAACTCTATGTATACAAGAGAATCCTGTACTTAATGCCTGCCAGTTGTGCCTGCCATTGTTAGGGGCAAAGATAGAAGGCCAGCATTCATAGTGGCACAAAACACATGAACAAAATGTATTGAAGTTGCTTGCAGTTTGCACCTTACACCATAACTAACTCGCCCTTTTGTATATGAGCCCAAGTATCTCTTGGATCTAAATTTTATTTTATAAAGGACTGATGAAGTGCAGCGTAAAAAAACATATGTACAAAAGACTAATGGCTCCATTTAATAGACAGGGATGTGCTTAGGGTTTCAGGGGACAATCTACTTCAGGAAGTCCCCTTTCAGAGCTAAAAATTACTGTGCAGTGTAAGCCAGTTAGGCAGTGAGATGTTCAGACATTTTCCTAGATATAAGATAATGGTTGGGAAAGATTAATGGAGGTATTTATTCTTAAAGGTTATATATTTTGTGTGTTTATAAATGGCAAAACTGCCTAAACTATTAATACAACAAGAACTCTTGTTTCCCTACATTATGACGAATACCTTTGCTGGCAGAATGTGAGCACTTTAGCACAGGCCCTTTTGTGGGTTAGCGTGCAGGGACAGTGCTCTGTGGTTTGATTGCTCAGTGCTTCTCCTTTTTTTTTTGTTCGAATCTGTGCAAGAAAGCCTGTGCATATTTTTACAGTGTTTGCTTATTAAGTTGTCTGGGGGAATGGAACAACTACAAAGAATCCGGTGTTTTGTTCTCCAGGAATTAGCAGTCGCATGGGTCATCCATTATTCTAAACAGAGACAGCTTTACTGCGCCGTGCCCAGCTCCTTATTATGTGCCATGGGGCTTTCACACACATTCGCTCAGACCTGCATCGCTCAGGTCACATGGGCACTTATTTGGTGTCCAAGGTAACTTTTTGTCTTCTGATTTCAGCCATGTGTTGTACCTCATAAAATGAGTGCAGTGTTTTTTTTTTCTTCAGCAAAAGGGAGTTAATGGAGAAATGATACCATAACAATTCCATGCAGGCATTTTACAGTGTCTTGTTTTTGAATTTTAATAAGTAGGTTGTGAACCAAATATCTTTTAGTGGATTACTTTACTATACACAGGGCCAGCCATTGGGGTGGGAAGCTAGTGCAGTATTGCAATATGCTTTATTGTGAAGGGGCACCCAGACTGCCACTATTAACCCCAAAGTCAGCCATTATCTACAAAAACCAGTCAGTAATAAGGTGGCAGCATTCTGGGCTTCCTGTGTTTATCATAGTAAAAATTATTAAAAAAAGAGTTATATTTAAGTGCAATCTCCTGTTTTTTTAATCCCAGCAGAAATGTGTTTAGTATTATATATTCTGAAACAGATGGTGTCTCTCTATAAGGGCAATGAGAAACCATAAGGAATGGAGAGTGCCATTTATGGCCCTGTTAGGCTAATCTTCCCCCAATGATGTCACTGAATGCTTCACTGACTACCAAGCGACACACCATCTCTGGTTTTATATAGTGAGATTATCGGCACAACAGGAGCACTGTAGGATGTGTGAAGTACTTTGTGACCAGTTTACCAGTAAGTTATTGGCTATTCAGGCAAGGTTAAAAATACAAACTGTGTCTGTAATACCTTTAACAGAAGTTTAGGCAAATGAATAGGGTAATACGAAATTATGGTATACTGGCCCTTTCAACATTCAAGAAAAGCAGTATTGCAATTGCACCTATAACTTGCATTGCTGATAGGGCACCTTGATACAGCAATGTGCCAGTCATAGCGCATAAAACAGAGGAGGGCAGTGTAATCTTTATTTGAAACTACAACTCCCACAAACACTATTTACACAGTTTTAGCTGGATGAGGATAAGATTTATGCAGGAGCTATGGATAGAAACACGTGGCTTATCATTCACACAAGTCATTTCTGTCCAGTCCAGCTACTGTATGCATGTTCTGTGTTCCAGGAATGTGCTCATCTAATATTAATGCTGGTCTTGTTCATTCTCATACAAGAAATGCTGGAGCACATTTTACTGCAGCTAATACTTGTTAAATGTGGATTTACAATTAGCTGCATCAGCTGCACCTTTGTCTGGGCCTCGATGAGTCTGGAGCCATTCAAAAATCTCAGTATATAATGAAAACAGGCTTATTTGCTGTTCAGCCAACCATGTAATGGGAAAAGATTATGTAGGCAGCAAAGGGCTTAGGAAAAGGAAAACTTTCAAAGGAACATAAACTTTACATTATGTGAACATAGTTGCTTTATACTTTTCTCAGGACTCTGGAGTGTAGTCCTGTAAACTGAAGGCAGGAAAAGACCAAAGCCAAAGTCATGCAGTGACAGCAGACATATAAAATTATTCGCCAAATTGGTTACCGTATTAACCTTGTATGATGCACCTTAGTGAACCTCCTGGGTCTCCTTAATGATACTTATCATTTACTTTTAATTTAATTTAGAACTGCTTTCTATCCTAGGTATTCCATTTTACAAAGGAATGAAATTAATCTTTCATATACTTTATGGTCTGAAATAGGTTTTCCAAGTGGCATATGTAATTATTAAGGCGGCAAATTCTCCACGACCTGGGAACTGGATCTTGGAACGCTCTGTTGACGGAGTTGAGTTTATGCCATGGCAATATTATGCAATTAGTGACACCGAGTGCCTGACCCGGTACAATGTGACTCCAAGGATTGGCCCTCCAACCTACAAAAGAGATAATGAAGTCATATGCACATCTTATTATTCCAGGCTTGTACCGCTGGAGCATGGAGAGGTAAGTTATATAAATTACTGTAGTTTGCAACATACTATTAAATCTCAATCTGAGATTTAATACAAGACAATAGCTTTCTATCCCTGTATTTGCAGAGTGGGTCCTGTCATACTACTTGCCTCAGCTCATTTAAATCTAAAAGATGCTGCCTGACAATATTAGTGTCTTGAGTTTGATTCCAGTCAGGGCACTGTCTGCAAAAAGTGTATATTTTTTCCATGTCCGTGTGGGTTTTCTTCAGGTGCTACAGTCTCTTCCCACTCACCAAAAACATACAGGCAGGTTAACTGGCTCCTGATAGTACGTGTGAATGTGATATGGACCTTAGAATGTAAGCGTCCAAAACACTGAGGAATATGTTGTTGCTATATCAATGAAGAATGATAATAATATATACAAATAATAAAAACAGCTAGTTATTGAATTATGGATTACTGGAAGCTGCTCTCCTGAATTAAGTTATACTAATTATAATAATACACACAAACCTGACTGCAACTTTTAATTAATGATGTTTAACTTGCAAGCTTTCTTATGACAAGCTGGAGTGATAAAGCAAGTATACTGCACAATGTAGAAACCTGCCTGCCAACAATAAACACTTTTCTATAAGCTATATATCAACTTATTTGCCTATTATTGAAACCTACTGTACGTAACACAGAGGGTTTAATATAAAAGGAGCCTTGCAACTCACAGCAACTCAGCAGCTGGTCGTATCTACTGATCAACCAGTTTATTCCTGGGGCTTACTTACAATACATATTGCAAACTTTTATTATATCACTTCATAAAAGATTTGTTGATTTTTTTTTGGAGTAAAGAAAAAAAAAACAGGTACTAAGTCCAAGGAATATGTATAGGGATATTTTGTATTACATGTGTGATAGAATGCATATAATTTACATTTCCCAGTGTAAAATCCTGATTTCTATAACAATTAAGAGTTACCCTAGAAACTGTACATCTGCAAGTGTGCTATTCTTTTAACCCATAAGTGCCATGTGCTGAAGAATCTGTGGCACTACCATAAAATTACCATCATGATGACACCCAATTTCTGCGATCCCAAGTATCCCATTCTACTCCACTCCATGTGTTTATTGGTAACGCACAGCGCAACCAGATCAAAGAACCAGTGGAAAGGATTACATTTATGTTGCACTAAGAAATTAGTTGCAGATTGCCTGGGAGCGCTGTTGCTGCTGCACATTAGTCATATCTATCTTGGGGAAATATTTGTCAGTACTGAATACCTTGCATAGGCTTTGGAAATCAAGTTATGTCCAGCACATGTTGCTAATGAATTACAGTTGCTTTCACATACCTTTGATTTAAAAGAGTTCCGAGTTTTCATACAAATTAATCTGTAATTATTGCTACATATCTTGCTTGGTTGTGCAAAATGATTTGTATCTAATGATGTTCTCTGGAATACAATTAGATTCACACTTCTTTGATTAATGGAAGACCAAGTGCAGATGATCCCTCCCCAGCATTACTGGATTTTACCTCCGCAAGATACATCCGCCTCCGACTGCAGCGCATTCGGACACTCAATGCTGATCTCATGACCCTTAGTCACCGGGACCTCAGGGATGTAGATCCAATAGTAACAAGAAGGGTGAGTGGCAAGGGGGCACATAAATAGCAAGGAAAGCAGTGTACGTATATTGACAGTTAACACTAGTTTCTGAAATGCTTTTCATAACCAGCTTTTATATGACTACTTTTCTTTTAGTCTGGGAAGATGCCCTACACATTTCTAATTGCACTTTCATTTTTTTGCAGTACTACTATTCAGTTAAGGATTTATCTGTTGGTGGTATGTGTATCTGCTATGGACACGCTCGCAGCTGCCCTTGGGATGAAGTTAGCCTGGTAGGTTTTGGAAATACATAATACACAACATTTTGTCCTTAAAAGCATTAGTGGGTATGTTTTTGTGAACCTTATTTGACATCTAATTAAAAACAGACTGCAATATTTTTGTTCTATCAAATCTATACATATTTATTTGAAAATGTTGTCTTTTGTTTATGCTTAGACTTTGCAAAATACTGTACTGTAAGGTCACATAGTTACATAGTTATATAGGGTTGAAAAAAGACCAGAGTCCATCAAGTTCAACCCTTCCAAGTAAACCCAGCACACACAACCTATACTTACCAATCTATACACTCACATACATGAACTATGTAGTTATATACAACTACTAATACTAACTGTAGATATTAGTATCACAATAGCCTTGGATACTATGCTTGTTCAAGAACTCATCCAGGCCCCTCTTAAAGGCATTAACAGAATCTGCCATTAACACATCACTAGGGCATTCCACAACCTGACTGCCCTCACAAGTCGATATCAAACTTGGGACCACCCTTTTTTAACACTTGTTTTTTTTTTTTTAAGAAATTTCAGTGCCAATGTGAACGGAACACTTGTGGAGAAAGCTGCAATGAATGTTGCCCAGGGTACCACCAAAACCCATGGCGGCCTGGCACCATTTCAGTTGGTAACAAATGCGAGAGTAAGTTGAACTGTGTGAATCGCTTATACTACATACAAGCTATTCTAGAGCTGTGGAAGTGGCACACAAAGCCAATAAATGATTATTTATATAGATTGCAATATATTCTGTTTAGCTGGTGAAATGGGTCCATTGTCATTTATGAATCACTGATAACAGTGGACCTCTCCATTTCCTTCTTTATTCCAAAGGAGCCTAGGAATATTTTTTTTTGTTAAAAAATCACATGTACTTTAACCCCCAAGCAGAATGATTAGATACTACAAAAGTCACAGACAACCCATCTCAGATGACCATTTTGAGTTAAAAATCACATTTACTGCCTATTTTGATTTTCAGTTTAAAAACCCATAGGATTGTTTCCCGAAACAAATGCCATCTAACATTATCTTTTGCATTCCTTTTAGAATGTAACTGTCATAACAAAGCAGAAGATTGTTACTATGATCAAGGTGTTGCAGATCGAAATATGAGCTTGAACATTAATAATCAGTATATCGGTGGAGGAGTTTGTCTCAACTGCACTCAGTTTACAGCTGGAATAAACTGTGAAACATGTATTGAAGGCTACTATAGACAACATAAGGTCAGACATTTAAGTCAGTCGGTCAAACATAAAAGCAGGTTATAGTGGCTGATTGGGCCTTACTCTTGGGTTTGTTTCATTTGCTTGTTTTTATGTATCTGTTGCTCTTTCATAAACTGTTAAACACTGTTACACCTTTCCATACAAATTTTATTTATGCAGTATTAATTGAGCTATTCAGTAGTTGGCCTATAAAATGTGGTTTGCCTGTGTTTCACCCCAGAATTGCAATATAGTGCTTTTCCTCCAGCCTTTAGAACCATACTGAATAGTAATTTATCTATTTATTTTGCAGGTTTCTCCATACGAAGATAATCCATGCATTCCTTGTGAATGTGATGTCTTTGGGTCTGTTAATTCTGTGTGTGTTGTTGATGATAATCATGCCAAACCAGGTATAGAAACATGTTAGGTGACAACAGAATGAAAAATAATTGCCAAAATGTTCTATTTTATGTAGAAGGGTAGTTACCATCCACAGCTAGCTGTAACACAGGTTTCAAAGTGGTTATTATTATTATATTCCTTTTCGTTTAAATAGTGCAGGCATATTATGCAGCACTTCACTGAAATTATACATCATTCATAGCACCCTGACCCAGAGAAGGTTACAGCCTGAGGCCCCATCACTTTCACAAACACTAGGGGCAATTTTATTTGGAGCCAATTAACCTGCCTGTATGGTTTTTGGAATGTGGGAGGAAAACAGAGTACCCAGAGGAAACACACACGTGAAGAAAAACAAATTCTTTTCAGATTGTCCCTGGCTGAAATCAAACTTGGGATTCCAATAATGCAAGTCAGCAGTGTTAAACACTTCTTAAATATCCTGTAGAATTGGTTTTCAGTATAACGTCTCCTAGTTTTGCCTAAAAAAGATAATTGTGAGGATGTATCTGTTTTTTTATCAGTTGTAGGTGTATAGAGTTTTGTGCAGAAGATTCTTTCTCTGCATGCTTGTATTATTTTGGTAGTTCTATTCAATCATATCTGCCCAGTGCATTCCTTACTTGATTGCAGCAGCATAGTATTTTTTGGTTATTTAAGTATTCATCATCTGTAAAATTGTTCATACATATAAGTAGAAGCTGCAATGTAACTTGTCCTGGCCAAGGCATTCTTTAAAGACAGCAGTGGGTTTGCTGTTACAGCCTATTCTGCATTCCACAGGAGATGCTAGCAACAAGGCAAACTGTTTTCATATGTACTAACCAATTGATAAATATTCCAATAATTAAAAATCTGGGCAAAACTAAGCTCTATCCTTACACTTGTAAAGTTTAATAATTGAAAAATGAGTGGAAGATAAAACATACTGTATTTAAACAGGGTGTGTGTTATCTTTAAGTCTTATTTTTACTTTCCTACTTAAGGTTTAATTTTTATTGCATTTTTAAAGGTTCTTCTCCAGGTCAGTGTCAGTGCAAAGAAGGTTACACCGGAATAAAATGTGATCAGTGTAAATTTGGCTTCAAAGGATACCCTAACTGTGTGAGGTGCAATTGCAGTTTAGTGGGGAGTGTCAATGAGGATCCTTGTGCTGAGCAATGTGTATGTAAGGTGAGTTGGCTTTAAATGATATCATGCAAACATTTATTTGTCAGTATATGTTGACTGAAACTAAACTTGAGTGGAAATGAAACTCTAAAACTGAATTTCCCTATAATGAAAGGCATGCAGGGTCAGACTGGAATATTAGAAAAATCTGCCCGCAGCTATGGAAAGATTAACGCAAAATTAAAGATGGCTGTGCATTCCACTGAGGAACACATTGCCATCTTTAATTTTTACACTGGAGGTGCGGCCTATTTGACAGTGATATAAGTAAGTAGCACAGCAGGAGCAGGGAGCGGCAGTGGCTCAGTGGTGGGTACTTGGTGGGTCCTGGGTGCACCAGTCCTACTCTTAGTGCATGGTGCCCCTCCACTAAATCAGCATGGAAACTCTCATTTAGTGGAGGCCAGAATATTAGATATACACTGTACTTTCAATCATCTTCTTTATGTACCTACTTCTTTTCTCTTTACTAATTTCCCATGGCAACACTATTCTCTCAAATGCATTAATTTTCATTAATATTCACTCTTTCAATGCCCCCATCTCTTACCCTTCCTCTAGGATTTACTTGTAGTTGTATATCAAAGTTCCTGGGATTATGATTTACATACATTCCTTTGGCATCAACTTTGACCAATATAGAGCTTAAATACTTAGTCCACTAGAGAGAAGTTAGAGAAGAAGCCATCTGATAGCTTAAACCCAGCAATAATCTACTTGAAGGCTTTGAAATAACATTAAATTTCATTGGTACTTTTACATTTATTCACTTCCCAGGAAAAGCTTTTATAAGTAGAACAGAAGACAAAATCACTAGGTGGTGCTAAAATGTTAGGCATCCCCCAGTCACTTACCTTATACCCAGGGTTGATGCTCCTGTTAGGAGAAAAACACCTCAGCCCAGGGTAGCTGTGAATGAATGATTGTCTTCCTTCTCTCATCTCTCTTCGGAATTCCAGGGTCTGAGCATGCGCAGAAGAGTAAAAAAGCCGGCTATTTTGTTAAAGTTTGGCTTTTCACTCTACTGCGAATGCATAAGCGGCACAAAGGCAGAAGAAAGAGGATCACTCTCTCACAGCTACTCAGGAGCGCCAGCCTGGGGTACAGGTATGGGACCTGTTATCCAGAATGCTCGGAACCTGGGGTTTTCTGGATAAGGGGTCTTTCTGTAATTTGGATCTCCATAACTTAAGTCTGATAAAAATCATTTAAATATTGAACAAACCCAATAGGCTTGTTTTGCCTCCAAGAAGGATTAATTAGATCTTAGTTGGAATCAAATAAAAGGTACTGTTTTATAATTACAGAGAAAAAGGAAATAATTTTTAAAAATTAAAATTATTTCTTATAATGGAGTCTATGGCAGATGGCCTTTCCGTAATTCAGAACTTTCTGGATAACGGGTTTCCGGATAAGAGATCCCATACCTGTATCACTGGGGGGGTGCCTAACATTTTGACACCCCCCAGTGATTGTACCTTTTCTTCTTCTTTAAAGCTTTCTAATAAGTGATAACAACACTGATAGAAACTTTTAGGGGCAGATTTATTATGCAGTGTAAAAAAATGGTAACAAAATTTGCCACACTAAGGGGCCGATTCATGAAAACACGAGTTCGAATCCCGAATGGGAAAAATTCGAATTGGATAGATAATTTCTGACGATCGCAAATATCACGAAAATGCTTCCGAAAAATCGTATTAGTCGCGATAATATCTTATTGGTGATCCGAAAGTCACGAAATGTTCGTACCGTATGATTGTAAACAGCGGCAGAACTTTTCTGAATTTTGTTGCGCAAGCGTATGAAAAAGTCGCCCAGGCGTATGAAGAAGTGACTCAAGCGCGAAAAAATTGCCGAAAATACGCTCGGAGCGTTCGTGTCTTAATAAATCTCCCCCATAGCCAGACTTTGCTGTGTAAAAAACACCTTGATAAATTCGCCATTTATTGTACACAGGTTTTTATTCAATTTTTCAGCATAATAAATAGGCCCCTTAGTATGGAGCAAAGCAGTAAACATAGATGTGTGGTCCCCACCTTGACTTCTGCAATCTGCAGCTAAATACATGTCCCTCAAGCACTAAAGGTGATGCATTTTGCTTGCAAAGATGCAGTTTATTCAAATCTATTTGCTTGCTATTTTTTTATAGCAATATACCTTCTAGTTATTAGAAAGTTGGACATAATACAATAAAGGATATAGTCCTATTCATATTATACATTTAGAGAATGCTAATGCTACAAGAACCTTTGTGCTGTTTTACAGGACAATGTGGAAGGTGAGAACTGTGATCGGTGTAAGGCTGGCTTCTATAACCTGCAGGAAAGGAATCCGGAAGGATGCACTGAATGTTTTTGTTTCGGTGTGTCTGGGGTCTGCGATGGCTTATTTTGGCACACTACTAAGGTAAGACCAACTCTCATTCTTTTTATTTTTTCCCCCCTGCAGGCAATCCACATTCCTACATCCATTACCAGTATTGAAGTTTATTATAACTTTAAAATGTAACCAACACTTCATTACTTTGGAATATACTGTAACTATAGTGTAAGCACCTGCGGTAATATTTCTTTGCTTTGTCTAACTTTATTTAACCAACATGGAATGAGTGATTTCAGAACCATCTTTCCTTTCCAATCTTGTCATAATATTGGAACTCTATTTAAGTGCACATTTACACTTTCAACTCTGGCTGCCTGACCCCAGTAATAGCTTGAGAAAGCTGCAGAGAATTGGAGAATCTATGTCCTGACCCGTGAAATGTGCCAAACAGAAAGTGTCATTCCAGTGCTGAAGAGGCAGTTAGCCTTCTCAAAACTTATCAAATAGAGTGGCACCCAATAGTTACTTTTTTCAATTGGTTTCTGTTTTTATTACGGTTTTATTACATATAAGCTTTTTATACTAGGCATTGTCTTAAACTGGTACAGATTGATAAGTTAGTTGATACTTTTCTCAGAAAACATGAGAAATGCCAGCAACTGATGTATTCTGACACTTGAGGACCCTTACACCAACATTCAGTTCAGGAGGTTCCTATTGTGGAACATTTATGGGTAGCCTAGATGTTGGCCTATGCCATTAAGTTGAGTTTTCATGTCTCATCAGTGCTGCATATAATCTATGTAGCACTTTGAATTTGATGCTTTTTAATTATTTAAAGTTTACTCATTCTTCACATTGAGTGTGGTTAAAACAATCTTGTAAACAGACTATTGTTTGTGATGAGCAAGCCTATATACAGTATACATTCTTCTCATGGTACAGGTATCTGATGTTGTTGGCTGGCATATTAGTGACTTGCAAGGAACACAGCGTATTCAGCCCAAGCAAGACCAGTTTGACGGTCCTCATCAAATAAGTGTTAATAATTCAGATGCTAGGAAGGCATTTCAATCAGCTTTTTTCTGGGATGCTCCCTCATCTTACCTTGGAAATAAGGTGAGTCCAACAAACAATTTTATATCCAGGGGTTGGGAGTTGATACATTAAACTTGTTAGTCACTGGGGGCATGGGTTTCTGTGGGTGACAAAGAATGAAGCTTGTACCAGGGACCTAGATTTTTGCCGCTGGTTAGAAAGTTGTACAGTAATTATTATTAAAATGTATTTGTAGAGTGGTCACATATTCCTTTAGTGCTGTTTAATGGAAGGGAGTATACAAATATATCAATAATAAATACAGCTTGAAACACCAGTAAAGAGGGCTCAACACAATAGTGTTTTACGTAGCAACCAATCAGTCATTAGCTTTGATTAGCTGCAAGTAGAACTAGGAAGGCATGGGTTACTGCCCAGGTGCTAATGTACCCATTACTGGCAATTGAGCTTATCTGTGTGCTTTATATGATATGTTATTTTTCCCAATTACAGCTGGTATCGTATGGAGGGTACTTGCGCTACACAGTGTCTTATGATATTCCAGAGGACAGTGCAGACAGTGAGTTAATTTCTGATGTGGATGTCATTATTAAGGTGTGTATATATATATTATTCAGTTACATAAAAATGTCCAAATACCTTACATTGTATTTCATGCATTGCATAGTGACCATTTTTTAACCATTCCATATAAAAAAAGTTTTATTCATTGTAAAACAACTTGAACTCTGCTGTGTTAGTCTGCTGCTTTTAAACAGGTGATGGTAGATTTTGAGGGCAAACTGGTGCTGATTGAGTGTGGGTGTCCATAAATACTACTACTACTAATGTTCTTTTCTACCTAAATCTATTATAGTCTCTCCAGACTGCAGTAGTAGTGTGCATATTTATATTTCTGTACAGGGAAATGGCCATACATTAAGTACCAGAGGTGACGGTGTGCAACTTCAACCCTTTGAGGAGCATACTGCAGAATTAAAGCTGGTCCCGGACAACTTCGTGGATTTCAGTACACGCAAGCCTGTGGATCGGGACAGACTGATGACTGTTCTTGCAAATATAAACCACCTTAAAATCAGAGCTAACTACAACCTTGCAAAAAACACAGTAACAAGGTAATATATATATATTTTTTTAATGATCTAAAACATATTTATTATGAAATGGAAACATTTTGGAGCCATTTACAAATATAACACTGGAACTGATAGTTCTGTTATGCTTTTTCCCATATTTCAGACTGAGCTCAGTTACAATGGATATTGCACAACCCAATGTTATTGCCTTCTTGCCTGCTGTTCAGGTAGAAAACTGTGAATGTCCTCCTGGTTACGCTGGCACATCTTGCGAGGTAAAACCTTTATTTATTTAACCTTAATGGTCAGTGATAAAATCAGTTTCAGCATTTAGATAATATAAGGTCTATCATGGCCAGAGAAAAATAGCTTGAAAGGGGTGACCATAAGTGGAATAAATGTATGCTTATAGAGCAAGGAATCTGACAAGATCTGACTGTTGCTAATAAATACATTGCGACCTTTCCACTGGTTATAAGACAGAATGTAGTTTAATGGGATCAGCTGTGCAGCAATTAATTCCAGAGATCACTTCCTTGCCATCCAATCTGCAAATGAACCTTTAGGGCTCTTACACTTGAGTTTCACCTGCATTTGGTGCTTGAATGCGTCTGAGTGAGTGTAATTGGGAAGAATGGGCTGCATTTTGTGCTGCGTTGTTTTGTGGTAGAATGATGGAGGACTGCAGGAGGACTCAGGGCGAAACGCTGTGTTTAAGAGCCTTAAAAGAAAATGCCCCCCAGCGCATATATGTTGTATATGTGTGTGCAGACTACTCACAAAACAAATTCATCATGTTTCTGTTTTTTATTGTTGAATATTTATATTTAAAAAACCAGGAGAATAAACAAGATTAATGTTACAGATTTCGATAGATATGTCTGTGTATTACAGGTAACGTATCTGTTATCTGGAAACCCATTATCCAGAAAGTTCCGAATTACAGTCTCCCTTAGACTCCATTTTTAACAAATGAGTCTAATTTTTAGAGATTATTTCCTTTTTCTCTGTAATATTAAAACAGTATCTTGTACTTGATCCCAACTTAGATATAATTAATCCTTATGGATGCTAAACAATCCTATTGGGTTTATATAATTTTTGAATGATTTTTAGTAAACTTAAAGCATGGAGATCCAAACTATGGAAATATCTCTTATAACTAATCCTATACCTGTAGCTCACATTAAGGGGCCCATTTACTTACTCACGAACGGGCCGAATGCGTCCAATTGCGTTTTTTTCGTAATGATCGGTATTTTGCGATTTTTTTCGGAAAATTATTGCGACTTTTTCGTTACCAATACGATTTTTGCGGAAAAACTCGAGTTTTTCGTAGCCATTCCGAAAGTTGAGATTTTTTCGTAGCGTTAAAACTTGCGCAAAAAGTTGCGATTTTTTCGTAGTGTTAAAACTTGCGCAAAACGTCGCGCCTTTTAAGTTTTAACGCTACGAAAAAAGCGCAACTTTTCGCGCAAGTTTTAACGCTACGAAAAAATCGCAACTTTCGGAATGGCTACGAAAAACTCGCGTTTTTTCGCGCAAATCGTATTGGTAACGAAAAAGTCGCGATAATTTCCGAAAAGTCGTAAAGGCGCCGAAAAAATCGCAAAAAATACGAAAAAGTCGCAAAATGTTCGTTTTCCAATCGGAATTTTTCCAATTCGGTCGGAATTCGTGTCTTAGTAAATCAGCCCCTTAGTATTTGCTACTAATGCATGATCATAGTGTGTATATGCAGACAAGTGCATAATGAGAACTGTAAGGACAAGCTAGGAACTGAAACTATGCTTTAGACTAAATATTTGTAATTTGCCTAAACAAACGTAAAACATTCAACCAATTGTATTTAACGAGTTACTACTGTTCAAAGCATTCTCACTGACATTTTGTAAGAGAGGAGCTCATTCTGTAGGGCGCAGAGGCTCTGGAATAGCCTTATATAAATACAGCTAACATCTGCAGGCTAAAGGGAAATGGTAACTAAAATACAATGTGTTCCTGTCTCAGAGAACCATTTGAACATTTACTAAACAGTTTGTGAATGATATAGACATTAAAACAACTGTTACTGTGCAGCAGCTGGGAAAGGATTTTTTCTTGTGCCTTTTGGGTAGTTGGAACTTCCTGTTCAGAAAAAATCATCTAAAAGTGAATTTATAGCCATAAGATATATATATTACTTTCAAAACTTCAAGTAATGTGATAGGGTATATCTTTTTTTGTTACAGATGTTTCCTCTTTGTATCTTTAACTTTTATATAATAGACAGAACTGCTAGAGTCGTTTTCTTAGCAGAGGGAAACTTGAAATGTTGCATAGTCTTTAACAGCCGTGACATGACAAATGGTTATTAAATCTAAAAACAGTTTAATACTGTTGCTCTCTGTGAATAATGGCCAAGCAAAGCCCCTGTCCCCTTGCCTGCTCATGGGAGCTACTCAGTAGCAGCTTCTTGTCACAGTTACTAAATGCCAGAAAATACCCTGCCATAGATAATACTGAGAATTCCCTCTGCTGAAACACATGTAGAGACAAATACCAGAAAATTATCAGGATTGTCTATTTTAGTAGCCATGACAAGTAACTGCTACTAGTATCTCCATGTGTCTTTACCCTTAAAGGAACAGTAACACCAAAAAATTAAAGTGTATAAAAGTAACTAAAATATAATATGCTGCTGCCCTGCACTGGTAAAAGTTGTGTGTTTACCTCAGAAAGTCTACTATAATTTATATAAATAAGCTGCTATGTAGCCATGGAGGCAGCCATTCAAAGGAGAAAAGGCACAGGCACATAGCAGATAACAGATAAAACACTATTGTATTCCACAGAGCTTATCTGTTATCTGCTATGTAACCTGTGCCTTTTCTCCTTTTTTCCAGCTTGAATGGCTGCCCCCGTGGCTACACAGCAGCTTATTATATAAATTATAGTAGTGTTACTGTAGCAAACACACCAGTTTTACCAGTGCAGGGCAACAGTGCATTATATTTTTATTACATTAAAGCTCTTTCATTTTTTGGTGTTACTGTTCCTTTAAAGGGGTTGTCAACGTTTAGTATGTTTTAGAATGTCCTGTGTCCCTTTCTTGGCAACTTTACTGTTGGTCGATATTATCATTTTATTTTGTAATTATTTGTTTTCTTCTGTGTCCTTTTATCTCTTAGGTCAGGGTCACTGACCCCATCAGTGACCCCTGACCTAAGAGGGGAGCAAATAATTGAAAAAGGGAATGCCACAAAAAACAAAAGCAAAGAAATTTAAATAACCATGCTGTAGAATTCTTTCTGCTAATTAAAGAGAGTTGTCTGCCACCTCTGCAGGATGTTAAAAGTCATACCAGATGAAAAGTGTGCTGCTGGGCCCTCTGTCCTGGTGGGCCCTGGGCCCCTTTGCCCATTTATTAAAACAGCCTTGCTTTTTATTACTCAACTTTTTACTTAGCTCCTCTCCTATTCATCTTCTAGACTCTCATATAAGCAACTGCCCCTTGGTAGGGTAAACTGGGCACTAGCAACCATATAGCTACTGAAATTCCACACTGGAGAACAAATAGCTAAATAATTCAAAAGACATAAAAAATGAAAAGCAAATATCATTACAATATGAATGTCTGTATCATACTTAAAGTTAATTGAAAGGCAAATCACCTTAAAGAAAATATATATCAAATAACTGTTCTGTGTAAGCAACAAGACTTGCCCTACATTCTCTGTTATCTGTATAAAGCAGACAGAGGCCTTCACTCACCTACAACATGTTGAATAATAAACTTTCACCTACAGCCTTTGCTTGATGGTGGGGTTGTTTCAGTCGTAGTTCCATTATATAAGGAACTTTGGGTTGGGTGCCACTGTCATAAGCAAATCTAAATGGAACTTAACATTCTTTTGAAAGGCTTATATTTTGCATATATAGCAATAACTAAAAATCCATCTCTTACAGTCTTGCAGTCCTGGATTCTATCGTGTTGGTGGAACACTCTTTGGAGGTATTTGCCAGCCATGTGAATGCAATGGCCATGCAACTGAATGTGACATCCATGGAGTGTGTTTTGTAAGTCAGAGAGTGTTGATTGCTTGCATACTGTATTTGAAATCTAAAGTGCTAACAAGTTCTTACAACAGTTATGTATGTGTGCCCTCAGGATTGTCAACACAATACTACAGGTCCTCATTGTGATCAGTGTTTGCCAGGTTATTATGGAAATCCTTTATATGGAACCCCACAGGACTGCCAGCCATGCACTTGCCCTTTGAGCATCCCTTCCAACAAGTGAGTGCATCCATCAAAGGTTACAGACAAATCTTAGTTTTGCACAAATCACCCGCCTTGCCTTGCCTTGACTGGGGAATGTTTGTGCTTTCTCAGCATGGGTAGTAATTACCCATGCAACAACTTTGTATGCTATACAAACACAAGGTGCCACTGTGCATTTTGTTAATATGTGTTTTCAGTGATATTTTGCTGTTGTATTAATGCCCTGTGTGATCATCTTAAAGACCACCTTTGCGAACAGTTATGGCCCCAAATTGTATATCTCTGTGTTTTTAGGGGTGATCACCAATGCAGGGCAATGGCATTAATTTTAATCAAGTCAGGGGCAGCTTCAGGGTAGACAGGAAAGGATATTTGGTGAGGGCCCCATGAGAAAAAAGTGTTAAAGGGGCAGTATACTAGTTTAGCATGATTGAATAAAGCTTGTGCTGAACATAAATTCTGTTTTCATTCTGTTGCACTTGTTAGCTACCCTATATTAGTATTTATTTCAGAGATGGTCAGCCTACCACCCTCCATCAGTTATTCACCTCACCTGCAATGATCTATTCTGTTTCAGTTTTAGTCCGACATGTCATTTGTCCAGTGATGGGGAAGTGATCTGTGACCAGTGCCCGCCTGGTTATTCCGGTTCACGATGTGACAAGTGAGTACTCATGTTGCTTAACTTTGGCTTCTTATATATGATCTTTAATGAAAAAATATCTAAATAAATAGCCTGGTATCTGTGGTTGTGATGGCTGTTTTTGTTTTGTACACAGAATTATTCAATATTTAAGATATATGGTATTTAATACACCCTTGTGAAGAGTAAAGTTTTTTTAGTACAATATACATCTAACTATTCCATAGGTGTGCAAACGGTTACTTTGGAAACCCAACCATGCCTGGGGGCCTGTGCGTGCCTTGTGATTGCAACGGCAATGTAGACCCTTCTGAAACTGGCCACTGTGATTCTGTGACAGGAGAGTGCCTTAAATGCATTGATAACACAGCTGGAAGCCATTGTGAAATATGTGCTGATGGCTTTTATGGGGATGCAGTGTTTGCTAAGAACTGTACTGGTAAGTAGGAAAAAATTTATAAGCGCATTATGCAGACCCGTTGCTTCTTTCTATTTCTTTTAACTCAGGGGTCTCAAACTCGCGGCCCGCGGGCCATTTGCGGCCCTTGGTACAGTATTTTGTGGCCCGCACCAACGCCTTCTCAAAAGCAATGAATGGATCGCGATTTTTATTGCGATTCAAGGGATAATGCAAGGCACGGCGGGCGGGAGCTGCTGATTGCGGAAATGACGTTATGCCATCATAACAGTTATTATGGGAAGACGTTCTGTGTGCACAATTAGCTGCTAAGGAGCTAATTGTGCACACAGAACGTCTTCCCATAATAACTGTTATGATGGCATAACGTCATTTCCGCAATCAGCAGCTCCCGCCCGCTGTGCCTTGCATTATCCCTTGAAAGCCAATTTTTTGTGAAATCCCTTATGCTGCCCAGCCTCATCCTGACTTTGCCTCCTGCGGCCCCCAGGTAAATTGAGTTTGAGCCCCCTGTTTTAACTGAACTGGTTATTGAAAAAAATAAAAACCGTCTATGTGATTGTGTTTACTCTGTAAGACTTAGCTACTGAAATTGTGGTCAGAGAAGTAGGAGTTACGTTGTAAATATCACGCAATGTATGAAGACAGCTTGTATAGAAGAGGTGGCCAGAAAAACAGATTCATATCTTAATAGGTTTGGAAATAGAAAGTATAGCTGAGAAATTTGATGAACATCTTAAAGACCCTCAACCCTAAAAATATTTTTTTTGCCTAATGAAAGGAATCATAAATCTAAGCAACTTTCCAATATCAATTTACTAAAAATGAATAGTGCTTTAAAAGTTATGTGTAATTGTTATAGAAAGCAGCATTTGCTGAACTCCTGGTTGTTACTTTTTAAACAATGTTGCAAGTGCCAGGCTCCTCCAGAAAGACAGGTCTGTAAAATCTACTGCCTTGTGTTACATTGTTTCAAACACCAGAGTCACCAGGGCAGAGACTAGAAAGGACAGGCAGACACTGCTTTTAATAGCAATTATATAAACGAATAGCTAAAAAATCATTACAAATTTGTATTGAATGTATATTGCAAAGTTGCTTAGAATTAAGTTTTATTTTATTAGGCAAACAATTATTTTTGGGGTTGACATGTCCTTTAAAAACAGATGTGATAGCTGATTACTCAAAAGAGCAAAGGAACATGGCAGATTCTAGAAAAGGGTTAATTATGCTGGGAAGAATTGATAGAACAGTGGGAGTAAAATTTTAGTAAAGTGGGGTTCAGCCAATAGGCATGGTCATGATGGTTATGATATACTACTGACTCTATGGATGTGATGATATTTGAGAAGTGTATGGTGGAATGAGTGAAAGAGTTGACTGCACACAGGCGGTCTGAATGGATGTTTGTTAGTACATGTTAAAGCATGTGCATGAACACAACATTATTATTCTTGACAGTGATTATACATAATTCCCATCAGTCCCTTCCCTAGTGAAGCTTAAAGGAGAAGGAAAGTCAAAATCTATTAAGCACACTATTAAATAGTACTACTATTTGTTTCAGTGAACGGCGCCACCATCTTGTCCAGCGTGTCTGTATGGGCTGAAAAGCACAAGCCGGCTCCCTGCTCCTGTCACAAAGATTCTGCAGCTCCCCGCTCCTGCCACAAACCCCCCCAAGCTCCACAAACCCCCACTCCTGCCACAAACCCTCCGCCGCTCGCAGCACCTGCCCCCCCGCTTCCCCCACCTGCTTGGCACAGAGTTCGGCGACGCTGCATCGCCATGGCAAGCGGACACTCCTGCCCTGTACGCATGCCATGGCGAGGCAGCGTCGCCGAACTCTTAAGAAAATAAGAAAGTGGCAGTAGGATCTTGATAGAAAATGCAGTGGAGGGTGATTTGAGTGATCTCAAATAACAGCTACACATACATGATTACATACAAGTACTAAAAACAAGTTGAGAGATGGAATTGTAAGGCTAAAGCTAAAAGTGAAAACACAGAGAGAGAGCACGAGAGAGAGAGAGAAAATGTGAAATCTAAGCTTGTGTGACTACATCCTTTGTAGCTAAGCTAGGTCTCTGTCAAGGCACGCAGCTGGAAAGAATTAGATGTCCCAAACAACTGTAATTTTGTTACAGAGTGTTTTAAGACTCAGGAGAAAGGAGGTCCAGGAGGCAGGAAGTGTTGGAATGATTATGAGATAAGAGGATTTATGAATAAGGGGCAATATAAAAGAGCATGGGGAAGTCATGAACTTGTTCTGAGCTTGTAAAACAAAACCCAGAAACTACAAACTAATGGAAAAAGTTGCCTTGTAGAAATCTTGCCTTGGTTATCCAAACATTAGACACTGGAACAGAATTTTCCAGACTTCATGCTGTTTTTGTCCGCTGTATGCTATAGTCAGTCCACCCGGCACCTAGTGAACTGTTAGCTGTGCCCAGATTTCTGTATTTAACTGCCATATTAGCACCACAGACAAAGGCAGCATGGCTTGGAACATGTAATATTTTTGGAAAAATTCTGCATTCAATTCAACAGGAAAGTGTTCATGTTAGTAAATGAGCCCCTCAGAACAAACCAGCCAGCAATAAGTACTCTTAAAAAGAACAATAACCCAAACCACTCATTTGTAACAGTTTTAGGCACAGACTTTTTAATCCATCACTCAAGTATATGATAAAAGTGTTCTTAAGGGAGGAATCTGAACATGTCATGTCCAGTTATATGCAGGTCCTGGTTTCAGATTGTATAATGGTTCTTTTTGCCCAAGCACAAATAGGACATTGTCTAAAAAAATATCAATATATTGTGTATTTAGCAGAAAATTGCATAGATCCAAATAAATTTATTTTTAAGTGAAGTATTTTACTTTTATATAAACTTCATTAACTCAGTGATGTCACTTTGTGCAGCATGCCGATGCCATCCAAATAGCTCCATTTCAGCCACTTGCCACCACGAGACTGGATTATGTGAGTGCAAAATCAATGTCCTTGGACAAAGATGCGATACGTGTGTGGTAAGCACTTTGAAAAAACATTTTAGAATTAAAGTGGATGTAAGACTTGATGGCTTATTGACTAAAGACATCTAGTTATAATTGGCTTTAAAATGATTCCAGTAAAATGTTCAATCTGCACCTTGTGAAGGAATAGTATATACCATACAATGTCACGTTGTTCTGTATTAAAGTAACACATTGCTGCCTCTCCTTCTGTACCCCTATGGGGCCTCTATAGTTTTATACACACCATGCAAACGGATGAAGGAGCTTCTGCATGAAACAGCTTTGGTCAGATCACACAAGGAAATTCTTTTCTATACATCTCTATACAGTTGCATGAAAATCACACAACTGAGTTTCAATGTGATTTAGCCTTTTTCCCTTAAAAATCAGGTTTAGTTGCACTGCATAGAAATGGCATGCAATCACTTAATCCAACACATCAGAATCAATCTGCATGTGATTTTCTGTCAAACTTAGAAGCAGTCAAATTTTCTAATGTTTATTTAGGCTCTAATATATGTAGGCTTTATGTTTCCTTACTTTTCTTTAAATTAGGCAGTATGAGGGCATTTTGCTGTGTGCATGGTTTTTACCCTCAATTCATGTTTGCATAGTGTATCATTGGGGCTAGTATTACTTGTACAATATGCACTTATCTGGTTGGTCACCTTCCAGGCTGGCCAACTAGTCACAGTGTTCACATGGGAAATGGAGGGAGGTTACCCAATTAACTCCTTCAGTGGTAGGTCAGCAGCATTTAGGGAACTTCTTTCTGTCACTAGGAGAAATGGAGATAGTTTGGTACAAATAGATACAATGGCCCAGTATCTTCCTCTGTGTAGCACCAGTTAAGGGGGAATTTATGTGCTGAGCTAAGATATAGTTGCCTCCTGCCCCTGTAAAGAATATATGTACTATGCACATAAGCCCCAGTTCTTTGCTGTTTTCTTGATTATATTTGTAATTTTATTGCTTTTGGTTTGTTTTACTTGAAAAAATGTTTTTCTTGTTTTAACAGCATGGCCATTACGGCTTGACTACTGGCCTTGGCTGCCATCCCTGTAACTGTAGCCAAATGGGCTCCATCTCTGATGCTTGTAATGATTTAGGGCAATGCCCCTGCGTTCCTGGCGTGGCTGGATTAAAGTGTGACATTTGTGCTCATGGATTTTATGCATTCCAGGAGGGTGGCTGCTCACGTAAGTCCTAATTGGAAACTCAGTGGCCTCTTTGTTATTGCTGTGGTGATTAAGCATTTTTCTGGGTTTGGAAAGTTTACAATAATTGGTGTTATTTGTCCCCAGCTTGCGATTGTGCTCACACACAGAACAACTGTAACCCCATGACTGGAGAGTGCATTTGTCCTCCTCACACACTTGGACCTAAATGTGATTCCTGTGAAGCAAACTACTGGGGGCATGATCCAGAGCTGGGCTGTCTGGTAAGAGCAACTTGTTTGTCTTGTGGGACGGAGCAGCTTTGGAAGGTCTTGATACATAAATATGTTTACTAGCCAGGTTCAGTTCCTGGGATATTTGAAGTAGCATTTGGGGGTCTTCAAAAAAGTTCATCCAAAAACATGTCCCAGCTAAGGGTTGCATCTTTTTATGGGACACAATCCTGACCTTATCTCATTTCAAGTGCACGTGGTGCCATTATTTTGTTTTACCTTTGCATTTAATTCTTTCTAATATATAAATATTTTATGCTATTAGAACTGCAATTGCAGCATCGCAGGTTCCCAAACTCTTCAGTGTGATCTGTCATCTGGCCAGTGTCCTTGCAGAGATGGGTTTGGTGGGCATACTTGCAATACTTGTGCATTCGGATTCAGGAAATATCCCAGCTGTATTGCTTGTGATTGTGACCCCAGTGGTACCCAGTCTGCCTGGTGTGATGACACACAAACTGTGTGCAGCTGCGAAGAAGATGCTGGAATCTGCGCTTGTAAGGTAAAGTAAGAACTGGCTTCTCCTTGAGCTTTAGTCTAAATATTTCTGACATGCTGATAGTCTGTTATTGTTGGCTCAATATTTGCCAACTGCTAAGAACATTCAGAACATTTATGAGCAATATTTTTCTCTGTTTCTGTCTGTGTGCGGATATAGAATATGTCTAAACATTGCCACCTGCTGGAATCCATCAGTAACAGTTTTTTCCTTGCAATTTCCCCGCTGTCAGTTTAATGTAAAACCACTTTCATAGGTACTGTACTTGCATCAAAATGTGCTCCTTGCCTTCCCTATAGTTGCACTCTGCACCATTGCATCCTTCCTGCCTTCCATTCTAATACAGCTGCACTTATTGACATGGGGAACCCTGGAGCTACTGCCACCTCCCTATGTGAATCTTTGCAGTTCAATTGCGACGAAAGAATAGGGTGCATATGTCACTCCCTTGCCGAACACCGGAAATGATGCCAGCAAACACCGGAAATTATTCTACACAATTGTGCCTGATTTGCGATGAAGTTCCCATGCAGTTGCGTTCTTTTTGCAATATTGCCCACAATTGTAATAGGCGTAGCGCACTTGCTTTAAAAGCATTGGCTCCTAACCACAAACCCCCATATGTAATAAAAGCCACTAAGTTTGTCCAGTAGCAGTAACCCATAGCAACCAATAAGATGTTTGCTTTTAAACACGTGACCAGTCATCAGAAACACAAGTACCATATATAGGACCTATTATCCAGAATGCTCGGGACGTGGAGTTCTGGATAAGGGATCTTTCATTAGTTTGGATCTCCATAACTTAAGTCTGCTAAAAATCATTTAAACATTACATAAACCTAATAGGATGGTTTTGCCCCCAATAAGTATTAATTATATCTTAGTTGGGATCAGGTACAAGGTACTGATTTATTATTATAGAGAAAAAAGAAATCAATTTTCAAAATTAGAATTATTTGCTTATAATGAAGTCTATGGGAGATGACCATTCCATAATTCAGAACTTTCTGGATAACAGGTTTCTGGATAAGGGTTCCCATACCTGTAGTTATTTTCATTCCTTAGGAGTAATTTAGTACTTATGGTGCTGGGTGGTGTGCAAGGACCTGGGTGAGCGATTTTGTGCCTCTTAGTGCTCTGACACTTGTGTCCAGGGTCAATGTAAATGTCAAGTCCATAATGAACAGCACCAGTCTGGAGAATTGCTTTAGTAATGAAGACCTTCATTCCATCTTGGCCAAATCTTGGACAGTACAGGCAATGTTTCAGGCCCCAACTGGCCTTTTTTCAAGCTTGAAGCTTAAAAAAAGGCCGGTTTGGCCTTGCACACCACACCACTGTTTTTTGCCCTCCCAGCACCATGAGCTGTTCATAATGGACTTAGTAAATATTGTTTACTGCTGAAATTTGCACTGGATGATTGAAGATATTGGTGTGCTGTTTCGTTTTCTAAGTCACTGTAAATGTCTTCAACAAATGTCAAGGGACAAGCAGAATGAGAATAATAGGATGCACAGATCTCTAGGGTCTGTTTATAATGCTAATAATATGCTGCTCATGTTATGTTACAGGGCAATGTGGTGGGGAGTTACTGTAATGAATGCAAGACTGGGACCTTTGCTCTGCGTGCTGACAATCCGCTGGGCTGCACCCCATGTTTCTGTTCTGGAGTATCACAGCTTTGCACAGAAACAGATGGCTACGTTCGTATTCCTGTGAGTTACAAAGATGGGGTTTTTAATCTTTTTTCAGTTCTGCTGCTGTAATGGTACTTCACATGACTAGTGACACCAAATATTATAAAGAGACTAACTGACAGTATTATTCATTAACCTTTCTTTATATAGTACCTAATCTCTATTCAGCACTTACAGAATACTCATCGTTCCCTGCCCCAGTGAAACTTAGAATCTAAGGTTACCTATAACACCTATACCCAGGTTCCTTAGCACATAGTCTGCAGCATTTTCCAGTACTTTGCACAACACTTCTTCAAAACTATTTATCATCCCGTGTGCTGTAGGCTTAATAGCAAAAACCCTTTCTTGTATGTATAGAGGCTGCCATACAGCATCCCAAAGAGTTTTGGGCTTAGTTTGAATAACAATTATGATAAGTCATAAAGAATACATTAAATGTATCAATTCAAGGGGTCTTGTAAACCAGCCAATGGCAATGATTTGTTGAACTGATATGGAAGTCTGATTAACAGTATGCATCCTCCTCCCTTTACACTTTGTTTTGACTGTTTTGTTAGCAGTAGTCTATTATGCAGGGGGATCATCTGTGCACTGGTACTTTACTTATCTATCTAGCTCACAAGGACCAAACATAGTTTCAGATACTCTTGATTTGTTAGTGAAAAGTATTGCCCATATTATTATTGCTGTTCTACTTGCTTAGTGAAACCTTGATAGATTTGTTAAATTATTTTTTTTTCTGACAGATTTCCTTGATCCCAGACCAGCCGCTGCTTCATGTTGTGTCTCTAAGTAATCAGGATGGAACTACAGATGGGGTATTTTCAGAGTTCCCTGAGATGTTACTCGATGCAGGCATGGTTCAACAGCGTCTGAATTCAGAAGCATTTTACTGGCAGTTATCTGATCAGTTCCTGGGCAATAAGGTGAGAGGTTTTGCATGGAGACAATGGTATATCAGGAGGCTTTAACATATAAAAATGATTGTTTATTTATTTTTAGAGTGTGTAATCCTCTTTCAATATTTAGCTTTTTTCCATAACGTTGCTGTTTGTGTCTTCAGGATTTGCACCTCACTACCTCATTATTTGGTGTGTTAAGTATCTAATTTTACTGTATTCTTGAGGGGCAGGCAGCAGGTAGAACATGGTTGTTCCCTTGGGCCTGTCCTAGTTTCTGTTCCATTTAAGACTTGGAGAACACTACCCAACTTCCTACTCACTGCATCATAAAAGACAATCACATTTGTTTGACATTATCTGTCCTTTGTAAAACCATGCTGATTACTGCACATCTGTAATTGCCATATTTAGACTGGAAATCTATTTTACATTTTGTAATTCAATCAGCTTTCCTTCAGTTTATTGGTACCTTACCAAATAAAAGGGTGTCTGAAAACATCATAGATAATGGCCTTTCTAAACTGAACTTATGGGTGTCTTCTGTATTGTCCAAGATCTTTATTCACATTAAATCTGCTTGTACCATATCTTGTGTCAGCCATGGACACTTTTTAGCTAAGCTTTCTGTATCACTACAGTTCTCCTTACAATATTTAATGACACAGCTCCAACTTAAGTTTTTTCCTTCTTTTCTTGACTTTAGATGATGAGTTACGGAGGTTGGCTGACATATGTTATTACATATTATGCTGTGGGGGATTCCGGTATATCTGACTTTGAGCCACACATTTTAATGAAGGGTGGTCGTTTTAGCAAGCTAGTCATCTATGCAGACATCCCTCCGCCTGCAAACAGACTTAGAAGTGAGATTCAGATTAGCCTGACAGAGGTAAGAATCATTATTTGTCATATTTATACCATGAAGCCACCATGACTTTGTTTCCTTTCTAGCAATAAATATGCTTGTGCATCTGCCTAAGTATCAAACATGACACCTATTGTGTAAACTGATTATAGCGGAATATGCTTGAAATCAATGTGAAATTAAGATTATTAGTGTCTTATTTGTACTGTGAAATATGTATTTGTAGTTAAACTGTATTTGTATGTAAAATTTGTATAAGGCTATATTTATTATTGTGCTTCACATACAGAATAATGAGATGTGAAACCACTGGTCGTTTCCAATCGGCTTAGCACCCCCTCCAGTTCTAAGGGTGTTAATACCGATTATTGCTGTTCATGTGTCAGAATGGCTGGTGGTAATGTTTGTAAGGAGCCTGTGTGCTGTGTAACCACTCAAACATACTGAGGCTAGACACAAACTGTGTGTTTAAGCTTAAGACCTTAACTAAAATGTAAAGCAGGCAGAAAACAAGTCTTGGTTCAATCACAAGGCGATGATGGACAGCAAGCAAACAGAGTCTGAAAAAGGCACAAGGTCGGGGATGGTGTCAGAAAAGTGGAAATCCAGTAACAGGCCAGGGGTCAGAAACCAGGGAATCAGAACCAGAGGAACAAGCAGAGGACAGGAACTCGGTACAGAAAATTGGATGGCTTGGTAGAAGAAAGGGCTAATGACTGAGCTTGGATTTTGGAGGAGGCAGGCTTATATAGCCCCTTAATTGGTTATTGCCTGCAACTGGATTGTAGACAGTTAACAGGAAACACAGACAGGGAGAAGTCATTCACTCTGACTACAGCATGAGGCCCACCCAAGGCAATGCAAGGGATACCTGGGAAGAAGAAAAAACTGCTCCTCGGGGCACTTGTGGTGTGTCTGCCAAACTGGCACCCACCAGTGGTGTCATGTTTTGTTCTCTGTTATGATTCTCTGTTTTGTTCTCCCTCCTGATTCAGATGATCATTTGCTGTCCTTTGTACAGGTATGTAGTGCAGTCACAACTTACAAAGAGGCTGAACTATTAGGGACAGGAGTTCTTGATAAATGCAAAAAGTTTTATTTACCTAGTAGCTCAACATCTTGCATCCAAATGTGCTCTGTGCATATCCATATAGTTGCATTAGATGGTTAAATAAAACAAGGCCAATCAGTCCTTCTGCCTTCCATTGCAAATTAATCACTGCTGTGGTTATTGACAAGGCGCTGTGTGAACCTTGGTGCTACCATCACCTCCTGACCAGGCAGCAGCTCCAGGGCCCCTTTAATGCCTTGCATCAAAAGACACATCACACTTGAGGCTAAAGAATTGGGCGCAGACTTAATTCACGTGCCAAACACCGGAAATGATGCAGACTGACTGCAGAAATATTTAGCGCAACTGCATCCGATTTGTGATGAAGTATACATGTACTTGCATCCATTTTGTGCTTGATGCGGTACAGTTGAGTCAGACATAGTGCAATTGCATCTGATTCAATGTTTTTATTGCACCTGCATTTACACATGAATTCTGGGAAAAACTGGCGCATTGTGGAAAAAAAACTGCGTCTGTGTAAGTGACTGCACCCTAAATAAATGCTTTTTACTAGCGCCCAGGTTATTCAACTATATGTAGTGTGCTTCTTTTTGCAAAATGTATACTGATCTTCTGATCTGTTGATATCTAAGGCAAATGTCAGTGCCTAAGGCAGGCAGTATGTAAAATCCCTCTCAACCAAGGAAAATGTTAGCTTTGCCCACAGAAGTATGACTAATCGTTCTCTTTTCCCTGGGCAGAATAATTGGAAGTACTTCAATGCTGTATCTGACCGGTCAGTCTCAAGATCAGATTTCATGTCTGTTTTAGAGAATGTTGATTACATTCTTATAAAGGCATCCTATGGCTATGGATTGCACCAAAGCAGGTAATACTATGTATACAATGACATTATTTATATTTAAAGAATAGTACTGTATTACTATATTTGTATAATTTCGATAAAAAGGCTGCAAATTTAGACTATTCTGCTCCATAGGAATCTCAGCTTAACTTCATTTAGCCTCAAATGATTAATTATTTTATTTTTTAAATATCTTAAGAATCGCGAACATATCGATGGATATTGCTGTAGAGGCATCAGAAATGCATTCTGGTCGGGAAGTTGCCCATCTCATAGAGATATGTGAATGTCCCCTTGGATATACAGGACTTTCCTGCCAGGTAATGCCAGAGATTCATTTACTTTCACATACAAATGAGAAAAAAAGAAGGCAGTTTTATATCCCTCTCCTGTTTCCTGAATGTGTCTAGGACTGCGCCCCGGGGTATTACAAAGAGAAACCGATGGAGACCAGTGTGCGAGGCTCACAATCATTGATTGCCCGCTGTGTACCGTGCCAGTGCAACAACCACAGTGAGATTTGTGATCCAGACACCGGGAAGTGCCAGGTATGTGTACATTATATCACTCCATGTTTTCAACATTAATTTTTTATTTTATATGGGGTCATTAAATGGGCACTATGCCTTGAAATGAATGAATAGTGGTAGTTAGACAGTAGTATTCTGAAGGGCTTTATAATCCCTTTTATTCTATTCTTTGTGGGTTTTAGATGATTTAACTTTTGGTTATGCAGCTCCAGTTTGGAATTACAAACATCATCTGGTTGCTAGCATCTCCCCTTACCCTATAGCAGCTAGGCAGTGGTTTGAATGAATAACTAAAAGATGCATGTCTGAATAGAAATGTACATTTTAAAACATTCATAACATGAATAATGTGCTTTTCTTATTGGTTTTGTGGTCAGTGACCCAGAAAAAAACAGAAAGCATATAAAGTTTAGGGTGGAAAGGGATGGAATAGAAAAATAGAAAGTTCAAAACTCAAATAAAATTGTCTTTGAATACAAGTTCATTTCAAGGCAAACCATCCCTTTAAAAATATTAGTCTTTTATGAACTTAATAATGTGGCCACCCACTGAGTTTTTCTTTCCCTACTTAATATGACCTCTGTGTCAATTGAGTTTGGCATGCCTGCTCTAAAGGAAATAAATGGGGATATGCACTGGAACCAGAGGAATAACTAACAAAGAGCAGACTCCTGGTGGGGGGGGGGGGGTCCAGTGGGAGAGAGGTCCTGGTAAAGAATTGCAGTAAGATTATATTATATATTGCATGGGTACTGAGAGTAGCATTCCTCAAAGGCATGCACAGGGTGGATGCTGGGGGATACAGAAACCTATAGTTATGTATCTGACTTCAACTCCCAGTGTTAATTATCAATCACTGTTATTTTCAGTTTATCAGTGCAGTAAAAGGCAGCTTCATTCCGTTTTATCATTCTCCATGTTTTCCCTACCTTATCACCATTTATATTCATCAGTCCCTTTCTGTATAGTGAATTCTGATTTCTTTCATCTGACAGGACTGCAGAGATAATACAGATGGGCATCACTGCCATGTATGTGCTTCTGGCTTTTATGGCAGAGTCACTGGAACAATTGCAGATTGCTCTCTGTGCGCTTGTCCTAAAGGCAACACCCAAAGGTAAAGGCTACAAACACTGCCAGGTCTGTACTCTCACTGCACTGTTACTATAGGCAAGTTCCATTTCAGCAAGGTTTAGGCTGGGGCCACAGAGGGCTCACTCTCTGATCAGCTGTTCTGTTGGCCTCTGCCCACTCCTGTGTCTGCGCTTACAGAAACTGGTGGGCCTGGGTGCAGATACACAAAGCGGATTTTGTCACAAAACAGCTTTTCCACTCTGAAATCCACTCTGGCAATACATTGCCAGTGGGTGCAGATACAGGAGCGGGCAGAGGCTGGGCGGATCAATTTATGCACAGCCTGGCCATGTGGCACTAGCCTTATGTGATACCAATCATTGAGATATGCTCACAAAATGAATGGTGCTTTCTTTAGAAATTACAGAACTATTTTCACATACTTGTCTGGGCTGAAACACCCATGCAGACACATTGGGTATATTTTTCAATGACCATTTCACATGGACACCTTTGCGGTTTGTTTAAACACTTGGCTTAAATACATTACATTTGAAAATAGACTAGTTTTTCCTCTTTGTATAACTTTCATGACATTATGCAATATAATTATATTACTACTTCAGGGATTTCCTTAGATGAAAAGTTGCTAAATCTGCAAAGAGAAGCACAGCTCTTTCTCCCATAATCATCCATGTCATTTTACAAATCCCTTACCCTGGCAGTTATTTCCACATGTGATAATAATCTCCTAAAGGCCCAACATTAGCAGAGAAAGGTAACTGCAAAGACAGAACAAAGACCCTGCATTTATCTAAAATTTGTGGTTTACTTACGACCTAAACTGAGAGAGCATAAGAAAAAAATCTATAGGTAGCAATAAATGCACTAGGTGCATTTAGGCAACAGTTTTTCTTTAATATTTAACATTGATATGGTGTTCAGAAATTATCCTCCCTTAGTGAACAAAACGCAATGGTATATTTGTAGTTAGCTGCATGCTTTGGTTACACAGGTACCCCGTACTGTACATAAAACACATAAATTGCTTTACATGACTGATATACCAATACTCTGTACTCACAGCACAAAGGCTGATTTACACATTTACACAACACATCCTTCTCTTTTAGTCAGCACACTGATATGGGTATTTTTATACACAAAAGCAAGAGAGTAAGATGCTATGATATTTATGTTAGCATGTATGTAGGGAGTGTTTACATTTCAAAATTTTTTTGCCCCTTAGTTTTAGCCCAACCTGTGTGCTTGAAGGAATTAGTGATTTCCGCTGCGATGCCTGCCTCCCAGGTTATGAAGGGCAGTACTGTGAACGGTAAGAACTCTTCATCTTTGGGCAAAGAGGAACAAATAAGGAATTAGACTAACCCACAACCATCTATATCCTTCAACTTTACCTTTCTGGCTCGCTACTTAGTATTGGATTTGTCCTAGCAGAGAAAGTATGGCCTCTGTGTTTGACTGCTGGTTAATGATATGCACTTGAGGATGAGACCCAAAGAAAGCAAGCTTTTTTCACAAAGCATAAGTAACATATTGTAGTCCACACTGGGCTTCCCTGTTTTTCTGTCCTGCTATTCAGCTACAGTTTATGCCGTGTATCACTGCTGTCCAATAGTTTCCATATAGTGGGACAATTTTTTGGAAATTCTGCATGTTCTCTGGGGGTCTCAAATTATAAGAAAATGATGATGGCATCCAAGGGACAAGTAAAAGTCTGGCCATAAAAATCTCTATCCACATCTAGCGCACAGGCCTCCAGTTGCACAGCCCTCCATCCCTCACATATAGCCATTTCTTGTTATAATCCCTTCTGTAGATTATAGACAATGATTTTAAGTATTCTCTAGTTATAAAATAATAATTCAAATGAAAAGTGATAATTCACTTAATTTTATTGCACAAATTCATGACAACAAATCCAGTTTATGACTGGTCAAACAATATATACCTCATCTATGGCCTTAACTAGTGTATTCCCAGTTTTTGCACAGCACATTTATAGATTGTTTTGGAATATCTAGGTGCTCCCTCGGTTATTATGGAAATCCCAATGAACCAGGTGGCACCTGCCAGAAGTGTGACTGCAACTTTAGTGGGTCACTGAATAATGACTGTGATGGAATGACTGGCCAATGTTCTTGCAAGCCAGGAGTTACAGGGCGCCTTTGTGACACTTGTGAAATAAGACACATTCTTCTGGACCAAGAATGCATATGTAAGACTTCTCTTTCTCTCTTTACTGTTATTTTCTGTCTCTGTACAAATTATAATAAAATAGAACCAGTGTTTTCTGCCTATATTGCCCATCATGCTCAGGTTAATACTAAAGGGCAGATTTATCAAAATGTGAGTTCAGAGCTGTATACATAAAAACTCACACAGGTTCTATTCATTCTTACTGGATTTTAAAAAGTGTACCTATCAATGGGTAAAAGTTAGAACTCACTTTTGATAAATACATTTCTTAAAACCCCATAGGAATGAATAGAACGTGGATGAGTTTTTATATATTCAGCTCTGAACTAACATTTTGATAAATCTGCCCTTAAGGTTTGGCTAAACTTGGCAGTAGACAGCACTGAGACTGCCGATCACATAGGACCTTGCAAGGACATTAGCTTGCACTGCTCACCAGTGAGACTGAACGTAAAGCTACCAAAGGGCTGCAATCCTTATACAAGCAGGTCTGCAGGGGTCTGCATTTATAACTGTAACATTTACAAGTCTGGAAGTGAAACCCTAACACGTATATTGTCTGTCTTACAGAAAAATCTGTAATCTTCAAACTGCTACCAAATAACTGTATGTTTGTAAATAGCTATGGTGCCCTGTGATAACAAATGTAAACTTTAGCGAAAACCCAAACAGGAACCGGATCAAATTTAGTCCTCGCAAAACAGATTATATCACTTTGTTAGAACATTAACTGAATGATTGTATACTTTAACCTTAGAATCTTGACCTGTACAAAACAACTCCTTTTTCTCCCATTGCAAGTATATTATTTGCAAAGAAAAATGTTAGGAAGATAACTAGTAAAATATTTGATAATGAATTTAAAAAGCACTAAGCAAAATACCAAATGAATATAATACATGTTTAAATACAGGTACAGGTATTGGACCCCTTATCCGGAAACCCGTTATCCAGAAAGCTCTGAATTACGGAATGCCCGTCTCCCATAGACTCCATTTTAATCAAATAATTCAGAATTTTAAAACTGATTTCCTTTTTCTATGTAGAAATAAAACAAAACCTTGTAATTGATTCCAACTAAGATATAATTAATCCTTATTGGATGCAAAACAATCCTATTGGGTTTAATTAATGTTTTATTGATTTTTTTAGTAGACTTAAGGTATTGAGATCCAAATTACGGAAAGACCCCTTATCCGGAATACCCTTGGTCCTGAGCATTCTGGATAATGGGTCCTATACCTGTACTAAAATTCTATTACACTTGTAATGATCAAACAATACAGTTTAGCAGATTTTTTTATTGTAATTACAGTTCTCCAACCTCTGATATTAGTGCTAGGCATTGATTACTTATTGCTCTGTTCCTAGCTTGTGATGATGATTGCACAGGACCACTGCTGGATGATCTGGATAGCTTGCATATGGCTATGCACTCTGTTAACCTCACAGGGATCATCCCAGTGCCATATGGTATCCTATCACAACTGGAAAATGTCACACAAGATTTACAGGTAGGTAAATGCAGGTACAGGAGTGTACAATACTCTGTAAGGTGTTATGTAAGATGTAATTTGAGGATTTTTAGGCTACACTGTAACATTGAATAATCGCTATGTTCACACATGGGGAAGGAGGAAGATTACATAGATTTGCAGGGTTTTGTTATTTGGGCATACTGGGTGTTGTCAGGGCCAGTCTTTAAGTACAGGGCCCAATTTAGACCCTTTAATTGGATCTCCTATGGTTACCAGAAAATCCAGGGACACACCAACAAATGGTGGCACACTTAGCATTCTTCCACCCCTGACAAATCACTCCCCATTATCCAGAAAGTATAACTCCAGAACTAATTTCCACCACCTTAATGTTGTATTTTTCTAGTTTGATTTTGTCTTCCTATAGCTACAGCCCTCTGTATCTATGTGTTCCTTTTCTGTTCACCATTTTCTCTCCTGTTTTCGACAGTTCCAGAGTTTTTACTTCTCTGCTCTTACTTTCCCTGTGTTCTTCTTTTCTTTTCTCTTAATTTGTGTATTCTTCTTCCACTCCTTCCCAATCCTCATTTTTGTTTCTTTCGTTTTTTCACTTCTAACTTAGGTCCTAACACTAAAAAACATAATAGAGCAACTTGGACAATACACAATCCCATCTCTATCCTTTTCCCCTATGTGCCCTTTCTACCTTTACATCTGTTCACTTCCTTGCTGTGCTTTCCTCTACTCATTCCTCCCCTCTCCATTTCGTATGTCTCTCCTTAAACTCTCATCCTATTCTCTTTTTTCTGCTCATTTCTCACCACCCAATACCACTATTCATCCTCCAAACCATCTACCCCCTCCTTCACCTATTTCTTACCTCCTTTGCTGCTGCCCTCTTTGTTATGTTGTCCAGGGTTTCATCAGAAAGAAATTGTGTCATTCTGCTAAAACCTTTTTTGAAAAGGGAGAAGTGTGGAGGCCTGTGCAACCAACAGTATGTATATGCATTGATTTGGAATGAGTGCTGGTTTTGAGCAGGACGCTGGGCATGTTGACCAGGATCGTCCCATATCACCCCAATCAGTATTGTATTGCACCGTGATCCAACATTGATCTGATCAGCCTGCTCTGAACCAGCACTCTTTACACAAGGTTTAAGCAGAATGGCACAATGTTTTTCAGTATTGTATGTATTATATTTTGCAGGGGCACCCACTGCCCTAAGGTCACCCTGGATATCTCTTAAGAGCTAAAGAACTACAAGTACTAGACACTACAAACAAAATACCAAATAATTTAAAATTCAAGAAAAGACTATCAAGTAGTATGCTAAATGTAGCAATTTTTATTTCATCTGGAAATTATTTTTTTAAATTTGGATCAGAAAATGTCATCTGGCTTGATGACACAGCATAAAATGTAATTAAATTTGGTAGAAATGTTTTAGATAATAAAATCCAGATGGAACAAAGTGGAAGGGAAGGAACTGCATTTGCTGGCAAATTAATGCTACAACATTAATTACCAAGCAGATATTGCAAGGAGTGTTCTTTTCTCTGTTTAAATTAAGGATGTTTGGTGGGGGGGGGGGGGGGGTGTCCCAGAACTGAAAGCAGCTGCAAGGAAATATTATTTTAATAAGCAATTAAGTTTGTTGTTGGATAAAAAAATGTTAAATGTTCAACACAAGGGTTGTCTGAAAAGGAAAAAATTAGGTATATAAGTTCTTATAGGATGTTAAAAAACTTGGTGCCCTGTGTAGATAAAGCAAGCATTACTATAATGTTCTTTTCAAATCTTTTCAGGGGATCTTTATCAACTCAAGTAATTTCTGGTTTGTGTGATAGGCAGCAATGCTTATATACCATCTGCTTATGTATGAAAAAGGAGATGGTGAAATGTAATAGTATGTCTTAGAGAGGAAGGAAGAAAATCAAACTACAGTTGAGCATTGTCTGACTTATGAAAGATAAATATTGTTACCTACAAAGGCACCCATAGATCAAAAGATACAGATATCAAAAAACCACTAGGCAATGCCATTTACTTATATATTTTATATTTTGATATAAAGTTGGTGATCTTTGATTTTTATATCACCTCCCATTGGGGCTCAAGCTTCCCTTACACTTCCAATGCCCTCCTCCTCTCTAAGTGTAAATATTATTGCAAATGTGTCACATTTCTTCCCACCTCTTTCCAACAGAAGTGTGCCATTTTGTCATAAATCTTACAGTTTACAGCTATATACTTACAGCTATATAAATACAGGTATGGGACCTGTTATCCAGAATGCTCGGGACCTGGGGTTTTCCATATAATGGACCTTTCTATTATTATATCACTTGTCCCCCCTATGTGTAATTTTGTATTCTGTAAGATTGTACAGCGCTGCGTACCCTTGTGGCGCTTTATAAATAAAGTTATACATACATACATACAAGGCACTGTTTTATGATTACAGAGAAAAAGGAAATCATTTAAAAAAATCATTAGATTAAAATGGAGTCTATGGGAGACAGCCTTTCCATAATGCAGAACTTTCTAGATAAAGGGTTTATGGATAACGGGTCCAATATCTGTATCAGCTAAATATTTGGCAGATAAGGTTTATTACAGTTTTAGCAATTTACTGATAGAACATTGAAACTAAGTGATTGTTATTATGTAATTATGTATAATAAAGGTAACATATTTGAGATATGTTGTCACTTTTTGTCTGATTTATGAGCAGAATTTTTTTTCTTTAAGGATTCTGTATCCAGAAGAGCCAACACAACTCTCATAGAGAAGGCAACAAAGCAACTGTCAAAGATGTCTGAAACCACAGATGAACTGCAGCTACGAGTGAGTAAACTCAGTGTTAGCCCCGTAATAGCACAAGGGACTTGAGGTAACTGACATATTTAAAAGTTACAGTCAGAACTCTGAGATGCACACTTAGGCCTAGAGGAAAAAGGAAGGATTTATATATCTGAACAAATTAAAATTGGATCTTTTTGTTTCTTGAGATTTCTAAATATTAACTTTATTGTAGCATGCATGTGGCAAATATGAGACTAAATATTACAAATTGCCACTTATAGGCTCATTATCCTTCAGCAGAATTGTCATGTCCCAAAAATCTGTGAAAATAGAATATAGATCAGGGGTCCCCAACATTTCTTACTTGTGAGCCACAGTCAAATGCAAAAAGACTTAGAGAGTTACACAAGTATCATACAAGTTCATGGAGGTGCCAAATAAGGGCTAAGATTGGCTATTAGGTAGGCCACGTGTGTGGCCACTTTAAGTTATGTTATAACACAGTGCTGTCCAACTTCTGTTGTACCGAGGGCCGGAATTTTTCCAATCTACGTGGTGGAGGGCCGATAATGGAAGCCAGTTTTGACCACTCCCCTTTTTGAAACCGCACCCACTTGAAACCACACCCATGTTATCACATGACCATACCCATATTAATGGTTGTAGTACAGCAAAAACCTGCCATACTCTGCCTGCCCTACCCTGCCTGTGTGTGCCATACTCTGCCTTCCCTACCCTGCCTGTGTGTGCCATACTCTGCCTTCCCTACCCTGCCTGTGTGCCATACTTTCACTGTGTGTGCCATTCTTGGCTGGTCTGTGCCATACTTGGTCTGTGTGTGCCATACTCTGCCTGCCATACCCTTCCTTTGTGTGCCATACTCTGCCTTCCCTACCCTGCCTGTGTGTGCCATACTCTGCCTTCCCTACCCTGCCTGTGTGTGCCATACTCTGCCTTCCCTACCCTGCCTGTGTGCCATACTTTCACTGTGTTTGCCATTCTTGGCTGGTTTGTGCCATACTTGGCCTGTGTGTGCCATACTCTGCCTGTGTGTGCCATACTCTGCTTGCCCTATGATGCCTGTGTGTATGGCACACACAGGCAGCCTACAGTGACACAATGCTGGCACTGCTCCTACAGTCTGCACAATAACTATATATTAAAAAAACTTTTTAATTGCAGTACCACCTCAGTATATGTTCTTTTTGTAGTGTGCAGGGATTATTTGTGGGTTTCTACTGCTCCTGAGGTGTGAACAGGGGAACAATGGGGGTGATTACAGCCTGAGCCTGAGGTGTGAACAATGCAGGGGGTGAACAATACAGAGATTAAAAGGTGTGAACAGCACAGGGGATTACATATTTAAACAATACAGAGGGATTACAGCCTGAATCTGAGGTGAGAACCATGCAAGGGGGGGCAGTTAATCTCAGTACTGATACCATTTAAATCTTACACAAGAGTAAGCCATCAAAGCAGCCAGACAGGTGGGGGGCCATACAGAGGGGGGTCGCGGGCCGCATGCGGCCCGCGGGCCGCCAGTTGGACAGCACTGTTATAACAGATTAGCTAACTCACAGCAAATAAATGTAGTGGGTATTTTATCTTAGTGACTGCTAACTAGCTAATAGAATGGTACAGTCCTATTACTTTATAAGTAGGGGGTTTATTATCCCAAAACTCATCCCATTATGTTTAGCTGCCCCTGTACTCCTGTTATGCAATATGCAATGGTTACTATAAAACAGAACTGAACAACAAGCAATTTAAGATAACATCAGTTCCACAGGCATTAAAACTTTAGATAAGTGTTACAAGTATGTTCTTTACTATTTAGCAATGTGTATATGTATGATACTGGATGTATGGTGCATAAAAAAATTGCCATGTTACCATTTTTTTTTGTTTAAGATGGCACAAATGACCAGCCATGGAGAAGCAGTGAACAATTCAACCATCAGAACCCTGAATAAAACTCAAGAACTGGTGGCGTTCATTGAAAAAATGCATGAAACCATTAAAGGTAACTTTATGTGGGTACAGTTGGTCAGTGAGATTTTCCTCTGTTGGCATCTTCCATGTTACTTAATAGTATTCCCCTTGTTTCCACTTCTATTAGCTGGAGGAAGTTATTATGCTCATTATATCATAACCCCTTATATGGGCTTGGAGGTAATGTGCCTGAAGAATATTAAATCAGAGAGTCTCTGTAACCTGACTTACTTTTGGAGGCAAAGTCACTAGCAGCTTACTGCATGATGTTCTTTTAGAAGCAGACCTTAGATTAGAATGTCACAGGGGATAATAATGAAGTTGTTCAATTAAATCAGCCAAAACCTGACATAAGAACCATTGCCACAAGCAACAAAAAAGGTTCAGGGAATAGGAGTAAAGTTTTATGGCTCACACCCTTGGACTTTTAGCTGCTGTTGATCTATAGATCCACACCGACTGAACTGAAGTGAAGGTGGTATGTATATACTAATGATTTGCGGATATGTTTTGTAGGTTGCTTATAGAGCATGTTGCTAGGATTCTGAAAATTACAGTGCCCAACTGCATCTGAAGTTTATTAGAAAAAGCAATAACATATCCACTAATTATTAATAACAATGAATATGCTCCCACTGTTTCTATAAAATTGTATTTTTATACTTTAGTAGAATTTCTTTTGTTTGCAGGCTATAGTTATCACTGAAATATATTTTTTCCATTTTTAGTCTTGGTTGAAGTGGCAGAAAGTTTAAATGACACAATGGCCAATGACACTCAGCTATCTAACAGCACACTGCTGAATTACCAAGACGATGTTTCATCTATGCTCGGGCATATGACTTCAAAATCATTTAAGGATCAACAACTAATTGCTACTGAACATCTCAAGTAAGGACTCGTTGATAATATTTCATTTTGCTAAAAGGCAATAATTACCTTACATATAGTAGGTTTTTATGTAGAATATATACTCCTAAGGGTTGTTATGCCACAGAATGGCTGTAGGTTGCTTTTAGAAACACAAAACCTTATTTATATTTAAATCACCCAGGAAGCATTACGGCTGACTTTGCTGTGTAAAGTAAAAAAATTAGGCTTTTATTTTCTTGCCTCTATGTTTTAGAGCAGGTTGTGAAATTAGAGCTCACCACACTAAAATTCGCCCACTGTCTATTCATTCCTATGGGATTTTTAAAAGGGTATTTATCAGATGGTGATAAATATGCTTCTAAAAATCCCATAGGAATAAATAGGAGTGGGTGGTTTTTACTGTGGTGAGCTTTAATTTCACAAGTTAATAAATCTGCCCCATTGTGTGAAAAACAAAAATGTGCCAGTGCATCATACTCGGAATACAGAAGGAGTTTGCTAATTTATTGAGAAATTCCTCCAAAACTCTACTAGTCTCGCCTATCACTTTCTGTTGCATTCTTTGCCTGAGCTCCAATAAAGGGGCTATTTTTTAGCCCAGAGTGAAACCAGCGCCATATATTATTCTTGACTGTCTACAAGAGTAGGGGGCTTTAAAATTATGCTATGTGTCTTCTTTAAGATTAACAAGCAGAGACTAATTTTTGCAGATTGTTATATTGTTGAAGATCCACTAGTTACAAAAGTAGATGACCAAATTACAATCTTGTAACCGAATAGATCTGGGCCAGTGAATTATTATGAAAGAGCAGCCCCTTCCATATCCTGGTTGGCCAGTGAATACATGTACATTCAATATCAGTCACTGGCCAACGCTATTTTCTTATCAGAAAATGCTTCATTTAGGTGGAGAATGGACAAATAAATGCACGTGTCCAGCTTTAGACCTGAACACTGTATTTGGAACACTTGGGGGCACATTTACTAAGCCTCGAACGGCCCGAATGCGTCCGATTGCGTTTTTTTCGTAATGATCGGTATTTTGCGATTTTTTCGGAAAAATGTCGCGACTTTTTCGTTACTAATACGATTTGTGCGAAAAAACGCGAGTTTTTCGTAGCCATTCCGAAAGTTGCGCAAAATCTGCCGATTTTTCGTAGCGTTAAAACTTGCGCAAAAAGTTGTGCTTTTTTGTAGCGTTAAAACTTGCGCGAAACGTCGCACCTTTTAAGTTTTAACGCTACGAAAAAGGCGCAACTTTTCGTGCAAGTTTTAACGCTACGAAAAAATCGGGCGATTTTGCGCAACTTTCGGAATGGCTACGAAAAACTCGCGTTTTTTCGTGCAAATCGTATTGGTAACGAAAAAGTCGCGACAATTTCCGAAAAGTCGTAAGGACGCCGAAAAAAATCGCAAAAAACACGAAAAAGTCGCAAAATGTTCGTTTTTAAGTCGGAATTTTTCCAATTCGGTTCAGATTCGTGTCTTAGTAAATGTGCCCTGTAGTATTACTGTGTGTTTTTTAATATTTCTGTCTAGTAAAAAAAATACATTTAACTGCTGCAAAAAAAACATGTTTGTATCTAGTAACCAACTGCAACCAAATTCAGGTAGCATCTACTAGTCACTTGTTTGAAAGCAGATTGTTTGCCGTGTGCCCCTAGTCTTGTTGCAATTGTCTATTTTACATTGGGTGGGGTTGCAGTCTTGCCTGCTGTGCTGAGATTTTTCCTTTTTTTATTGTTTGAATAAATGAGTTATTTTCACAACTAGTTATATTTTTTAAAATTCATTACTTGTAAGTAGAAGCCATTTATCAAAATAAATAATCGCATTAAAAGCATGATAAACAAGTTGCCACTGACATCAGTCATTATTAGTCTAGTCAGCTTGGGCTGCCATGTTTTATTTTTTCTAAGGACCTCAGCTGTCAGTAGCTGCCTAAAATTGTGTTTTAGTAACAGGTTTTGTCGAAAGGATACCCATCCAGAACTAGCACTATATGACTACCTGAATAGTACTGATGATACGCCCCCATGGTGTAACATAATCTCACTTTTCTGAAAAATTACTTGAATTGACTTCCTCTTGTGCATTTCCCAGAGCATCGGAAGGATTACTGAGTAAAGTTCAAAAAGATTTTGGGAAGCCACATCAAGATCTAAGAAAGATAAAAAACAGCCTTCAAGCTACTCTAGAGAAACACACCAGAAATTTACAGAGCGCCAGAGATATCCTGCTGGAAGCTTCTACAAACACCAACAGCACCAACCATCTGCTTGTTTCTGTTCAGAAGAACCTGGCTGATTATAATGTAAGCTGTGGATGGGGAATGCTAGGATAACAGAGCTCATTTGCAATGCTCCGAGAATACTAACGCATCAGTACCCGCATTTCTAGTCCTTTATTGACATGAAATAATTCAGTGGCTAACATAATGATGTCTTAATATGGCCATAAATGGGAAGATTTTAGTTTCTGCAGCTTATCTACCATCTATCTATCATGTATGGGGTACTCAGGCGGGTCTACCTGGCCGATATCCGGACACAAATCACCCAGATATCGATCAGAAGGGTTTATTGGACATAAGGCCAAACTATTGGATCAGGCCACCAGAGCAAGGACCACGATAACAAGCCGATGCAGAAATCATCATATGATGTCCTGTATCCCCGTCATTTTGATCCGATCTTAGGACGGAACAATGGGATCAGTACAATATCACCCACCTCTTTGTGGGCATATCCTGGAAAGATCTGCAATTGGATCTTTCAGTGTAATACCCTTCTAGTTCCCTTCATTTCAGTAATATGCCTATAATTAAATAAAATCCTTTAGTGTTTATAATGTCAATTAGGATCAGTGGCATAACTAGATATTACTGGCTCCCCTCAGCATACTCAATTTAAGGACCCAAAACATTGGTACGTTGACCTTTTCTGCCAAGATATGTTTAAATTAAAGAATATATAATATTTTTATTTAAATTAATTAGGGCCTTACTGGGCCGCCTACACTCCTGGGCCCCCCTTAACTACAGGGTTTGCTTGCTCTGTACTTCCTCCCCTGAGTAGGATTATTTTCGCAAACTCTGGGATCACAATTCCTTTGAGAAAAAGTAAAATCTAATTATTTCAAAGTACATTGTTTTTTTATTTTTATGTGGCAAAAGCTGATGGGAATGTCTTTACCGTATTTTTTTTGTTTATTGCCTTGTGCAGGTAAAATCTTTAAATCTTGAAGAAAACAAGAACCGTTCAATGCTCTTGGTAGAGGAGGGTCTGTGCCTTGTGGATGATGCTGTTCTGCTCGCAGAGGACACTATTAATGCAACATCTGTATGTATCACAGTATCCTTCCCTGGATAGGATCCAAAAAACATAGGTTAAGCCCAAATCAGCATAGGAACCATTCCTTATTAGCATAGATGTTAGTATATTTCTACTATTTAAAATTGTTTTTCAGCACTTTATGTGATATATCCATATGGAAATGATTTAGTAGAGTGCTTCCTCAGCTTAACTTAAACACCTCAAGCATGCTGTGTGTCAGTAGCATATTGCAAAAAGGTTGTTATTCAAATAATTGTTTTCTATGCAGCTGTTGTTCTGATGCTTTTAGTGGCAGAAAGTAACCGTCAATGAACTAACTTTATTACAATGAATAAATCTGTCCTATAATGCTAGGGCAGCCATTGTGTTACACAAACAGGGAAGCATCGGAGAGCAGGAGAGCTGCAGTACATAAAAAACATAAAACTATAAATGTAGCATAAAAAGAACATTTTGTAAACTTTATTAGTTCTAATTACTTGCTAGACAAAACACTTTTTCAACCCACTGAGCTAAAATCCTTGTTATGCTCATTGTTTAGGTTTTGGAGGCTCACCAAGAAGAGCTGATTCTGTGGAATACAAAGTTAAGGCATCATGTGGATCATCTGGTTATGCAGATGGCTAAAAGGGATGCACTTGAACTGGTCTATAAAGCAGAAGACCATGCAGCCGATCTCATGAAAATTTCGGAATCAATGAACAGGTAAGGGTTAAATATAGATCTAAGGTTGGATTTGTGTGGCCTTCATAGGCAGGGGCAGCAATTGTATTTGTTCCAGATGGGCTTATATGTGTGGTGTTCTGTTTATTTGTTACTCCCTTAAATAATCATTAGAGCTTATTTACATCTGAGTGCAATTAGTAATTTAGAGCACAATGACCATGTTTATTGTTTTTTCTCAACATGCACCATTTTTTCCCCCTGAATTCTGGCTTCATTGCAGAGAGATTCTATGGACGCAACTGTGTTTCATCACAAATTGGGCACAACTGCAACAAATATTTTCAAAGTCTGTCAGGCCTCATTTCTGGTGGAAGCTGTTGTCATTTTTGGTGTTCTGTGGTGTATGGGTGTGTGTACGCCTTTTTCTTTTGGTGAAAGTTTGCTGTGCCTTTTAAACCTTGGAGCTACTATTTGGTTAAGAGGTGGCAGTAGCTCCAAGATTCCTCTGTGTCATTAGGCAGCTGAACTTGTTGACATAAATGAGTGTGTTACCTTATATTGTACAGACATTCCTTTTCAAAATATTTACCTTTAGCCATCTAAATGAAAGCTGCCATATTTCTTATGTGGGCAGAGGAAGTCTCCATAAATAGAAGTAGAGCACCAATGTTCATGTAAACACTTGTCATTATTTTTTAGATGTAAGGTCAAACTTGCAGAGAAGTCATGCCTCTTGTTACTATTTTAAGGGGAATTATTGGGATAGAAAGCTTAATTAGAAACAGAGTGTACTGCCATATTATTATATGCTGTTATTGAAAACATTAAATGCTATTTTAAGGTTGCTGTTGCTTCAGTTCTCTTTTAGATATAAGGGATACAACACTGAATGCCACTGTTGCCGTCCTCACTAAATCAGAGATTAGTAACATGGTAGAACAAGCTTGGGCGCTGGCGGACCAGTCTAACCACACAATTACTGAAGCTCAGGAGTCGGTAAGAGTTCCTTATTCCACCCAGTGTTAATTCTCAGTGTTAATCCCGAATTTATAATTTTAGTTGTGCATTGTGTTGAAGGTTGTAACATGCCACATGTTTTGTTTTATTGATATGACTGCCTTCCACAATTTTTGTTATTTCTGACATTTCTTCGGCACAGAAAATGAAAACATAACATCATTCTTCAGCTTAGTTTAAGGTTGAAATTGATGAGTTTTTAAAGCCTTACTATGTAACAATGTAAGTTCCAGGGCTGTTCTAGAACACTGATCCTTCTAACTGCTCAAATTTGGTTGTTGTTCACTTCTACCAACTTTTAACAACCATGAGCTCTAATCAGAATCTAATCACCTAATTCACCTTAGCCCTTGTCTGCATTATGCCAAACAAATCCATGATATACCAGGAGACTTGGAGTTAAAACAATGGTATTGGATTAAATTTGTGTCACTACAAAAAAGCAACAATGAACATCACTGGCACAGAAGTCTGCTGTAGTCAATAGAGTGGGAGAGCATATGGTTTTTAAAAAAGGCAACAGCACACAGATTGATATCTGGGTTTGGTCACTTCAGTTTTTAGAAGGCAAAATTAAAGTACATGTTAACCCAAAAAATATTTTGGGTCATAATAGATTAAATATATTGCTGTAAAGCTAAGGCAAATTATTGATACAAGAACTGCCAATAATGTTTATGATTTTTTTCTTTGGCACTGTCTGACTTTTGAAATAATGTAATACAAGTCATCAGATTGGCAGACCTGTCTTGCTGCTTTCAATAGCAATTACACTTACAAATAACTTTTATAGCACTGAAAATTTTAATACAAAAGAAATACATTCAGCGCTTATCATGGTCTTCAGTTGTAAGTGAATTTAATAGGTGATGACTGCAGCTCCCTTTCTTTGTCCCCTCTGTCTGGGATACAAGCAAGCTACAAGGAAGCTTGGCTACTAGTATACTTCATTTTTTTTAATAAATGTATTGGTTTTTTTTACTAGGCAAAAAAATATATTTTTGGGATTGACATTCTTTAAGTACATGTTCACATTTACATTGATATCCAATGTCAGATCCAATTTGTAATTCTGCTAAAAATCATTTAGACGTGAATTTATTCCAATACCATTGTTTTACCTCCAATAAGGATTAATTATAGCTTAGTTAGTAGTTATTATTGCTCAATAAAAGAAAATGATTTAAAAAAAAAACAAAACATTTATTTATTTGATCAAAATAGCATCTATACGAGATGGCTTTCCCGTAATTCAGAGATTTCTGGATAACAGGTTCCCAGATAACGAATACCAATAAATAATATTAACATTCTGCTGTGCCCTGGGTCGGACCGGGGGGTGCAGGGTCCACTGGGGCTCCCACAGGGGAGGAATGGTCGGGCAGGGGGAACGCCAGCAAGGGTTGGGTCTGGGCCGCCGGGGCCCACCGGGATTTTTCCCAGTGTCCAGGCAGCCCAGTCCGACCCTCGCTGTTGCTAAAACATTTAGGGGCAGATTTACTAATCCACGAATCCGAATCCCGAAAGGGAAAAAATCTTATTGGAAACGAAAATTTTGTGACTTTTTTGTCGCCGTCGCAATTTTTCGTATTTGTCGCGACCTTTTTGTCGCTGTCGCGACTTTATAGTATTTTGCGCAGCTATTTCATCGCCGTCGCAAATTTTTCATATTGAGCACTACGCCGGAAAAACCAATCCGATTTTTTCGCGACGACGGCGAAAAAGTTGCGGAAAATATCCGAAAAAGTCGTGACGGAAAAATTGCGGGACATACGAAAAAGTTGCAAAAATACCGATCATTACGAAAAAACGCATTCGGACGCCTTCGGACCGTTCGTGGATTAGTAAATCTCCCCCTTAGTGTGTCATAATAGATTAAATATATTGCTGTAAAGCTAAGGCAAATAATTGAACTGCCAATAATATTTATGATTTTAGCATTACTGGAGAAGGTGCCGACAGTTTGAAACCTGCTGTCATAAATGTGTTACAGTACTAATGCTTTACTGTCACCTTACATTTTGTATCCCATGTTCCAGGTGTCTCTGCAATCCACATGTGAGAGATCTATGATGTTTAGCAGGCAGCTTCTAAATGAAGCCAAGAATTTAAGTCGTAACACGGAAGGTAATTTTGTTCTTACACATTCTATAAACATATTGCCTTTAACTGCAGCAACTTGTATGAAATTATTTTGGTTAAATGTCTTCCTATTGAACATTTTATGTTGTTACTGGGTCAGTAGCTTGTTAGTGTCTTTTAGCTGTAATAGTCTTCATTGGGAAAGGGGGATTCCTGGGAAATTTTTTTGCTTGTTGTGTTAATTTTATACAACATGCACAGTTTATTTAGTTTGTACCCAAGTAGGTATTTTAGAGTGGTCAATGGCTCTTGGCTTCAGCCCCAGAATGGGTCTCTGACCAGAAAATATTATACATTATTTTATACATAATATTATAATATTGTAAATACACATACAGTACTCTGTGTACTAAATGGCAATTTTTACACGTATGTCACTTATATCCAACATTTGACCCTTGTTGATTACGTCTACTAGCACTGAACTAACTGAAAGCTGTTTGGAATGCTGGGAGTGTTAGTATAAATGAAACAGATATGTCACTGGTTGAAAAATTCTTGATGTAAACATATTTCCCCTCTCATTGCAGTCCCTGAACTCCTTGCACTGCTCTCTCCAGCCCTATATATTTTAATTTTTACATCTTTATCTTTAATATCACTAATGGCAACTTGCATTACTTTGCTTTCATTCTCTAGGTCTAATGACAGACTTGAATAAACTAAAAACAAAAGTGGCTAAAATACAGAACCGAACTCGTATGTTTACCCTGCAGATAAATAAGCATCTCCTTGCACTCACAATGTTACCTAATGGTGAGTAAAATGAATGTATTTGTTGGACTTGCACACAGTACACTTATTAGCTTGGTGTTTCAGCAGGATAGAAATCTATACTGAGCAGATGTCACCGTAGTTGTAAGCATAAGGAGCTCTTGCATGGCATAAGGAGCATTTGCACATTTGGCGTAATTTCCCATTGCCATCCCCTGTTCTGTTACACTTCTTTTTTATTTAGTGCAGTTGATAATGACAAGAGCCCTCCATTGTATCCAAATGTTATTGCACCTCGCGCTTGATTTTTAATATAGCACAAGGTGCAGAGCACAGCAAGGTCATAGATGCGTTCAGATTCTTAGCAGACAAGGGCTGAGATGTTTTCACAGTAATAGATAAAAAGTGAAACTAATTTTGTCAACTCCCCTGCAGATACAAGTGAAAAACTCCATAATGCCAAAGAGCTTGCCTTGTCTGCCAATGCCAGTGCCGCTGGCACTTTAAGCCATATTATGAGGTTCAACGAGGAAGTGCTCAACACCACCTCAGAATTGTCCAAGGTTAATGACACCATGCAGAAAACCTACAAACTACTAAAAGACTCAAAAAAGACTGGTATGTTATTTTCGGCTTGAAATCAATATGATTCCAGATCATTTAGTTAATGTGTTTTATCCTGGCTACTAACCATAAGTCAAATAGATGTAATACAATGCTCTGCTTGCTGGTTAGCTCACACGTCAGGATCTTGTTGCATGTGACATTATAGTGTCCCCTGTTTCATTATTATTATTTCCTTATGTAGCTGTTTCTGCGGGAAACAAAATAAAAGAAGTGGAGACACAAGCCAACATTTTATTGGAGAGGCTGAAACCTTTAAAGTTACTTGAAGAAAACCTCAGCAGAAATCTGTCGGAAATAAAGGAGCTGATCAGTCAGGCACGGAAACAGGCAGCTTCGGTAAGGGAACTTTGCCCTGATGGCTTGTGGGGTCATTAGATATTAAAATAATATTAGTGTATAGGGGCCCTGTCAGGGTAATGGAACAACTGAAGTTTTTTTGTGTCATATTGCTTTTTTAATATGGAAAAATTCGTAAAGAAGCACCATGAATTGGTTCCCCTCATAGTTAATACATGTCATAATTTTTAATGATGAATGAACATGGCTATGTACCATGTGACTTCAGCATCTCAGTTCCCGTTTAATGTAATGGGAAGTGATTTAACAGATGTATGTCCTTGAATTTCCCCCAAAAGGTGAAAAATTACCTTTGTTGTAACCTCCACCAAACAGCTGCTTTCATCATTTTGATATATAGATCTGGGCATGATGATGATCCCTTAATTTTAAAGCAACTTTAATACATTTCCTCCTACAGTAAATGTAGTGACAATTGTATAGTACTAGCTAAATGCACAATTGGGGGCAGATTTAGATTTTACATGAGCTCACTACAGAAAAAATCACCTATTCATTTCTACTAAATAGTATTTAAAGGTGTATTTATCAAATAGTGAACTCTAATTTTCACCCATTGATAAATACGCTTCTAAAAATCCCATAGTAATCAACAGAAAGTGAGTAAATTGTTCTGTGAGCTTTAATCTCACATTTTGATACTTCTATCCCTTAGCCATGAGAAGTTGTATAAATTCAAAGGTTCCATTTGGACCAATGACAACCCTTTTACGTTAAGTTACTGCTTTCTGTCTCCAACCCAATAGTATGTCAGCCCAAGAGAGGCAGAATGTACAGACAGGTCCAAAGGCCAGGTATCAGGGGATAATGGGTTTTGTACCCAAGGGTACATTTGATTGTAGCCAATAGGAATATCAATTCAAGCTGCCATTTTCTACTTTTAACTGTGTGTTTCTTCATTCTAGATAAAAGTGGCTGTTTCAGCCGACAGAGATTGTGTTCGCTCGTACAAACCAGAAATCTATTCTACTAGTTTTAACACTTTAACATTGAATGTGAAAACCAGCGAGCCAGACAACCTTCTGTTTTACATAGGCAGCAGCAACAAAGTAAGTGGCTTTGCTATTGTGTAGGGTACAATTAACTTGATTTTGTTTGCCAGCCAGTGTTGTAATTGTGGCATAATTGTAAGGCACACAAGATAATTCCTCTTCAGATACTTCTGTTTTTGAAAGGTGACTATGACTAAAGCATAAAAGTGATATGTTGTTACGTATAGCACATATACATGCTATTTTTATAAATTAATTGCTTATGGGAAAACAGTGTTTTTTAGGAAGATTCTTTGTACTTATTGTTCTTTTTACTTACATGGAACAAACAGGTGCTTACATATGTAAAGTTTTGCACTGGCACAATTCTGCTTTAAATTTTGCACTTATTGCTGGGCCATGCAATCTTAATTGAAATATTATGGAGTATAAAAGAGCTAATAGGAGTAGAGCTGCTTTCATTCAGCCAGTCAAAACTAAAATTAATTTTTCTAGTTGCTTTATTACTTATTTACACTGTATATTACCTGTATTCTTTCTTATTTTTTCAGAATAACATCTGTATACAGTAAACAGTGGAATGATAATATCTTAATTATTTATAGATTCTCAATGCTGTTTTCCCCATACTTTTCTGTTCAGCTCTATAATCAGAATGTAACTGGTGGTTGTGCTTGTTCTTATTGATTTACTAGTTTAGAGGAGCAGCACATCCTCCCTACAGGTTCCAGATGTTGCACATTTACTTTCTTCCATATGAGGGACATTAGGACAATTAAGACCTTGATTTTGCATCTGTTCTTAATCTTAAGAGTCCTCCACCCCAAAACTATATTTTGTATAATAAAGGAAAATGTAATGTAATTCTGTGAAAGTTTCTAACATACATTCATTAAAATTTCCCATGGCTCCTAAAGTTATTTGTAAATGTTATTATATTGAAAGTTGGTTGGCTCTTTATACTCTCTGCCTTCCTGGTAACCAGGAAGGTTTCATAACTGGCATCATAATTTAAAATGTATAACAAATGGATATTGGAACGTTGCTTAGAATGATGTGTTCTTTTATTATGCAAAAAAAAGTTTTTTGGATAGGGATCCCCTTTAAATAATCTTGTCACTGTAATATAGTTAGTATATAACTATAATAGTATATAACTAGGTGTTATACCTGTCTATGATACAGATGTGGGACCCATTATCCAGATATCCAGAAAGTTCTGAATTACTGAACGGTAATCTTTATAGAGTCCATTTAATCAAATAGTTCAATTTTAAAAAATGATATATATATATATATATTATGATTTAGTATTACAGAGAAAAAAAATCAATTTTTCAAATTATGGAAAAAAAGGCCTATGCCTGTTTACTGGTTAGTAGTTTGATTACAGTTACTTCTTATGATGGCCCATTTATAATCTAAAATAATGTTTGCATTTAAGCACTGGGTTTCCACTGATGTAACCTGAATATACATCTGACTAACCTAACTGGGATGAAACAATCTCTTGCATACAGTTTATGAAATTCTTCCACTGGGCAATTATATTTTGTGTGCTGAATGGCGTCTTGCTAAATACAAGGCTACTAAAATACTACTTTGAGACAAGAAAAAGTACAGTGACAAGTCTAATTTATAGTCATGATCTCTGGGCTTAGAGTTCCCTAGCAGTGCACTCTCAGTGGGTTAAATAAAATCAATACTTTATTTCAGCTAAATGTTGTTATTATTTTAGCAGACAGACTTCATGGCAGTTGAAATGGCAAATGGGAAAGTTTCCTTCCTTTGGGACTTGGGCTCTGGCACCATGAGACTAGAAGGGCCTGATTTGCGAATAAACAATAACAAATGGCACAAAATAGATATCGAGAGGTAAATTGATTTTGATAAATCCCTTCAACATGTGTATTTTTATTTATCCACTGTAAAGACAATTGTGTTTTTTTTCTTAGTTTTAGATTGCCAGAGTGTTTTACATTCTCAGAATACTTGTACTGTTTTCTTCTAGCTGTGTTATGCACACAATGGGGGGTATTTAGAATCAGAATATTACTGCCCCCCCAGTGAGGCGCATGGTGTCTTTTCTAACATATCTTAATCCCAAGTGTGTGGTTACAACTGCAATAATACATACAGCATTAGTAACTGTTCCCCGTGTACATTATTGCTTTGCATTTATTTATTATAGCAGCTACAAGACAACCAAAATTCTGTCTATCTATCTGTGTCTGTCTATTTGTCGTTCTATCTATCTATCTATCTATCTATCTATCTATCTATCTATCTATCCATCTATGTGTCTAACATCTATCTGTCCGTCAGTCTGTTAGTTTATCTATCTGTTGATTTATCCAAACTGCAAGTGTTTGGGGCTACAAAAACTGAGGATTTCAGAAAAAGTATTGCAATATTTTTTTTCTGAATCATGTCTAAATACTATGATATTGTTGATTAGATTTGGTAGGTCAGGCACACTGAAAGTGGAAGAAGTTTCCTCCTCACAGAAATCTGCATCTACAACATCAGTGTCTCCAGGAACATCAGCCATACTCCATGTAGACAACTCCACTCTAATGTTTGTTGGAGGGCTTGGAGGACAAATAAAGGTATCAAATAATTAAATGTCCTGGTTAAAATGTCAAATACTTTTTTTACACTCATATATAGAGGTCCCATACTACCCATGTTTTATCCTTTAGAGAACTCTACAACTTCTACATTGGGGTTGCAAACTTGTGATACATGTTTTTCAAGGGGGATAAAAGGCATATTCTGGTTTGAAAAGTGAGTGGCCTGTAGTGGAAATCATATTATATTAAAAAATGTATACTGGACATATTCCAATAAAGTATTCAGTTTGGCAGCATCCATATGAGTTTATGGTCTTACAGTTTATGTAGTGGACAATAACGGCCAATCTATAAATGTGTGATAAAAAGTGAGAATCAAACCTTAGTTATAATTTCTAATGAACAGGCATTGCCTCTAATGAGCCCTAATTGATGGCATTACTGGACTGACCTGACTAGGTGCAGGCGACCTGCCAGGGTCAGTGACCCCCAACAAACACATGGCATTTTAAATTGCAAGCTGCAAAGAGGCAGAAGATGGCAAACAATTTTTAAACAATAAGAAATTGATATTGTTGTAATATTGTTGAATATTGATATTCTGTAATATACTAAAAGTTAACTCAATGGTGAGCCAGCCCTTTAATGTGACCGTTGTAATCTGCCAGCCAAAGAACAGTTCCTAATTCATCATTTTAATCTTTAGAAGTCCCCAGCAGTCTTGACAACAGATTTTAAAGGATGTATGGGTGAAGCATTCCTTAATGGCAAATCAATTGGCTTATGGAACTATGTTGAAAGAAAGGGCAAATGTGGTGGATGCTTTTCAAGGTAAGTATTTTAAGTAATTGCTATTAAGTATTTTAATTGCAGGAGTTTGTATCTAGTCAAGGGCCATGAGAGCAGTTGTAAAATATGGCTGTAAAGTAATGATGGGAATACAGCCAAAGCCTCTGCAAAATACACAGATCACATAAAAATAACATAAAAGCCACCTGTTCATTAAATGTGTTGTGTTTTGCTTATAGCTTTGTCTCATACGAATGTTAAGAACTAAATGTATATTTTGTTTTTCTTTTGATTTATCTTCCCACGTTTTCATGAAGGTATTAATGACTCACCTTGCAGCCATTGCTTCTTTGGCAACCTGGCCACACATTTTCTTAGCACCTCCCACCAGCCACCCCTCTCCCCTATGAAATCATGTCACACTTACTAAATCTGCTTATCTCAATATTTCCTGAGAGGCTTTGCAGCCAGTTTCATAAATAACTTTCTGTGTATCCAGCAGAGGGCGCTGTGAAACTGTGCAATCACTTGCTTTTAAATGTGGGTCAGTAAAATATTTCCATAACGTCCTTTTAGGTTGAAAACATTGTATTTACTTATGACTCCTGTTTATAGCTATAGATTTGTAAACCATTCCTGTCAGGTTGTGTAGGTAAGGGAACTTTTATCACATTCCTTGGGATCTGGGGTTTTCTGGATAAGTATTCTTTTCCGTAATTTGTATCACCACAGTCTACTGTATGTATTCACATTTAAATATTAAATTGGACTCTATGGGGGTTATTTTTTAATGTTTGGTTTGTTTTCCCTTTTTTGTGATTCATAGATTTTTTTTGTGCTAATTATCATGAATAATCATGAACTGTAAAACTTCAGCATCTGAATGCTTGCATGGTCATGTAGAGGTCAATGGGAGCTGTCCTTGGCAAAATGATAGATATTTAGTCAATTCCAATTTCTCTATTTTTTTTTTTATTGAGCTTTGCAACCTATTAAAAATTCTGCGAAAATTACAAATTCAAGGTATTTTTTTAACGATCATATTGACTTCCAAAGGTTCAAAGTAGCAAAAAATACATAAATACAAATTAGGACAGAACAGTGCCCCTGTTCTGCCCTAACCACACCCAGTTATGCTCTCCCATGATCCACCCAGATGCCACCCTCATTTCTGTGAGGCCCAGCCCGTGTTGCGTCCACAATGTAGAACTTACCTACAAAAATCTGTCCCTGCAAGGATGAATGGTCTAAGACCCCATCATGTAAAACACACCAGGGTACATAATCGTCAGGAGCCAATTAATATGTGTGTTATAGTAATAAAGGCAGAAATCAAACTCTGGAGCACCATAAGAGCAGTGATACTAACCACTGAGCCACCATGCTATCCATCTATTGCTGTCAAGACCACAGTCACCTTGTAGAATCCTTACTTGGTCACTTTTTAGAATCCTTAACTTTCACATTTTATTAGCTGCAGATTGTATACTGAACGCAATGTCATTTTACAGTATTCTGTGATACGATTACATAAAACTCTGTGGGATTTGGCTGCTGCCTTACTGTCTTTGTATTTCTGCCATTGCTTTTATTCTTTCTCTGCAATAAATAAGATCTATTTGCAATGGGATTAATATATATTCTTCCATTAAGTTCCATACATCTTGCATTAAATACCAAAAACAATTACTCTGTACCCAGGGGCTTTTGAGATTGCATACGCCATGTTGTACAGTTTTACACTTTCCAGCACACAGTACTTTATGTATTAATATCATTATGCCTGTAGATCTGTATCCTGGAGAGAAGGCACCAATATTGAACGCAGACAAAAATGACCTTGATCAGTTTTATTTGTATTCAGCATTGGTGCCCAGTCCAGCAAAAAGATCAATTAACACAAATGCAGTTATTAGTGATGAGCGAATCTGTCCTGTCTCGCTTCATGAAAAAAGCCGCAAAAAGACAAAACGATGAAAAATCCGCGAAAACGCATTTGTCACATTACTTTTTTGTTGTGCACACCTATTTTTACATCCTATTTTGTTGCAACCACACCTATCTTCATGCGGCCACGCCCAATTTTATGCAACCACGTTGCTGCAAATTTTCGTGAACAATGACGAAATGCGGAAATTTGCTGCGAATCCATGTCTGGCGAAAACATTTGCTTATCACTAGCAGTTAGAAATATCTGTGGGTGTGGAGTTCCTTTTCCTCTAGGCTCACAATAATTAGTGGTTTATGTATCATGCTGTGTAAAAAGTGGAGTGAAGCATTAACGGTGATGTTGCCCAGGGCAACCAATCAGCAATTAGATTACAACAGTTAGAAACCCAAAGCAAAGTATCTGATTGGCTGCTATGAGCAACATCACCTGTAATGTTTCACTCCACATTTTACATAGCATGATAAATATACTGCATGTATAGTCTGAAATCATTGTTGTTTGCCCAGGTATCTGTGCTTCTGCCAGAATAAATGGATGAGGAATATGAATAGTAAAAATAAATGGAAGATAATTAGTAGCTCTTAAAGCCTATATTTTTCCTTTATATTGTTATAAAATGCATAAATGACAGGAATTATCAATAATTTATGAATACTTAAGAGTAACTGGCCCAAAAACAGAATAGCTTTCAGCCTGTGTGTCTGGTACTGTAGCCCGCAGGAAGAAGACAACGCTTTCCACTTCGATGGCAGTGGATATTCCATTGTGGAAAAGACTCTCCGTTCGACTGCGACACAGATAATCATCCATTTCCGCACCTTCTCTCCAAATGGGCTCCTGCTGTATCTCGCTTCCAACGGAACGGTAACAGCTTGCTGAGGAATTATGTTCATGTTGGTTACATCTGTTGCAGACACAGAGATGCAATATTGTTTCTGAAGTCAGTCCAAGTGCAGCTTCCAACCAACATGTGTCCCCCTTCATGTCCCACATAACCAGCTGGGCTTAAGTTATCTCGAACACATGCTGAGCCATGGTAGTGCATTTAGGATCAGAGGTTCTTTTATGAAACCTCCTTCCTCCCATTCATAGCATGGTGTGTTCTTTGGCTACTGGATGCATACAATCTTGTATATATACTGTATATGTGTATATATATGTATTGGGTATAATTGGCTGTAGAACAAGTAGTCAGCACAACCCCTGCCAATTTTGTGGTTTTTTTTGGTAAGTGGCCACTTACCATTGGAGTATTTCAGATCAGAAAGTAATGCTGTTCTAATACTTCATGCTATGGGTATGTGGCTGCCTTAGATATTTACGTAATTTGGTGGGGCATTGCACACTTTTGCACTCTCAGTACAGAACCCTTAAAGGAACAGTAACACCAAAAAATAAAAGTAATTTAAAGTAATTAAAATATACTGCACTGTTGCCCTGCACTGGTAAAAGTTGTATGTTTGCTATAGAAACCCTATAGTTTATATAAAAAAAGCTGCTGTGTAGCCATGGGGACAAAAAAGGAGAAAAGGCACAGGTTGCACAGCAGATAATGGATAAACTCAGTAGAATACATCAGTATTCTATCTGTTATCTGCTATGTAACCTGTGCTTTTTCTCATTTCTTTTAGCTTGCATGGCTGCCCCATGGCTACACAGCAGCACATTTATATAAACTTTAGTAGTATTTCTGAAGCAAACATGCAACCATTGTACCATTGTACCATTGCAGAGTAACAGTATATTATATTTAATTTAAACACTTTAATTTGTTGGTGTTACTGTTCCTTTAACCTGGAATTGAGTATCTTTGCAATCTGATTTGAAAAGCACACCTGGCTGTCTGTTACTGTAATATAATGTGTTTGTTTCTTGGGGCCAAGTATTCATTTCTGTGTTTTTTTGTGGTTTATCAGAGAGATTTCCTATCTGTGGAAATAGTGGATGGGAAGGTGAGAGTTTCAGTGGAACTTGGATCAGGACCTCTAGTTCTGACATCAGACGAGCGTTACAATGATGGATTATGGTATAAAGTTGCCTTCCACCGCAACAGAAAGCAAGGTATAGTATTCAAGTCTGACCTACAGATCAAGTGTGGGGTATTGTAGCTATCACTTTGCTTTTTATATGAACCTCTGCCAGACTCATTGTAAACAATGGCAAAGGTGTTGTATGACAAGAGTTTCACCATGTGGGAATACTGAGCTGGCGTAATATGTCTATATACATGACAAGGATGTAATTCACCTCTCTTATATCCTTGTGTCACAAAAAGTGATTCCATGCTTCCAAAGCACCAAGGCACCTTAATTTGGCTCACCGATTTATCTTCCTGTTCACGATTTAAAGGGATTGTTCACCTTCAATGTCCAAATCTTATTAAACCATCAACAGTGCTCTCAGCATTTCAGAAAATCTATTTTCCATTAAAAAAAAGTACAAAACAAATGAATTATTTATTTCATCACATAGGTGTTTTAATGATTATGGACTCCTACAACTCCAGCAACTCCAGAGAAACCAAGCAAGGAGAAGCTCCTGGTGTTGCCTCAGACCTTAACAGATCAGAAAAGGACCCTATATATATAGGTGGACTTCCGCGCTCCAGGACTGTCAGGTATTTCATGTGGTTAACTCTCAGTATTAGTCTGAATTAGGATGATTTAAATGAAAGGTTTTTTTAAGCATGGAAACATAGAAAACCTTTAACAAACTATTGTATTTGAACAATCCTATGGTCTGCAAATAAAAGAACAGTTCCTTTATTACTGCATTGGTCATGTTGGCAGTGGAGCATAGGAATCTACACAGCTATTACTATGAGTTACTGTTCTAGGATAATGTTGTCCATGTAAGTACAAATACTTTATGTCCAGAGGAAATTCAGTCCATCTGTCGTCTTTCCTTGATCTTAGTCTAATATACAGCACAGTAAACCTTAACTTCAGTTTACTACCCAACATATCATAAAAAACAGATCTTCTTGCTTTGTTTAGGAGACAGCTCAGCAGTAGGTCCTATGTTGGATGCATAAAGAATCTGGAGATTTCACGTTCCAACTTCAACTTACTGAAAAATGCCTATGGTGTAAGGAAAGGCTGCAAACTGCAGGTAGGAAATGCTTCATCATAAAATGCCATACTTAATCCTAAAAGCATGTTAATGTGATGGTTTGCAAAAGTCAATAGAGCTAATGAATCCATTAAATAAACGGTCCTTTATTTCCTTTGCCTTGCTGAATTTATTGCCATGTGATGAGCGTTTCTATGCAAATATGCAGGAAATAAATACAAACCTCTAACAATTATACATTTAATATAAAGGATTATATCCTTGTTACCTTTAAAGTGCATAATACTCCATTTCAAACACAGCAGTTAAAGGGCTAATAACACCAGAAACTGAGCATACTTTAGTTACATATAAAGATTAACAGCATAGCATCATTAAATAACATATTTCTTGGCAGCAAGATGTCTTTTTTTTAATGTATGAGTAGAGTAATCTTTTCATATTATAGGCATGTAGAGAGTCATGAATGACACCGACCCGTGTTAAGTTCAGAATCTATTGTACTTTACATACCTTGTCTGTTTTATGCTATTCAAATGTTGGTGAACAAACCTTCTTGGCTCCTACATACAAAAAATGGGGGCTAGAATACAACTAATGCAAATAAAAAATAAAGAAATAAAGAAGTACAGACACGGAGAAGCACCAAGTGAAGGGAAGATAGGGGAATTATACGTAGCACCAATCACTAAAATAACCACCACTATGCACATCGCCTGACTTTTCTTCAGCAGCATGATCTCTGTACTCCGCCTGTTTCAGCGATTATCCCACACAGCACGGCCCCCCCACAATCCCTAGACGCAGTCCCATAGACAGTGCTCCCCACGATCGACCTTACGCTGTCTAACCTTTTTTCACTGGTACATATTTATGGTATTTTACTATCTTATGTTAGACTCTCTGGGTGCATAGTGGTGGTTATTTTAGTGATTGGTGCTACGTATAATTCCCCTATCTTCCCTTCACTTGGTGGTTCTCCGTGTCTGTACTTCTTTATTTCTTTATTTTTAATTTTTTATTTGCATTAGTTGTATCTATGTATGGGTTAGTATGTAGGTTTTGTGATTTGTTTATTTATATATCGTTATGGGCGTACCAACATTTGACTGATGTGTGATTACGTGAGAGTGTTACGTCACTGTCAAGCGTTTCTGTTTGTATTTTCCCGCCGGTTGCAGTATTTAAGGTTTGTAATCACTGTGTGTTGTAACTTTGAGAAAGGCTGAGGGTCAGCCGAAACGTCAGTTCACCTATCTAATAAAACAGCTTTTTTTGTGCACGTAAGTCCTGCGAGAGCGGCTTCTTCATTACCCTTCTCATATATATATATATATATATATATATATATATATATATATATATATATATATATATATATACAGGTATAGGACCTGTTATCCAGAATGCTCGGGACCAAGGTTATTCCGGATATGGGGTCTTTCTGTAATTTGGATCTCCATACCTTAAGTCTACTAAAAATCAATAAACCATTAATTAAACCCAATAAGGTTGTTTTGCGTCCAATAAGGATTAATTATATCTCCGTTGGGATCAAGTACAAGGTACTGTTTGATTACTACAGAGAAAAAGGAAATCAGTTTTAAAATTCTGAATTATTTGATTAAAATGGAGTCTATGGGAGACGGGCTTTCCGTAATTTAGAGCTTTCTGGATAATGGGTTTCCGGATAAGGGATCCCATACCTGTATATAATGTTTATTTAGTAAGTTGATTATTTATGAGGTTATTTCACATTTCCCAAATCTCTTCTGATAGGACCTTCTCCATTGATGCGCTCATATTTGAATATCCCTATTACGACTGTCCCTGCTGCAGAATAGTATACATCAATGTCAGTAACTTAAGTTTGTTTATTCCTTGCTAGCCTATTCGTAGCATAACTGTCCTAAATAATGGCTATGTGGAAATGCTGCCCATATCACTGTTGCCAGAATCAGAGATGATGGTTTCATTTTCTACATTGAATGACACTGGAATTATTTTGGCTGGGCTTGGCAAGGGGACGGAGAAACGCATTCGCAGGCAAGCTCATCTGGTGAGTAAATAAGGAAAGCTTCAACATTATCTGAAACTCATTCGGTGTTTCTAAGTAGAAATAAATAGCTTTTTCAGAAAAAACTTCTGGTTAGGAAACATATGGAATGCATGGAAACGCAACTTTTTGTTTTTCCATTTCATTGTTTATCCAAGTTGACTAATTTTGAGGAGTAGACTGAAAATTGTTGCACGTTTATACCACTTTCCCCTTTTTGCAGCATATTTTCAAGTCATTGGCAAAACTCAAGCTTCCCATTATTTTTAAATTATGTAGAATATAGCACTAATCGTCCATGTCCCTAATTAAGGTTTAATTAAAGGTTCAGTTTACCTCATTTATAGGTACAAATATCCCATGCAACTTGTATTCCAGATTAGTAAACAGAACAAAACATTAAATCTCAGTGCTTGATGTTATTGACTTGCATATCGTTTTTTTTTATTAAAGCCATTCTTTGCTATAATGCTCATTAATGGGCATGTTGAAGTGCATATCAATGCCGTGGATGGAGCTGGCACAAGAAAACTCCTGATAAAGTCTCCATCTGGATCATACAGCGATGGACAGGAACATTCAATTATTCTTATTCGAAACAAGAGGTACATATTCCCATTTTGTATGTATATATTTATATTTATTATCAGTGGTGTTTTTTCATCTGCAGCACAATTATGACATGCTTGCTCCACTGCTCCATAGCTTAATATTTTTAGGGTGAGAATGCACTTGTTAGGTCCTCTATTTTTCTTGCCCCACCTGCAAAATCTGGTCTTGTTATGCTCATGTTTAACTTAACCAGTAGTGGTCACTGTGCCTTAATTTCTAAATTACTTTATCTTAATATGTCTTTTGAAGTTTCAGACTTTCCAGCTAGACATTTCCATATCACGTTAAACAGATTAATTACAAAGTTGTGCACCCCTTGTCAGAGGTGCTATGGCTTATATGGCATAATAGATTTAAAGGGGACCTGTCACCATAAACAATAATTCTAAATTATTTTCTATTGTGTTTGTCAAGCAAGATAAACTTCACTTACACTATATAAATATTATAAATAATGTTTCCTTCAGTCTTGGAATTACACAATCACAGCAAACAGGCAGGCGCCATTTTGTGGAACTGTTATGAAGGCAGGTTTTGTAAAAATCTTGTTTTTGTACCAAAATGGGGGACCTGATACACATGCCCATGCACTGGCTACACTATTAGATGGCGAGGAGGGGGGGTGAGGAGTGCAGTTCTAGTCTAGAAAATGCTGAATGGAAAGTCAAAGTATCTTTTTGCCCCACCTCTATGCCTAGGCTAGGGCAGGCAATATATGACATCTGGGACATTTAAATGCCTTTATAACTGGCATGGGTGTGCTAATAGAAAAAAGGAATTAGGGTTTCATGTTTCTTTTGAAAAGAACTTTTAATATACAGTTTTTTTTTCATGTCTGAGTGACAGTAAGAATATGGCCCTCTCTCAGTGAATGGTAATTTGACTGGTTTTGTCATAGCCTTTACTGAAAAGGTATCTATGGAAGCATAGGTGTTCCCTGTAGCAAGCAGCACACAGCAGGCAATTTAAGGGTATTTATTGATTATTTTGTAAACACAAGTTGACAGTCATAAGGACCCTTTTACTGAAAAAAGCATGTTTTCCATTTTTTCTAGCCCTTACTTTGTTGTCATTTCTGATTTTTAGACTTGTGAGTGTGCAGGTGGATGAGGGAAAGCCATCAGAAATGAAACTGAATGGCCCCTCTGTGGAATCAGCGGCTATAAATACATCTAGCTTCTATGTTGGAGGAGTGCCTTCTAAAATGGCTGCCCCTATGCTGAAAACAAGCCAGTCGTTCTATGGATGCATTCGGAATGTTATCCTAAATATGGAGTAAGTATCAAAAAAGGCAGTAAATTACAGCACTCTATCCTTCCCATTTACATTTGGTAGGGGGTACAAGTGCTTCAGTGGCACTGGCACATCTGCCATTCTGCTCTATTCTCAATGTAGGACACTACATGCTGAAAGCATTTCCTTTGCCCCCTGTGTGTATGTTACAGAGGGTATTCTGTTGTTGTGCACATGGGTGCAGCCATGTTGCATGCCTGTAAATAGAATGATGGGGGGGAAAGGAGCATCCCCCAAATAATATTTTCTGCTAATCTTACTGCCCCCACTGTATCTAATGTTAGTTATAATGGATCATATATGTCTGTCTTTCTTGTTACCCTAGGCAGATGGATTTCACAAAGGTGTTAATGTATGAGCACATTCACATGGACAGCTGCCTTCTGACTGAGAAACCTAAGCCCATTGTTCAAGTGGAAGAACAGGAAGTGCAGCCAACACATATACCTGCCAGGCCTGTTACAGAAAGGAAAGTACCTGTGACTACAGTGCAAGAAACCCACATCACCAAAGCAAATAATAAAGTATGTAGTAACTACAATGAATAGAATTTCAACTTGTAATTATATTAATACATTTAACTGTTTATACTTAAATATCTATGTGTTACTCCTCCATCCTCTTGTTCATCTGGCTTACAACATCATTTTAATAAGTCATGTTTCCAGTTCCCTGAATTGTAATGTCACATACAGCAAGACCACATGGGTGCCTAAATGATAACAGCAGCATAAATTAGGTCTGCTGACAGTCCATGAAATTACTGGATTACTGGGGGCCTATGAGAGTACATAAAGGTTAAATTGGGCCAGTTTAGTCAAAATTACCCAAACAGACTGACTCTATCTACCTGCATATGACCAGGTCATTCCATGGCATTTCCTACTCACCCACCCATCTTCTCACTCATCAGTTGCACCCGAATCATGCCCTTTGTGTTTAATCAAAGAGACTATTGTCAGCTGTAATAAGTGCAGTGCTTACATGTAGAATAAATCTTTTCTTACTTAAGCCTGTACAGTGCACTGATGAGATGCTGCCAGATCACGTGCCTGACGCGCATCAGTTTGGACTTACAACTGGAAGCCACATTGTGCTGCCTTTTAACCAATCTACAGTCAGAAGAAAGTAAGTATTTCCAGACACATATTACAGAACATATTATAGTTTTTTTTGTTTTTGTTTTTTTTAGCAGTTGCCTATAAAGTACCTAGAGCCAATCACATGGTAGTAATGATTTGCCTGTGCTTCAAGAGTGACCTATAAATACCAATTCATTATTAACTGCTTTTTTTCTATTAGGTTGTCAGTTCAAATGACTCTAAGAACATTTGCCACCAGTGGCCTCATTTACTATATGGCTCACCAAAATCAGGTTGACTATGCTGCACTTCAGCTTGTTGAAGGAAAGCTCTTTTTCCTATTGGATACGGGAAAAGGTCGTACTGTAACCTCTCATTCAGCTGACATCAGTGATGGGAAATGGCACACGGTATTTATAATCTTATTTTTCAGTTACATTTTGTATCATGTAATAGTGTTGAAATGAATTCTTTACTTGTTCACTTATTTATAGTTTTAAGACTGGTGTGGAATCAACTGCTTAGTAAAATACTACAGTAGTTATGGCAATAGCCTTAGTCATTGCTTTTCTATCAAAATGCTGCAGAAGTGAGAGAGGGTACAAACATGATAAATGTCAGTTAACCATACAAAAAATATGCTCTGGGGCAGTGGCAATATATATACTACATTTAGATAGAATAGTGATGTCTATAGTAGATACTAAAGCTGCACCTCTGAACTACTGTACTACAAGATTCCTGTATGACATGTATTTAGCTTCTGTTAAAATGCAATGAAATGTTCTGTTTTCCTGCTGAATAGTACAGGAGATTACCTAAGGTGATAGATTTATGTAACCCTTACATACTGGCAAATAGAGTGGGCTCTGTTCCTTTGCTGTTCTGTGTTTGATTGGCTGCATCTAAATGTTGTCCACATTCATTCCCCTCTAAAAACATCAATGTCATTGAATGGCTTATTGTAAAAGCTGGTAAATTATTGACTTATATTAAAAGTGTCATAGCTGCTTGGAGAGAGCGATCCGTTTTCTATTCAATGTGTAGTTTTAGGAGGAGGAAAGAAGAATTTTTCCTTGCTATTTTTTCCTTGACAGATTACAGTTTCTGATGAGTAATAAGCCCCATCAGCCTGGGGAGTGGGGAGTAACAGCATTTGCAATAAATGTCTTCATTTCACTTCCACATACAAAATAATATTTATATAAATTATGAGGCAACCTTGCAGTTTAGCATTTGTGACTCTGTTAGGATTTTCCATTGTACACACAGCTACATGCAGTACAGAATTAGCAGTATGTCGGCTGTGGAAATGAGTTATGTGTAAGAGTTGCTCTTCTCATTACAGGTGACAACTGAGTACATTAAAAGAAAAGGCACCATTACTGTTGATGGACAAGAATCTGTATCAGCCAGCGCCCCAGGGGACAGTAGCACTCTAGATGTGGAAGGGAAGCTGTATCTTGGTGGGCTGCCATTGGATTACACAGCCAAGAACCTAGGAAATGTAAGTAGCTTCTAAATCCTGATCTGTGAATCATAGAGACAGTGATTAGGGTAGAGCAGAATAGACATTTCTGTAGGTAAAAGTTAAACTCATTAACAGTTATTCTGTTGTGCCACATTGTGCAATTCTCATGATCATGTTTCTGCTCTGCTCGCCCACATAAACTCACATGCACTTTTCCTTGCATATCGTAATACCCGCAAAGTAACTCATTGACTGACCTACACCACCACTGCAGTTCATAACCTTTTTAATGCCGTTCTCTTGTTGGTCATAAACTGCCCATGTGAGCAGAACTGGGATAACCAGAATAGATTACTTTGCTTATGACACATCAGGGGTACTCTTGGATTTGTCATATACTGTCCCTTAGATGTCCTTTTCTAATACTGCAGCTACATAAATTAATGTGATTTAAAAAAAACAGCCCACATTTCACATAATATATTTTATGATTTTCTTCTAATTTTTCATGTATTAAAGATAAAACACACTTTAATATTGACTAATGTTATTAATTTCTATTGTGGACAGTTAATGGAAGCATCTTTAATCTTTCAGTACTGGGGTACCTTTCATTTCCTCTCAACTAACCTTAAAGCAGTATAAAAAAAATACACTGAGGATTTAATTGTCTCTTTTTATGCCTTCAGACATAACCCCAGCAGTTGTGTCCAATAGCAGTTATAATAAGATAACACTAACATATTCTGTATACAACAAAATTAAATCAAAGACCAATTACATATATTATATAGTTATACTATATTTAGATATACATATAACGTACTTAGATAATTAGTAAACATGTGCACTTTAAAGGGGTGGTTCACCTTTACAGTAACTTTTAGAATGTCCTATTCCTAGCAACATTTTTAATTGGTCCTTATTGTTTATGGTTTTAAAATTATTTCCATTTCTGTATCTTAACAGCTTTCAAATGAGGGGTCACTGACCCTAACAGCCAAAAACCAAATGTATTATTATTGTTATTTGTTTTACTTATCTTCCTATTCAGTCCCTCTCCTATTCATATTCCAGTTTCTCATTTAAACCACTGTCTGGTTGCTAAGGTAAATAAGACCACAGCAACCATATAGCTGTTAAAATTCCAAACTGGAGAGATGCTAAATAACTGAAAAACCACAACAAATAAAAAATGACTACCAATTGCAAATTGTCTCACAGTATCATTGTCTACATCAAACTAAAAGTTAATTTGAAGGTGAACAACCCCTTTAATATATAAACCAGCGAGAAACTCAAAATTTAAAAAAAACCTCATAATGATTTGGCAGGCTTTGCAGATCCTACTGGGAAGCTATAAGGTAATATCACACTGTCCCTGTAGATATGCTGCTCCCTGTCTAACCCAAAACTGGAATAAAATGGTTTTCCATGCCTGTGTTTAAGCAATAAGTTCTTCTAGTCAGTCACGGTGAGTTGTGTTCTCACTCAGCTGACCACAAAGTAGATGATTTCCCTGTAATCATGTGTAGCATTGCTCATAAGCTCTAATAAAGTTCCTGTTTGTCTGGTGAATAAATCTGCTACTTTTTAAAGGCATTTTGTATGCCACAAATTGTCACTAAGATGTTGCAACATGCTTTTTTGCAAACTCAGTCTTGTCATTTCCACTTCATGCCTGTACAGTGGGTAAATCAGAAAGCAGGTAAATCAGTAACTCATTAACTTAAATCCATTTAATTTGTTCTTCTATTAAAAGAAAGGCTGGTGGAAAGGCTTCAGTTTCTCAGAATAGGCCATGCTGCCTTGAACTGGTCAAACAGGAATAGTTAGCATAGAGTGGTATCTTTATGATTTACCGTTACAATGTCCTGCAAGGTTTTACCGGGAGTACATGAGGCATTTCATTAAAGAAAATGTTTGTCTGGATGGTGGAAAGACTTCAGAATCTCAAATAGACCATGTTGCTTTTAACTGGGAACAGTTAGGTGTAGACTGATAACTTGATGATCTACCATTAGTGTTCTGCAAGCTCCTTCTAACAGGGTACTGGTTCATTTGCGGTTTTAACTGCTTTTTTAACATATTATATATTTTCAGCCTAACTTGCTGCGTTACCCACATGCTTAGGCTGATCATTAATGGCTTGAATGTTGAATGGTTCATTTGTGCAGTATGGAGAGTCTCCAGGTCTCTTCTGCTATCAGTCGTGTGTGGGGGTATTATAGAGCAATAATATCCCTATGTTCTCCTGAGAATGGCATGTGTATCTTGCTAACATCTTCAGGCAGGATTGCCAAAGATTCCCCTTTTATACATGTGTGGCAGCATCTCCCTGATCATCGAGTAGTCAGGCGCCCCCATGAATATTAGTAACTGCCACAAATTACCTTCTTCACTTATATGGAAGCATTAAGGCTAAATACCTTCATTTAGGTCATGGAATGTCAAGGTCCAGTTTGTGAAGTGGGTAGAATGGGACTGAACCCTAATGTTTAAAGGAGACATATTGGATAAATGGAAAAAAACCCTAATTTTGTAGGCAATTATGAATAATATATGGTGCTGGTTTCACATTGGTCTAAAATTGAATACAGTCTGTAAAAATGGCCCCTTTATTTGAGCTCCCTATAGATCTTATCTGGTCTATGTCCGTGTTTCAAATGAAGGGTGGGCGTGTCCTAACGGCCTCTGCCAGAAACACAGCAGGAGGGGGATAGCCAATCACAGCCGTTACACAAGCAAAGACAGGTTTCAGTTCCCTATTAGGTCAGTCTAGCTGCTGATTGTTTCCTATCCTCCAGTGCTGAGTACTGAGTGCCGCCAGCCTCCCTGCACATCCAGAAAATTTAGCCAGTAGGAAGTGGAACGGATGGGCGGGACTAGTGGGGTTTTGGTGGAATTTCTCTATAAATCAGTCCGAAACACAACTTTTTAAGCACAGTCCTTCTATATTTAGAGGAGTATAATTCACATTCTTCATTTTTATATGATATGTCTCCTTTAAGTATTCTTTTGCAGTGAGTTGAATGATTACATTGATCACTTGTTAATTTAGTATTATGCAAGCAAAATTTAGGTATATTTAAATAACATTAGGGGTCTCTGAACCTCTTGCTGATTTGTAGCTCTAGTGGTTAGACTGCCCCCACCCCAACATTTCAGCTGAGGTGCCTGGCAGCTCACTTTACAGGAAGATAGCAGCCCGCAGTGTGTAGGGTTCAGGTTTTTTGTTTTGTTTAATAATACCGTATATACTCGAGTATAAGCCGATCCGAATATAAGCCGAGGTACCTAATTTTACCTAAGAAAACTGGTAAAACTTATTGACTCGAGTATAAGCCTAGGGTGGGAAATGCAGCAGCTACTGCTAAATTTCAATAATCAAAATAAATACCAATAAAATTACATTAAATGAGGCATCAGTGGGGGCATATGTTTCTAAATATTTTTTACAAAGAAAAACAGTAAACTAGCTCTGTAAGTGGAGAAGAAGGTCAACAAAAACAATATGGTATCAACAATGATGCCGTAAGACACAGAGTTAAAATCCTTCAAAACTATGGTTTATATAGAATATAAAGTGCAATGTATAGTGCAGAATGGGACAGGTGAGAACGTAAGATGAAGATGAATTTGGGAGCGGGCCAGGGCACTGGAGGGTCTGGTTGCAGATGGCCTAATTTGAACACAAATAACAGAAGGTGCTAGTCTGGAGGGACCCATGGCACCCGACTCGAGTATAAGCCGAGGGTGACTTTTTCAGCACATTTTGGGTGCTGAAAAACTAGGCTTATACGCGAGTATATACAGTACTTATTATATGTTGTTTTTAACATTTTTATGTTTCACTTTTCATTCAGGTCACTCATAGTATCCCAGCATGCATCAGCAACATTATGATAAACAGCAAAAAGCTCCAGAAAGATAATGCCATCTCCATCCATGCTGTGAAGAAATGCTACGCACTAGCACAAAAGGGAACACACTTTGAAGGGACTGGCTATGCAGCACTAGGTAATTCATTCAAATCATTGGTTTGTTTTGCTGCACACACTTGGGCCCTATTATCTCCAAACTATTAGTATGAGGGCCTAAAGCACAGATTAAAAAAATGCCTGGAATTGTACCCTGCTGGCTGCTGCCCCCATTCCTGCCATCAATTAGGTTAGGAAATATGCAGTGGGCAAAGAGATCTAGCCGGGATCTGCTGCATGATGCAAGCGTGGGGGTCAGCAGGCAAAAGTCTGACTCTAAATGGGAGCTGAGAAATATGTGGTACCCTGAATATTGTGTTCCATGGATGAGAAGAAACAGGGACAGGGGACAATGCAGTGCATTGTAAAAAATGTAAACAATTCTATGTGTTTTGATTCAAAAGATGATTTTTTTCATACAATCATTGCAGAAATATTATTTTTGAAATATCAAAATCTTTTTTAACAGTTAAGGAAGGTTACAAGGTGCGATCGGATGTGAACATCAGCTTGGAGTTCCGCACTACTGCTATGAATGGCGTCCTTCTCGGGATTAGCAGCGCTAAAGTTGACGCCATTGGTTTGGAGATTGTAAATGGAAAGGTATGTTCTTTGGTATCCTTTAATTATTCTCCACCACAGCAATAAACTGAACTTTGTTCATGTATATATTTACCTATAGTTTACTGATCCATGTGTTTGTCTCCATCCATTTATTCACGATTCGTGATTCTTTGTGTCACATGATAGCTAAATCAGTAACCCTTGTTGTTGTTGTTCAGCGCTCTATTGGTAAGGGCAGTGGGGGGGGGGGGGGGGGAGTGAAGGCAAGTGGACCCCTTAAAATGAAAAGCCTTGTTTTAGGGGTTGTTTACTTTTCCCTGGGGTGCAAGTGCTAGATCACTATGGTGCAGCTCACCCCTTAGCACTCAACTAACAAGCATTTGTGAGAATGCTGCATGCTCCTAGCACTGCATTAAAAAAATCCTACATGAGGAGCAGAATGAGGTTTGAATGACTTGCAATCTAGGCGCCTGGAGGAAGGGATGCCTACACCCCCACTGCACTTACCAGTACAGCACTGACACAGTTAGCATTGTATTGGGGGGGGGGGGGGGTAGCCACAGGTGTCCAAATGAGACTGCAGAGACCAGCAGCAATTCAAACATATCAGAAGGCAGTTTGTGTTTGTCCCTGTGGAGGGAGGAGAAGAGACTTAATCAAATTATTATTCACAGTTAAACCCTCTGTGTAATAAACTCCTTATTTAAAACACTGAGACACAGGCAACTGTGGGAAGGGAGAGGCTTCTCTATACAGAGCTCAAACTCAGGAAAATATATAGAGTTTATTATCTGAAAGGAGAAAGAAAGGTGCAATTACTGGGTCACCACCCAAATATAAGGCACCCCCAGCATTATGATAACGTACCTGATGCCCTGGGCCTATGCTCCTGTTAGCATGAAACTGCACTACTTCGGGGTACTTCTGAGTGAGCACCACTTCCCAGTGATTTCATCTTTCCTTTAATTTCAACAAACTCTTTTTTTTAACCCAACTTAGCTATGTAACTGTGTGCACTGGGGTTTGTTTAGAGGGTCTTTTTTCTTAACTTTGTAATTATGTAACATTCTGCAACCATTTAACTAACCCAGGGACCTGTATGTTTTCTGTCTTAACAGGTTTTCTTTCACGTCAATAATGGTGCTGGCAGAATAACAGCTGTTTACACTCCTCAAAACACCAGCCCCTTGTGTGATGGGAAATGGCATAAAATCCAGGCCAATAAAATAAAACATCAGATTGTCCTCACTGTTGATGGGACCTCGGTTCAGGCAGAAAGCCCCAATGTACAGTCTACCTCTGCAGACACCAACAATCCAGTTTATGTTGGGGGGTACCCAGGTAAGAATTATTTACCGTAATTAGAACATTAAAACCATAATTCAGAAATAAACAACAAATGAACATGGAGGCTAACTGCAGAATGTTTTAGAACTAAGGATGCACCAAATCCACCAGTTTGGGAACCGGCTGATCCCGAATCCTTCATGAAAGATTCAGCATAATACTGGACCCAATTCTAATTTGTATATATAAATTAAGTTGAGGATGGGTTAAAGAGAAACGCTTAGGATAAAAAATGTCCAACTTCTGTGTTTATGTGACAAAGTCACATGACTTTAAGGATTCAGTTTGGCCAGGAGCATGGATTCGGCCAAATGTGAATCCTGCTGAAAGGGCAAATCTTGGCTGAATCCCGAACCGAATCCTGAATTCGGTGCATCACTAATTAGAACCCAACAGCGTATCCCATCATAGGGTTTCAGATGAACTGTCCCATTATCGACTGCTTCTGGAATTTCTTAAACGACACAATAACATAAATCTGTTTCTTCCTCTTGTTCTGCAGCCGACGTAAAGCAAAACTGCCTGACCAGCCAGACTTCATTCCGCGGCTGCATACGGAACCTGAAGCTTGTGAAGGGCACACAGATAGAGGCAAATGACTTCAGCAGAGCCTTTGAGTTGCGCGGTGTCATCCCTCATTCCTGCCCTGGGACAGAGCCATGAACACAAGATATATCACCTCATTTATACATAAAAGGAGCATATTCATCAAACGCACGTCATTTTCTCACATGAGATAATCTATATTCATACTCTGTTATTTAAGGAAACAGACTAATCACACAGAGCGTTACTTTAGACACTTAGATGTATTACCCACACAATAACAGAGCATGAAGCTGTTTTATCTCGTGACACAATATAACCCTTTAGAGAAGCATACCCTTTATTGTCTAATGCAAAGAAACATTCCAGAACATCGCCATTCCACGTACAGGTACATCTCAGGAAAAGGAATATTTAGACAAACGATTCTGCAATTACGTTTGCCATAAAGGACAGGTACAACCGAATACCTCCGCTAGGATATTACTATAGCATTACATTGGGTATTTTATTTATATGTTTATTCCTTGTTTACTGCTGGATTCTGCTGAATACTTGACAGTGTTTTGATTCAAAATGTTCAGTGTTAACTGTTTTAAAGGTGACAAATCCGAATCCAATTCAATAAAAAAATCTTTGATTTATTTTACGGCATAAGATGGTTATTACTGGGTGTTAGAGGACAAATATACACATACTAGGAAAAAAAAAGAGGATTTTGACGTCCCTTGGCAGTGCCGGCAGACAGGAGGAGGAGCTGGACAAGCTTTCTCACCTTGAATGTTGCTCGTGCTTGTGTTCTCACTACAGCTGGGCTACCAGTCCCTGGGATCGGATTAGATTTACAAATGCAAGAAAATGAATAAAACTGAGAGTTTTGCTTCAAGCCACCTCATTTTAAGGACAGAACTTCTCAGGCACATTATTAAAATGTTCTATGCCTGTGTCCTACCTCAGGGATATTGTAATGATGATCTATGACCTCAGCATGGATTCCAATGTCAAATCCCATTTAATAGAGAAGCATGAAGGAAGTCCCTACAGACCCTACCCTAGCCAGCAAGAAGAGCTAGGGAAGGGTTTATATAAGTAATCAGCAAGCAAGAGGCTATGACCTAAAAGCAGGGGAAATATCTACTGGGCCAGGTAATTAGATTATATACGTTTGTTATTACTTTAGATTGATAGAAATGAAGAGAATTAACCAAGGAATCTGTGCATATTGTATAAACTAATAAAGATATCAGGTCACATCCACAAGTGCAGTGCGCAAAGTGCAATTGCCATGTTTATTGCCCACAATGCAGCATTTTTTTTCTCCAGAGTTTTTTCATTTTGACACATACTTTTTATGAAAGTGGTTTTATGTGCAACTGACTGCAGGGAATAGTGAGTATAATACTTGTGAGGAATGGGTGATCAGTTCCAAAGCCTATGCTGTGTATTTAACATGTATTGTTCAAAGCAGTCAGTTGGGGTTAATGTTGGACTCTTGATAGCTAGTTATAGATAGCTAGTTATAGGTTTGCACTTTCAGTATGGTGTTTCTTTATCCAAAAAGAGATGTTTTACATTCACGATGAGATTTGAGGGATTAACCCATATTCTGTGTCATAAGCAAAATTAACTACAGTGTATTTCCTTTGCAGCACCTTAGGAAATGCAACTCAGTATAATCATGCTTGGGGCTGATGTATTAATTATGGTTATTGTATGACTGACTGCTTTCGATCCATAACCATTGTTAGGAATTAACACAATGATCAATATGTAATTCATCTCATGAAATTGCTATGGATCAATCAAATGAATCAATCTTCCTTGAAAGCATAATGGTGCTTCCAGCAAAGTGGATTCAGTTAATGTGGATACTGTACCAATATTCATCCTGGAAAACATTTTTTTTTCAAATTAACATTGCCTGTGGCCTACTAAGATATTCAATACAACACACCAGTTGTTTGGTTTGAAATCCTTTTAATGCTCAGACAACATTATATCTCGATTTTGATCTAATTGGCCAGTTTTTTATCTTTGCTATTACATCCCCTCCAAGTTGCTTGGTGTGTTTTCACCTCGTTCTGCACAACTCTGTCCTATACTGTTACTAATAATTATTTTATTTGCTGTGTGTAGTTCCTAGTGAGCCCCTAGCATGGGTCACAACTCAGCACCAAGGGCACCCAGGCTAGCTTTTAGGCATCACTTACTGCTCACTATTGTTGGTCATTAAAGAATTCTAATAAGCAGCCTAGGTGCTTGTTCCACCAGCAAAAACTAAGGGCTATGTCTATTTGTAAAGACTACCTGTTCAACGATATATATTCAAGGATATTTGAAGTTCCTTTTTTATTTTACTAATTATAAACTGCTGCTGTTTGTTTAACTATTTCACTAAATGTTCTCCTAGAACTAAGGGCAAAAAAAGCATGACCTGGTCAGGCACAGGGAAAATTTAACTTCACTTCAAGCCCATACGGTTACAAACATATAGTACATGGTATAGAGATCTAGATATCATCAAAGGTATCATTTGACCTGAAAGAAATGAATTTGTCACCTTAAAAGTAAACAAAATGAAAAAATTCTAAATATGTTACTTGGTGGCCAATCCACACTCACCCACATATCCATCTACCATCCCAGGTAGGTAGCACAATGTGGTTTCAGTAAATTCCTGGGCAACCATTGTTGAGGGGCAGGGGATGGTTGCTGGGAAACCATAGATTGTGGCAAGTGGAGAAAAGAATAATATGACATAGAGGGAGCCAGGACCACCATTCAGCTGGGGATATACCAGTTGCAGTGTGGTTTGCAATTCTTTAATAAAAGGAGCTATACAAACAGTGCTGTGTTGCCTGATACAAGGAAACTAGAATAACTGGGGCACAGTGGGGGAAGTTAGAAGGTTATTATAATGTTTACATGTAGGAGCAGTTGCAAGTTTTTGATACAGTATATACCTCATTATATAGAGTAAGTCTTTTATATCACCTTTGCCAAAAGATCTAAAGCCTGCTTGCATATAAATTGGTTGTGGGCACATCAAACCTAATTTGGATCCTAGGAACGCGCCTCTCTGTTGAACGACAGTTTGCTCTTGCTATGGCGAGGCGATTAAGAAGCAGTCAGAACAACCTCCATGGTTTCAAAGCTGACTGAAAAACACACAAAAAAAGTCTGCAAATTATTTCTTTCATCAAACTTCAAAATACCTCCCGCATTTATGAACTGCAAAAAGAATGTCCTTTAGATACCGACGATAGACTTTCTCCTATATAAAACGACATCAATAATAAGGATCTAGAGGGAACCATCTTTTAATCACTGATTTCGGTTTGACTTATTGCTGAATCCAATGAAAATTATTTTTTCATATGAAAATATTTTAGACAGCTTCATAAGTCAACCAAGAGCTTGCAAATACCCCCCCAAACTCTGTCACCAAGGTAGGTGCATCTGACTTGTTATCTACAGCGTGCCCCTACAGCTATTACTGAACTATATCAACATCCTCAAAGTTATGTTGTGACATCATTATGTTGTGACATCACCCCTGTATAAAGATATGTATATATCATATATGACAAAACAAACACTTAACATCTGAAGTCAGTCACAGAGGAGCATGTCCCTTGCATCAAGGGCTCCATTCATAAAGCACCAAAGTATAAACACCTACTGCTGGGACCTGCTTTGCCAGTTTCCCTTGATAGTGGAATCGCATTTTATAAATATTTAAAACTTTTCAAGCAGTCTTTGTAACTGGTAACGTGCTTTATATAGGGGACTAGGGCTGAGCCAATGGCTGTGTTTCAATACATTTACATTTTATCTGCCTGGATTGGAGTATATACAATATACATATGGTTTGCTTCCCTATGCTGTAGGCTCAGGACATGGCACCCAGGCCCTCTTTATACTGGTGAGTTTAAGGCACAGTTTTTCCACGGATACATTTGAAAAACCTTTTTATTCAACATTAGATACACACATTTTAATTATTTGGTCTGTGTCTTTTCAACATGAATAGTATTTTATGGAGAAAAAACATGCTAAAATATCTTAAGTAGTGATAGGCGAAATGTTTCGCCAGGCATGGATTTGCGGCGAATTTCCGCGTTTCACCACTGGCGGATTGTTTTGCGAAATGGATGAAAAAATTGTCGCCGGCGTCAAAAGAGAATAGTCGCGGGCGTCAAAAGAATAGCCGCGTGACGAAATAATAGCCGCGGGTGACAAAATAATAGCCACGCGACAAAATAATAGCCGCAGGCGACAAAATAATAGCCGCAGGCGACAAAATAATAGTCGCGGGCTACAATTTTTTTTGCCGCATGACATTTTTCTCTGTTTCACGAATTTTTCACCGTTTCGCGAATCTTTTGAATGATTCGCGAATTTTTCGGCAAAACGAAACGGAACAGATTCACTCATCACTAATCTTAAGGGTACAGACCTATAGCCTTCACTTTTTATGTTATAAAGGCAAATATCTGTATACATTAAAATCAGACTATTTGTGATCCTCAACAATTGCCTCATTTAGCTACACTATAGTGAGTGCTAAGACTGGGTCTGTCCTGTTAAAGCCAAGGCAAGTCATGCAACAGCACATAATAACACAGGTCCTAAGGTCAGCAACTCTTCAGGCACCATGGCACCAGTTATATGGAGTCTAATTGCTAATGTCTAAAGTGTGTATCAATGTGTTGGCAACAGAAAACGGAAGCAGAAATGAAGAGTTCTTACTTGTACCAAACACAGATACATGGAAGAAAACTGAACTGAACACAGATAGATACTGTAGAAAGATAGATGATAGCAATATAAGGATACAAAACAAAGAAGTTTACATTAAAATAACCTGTAGGATGTAGATAGATGATGATAGATAGATAGATAGATAGATAGATAGATAGATAGATAGATAGATGATAGATAGATAGATAGATAGATAGATAGATAGATAGATAGATAGATAGATAGATAGATAGATACCTGTAGATAGATGATAGATAGATGATAGATAGATAGATAGATAGATAGATAGATAGATGATAGATAGATGATAGATAGTTAATAGATAGATAGATAGATAGATAGATAGATAGATAGATAGATAGATAGATAGATGATAGATAGATAGATAGATACCTGTAGATAGATGATAGATAGATAGATAAATAGATGATAGATGGATAGATGATAGCAATATAAGGAAACTACACAATGGGGAAGTTAAAATAACCTGTATGGTGTAGGCATCAGAATTTTAAGACTGTTTGCAGTTGGTCTTAGGTCTTCACTTTTAGGCTGTCCATGGCTGCTGGGGATTTATTACCTTAGTAAGCAGGGAACAGTTTTGAAATCATATCTTTAGCTTTGACATTTCATAAAAAGGAAAGTAACCCAACAGTTCGGCAGCTACATGACCCTGTTAATTATTTTAAAAACAATTAAAAAATAAAGAAGAATACTGTCTGCTTATGAGATAAAGCACTATGGCAGCTTCCTTGCAAATTAATAAACGTAATTACACAGAGAAAGAAAGTAGAAGTAAACTATTCAAATATGTTTTACTGGGAATTGTCAAAAGATAAAATAGAACTTAACCACATTGAGAAATACATATTCCTTTAGGATTGTGCAGGCTTAGAAAGCAGTATTACTGTTATCATTATTTTGGACTTGCTGGCTGCAGGGAAAATAAAATTCAACTTTAGTCAAACTATTTTGTAAAGAAACTGCAAACTGAAGCATTTTCCCATGGATTTTCCTGCCACGCAGAAATATATTAGGTAGTGATTAAACGCTGGAGGAATCTGCAATGTAAATATTCCTGCTTGTGTGAGCAAATAGCACCTTATCATGTATGAATGTCAGCAAAGAAGAGAAAGAGCCAGACACACACTTCCTTTCCAATATTGTAATTCCAGGAGGTACACAATCGCATACAAAATAATAAAATACAAAAAAGTTCCAATGAATATTTTTAAAAAGTAACAAGTCCCACATCACCAGAGGTATTCGCCGCTGAACTAGCAGTTCCCAGTATCTGAAGGCAGTCTCTTGCCATAGGCACAATGCTGATCTGGCATCTGGGATACTATAGTTTCAAAAACATTTTCTTCTTCTGTAGGAGAGTGTTTTGTAGCATTGTCTTCATATATTGGCAGGAAGAGTTAAATATGTCCCTATAATACACAAGAACCATGAATACCCTGTAAAATATATCCTTATAAACAGTGCTTGTTGATGTCATCAGTTATTGGTGCATAGTGATGTCATTTCTGTGAAACTTGTGTATTATAGTAAATAATGTACCCTATGTTGTAAAATATAAGGATATTGGTCAACTTGGAGTTCCATGAGCTGTATGAAAACCTTCAGCCTTTACATGGTTATAGAACTCATAATATCCTTATATTTTATAAAAGCGGGTACATTATTCGCTATATAAGTCAAAAAGGCATATATAACCTGTAAAACAGATCATTCTAAATGATGCTTTGTGATGTCAGCAGCTATAACAGGAGCTTAGTGATGTCATCTGTGTCACATGATCTTTCTGCCTGGTAAAAAACCCTCTTCCTCTAAAGTATAAGGAGCTCCATGATTGGTATAAAAACACTCAGGCTGCAACCTTCTGCCTTTATACACTTAGTGGTTTTATTTACTATAATCACTACTTAGTGGTCAATTTCTTTACGTCACTCATTGAAACTTGATATGATGAGAAATGGTGTACACCTGTTCTAAAATATGAGGGTTTTATAAGCCACAAGGTGTTCCACAGCCAGTTAAGAAATACATACTCTGCTGCACCTTGATACAGGTATGGGATCTGTTATCCAGAACGGTTTTACAGATATTCCTTAAGGCTACAAAAACATTTAACCATATACCCCAGAAAATGTAAAAAATACACATTTAGCCAAGATGATAAAACTGTTAATTTGTAATTTGTTTGACTGCTTTGAGCAGATCAATGGGGTGTTAGTGCTCAGTGCAATTCAGCTGCAACATTGAGCAGTAACACTCACAGAAATTGGTCATTGTTACAGGAATAAGGATTTGGACCATTGTTATCCTGGCAGGAATGATTTCTTCCTGTAAAATTCATTCAAAATGATGGGTACAGTTAGTTACTTATTAGTAAACATGGCTGATCAATAATAAATAAGTCTCGTAAACACTGTAAAATTGTTGGAATTGTATGGATTTGTTTTGCCATCACTATGAATTTATACAGGGCTAGATATCATTGTTCACACAAGCACTTTCTCCATATTACACAGAAAAAGCAAATCAGTCCAAACCAGTATTTTAGAGTTTTTTGGGGTACCAGGTTTCTGGATGATCAATTTCATACCTATATGGTCAGGGAACTCTGGTGACTTTTCATACTCCTATGTTTTACAACCGAAGGTACATTATTCCTCTCCCTATACATTCATCTAGAACACTGGCAGTTGTACACAATTTTGTATACAGTTACCCAGCCCAATGAGCTTCTCACCTTAGAAGCTTACAGTCAGTTTTTCAGTGCCAGAGGCAGCAAGATTAAGTGGTTTGCCCAAGACAACAGAGTAACACAGTATAAATGTTCATCTAATCATGTTAATCATTTTTAGCCCAAAAGCCAACTCAGTACCAAATAGAGATCACAAGCAAATCGTGAAATGATTATGTAGCTTGCGAGTAGGGATATTAGATTTTTCATTTTGCAAAGGCTTTTGGTTTTTAAACGTGTGCTACAAAGCACTCGGTTACAGAAGCAACATGCACTTTAGCTATCGTTTTCCTTTAAGGTTACACAGGTTTAAGATGCAGTTAGTTGCCCTTTTGCATTCTTTGTTGCATTGCATTTGTACTTGTCCACAGACTGTCCCTGCAGATATATTGTCCTATGTGCTTTTGATCTATGACTTTACTATGTCTATACTACAAAAATGGGTTTTGTCTTGGCCTTGGAGACATGTTGCATTCAAAGTAGCCACAAGTAAGGGTATCTGTAATTCAAATGACTATGAAAATAGTCGTCTGCACTAATTTCAAGCCTCTGTGCCGGGTAGTAATATTTCTCAGATGTCAGGTAAATATATTATAATGAGGAATTCTAGCATTTTATAACATGAAGGGACATTTATCAACCACACTGTTGACCTAAAACTCTGGGAATGAAATCCCAAAAGCCTTTCTGTACTAAGTAAAAGATTGTATAGGGAACTCATCTGATGTGTTTGCTGTGTGTGGGTCTATCTGTTCTACTTGACATAGACATGGTGGGGGCCACATTGGACTCTCTGTATAAAACAAATGAGTTTCTGGTGGATAAACTGGAAATTCGGCACATAATGCTATTAGAGATGGTTATTTGCAACTTTGCCTTGTGGAACAAAACCCCTTTGAGCGCTATCAGGGTTCCAGGTGCCACCAGAAAGGTTAGACCATAGGCCCACTCTCCAAACTATTTTTATTCCTCTCGAAACTCACCTTTTTAATTCTCGTCCCCACTTTTCTTTATATACTATCATCTACCCTTCATTCTATTTCTCTACTTTATTCTTGTACAGAAATGAGGAATGGGCATGATAAAGGGCTCACAAGGGCAAATGGCTTATTGAGAAGGAAAGCCCGCTGACAGCTAGGCCCAGCATGATTTTTCCTGGAACTCTGGTGAGCCAGTCCAACACTGCCCTTGAGTTTACTGATCTCAACCTTCTTTCTCGTTTTGAACCTTGCATGAAGAAAGCCAAAAAACAGGGCTTGACCTATTTTGCTGCTTCTAGTGATGGAAGCCTAAGAATTTCAGTGCAAGCTACAGATGCACTATTGTGGCCTGCACCACTGATGCATTCCCAGGACATGAGACCAAAAATGTTTTTGATGAAACCTCTAATGTTCTACCACAAATAGGCACCTTCTGTTTCTATCTGACCTCACAAGTCTGGTAAACCTACTTGTTTAAAAGACTATCCTGGCAGCCAATCTGGTTAAACATCCGTGAGCTGATCTGCTGGCACTCAGTCCTAATGTCCAGACAAGATCACTCTCTTGTGTTTCCAGTTTTCTGCTTATCTAAGCGCTAGCAATGGGCTCCCTTTTAATCTGTGGGCCACTACTTTAATGTGTTACTGGAATCCTCTTTAAAAGAGTAAAATAAATATTTTTCTGCACTTCTCTGTTACCTCAGGGGTATTTGCTGGTTAATAAATACCTACACGTATGAATTATCTGGAGTTAACAAGTCCATATAAAAATGTGCTTCTTGATATTGAGTCTTTGGTTTGTGCATAGATGTATTAATGAATGGAATCTGACTTATACATCTGTTCTGTAACATTAGCTCACACCCTGGCAAAGGGCAGGACTGGTGCAATATGGATGCCCGTCCTCTAAACATGAATACTGAAGTAAATTAAGGTTTGGTGAAGTACATGAGTGTAACTGGCAGAGCATAACATTAAAAATACATACATATATGTACACGTAGGTAAAAAAAAGTAACTGTACAAACATAGTGTTTCCTGTACAAACGAATGTACAAACGTCACATTCTCTTTATCGTCAGGTTTTGATGCTCACCAAGGCATTCACGTCACTGCACACATTCTTCATTAAAAATAGCAAAAATGACATTGTCTCCCACTCTTTGTTAGAGAGTTGCACCTCCCAGGTCCTGCAATAAGCGCCCAGAAGAGCCAACCCACCCATAAGTCAGCAATAATACTTGTAGAACCCTGTACATGGGGCTCTGCAAAAGGTTTCCAGCAAAATGGCGGTTTGCCATTAGTGTTTTTCTTCTTAGCAATATCTTGTTTATATTAAAAATAATTACTAGAAAAAAACTTTCTTCCAAAGTCATGTGTCTTTCTCGCCAGACCTAATATGTTCTTTCTGTAGTACCTATGTAATATTTCCCCATCTTCAGCTCAGTCCATGATTAAAGACCTTGGATGTAATAAATTCCCATAGATCACTTCAGTCCATCATTCTATAAAGTGCCAGTAGCCTGGGCATTCAGTAACTTCAGCTGGATTTTGGCTTTAGCATCCATTCTGCATGAGGATTAACGTGATACACATCCAAAATATAGGTGTCAGGATCAAGGCAATGTTCCCCTAAAAGAAATGATAGAGGTCAATGAACAGGACAAAACAGCATGATCTGGCTCTAGCATTTTGTAGACTATTGCTTTGGCCTGCAATGTCCCCCAAAGTTATACCTCAGCCCTCTTTGCCCATTAAAGGTGGCAACCCCAGTAAATTGCCATGTTTTTTTGTGTAACTGAATATTAAGGGAAATTTACATCAATATAGTACATGATGTCCCTTTATGTCATGCAGGGTGGCAATGAACCATAGAAAATTAGAACTTAAAAATGCAGTAAAGCTCTGCAGTGTTAACTAATTTTGACTGGGGAAACAGCAATCCTGCCAACCCCAACCCTGCCATAACCTACAAGGATAAGCTACCCTGCTAACCCCACATCATCATCTTATGAGATGGAACCAACCTGCGCTTCCTTTCTGTAAGACCCAGACAATTATGTTCTCCTGCTGCTCCGCACTGCCAACCCCTAGCCCCAGCTACCATAATATGTCATGCCAGGGGTGGCTGATTCATAACCCCATTGTGGCCCCTTCTGCCCACAGTTGCCCTACTTGCTCTATAGGCCTTCTTTTGTAATAAGTAATGAGTCAAATGTCATGGGTGCTACATGTATACCTGAAAGCTAGGTATATAGAAAGTGTATAGGATACTTCTTGGGAAGGGTCTTAGCAGAATTCTATCACTATTACATGGATTATAAACACAGGTAAAGCACTGCTTGCAATAAGAATGTTATTATATGGTTCAATAATAACATCGAGAAAATTTGCTAACATAATAAAATGCAGAGAGATAGAGGGGAAGAAAAACAGGGAGAGGATGTAACATTAACAGCAAAATTATGGAACAATTTATCATGTCTCATGTTCAGAGACAAACACTGGAAAATCTTTGTTCACTATGGAGCTTTGTTTGGTTGAGATCCAAAAGTCTGAATGCTGCTTTTATACAAACAGCACACACACACGCGCACACACACACATACACACATGCACACACATACACACATGCACACACATGCACACACACATGCACACACATACACACATACACACACACATGCACACACACATGCACACACATGCACACACACATGCACACACATACACACATGCACACACATACACACACACATGCACACACACATGCACACACACATGCACACACACGCACACACACACACATGCACACACATACACACATGCACACACGCATACACACATGCACACACACGCACATGCACACACATGCGCACACGCATACACACATGCACACACATGCACACACACATGCGCACACGCATACACACATGCACACACATGCACACACACATGCACACACGCATACACACATGCACACACACATGCACACACGCACATGCACACACATGCACACACACATGCACACACGCATACACACATGCACACACGCACACACACATGCACACACGCACACACAACACACACATGCACACACACATGCACACACAAATGCACACGCACACACACATGCACACACGCATACACACATGCACACACGCACACACAACACCCACATGCACACACACATACACACATGCACATACACACACACATGCACACGCAAATGCACACGCACACACACACACACATGCACACACGCATACACAAATGCACACACAAATGCACAGGCACACGCACACACATGCACACATGCACACAACACATACATACACACACACACACATACATACACAAGCAGAATAAAAGGGACACTGCATGACATGAAGTGAGTAAGGGCACATCGTACTGTAGCTTCGATTACCAGATCTAAGCTTTGGTCACTAAAAATTCCATAGCAACTCACAAAAGATAAACAAACAAACAATATAAATGTACACCTCTGGCATCAGTATCATCACAGCAACTGATATGAGCAATGACTGCCACGCAGTATTCTGCAATAAACCCAAGGCCTGAAGGCATAAGTCTTATTATCCTTTGGGTCACTGCAATAGGTGCAAATGTTACTACAGAGGTTTTGGTATCCCATAACAAAAGGCACAGTCATTTCTGATTCAGCTGAAAGAAAAACAGCACGGGGTCTGACTTTATTTCCCAGTGCTGATAACCTGGTGTTTTCAAGCAAAGTATTGTTTCCTTGGGCTGCCTGGCAATACAGGGAAAGAGTGAGGTAGATAATTAGATTACCAATGCACAGATAATGTTTTATATAGGTGTTAATTGTTAACGTTTTGTACGTTACAGAATGTCCTATTGGTTTTTATTTGTTATAGTTTTTGTCTTCCACTTCTTTTCAGCTTTCACATAGGGGTCACTGACCCTGGCTGGCAACAAACTATCACTCTGTGAAGCTACAATTTTCATTTAAAAGTGCCTCTGGTTTCACAAATTCTGTGTATTTGAACAAACAAAATAATGGACAATTTTAACAATCTAAGCACAAAATAATGTAAACATGAATATCATAGTATATCATACTTGCCTATGTTTCCTCCAATTTCATATAAGCTTTGGTTGTGTATTCTCACGTTGTCTGATGTTCCGTGGCTAATACAAGAAAACAAGCCAAAAATGAATACAGAAACCTACACAAAGCTCCAAAATATGGAGCTTTTAGTCCATTTTAAGCAAATAATTATTTTTGTTAATGATTTTCCTTTTCTCTGTAATAATGAACCACTACCTTGTACTTGATGGTAACTAAGCTGCATGACTCTATAATTGTGGCAAAACAATCCTATTGGGTTTATCTAATAATTAAATGATTATTAGCAGGCTTAAGGTGGTAATCCAAACTATGGAAAGATCTCCTATTACGAAAAGCCAAGGCCCCAAGCATTCCAGATAATTGATCTAATAGATCCTATACCTGTACTATGAATTTATTAATTTTATATGAATCTAGAAAAAAAACTAAAGAATATCTAAATTCAACTCTTTATACCTGTTTTCACAGTGAAATCGTGCCAGAATGTCTTTGGCTTTCGTGCGACTGTTCAGCTGGATTGCCATGGAAACCTTTGAGTGCAGCGGAGCATAAACTCTTATCACCCCTTCAGGTACGTCACAGTGCTGAAATACAAACCAAAAGCGGCTATCAGAGCCCATGGTGGCTCACATACCTCAGGAAATGTTCCATTTACTTGGGATTATCAAGGATAATGGAAAAAGGTACAGAAATATCAGTAGAAAAATAACTTTTAGCTGCTGGCAGACAAAAGACGGGAAGTGGTAGCTCTAGATATGCACATTATGTTAACAAACCTCAGAATATATAAGATATAGATATGGGTACGCACAGCACGACTTTAAATGAAATAATGGTGAATTGATTAAACAAAGCAAAAAACACAAAGATACTATTTTGAGATATTTATAACTTCATCACTGTAAGAAAGTTACTAGTCACACAAATATAAAAGCAATGTCTTCATTTCCTTAGTATTTACAAAATATGTGTAGATGAATAACCTCCAGGTTTCATTGCTAGAGGTGATAGCAATAAAGAGAGGCAAATTCCTTATATATAAAGCCCAAATGTGTCATTGTGCATTGTTACTGACATTCCCCTGATTGGTGGGGCTCTCCGGGTTATTAGGGCAATACCATTCTAGCAGTGATGCATTCATAAGGCAAAGTATAGATAACTTGCGCTACAGCAAAGAGACAGCATTCTTCTTGATGGACAGCAACAAAAAAAACAATGTAAATCAATCTTACAGTTTGACTTCATCTAACATTTTCAGTTAATTGGCATATATCCAATAAATCTCTGCACCCAGGTATTAAACACACTCACATCAACATTCCTATTTAACAAACAAGACTAATGCATTTACACTTAAGATGAGGAAGAAGATGCCCATATAGATCAATCCCTAGTTCCAGTAGAGCTTGCTGCCAAACCATGTGTTATTAATATAGTTATTATATAATGAAAATCCATTCCTTATACATGCCAAGGAATAAGAGGCAGCCACTTTTCCCCTAAATATCGCTTACATTCCTTCACTCATTTTCAGCTTTTTCCCACTCACCACTTTATACTTGTCACTCCTTGCTCAATGAGCATTGCTCCTAGTGGGTAAAAGATTTTTCACCCTGAACCCAACCCAGACTGAAGTTCTCTTCTACTGTATGAAATGACCCAGCTCCTCTCTATGTATATATATGGGTATGGTAAGCCATCACAGGGGAGGGGCCAGCACCGTTATAACAATGAATAAAGTGCTTCCAAACAAAGGCAGCACTGTATTCATGGAAACCTGTGGTCGTTAGGGAAATTGCAGACCACAGTACAAGTGTGCAATTCAGCAAAGTTCAGGTCAGGGTAAGTGTGGAAAAAACATGGCAGTTTGTGCCCTTTTTGCACTTTGCACCCTGCACTTGGTAAATAATCCCTAAAGTCTAGAGGAAAAGTACATTTAGGGGTATATCTGATAATATATTTAACACCATAAAATGGCATAAAAACTGGTGTAAAATAAATAGCTATATAACGCCCAGTTGTTTTCCTTATAAATTACCACCAAGCACAATCATGGAATAAATACACTGTTTATCCCTGACACAGAAGTACCAGCATGCCAGTGTCAGAGATTCTTCATTTACAGCATTAGCTAATTGGAAATCTATTTATCTAATTCAATATGTATTTATTAATATATAAATATTCTGAAAACATTGTGTCATTGGTATTTCTTTACTAGCATGGAATATGTGTAAGTGAATTTAATGAAAACATAAAACTGTGTAGATAATGGAAAATTCAATGATCTGTTCAGGAATATATCCAGGGAACTAAGACTGCATCTGGCCTGCACAGCATCATCACCTTCCAATTACAGGCTGACAGCAATGTCATTCCTCATGCTCTTCTGGACCTTGTTATATATTGTATAACAGTCAGTTCTTCTGTCATCAATTTATTCATTTAGATTTACTTCCAGACTCAGCCGTTTGTTAGCAATGATTGTCAGCAATTGGTATCTATATATGTGAATTATCTCGTGATACAGACTACATGTGTGGGGGAATGGAATAAGTGCCCTAAAGGATAAAATATGAGCATTTTTCTCCTTGTAAATGATTTATTACTTTTTTAAGTTGAAAATTTTCTGTGTTCAGTTACAAAGTGCAATGCAATATCTGTTGTATAAAGAATATGACTTTGTAAAACAGCATGTTGGTGCAAATTCTTTGTGTTGGTGCTAATGTCTTGTGTCTCTTTGTAGCAGCTTGGGATGGACACAAAAGACTAGCATGGGAGGAGCAACAGTTCATGCTGTGCCCCACCCCCCAAAGTTTTTTTTTGAGTGGGGGGGGGGGGGAGCAGGACTATCAAGTTAGGCCACTGCTTCACATCCAGCCACGAGGAACACCTGCAAGTATGAAAAGAAGTACCCCAAGTTCGATTATTTTTTTTAAAGAAGAGGCACAGATGCCCAAGTAAGGGATTGGCAACTTTAAGCTTGGGGTGGTTTATAAAAATTGGCCCCTCAAAGAGTGTTTTTTACTTATCCTTATTACTGATACCATTCTTCTTTTGGTTGAGCTAGACAAACACATGTCTATTTTTCAGAATAATTAACTGTGTTTTTCTTTAGAATGCATGTAACTAAATGTGATTGGTGCTTCATATAGAGGCAGATGATTAAACTATCAATCAATTCAAGTCATGGATGGTAGAAACCCACAAGAGAATGATGGGAGTAAGAGAGCGACCGGTAAAACAATCACCGGAGGAAAGAAATTGGAGGTCAGTAAATCCCTTTAGGTGAGGGTGGAAGGTGTGACAAATGTGTGTTAATGTTAATAGATCCATGATGTTAGCTTAACTTTTTTTTTTTTTAAAAAAGTCTTTTTAAAAAAATAAATGTTATTACCTCTCTCCTTTCAGGTCTTTCTCGCTCCATGGTTTTCCTTCGTAATAACCTCCTTACGCTCTTATCAAAAATCAGCTGCCTTTTATTGTTAATCAAAGCTGCCTCATTCATTTTCCTTACTTGTGAGATTAGAAAAGAAGGAACCTATATTAAAAGAAGAGAAAATTAAGTAAGTAAATCTGATTGGATAGTTGTCCCTGGCAAAGAAGGAAGATTTTTTTTAGCAGTGCTTCGGCAAAGCAAAGGACACACGTCATCTCTGTCTTAGAACCTTTTCCCAAGGCACCCATGTGCAGTAACCCATAGGCAGCCTATAAAATGTTTGCTTTTGAACAAAAAGGAAATGGTACCTGCTGATTGGTTACTAAATATATCTGGACCCCTTTGTCACATAACCCACAAATATATATTTACTTGTTTATATATATGCACAGTAGGGTACAATTGTATGGTACAAACTGATGTGAAAGGGGTAAAACATTAATAACATCCTTGGCATGGATTTATCTACCAATTGTGGGTAGGATATGTACAATGCAGGTTGATTTGCACAGCAATAGATCTAACACAAAACCACAAAAAAATAACATATAACCACAAAACAAACTACCAAATAACCACAAATATTCTGAGGGCAAATGTGTTTCCTGCCCTACCCTAAACTGTCGCTTTGGGTAATAAAATCTGTGAACAGACATGGATTTATCAGTACAGTACTACAGCTATCGACATTCCTCTCCTACCTTCCATTCAATCAAAGACTCCAGAAACAACTACTACACTGTGGTTTCATTGGCAAACATTGACAAAGGAAATATAAGCAGGTCCTACAAAACGAATTATAACAACAAAAGCAATGTCTTCACATAAATAACTTGTTCCCACCTCCCCCCTGGAGCTCATGTATTTTGTGCGGCTGATCATATTAATAACTGCGAGTGACTGTATTCCCACGTACATCAGCTGTGGGGAACATGGACACAATTTACAAACAACCTGGGTTTTACTTTAAGTTTGTTACTTAGGTACATATTGCAACAGGTTGAAACCCATCTTATCTTACCGTCCACAAGATGTCCTGGTACCTAATTAAAAGCCGAACAATATGGGCTGTGGACGCGGCTGCTTTCATTTCCTCCTTGTTTGTACTTTTGCGTTTGCAGATGAACAGGTTTGGTGCGAGGATCATAGACACGTTCCACAGACTCATCTTGTTCTTTTCCTCATTTGAAACCACCTTTTTCAGGAAATTTAACAAAGCCTACAAAAAAAAGAAGTTGGTTTGTCAATGGAAAGAGAACTCCCTAAGTTTCATTTTATGACATAAGTGATGAAGTGCCCATCACCCCATGTAAGCCTGTTTGTTTCATTCCTTTCTCTACTGTATTCCTTCTCCTCCTTACTTCACAATACCTTCTTACCAATTTATATTTAAATCTGCTCAATCTATAACTTTTGTTATTTAGTCTATTCTTCCACCGCTACTACTTAATATATGTGTTCAGGTCTTCTCTACTACGTGATATTAATTTCTTCAAAAAGGCTTTGCTTTCTGCATCCAAGCAGCCTTATGGCAGGGCTTTACTGACTCTCTCACTGCTAATGCAGTCAGACGTATTTAGTCCAAGCCCCCCTTCAAGTTTCTACCTATTGTCTGGGCTCTCCCTTAGATTAGTACAAGAATACAGGTATAGTCAGTGAGTGGCTACTAAAGCAAATAGAGCCCTGTCTTATTTAAAAAAGGGCAATAACTTGACAATTGTAAACATATCTTGGCTCTTTATAGGCCCTGTTGGTAAGGCCTCACCTTCAGTATGCAATGCAGTTTTGGGCATTTTTGTCTTAAAGAACCAGCTGCTACAGGAGGCTTTTTAAAGTTCCTTCCTGTGCCAAATATTTATTGAGCAAACAGGTAGTGCTTGTAGTGCTAGACCTGCAATTCAAAGTCAGACAGAAAGGGTGACCCTGGAATCCTTGGTACCAAGTTAGTGATCTTGGCATATTATTCAGCTCATGTTCTGACTCTGTTGCTGCCAAATTTATTAGTTAATTGCTTTGTTTTCCTGTGTATGACCCAGCCTGTACCTAGTCTCTGCTCTGTCTTAACCCTGATACTGTGCTTGTATCTCCAGTGTATAACCAAGCCTGCCGTCCAACAAGCAGCATTAGCGACTGCATGCTTCCCCTCTCTGCAGTGTGCACGCAGCCACTCGATATATTGTTTTCTAGTTTGGAAAGCTTAACCAGATTTAATCATCTTGCTAGTTGCTTCGTACAGCTAAACTTGCTACATTGTGTAAGGCTTGGGAGTGTTTCTAGAATCTACTTTACTATCAGTCACATCCAGCGCTGCTTTCTGCTTAGTTCAATAATAAGGCCTTGGAAAGTCTAAACTTTCTTGGTGTCCTCCAGCTAAAGGGATTCTATATAATATACTGTAACTTTCCAGCCCCTGGGATTCTATATAATATACTGTAACTTTCCAGCCCCTGGGATTCTATATAATATACTGTAACTTTCCAGCCCCTGGGATTCTATATAATATACTCTAACTTTTCAACCACTGGGATTCTATATAATATACTCTAACTTTCCAGCCATAGGGATTCTATATAATATACTCTGACTTTTCAGCCACTGGGATTCTATATAATATACTCTAACTTTCCAGCCATAGGGATTCTATATAATATACTCTGACTTTCAACCACTGGGATTCTATATAATATACTCTAACTTTCCAGCCATAGGGATTCTATATAATATACTCTAACTTTCCAGCCCCTGGGATTCTATATAACAAATTCTAACAGGCTGTTTTCTCTTTAGAAAAAGAGCTTTTAAGGAGCATTACTACACTTTACAAGGGCACAAAGGGCTATTTTTGGTGGGCATAGTCCCAAGAAAGAGCTTAATGAATGTCTATGACATGAAACCTCTTATTAGTTCAACTTATTCATTAGTTCATTCTTATTTGTATATTGTAATATAAATTCTACTACTCCCCTTCAGTGCCCTGGCCCATTAAAAGGATTATTTCATCACATAACATTTAATTTTGTGCCAACCCCATGATTTTTAGCAAGGATTCCACTTGAATTACTGCAGTAATTTATGAACAACAAGTGTGATCACTAACAGAGGGTTCTCTAGAATATAATAATATAAGGTCGTATAAGGACAGAGCTCTCCGTGAGAAAGAAAAACAAATCACACAAAAATAAAAACAAAAGCAAATACATTTTCTAGGAGAAATATACAAAGACATCTTTTGTTCCGCAGGCACAACAAGGCTCACTCTTTGCCCTTATGTAGATCCAGGTTTGTTAACCTGCTGACTGATTTCAGTGAAGAATATGTTATATCATTTTTGCTTCAGGAATTTTTTTTATCAAATCAAAGTGAAAAAGGAATCATTTGTCTATATTGTAGCCTAGATAAGGGTAAAATATTTTCAGTCTTTACAGTGGAGTATTTAATAATGAGCTTCATTTCCTCTCTCTTATGCTTCTCAGCAGCAGTTCAGTGTTACCAATGTGTTAACATATTTCTCAGGAGCAGCCTTAGCTCCTATTGAAATTTAATAAAGTCTGTAATAGAGCAACTGCTGTATTGCTATGGTAGTTGCTGTTGTATTAAAGGGGATCTCCAGCTTCTAAACCAACATTTGTAAACATAAACCCTTTCTGTTCCTTTGTAAGTATGAATAAATATCATTTTTATATGCTGATAGCCAGCTGCAAATTAGCTCTTTCTTTTCTGCATCATTTGAAATCCTGCCAGGGGAGGAGGGACTAAAAAATCGATGTTAAAAATTGTAACAACTTCTCCACAGCTTACAGACAGCATGAAAGAACTACATAACCCACAATGCATTGCACTCTGATGTTCCTTTTCTTATTGACAGCACGTGTGCAGGGGATTGTGAGGTTTGGAGGATGCAGGCTGAAGTCAGGCTGAGGACAGTCAACTACTGTTGACATTTTATTTGAAACCATATTATTACATTAAATATCATGGAAAGGCTGCATATTTTTTAATTGATGTATATTGCAAAGTTGCTTGTAATTATGTTTACTTCAACAAGCTTAAGTTGTGTGTGACGTAACTAATGTATCAAATGGTAACTGTTTAGAGAGTGGGAAACCAACATACTGAGCTGTCCCTACGGAATATCACTGCGCAAAATTAAACTAAATCATTTTAAAACTTAAAATAGAAAACTGTCCCTTTAAGCCTACTCCTTATATGTATGGCAGACCACTATTAAATAAAACAATTAATTGGGGGGTGGGGTAATAACAATCTTATTTTAAAATACTCCTCTAGCATTACCATGTCTTCTGTAAGTCAGTGCAACTAAAACAAATATTTAAGTCAGTATGAAAGTTTCAGAGAATCCTCGAGGCAAGGCTGACGAATATTTAGTGATATTGCTTCTAATTTCATTTACCTTGGCAGTATCTCTGTTGGCATCTGGCAGCAGCATGATTAATAGATGAAGAGCTTGAAGCTGCAATTTGATCTTGGAGATTTCTAAAGAAATGAAAAATAACTGGAATAAGTATCCCTATATGAAAGGCAGCAATATGATTAGCTGCTGAGAGAAGTCTCACATTAAAGCACATGTGGATTCACCAGAAGTTTTGTTTTCTTCCATAAAAACGTCGCTGGCTGAAAGATTGGCATGTGAGAAAGCGTTTTCCCTTCAACACTCTCATAAATGTGTTACACAGGGCTGCCTCTAACGCTGATGGCAATAGCAGAATCTATAATATTGTAGGGTCAGTTTCACGGGATAACACACAATGCTTATTTCTTATAGTTATTTAGGCCTTCAGTCTCTTAGTCTGCAAGATATTCTATCCAGGCTGCGGGAGGGAAAGGCCTTCCTCTAATATTAAACAAAAAAACATACAAATAACATAATAAACATACAAACTGGTAAACACTTTCCTATTAAAAGAGAGAGTCCAGCAAGTGCTACAAGAGCCCTCCCCACAGGGGCCAACAATGACTTTAGTCTTTCATTTCTTTAAACCTTGTTTTCATTTAAATGTAATGCGGACTGTACAATGTTACTTATAAACTGTGTTTGGGATATTTTATTAGTTTTTTTTTTAAGGGATCTTTTATAGAGGCTTACATTGTTTGGGGGTTTAGCTATCCTTTAAATATATAAAGTATTCCTATTTGGTTCAGCTTGATCTATAATGATCAAAATGTAGTGATCAAAATTTAGTCATACTAGCATTGTGAAACTAAAATACTGGATTATATGCATTGGTTAATGCAGAGTAACCTTTGTTACTCATGAGCCACAGTCAAATGTAAAAAGACTTGGAAAGCAACACAAGCACCATAGAAGTTCATGGAGGTGTCAAATAAGGGCTTAGATTGGCTATTAGGCAGCCTCTATGCACACTATCAGCTTACAGGGGGCTTTATTTGGCAGTAAATCTTGTTTGTATTCAACCAAAACTTGCCCCCAAGTCAGGAATTCAAAAATAAATACCTGGTTTGGGGGCACTGAAAGCAACATCCAAGGGGTTGGGGAGCAACATGTTGCCCCTGAGTCACTGGTTGGGGATCACCAGGTTATTTTCTCTTGTACGGGGACCCATTCTTGACCCTACTGCTAATTGAGATTTACTGGTAAGTCTGCTAATATTTTCATATAGACACTAGATAGAGCTAGCTACTATTGCCTGGTGGTCATTTTTGCAGTTGGTCTTAATTTTTGCCACCCTTTGAATGTGCCGAGTGCCTCTCCAGCTCAGAACTATAATATCCAGCCTGGCTAAGGATCAATGAGGGCAAGGATCCACAATTATTTTTGTGCAAAGAAAAAGGGGCACATTTACTAACCCACGAATCCGAATCGGAAAAATTCCGATTGGAAAACGAACATTTTGCGACTTTTTCGTATTTTTTTCGATATTTTCGGTGCATTTACGACTTTTCGGAAATTGTCGCGACTTTTTCGTTACCAATACGATTTGCACGAAAAAACGCGAGTGTTTCGTAGCCATTGCGATGCGTTCGTATCTTGTCGTGACTTTTTCGTATTGAGCGCTCGTAAGCGGCGGGCGAAACTTTCAGACTTAGCATGATTTTGGAAGCCTCCCATAGGACTCAATGGCACCCTGCAGCTCCAACCTGGCCCAAGAAAAGTCACCATACTGAAGCTTGAATGAATCCAAATCTTTCGTACTCGGCGCGAAGGCTACGAAAAAGTTGCGACTTTTCGCGCAAGTAGTAACGCTACGAAAAAATCGCCAGATTTTGCGCAACATTCGGAATGGCAATGAAAAAGTCACGTCAATTTTCTGAAAAATCGCCAAATACTGATCATTACGAAAAAAACGCAATCGGACGCATTCGGCCCGTTCGTGAGTAAGTAAATGTGCCCCAAAGAATCCTTACTTATCATATAAATAGAAGGAATTGGGTATTATAATGCTAAAAAAAACTTTATTCATGTTGCAAAATATCTTGTTAGCGGTAATCTATAAAACCTTTAACTTTTATATTTTGAAAAAAAAAATTGGTTTAAATCTTCTTGTAATGAAATAAATGACACCAGCTGGTGGCAGAGAAGCCGTGAGCACTTTGCCAATACACTGACAACAAAGGACCTGGAAGGCTGGCAATTCAATTTCAAGGACAATTAGCAGCTAAGTGTGTTTAAAATCGTATTGATTAACATTGTATAATTACTGCAGCATTGGAGCTTAGATGATAATTCAGATGAATGAAGATCAGATTAAGTACATGTTAAACCAGGGAAAGGTTTGGCCCCTAGCTGTAGCTGATTTGAAAGCTAACATGAAAATCTGGTTTAAGATGCTTATATCCTAAGCTTGTAAAGCTTCTTTGCAGAAAAAATGCTGGACTGCATATGCAGGTATCTGACATAATAATGGAAACTTTGCATCATGAGCCTTATTTATTAACCACTGCATGGTGTTGCTAAGCTTGGCACAGAATTAAGGTAATCACATGCTAGCACAGTGCAAGTACGGCCCTGTAATTACTTTCTGCATTATCCACAAGGTGATTACAGGGTTCCCCCTGCCCAAACCTACGCAATGAATCCTTCCCTATGGTGAATAAACTAAGCAAAACTCTGCTGTTGGTTTGGTGAAGAAATATTTTTTAACCAACATTCCTAGGTAAAAGCAGTCACACACCAAATTGCCCCTGGCACATCTTGCACAGAATATGGCAATACCTGCGCTAACAGGCATGAGTATTTTTTATGAATTGGGAAGTCTTGCCATAAGTCAATAGCAGTTATTGCCACAACCTAGAAGTGGAACTGCTTTCACATTGGTGGTAATTCCTAGCTTTTCTTGCATCAATTTAACTTGCAAGTAATTCGAGTAGGTTTGGGCACACACTGCACTGATTATTCTGAATGTCAAGGCATACTCATATATACGGTATATTTTTCAAGCACTTACTCTTGTTCTATTGCTCCTAACTGAACAGAGCTCAAGCACAGGCCTAAGTCTTAAAGCCAACAAGGGCAGATGGATATGTTTCTTCCTTTTTAAAGCAGCAATGTTGATTTCAAATGTTCAATCAAATATTTATGAAGTTCACAGAATAGCTTTTCAATGGTTTTCTTTAAGCATGTGCTGAAGCTATGAGGGTAAGACATTCAAGAAATATTTTAAAAGCCACTAGCTTGCTATTGATGAAACAATGGAGTTCTACTATAGGTTTAGTTACAAGAGAGACTGAATGGCATGGGGCAGTACCAAGTAAATATTTCTGCGTGACATAATGCTGAAAAAGACATAACACTCTAATGCCTGTTGGATAGACTTGCTGGACTGCTAAGGGGAGCCAAATGTAGGTGTTGTTCTGCACTGGCTACACGAATGGTACCACATTGTGCAGTATAGTGCTCCAGATGCACCTTGCATGTACAAGTGCATACATCTTATAGATACATCTTGTAAATAATGTGCAGGTAATTGGCATTCAAGTTGATGCATATGTCCCACCCAGATGCAACCTTATATAGTGGGTGCAAGTTCAATCACCATCGTGCCATTCATGTGCAAAGTTGTCCAGAAGACTGAGGGCAAGGTGCAGTGTTGGAAAAAAATATGGCACTTTTCCCTTGTATTTTGCACATTTACCCTTCATTTGTACATCCATTCTTTAAACCATTAAAACTTTCAGTAATATGTATCTTCCAGCATCCTGCTGGGGTCAGTGGGGGTTGGAGGGGATCTTTCTGCACATTAGGAAATTATATTGAATTCCACTTTTTTTTTATGGGCACACAGCACATGAACATAAATAACTAACTAGTTTTGTCAATTATTTTTCTGGAGCCCATAATGGGTGCTCTAGCCACTCAGACTAATGGAATTACCCTCTATTGACAGAATGGGAGTTGCCTCACATAAAACAAATGATAGGGATGAAGTACTTTAGTAGAGCTATTTTTCATTATAATATAACATGTAAACAGATGACTGATGCATGCGTAACCAGTATTCACTAGTCATATATAAATTGGGCAAGAAACAAATTAGGGTAATTGGTTGCCCAGTAAACCAGAGAAGTATTACATTCACGGATAGATTCATGTGGGCAAACATTTCTACCCCATGAATAACACAGAATTATTAAAGTTATGTTCTGTTACATGTTGGTTATTCAGAAGCTGTGCATCAGGGTGCTATGCCTCATGATCTTCAGGTCTCCATAAGCAGTATTTTATACAAGCAGGTAATGAGTAACATTAAGCTCTGCAATAATAAACCTGTGTGACATGTCATATAGGATTGCAGGGCTCAAGCTGAAAAACTTTGACAACCGCTGCTTTTGAGGAACATAATTAATACACAGATCACCCAAGTACTACCCAAGTACTCCAAATGTAAGACACTGCTTCCGAGTACAGCCCCTGCACATCTTTTTTTTACAAGTTACTGATATACCTATAATTCTGTAAAATTCTGATATTAAATTTTTTCTAACCATAAAACACATATATACAGTATTTATATATGTGTTTATCTCGTAGCCTGGAAATGCATACTTAAGCAAATACCTTATTAAAACCCAACAATACCATGAGTATGAATTCTTTCATACTCAACTCTTTCAAAAACAAATGGACAGATCTTGAAAGTATGCACAGACTCTCCAAAGTAGGCGAGGCTACATTTCAAACAGTCTCTGCACAGAATATATTTTCAAGAGGTGACTTTGGCCCTAATTTTATATCACAGACACAATCATTGACTCTTTTGCATGACATCTGCCAAACAAATCTTATGTAGACTAATTTAAAACCTAAAGTTGGTTAAAAGGTAATCTGCCTATTGTATGGTTACTTCATATTTGAATTTGATTAGCATTTATAATACATTTTATATGTTGGCTTACTTTCCACCAATGTGATGAAGGCAGGGAGATACTCCATAGTAAAGAGAGGAGAAGGCAGCTCCCGTATGAACATTTTTAACAGGCCTGCGGCATCATTGTTGCGGACTTTATTCCAGTCAAACGAGTTGTCGTGAAATTTAGCCTCCAGCTCTTCCCGCAGATTCTAAAGTAAAAATGAATAATCAGAAACAGTACAATTAAAAAAATATTACAACTGAGTGTATTGTTGTTATTAACATGTTCCTGATCAAAGCTATGTTGGTGAGGAGGCTATCAGGACTGAGAAGCAGGGCCACCTTCAGTTGTGGTGGGGCCAGGGGCCAAAGGATTTTGCTAGGCCCCATTATTTAGATATTTGAAGACATTAAAACTTATCTTCATACCTTAAATCTACTAAACAAATCATTTAAATATTAACCATTAAATAAACTTTAATAATTAAATAATGTTAAACATTAAATAAATCCAATAATGTTTTATTATATCTTATTTGAGATCAAATACAAGATACTGTGTTAAAATATCTATTACTATTTGACTGAAATGGAGTCTGTAAGAGCTGGCCTGTAATTTGAAGCATCCTAGATAATGGGTTTTCAGATAATGGCTCCGATATATGTAATATATCACATTCCATCTAGTGCCCTAGTTAATTGCCCTCTGATGCCCCTGGCCCCAATATAAATGTGTTTGTGGGCCTGTAGCAGGGAATGAGAACGTAAGCTCCACATGGATGGACATGGGATGGCGACTTGCATGATTAATCAAACAGGTGTGGGACCTGTTATCCAGAAAGTTGGTAATTACGGAAAGGAAATCACCCATAAACTCCATTGAGAGAAAATAGTCTAGATTTCTAAATTCCTTTTTTTCTGTAAAAATAAGACAGTACCTTGTATTTGATCCCAGCTAAGATATAATTATTCCTTATTGGAGCCAAAACAAGCCTATTGGGTTTAATTACTGTTTAAATAATTTTTTAGTAGACTTAAAGTATGGAGATCTTACGTAATGACCCCTTATCTGAAAAACCCCCCAGGTCCCGAGCATTCTGTATAACAGGTCCCATTCCTGTACTACATACACACATGTATAGTCAGCATATATATCCTGGGGTTTCCACTTCTGAATCATGAAGAGGCTTCAGCAGGATAAAACACAGTAATAAAGACGTGGGAGAGATAAGTCACACAAACTAGAGAACACCAAACTATGTATAATATTATGAAAACAGATCTTGTATTTTGTTTTTAAGAATTTAAACTTGTGTAAAGACTAAGGGGCTGATTTACTAACCCACGAATCCGACCCGAATTGGAAAAGTTCCGACTTGAAAACGAATATTTTGCGACTTTTACGTATGTTTTTCGGATTCTGTACGAATTTTTCGGATCCAATACGATTTTTGCGTAAAAACGCGAGTTTTTCGTATCCATTACGAAAGTTGCGTAAAAATTTGCGCATTTTGCGTAGCGTTAAAACTTACGCGAAAAGTTGCGCATTTTTCGTAGCGTTAAAACTTAACGCTACGAAAAATGCGCAACTTTTCGCGTAAGTTTTAACGCTACGCAAAATGCGCAACTTTTTGCGCAACTTTCGGAATGGATAGGAAAACTCGCGTTTTTACGCAAAAATCGTAATGGATCCGAAAAATTCGTAAAGAATCCGAAAAAATCGCAAAACATACGAAAAAATCGCAAAGTACCGATCATTACGAAAAAAACGCAATCGGACTCCATTCGACCCGTTCGTGGGTAAGTAAATCAGCCCCTAAAAGTGACAGTTTTTGACCAGTCATGGGTATTAAAACACATATCAGTAGAGATGTAGCGAACTGTTCGTCGGCGAACTAATTCGCGCGAACATCGGGTGTTCACAAGTCCGCAAATTCGCGAACTTTTCGTGATGTTCGCAATTTGGGTTCGCCGGCACCGAAAAAATCGCAAAACTTACGATAACGGTACGAATTCTCCGAAAAAATCGCAAAACTTACGATAACGGTACGAAAAAGTCGCAAAACTTACGATAACGTTACGAATGATCCGAAAAAGTCGCAAAACTTCCGATAACGGTACGAATGATCCGAAAAAGTCGCAAAACTTACGATAACGTTACGAGTGATCCGAAAAAGTCGCAAAACTTACGATAACGGTACGAATGATCCGAAAAAGTCGCAAAACTTACGATAACGTTACGAAAGCTCCGAAAAAGTCGCAAAACTTACGATAACGTTACGAAAGCTCCGAAAAAGTCGCAAAACTTACGATAGCGTTACGAAAGCTCCAAAAAAGTCGCAAAACTTACGATAACTTTACGAAAGCGCCGAAAAATACGAAAAAGTCGCAAAATTACCGATCATTTCGAAAAACGGCGTGTGTCAATTTTTCAGAGGTTTTTGCCCTTGATCCCCCTCCTGCATGCCACTGTCCAGGTCGTGGCACCCTTTAAACAACTTTAAAATCAGTTTTCTGGGCAGAAATGGCTTTTCTATTTTTTAAAGTTCGCCTTCCCATTGAAGTCTATGGGGTTCGCAAAGTTCGCGAATATTCGCAATTTTCGGCGGAAGTTCGCGAACAGGTTCGCGAACTTTTTTTTTGAGGTTCGCTACATCCCTACATATCAGGTTTCCTGAGCTTTTCTTTTCTCACGTCTGCCAAAATGTATTGCTTGTCTCATGACAATTTGGCTGCTGGGGAAGATTTTCTACATGGATACATTGGTACAAAAATATAAATAGTATCAGAATATTTTTCAGGACACTATAGTGAATATTAACCCTATCCATAGTACCCTGTGGGTCCAGACACATAAGTTAGAATCAAGTTAGAATCAGCTATAATGTTTATTAACCTATAGCTTTAAGTTACTTTTCTCCCACTCTCACTGCCTTGCTGCACATGGGCTACTAAAGCAGCCACATAACTGCAATGAGCTGAACTACAAAACAGCAATGATATCTTCTGCAACTTAAACCTCAATGGACACAGCACCAAACTGTGGTTAATGGAGCTATATTTTTATTTTTCAACATATTAGCAGTTTGTACACTGCTAATATAATAAAACTGAAACAACAGCACCACCTGCTGGTCAGTTCTGCTGACTAGGCTACAATCAGGGAAAAAAAAATGTCTGAAAATAGAAATGTGTTGGGACGGTCTGCTTAGAAACGAGTCATCTGGTCAGTTCTAAGGGGAAACACCACGACACGTGTCTTTCTCAGACTTAATCTTTTATAACTTTTTTTTTAGTCATTTGCTTCCACATGTTGGCCCTCACCAACTTGAATTGTAAGCTGCTTTCCAGTCACTAGGGATACTAGGGGTCACACAATATGCTAAGTGCAATAAAAAGGCTGATTGTTGCTATATTTTGCACTTTACATACTGCGTGGGGCACTGTAAATAACTCCTTAAGTGTTTATTTGCTGCTCTGACAAGTCTTGTGTGATATAAAATCACAGACAAACCAACAAATGCTATGTTACTTAACTGTAGGACACACTGAAAGTGATTGGTGAACTTAAAGTAAACATAAATTAAAGTAAATTGTAGAAATGAGTTCATTAGGGGGGTTTAGATACACAACTATTTTATAGACAGACAGACAATTAAAAAACTATATGAAAACATACAAAAGCTATGATTAGTCCGAGCAATCTGCAATGTCTGATTCTGCACATTTGGTAACAGGATACACAGTACATGGAAATATTGCCAGGAGAGTCTTGCACTTAATACTTACAAAATGGTCTCTTTAATCAAGAGCACATGCTTCAAACATTATCCAATAGTTCTGGAATGTGGGCAAAACTCACATAACCCAAGCGTTTTCTTTTTCAAATCTGGATTTGTTTAAAAACCCATGTAATGTAGTATTTAAAGTACAGCTATCCCAGTTTCCATCCCCAAGAGAATATGCTTTGCAGCAAGAAAGCAAGGAAGGGAGTATTTCCAGGTACAGCACAGCACTGACCTTCTCCCAAAGGACTCTATCAATGCAATTATATATCATTCAAAAAGATATCTTTAAAAAAGGATTGATCATCAACCCCCCCCCCCCCCATTTTTTTTTAACAAAATATCCGTGGGTAGCAATCAAGGCTACACTGAACGGATCATTTAATGAAACGTAAGCAGCAAGAGTAATTATATCTTCTGAAATGGAATGCTAGGAAACCCCAGTGCCTTCAGACTTAATAAATCACAGTTGCAGGGCGACCTTTCAGTTGGTCTTGGTACAACGGAAAGGAAAAAAGGAAAGCTAAACACTTCCTGCACATTTCATTAGACCTGGGATGGTGAGGGGACTGAATTCAGTCTAAAGGCAAATGCTGATCTTTTCTCTACAACTGCAGCCTAAAAATGTTAGAAAAAAGCCCAACATGATTTGGATCTATATCCCGATTGCTCCTTAACTTAATGACTATGTTCCACAATTTTGTCTACTATTGAGTGTATTGCATGGTAAGAATAATCAGACGTTAATGTGTCTCCTTGACATGTCTGGGATTTGTACTCTCCCTGATATTTATTGATGAGGTCAGTTTCTTACCTAAGGGACTATTAAATCAAAGACCCAGTCATTTACATGGGGCAAAGAGCATGAGGTGGGATTTTTTTTAATCTAACTGATGCCTTATTTTTGGTTCAAATAGAGGGCGGGGGATTCGGTAGGCTTCAAAAGATAGATTGTGCAGACTAATAAAATTAACCACATTTTTTACAAGTTTTGAAGGCACAATAACTGACCCATCACTTCAAAAAGCAAAATTTGTGGTGTCGCAAGATGGAAAGAAATATGGTTCAGGGCACCCAACACAAGAAAAAGTAAAAAAGTGGTGGGGCACAGTTTATTTTCATTATTACTCATTAATCTACGAGTAAGATAATGAAAAGCTGCAGGCACAGTGTTTATTTCACACACATGTATTTTACGTCACTATAACCCCCATGAAAAATGACCCCAGACCCACTGGTTATGTGATAGAGGTCAGACAATCAGCTCAGTGTAGGGGAAGAGAGTCCAACCTACTGTATAGATATAGCAGAGGCTCTCATTTTTGATATGGGGGTGGAAAAATATGTGACCAGCATGTAAAGTTAGTACCTGTGGCTCTTGTGTTGTCAGTCTGGGACCAATACAGGCCTTTACTGTAAGAGGTAGTCATGATGCAAATGTTGCATTGAACCACAGCAGATTTTACTGTAGGCTTCCCACAGGTACAGGGGCAGATTGGGACCAACTGACCAGCAATGCATAAGTTACACAATTATTTCTCTCTTTCTGTCACACACAGTGTTGCCTTTCTGCAAACTCTCATAGGTTCTCCTAACCTATACCTGAACGCTACCTGGTGCGCAATTGCCATGGGCCCTACCCCCAAAATCTTACTCCTCTTGGGACTCAGGCTGTCTTCGCTGTCTACTCTATCCCTCACTTCTAGAGTGAGCTCTTAATACTCAGCTCTCCTGCAGTTCTGACATAGCTCTGCTCCCTCCTGTTTTGACTCAGAATGCCTGCACTCACTGTAGGTGTTACTAGGCAAAAGTGAGGAAGTGAGGAAAGCGTTCTGCTAAACACCTCCTTACATAGGCTCTTAAAGGGGACTCCTCCTACAGGCCAACCCTGGTGGGGTGCCATCTAGTCTACAACCTAATATAGCTTTTACTAAATACATTCCGCAATAAACTCTCATTTCACCTTCTTACAAGCACCTGACCCTAACTCAGGAGAGCCAATCCTGCCCACAACCCGGTCTGCCATGCTAATTTATATAACCACACCCAACTCCACCATTCTCTGACATTAACGAAGGGGGCAAGGCTGGTGCAAGTGTTAAATCCAGCGATGTCCCGTCACTTGTGGAGCACTGAATGGTGTTGAGAGGTCAGGGAACAGACAAGCTGGAGTGAATTTGGCTGTGACCTGCCTCTGGGGACAATTAGTCTGCCCAATCCTGCCTGATACATGGGTTACAGGCCTATCCCCACATCACTAGGTCCCACACTGTGGGGCTGATCCATCTGGGGGCCTGTAATAGTGGCAGGGAGGCTTACCCTGAAGAACAGTTAGGGTGAACCTTCCATTTGCTCTCATAAATACATTTTGAAGGTCAGTTAGGATGTGTAAATATGTATTTACTGTCCTAGACATATTTGAAACTGTGACTGATAGACTGATACGCCAATATTTTCCTAGACCTGTACTTATTTTCCAATGAGGTATGGGGTTACTTTGCAGCAATTACATTTCAGTAGCCATTACCCATAATCTGCAGTGTAGGGAAAGCAAAGGAGAATGGTATCACCCACTAACCTGGTTAAAGGGAACCACTTATTAATCCCCCCACATTTCCCCCTGATACATAATGGCTCTATATTTGCAGAGCTGTAAAATGCTGTTGTGTTGCAATTCATATAATATATATATATATATATACGAGTATAAGCTGATCCGAATATAAGCCGAGGTACCTAATTTTACCTAAGAAAACTGGAAAAACTTATTGACTCGAGTATAAGCCTAGGGTGGGAAATGCCGCAGCTACTGCTAAGTTTCAATAATCAAAATAAAAACCAGTAAATTACACAAATTGAGGCATCAGTGGGGTATAGGTTTTTAAATATTTATTTAAAAGAAAAACCATAAACTAGCTCTGTAAGTGGAAAAGAGGGTCAACAAAAACAATATGAGTACTACCCCACGCTCATTGCGCATTGGCAAACTGGCAGCAGACCCAGTCCTGGAGGACACGTAAGGGGGAATAAGTATTGCTAGTGGGAGCCTAGGCCAGGGCACTGGAGGGTCTGGTTGCAGGTGGCCTAATTTGCACACAAAGGAGAGAGGGTGCTAGTCTGGAGGGACCCATGGCACCCGACTCGAGTATAAGCCGAGGGTGACTTTTTCAGCACATTTTGGGTGCTAAAAAAACTAGGCTTATACTCGAGTATATACATATACACATATATATATATATACATATACATATAAATTTTTTGCAAATTTTCAGTTCACTACACAAAAAAATCTGTTTTGGAAATCCAGACACTTTCCTTTAAAAATATAACATTGAGCTTTACATGGGATTTCCTCTTCCTATGAAAGCATGGTCAGAATCCAGAATTACAGATCTCTGGTTGTTTGTTCTGCCAGATATTTTTTATAAAATTCTATTATCTTCCTCGTAAAAATAAATTAGGGAAAACAGGTCTGTTTCTTGGAAATTATTCAGATTCATGACATCCTCCAGTTAATTTACCTTTGCTCCATATGTTCACAATAAGGGTTGGGAAATATGCTGTTAACTCTAAATATTTGTGTATGAGTGCTAGATGACTTGCACTAAATCACTCTTACGTTTCACTTTACCTCATTAAGTCCTGGATGCATTTTATCTCCCTCAAATTATGGATCAATGCTCCCCATAAATGATCTCCAAATTACTATTTTCCTCTGTCTAATAACTCTTATATTCTACTAATTCAACAGTGTAACAGTGTTAACTCTTTAAGGCAACATGTAATAACAGACAAATGCAATAAAAATTAGCAAAAAATATAAATTCTGTAAAACATTGCATTTTGCAATATAATAATGCCTGTTACACAGTATTAAATTGTGAATTTTGGCTGAAGTGATATAAATTGTTTGGTGCCAAATAACGTTTTTTACGTAAGATGTTTTATTACATACACTGTGCACTGGTGCTACTAACGAAACACAATAGGGGTCTTATTCTATACCCCAGGGTGCAAGTGCGCACCCCTTAATACTTATTTAAGAAGCACTTGCGCCACAGGGTAAGCTGTGCTGTGCTTGGATGTGAGGAGCAGAGGGCAGCATCAGGAGAACCAGCTAGGCCTGTCCTTACATATCTGAATGACACAGAATTTAGGAGGAGGCAGGGGTGCCTTCATGCTTCCCTCCAGCCTCCTCTCTTGGATCCAGCCTCCCCTCTTGGAACACTGGCAGCGTTTGTTTTAACAAGGCATGCTCTGAGAAGGAGTGCAGAGGCCTGTGGTCACTCTTCAATTGCACCACACAGTGGCTGCTATTGCCCATTTTTTTGCACTTTGTACACCATGTGGTGCATTGTAAATGATCCTAAATAAGCTTAAAACTACAACACATCACACAGTGTGTAACTTACAAAAAAGTCTGCAAATGGCACTGTGTCCTGCATTGTGTTAATAACAGCAAGCATCTGGAAGTCAAATATGTTAGTTAAATGTATGTTTTGTTACTAGCACAACTGACCCTGAACCTTAGTACTGCTAACGACACAATGTAACCATATGAAGATGTTGTATTTCTATTTAGAGGGGCCTACAGGCCTATTGGATGGAGATCACCAATGACCTATGACTGGGGTAGTGACAGTCTATATAGAGTAGGCCTATGAATACAGAGTTACAGCAGTCAATGTGATACATAATGTGCATGTCTAGGTATGTGTGAAGCCACAGGAGCCAGTTCATGTTGGAAAGTAAGTAGGTTGTGATCAGAGAAGGGATTGGAAACTTAGCAGAAGCAGAATATATTAAGATCCCATAGTTACCCCTGGAATAACATGGTGAATCAAAACACGGAATGGTTGAAGGCAATATCATGCAAGGGAGCATAAACAGCTTTATTATTCTCGAAACAAAATTACAAGTATATATGAATGCAGAAGTATCTTAAATTAATGGTGCAGGACATTCTTTGAATGCCTATTTTATGATGTTGCATAATTCTGAGGGAGCAAACTTGACTTGAAAGACAGAAGAGTTAGGAATTACTGATCTCTAAAATGAATCAAAATATGAAAGAAATTTGACCCCTCCACCGTAAGGATGAGTATTTCCTAAAAACAACTGGTGCTTTGCCTGATAAAGGTCACCCATCCATGTTTACATGAGGCGGGTTAGTTAGTTACCCTGTTACAATGGCACAGGGTATATCTACAGACCCTGAGCAAGGAGGCTAAGGGAAAAGCAAGAGCCTTGAGAAACATACACAAAAAAAGTCCACAAACCCATCGCTTTGCCACCGGCAAACAAATGGTACATAATAGTGGCCCTATGCCCAGTCACCAGGAGAGGAGCACAAAAACAGCTTAATTTGGTCCTAGCCCAAACCAGTCAGATATTGATTGAGTAGGTAAGTAGTTGGCCCCATACATGGTCAAATAAGCTACCAACTCTATCTGGAACAGTCAGTGCAACAGCTAATACCAACCTGTGCATTGTGAGCTTAAGGGTGGAACAACATCCAATTAGATAAAGGCAAAACAAGGCCCTGGAGTTAAAGGCAGAACAAAATCCTTGTGGCCAAATGCCAAAAATGGACTCTAAAACTTAAACTGGGCATACACAGGCAGATTTAAGCTGACAATTCGGACCCTTCAGACCAAGTCAGAAGCTACAGCAATAGATATCTGGCTGATAGCTTAGCAGCAGTGATATTTGGCTGATAGCTTAGCAGCAGTGATATTTGGCTGATAGCTTAGCAGCAGTGATATTTGGCTGATAGCTTAGCAGCAGTGATATTTGGCTGATAGCTTAGCAGCAGTGATATTTGGCTGATAGCTTAGCAGCAGTGATATTTGGGTGATAGCTTAGCAGCAGTGATATTTGGGTGATAGCTTAGCAGCAGTGATATTTGGGTGATAGCTTAGCAGCAGTGATATTTGGCTGATAGCTTAGCAGCAGTGATATTTGGGTGATAGCTTAGCAGCAGTGATATTTGGCTGATAGCTTAGCAGCAGTGAAAATGTGCAAAGGACATCCTACAGCACAGTGCCCAGTCTCGTTTATATATTTCATTTGTAAATGTCTTGTTAATCTGAAGGTATATCATCTTGATTTAACTAGGCACAATAATCCAGCTCAACAGAAGTTTTCAATTAATACCAAAGATAATCAAAATAATTCACCCATACAAACCAAGCAGACTTAACAGGTAGAACACATACTGACTAGTAAGAAGCAAAACATACCTACCTTAACCCGAGCAGCTGATCCAGGTACCCTGAGTATACCTTCTGTTTCTAAACCAGTCTCTTCAAGCCTCTGCAGCAGCTAAACACACAAATATTAATATTGTTATCCTAATATTTATCCTACTAATTACAATATCTCCATCTGCAGCACACAGTAAGTGTAAGGTTCCCAAATTTTTATATACAGTATATGAGTGTACCACACCAAACATTATATACTGTATATATGCATGTGTGTGTCCAAACATATAATGCAGTTCAATGCAAAAACCAATGGCAAACCTACTGGCAATACAATTATCAGTGGATATTAATTACAGGAAACAGGTAACAAATGTCTGCTCTTCACACACTAACAAATTGCAACAAGGGTCTCCGTGGTTTTAGCTGAGAAATTCCCCTAGGGGCTCTGAATTCAATAGCTTATCCTATTAACTATCGAAATGTATTGAAAGCTGGCTGTGAGTAAACACAATAGGGGCTACATTTTGTAGTTGTTTTTCCTATTAGCAAACAACTAAGGCAAATGTGTCCAACCAGGACTGACCAGCAATGCCCAACCCAGTGCACAATGAGGCTCAGCCTAATGGGAACTATAGTGAGTGTTTTGTGCATATTTTCACATAACACTGGGATAAGCCAAAAAGGTCTAAAAAGGGAAAATAAGCTATAAGTATAAGGTTTCTAAGCTAAAGGTTAAACATAAGTAATGAGCAGATTGGACATTTTTCAAGCTATGTCCGACCCTAACCTGCTGCTTCCAAACTTGCGCTCAACCCAGCCTGAAGCCCTCTTTACTTTTTTACCCACGCCTGGCCCAAAGCTCATCTAATGACATGAGAGATGGGTGGTATCAGCCACCAAAGGGGAGGGGTCAGACTGACTATATAAATAAAGGGAGGGAGGGAGTTTGCAGTCAGACCTAGCACCCAACCTAACTCATAGCTGTGGTTCACTTTCCTTGCCTGTAGTCCACATATTTTGAGAGATCCATATTACAACAACAAATGTTTTATTAAAGCAAGTATACATCATGTACAAGTGCTTAACATCTTCAGTACAAGTCTTTAAATAAGTATAAATTGCTTTTGTTTTCTCTACTGGGTGCATAGGCTCATCTCATCACAGCTTTTGCTACTCAGAGAATTAATTATTTCCATCTACTCACTTTTTGGAAGATCAAGGGAACTTTCGTGCCTGGGAATTTTTTCTGATCACTTTCCAGCAGTGTTGTCAGGGGAACTCCGAAGAGGCCATTTTCTGACATAACACAAACAAACAGCAGCACCGAGCCGTTAGAAAGAGATTAAATAGCAGACAATGGTCCATTATTAAAAACAAGTTATGCACTATACCTTTTCCCTTTATTCTTACTATTCGGTTTCTCTTTAGTTCAATTCCCAAAGCATCATAGAATGCTGTTAATTCAATGAGAGAGAGATATCTGATTTTTTTCATGTCTTCCAGGGACAAATCACCAACTTCCGTAAGCCCAAACCTGCTTTTCCAGACGATAAATTTCTTAAGAAAAAAAAAAAAAAAGAATAAAACTCATCTGATTTTTTTGATAAAGCTAAAGGTAATAATTTATAAAAAAAATCATTAGCTAGTTCTTTATCAATTCTGTATCATTGTGGTTCTTAATTACCGGCAAAGCAGAATCATCCTTTTTGATCCGCTGGTTCTTTTCACTCTCTTTGTCTTTGCCATCAACTGCAACAGTTTCTGAGAAGGAGGCCTCAAAAGAAAGTTCCTCTGCCACTGATGGACTGGGTTTCTCTAAAGTGCAACTGTTATCTAAAACAGACCATAAACAGCCTTATTACAATTATTAGTAAGTATATACACATACACAAATGAGGAGTATATTACATGAACGCTTATTGTATGATCTTGCATAATGCTGTCTTATAATGGTCAAAGTGTTGAGGCCAAGTGTTTCATAGAGCACTAAGTCATTTCACATGAGCTGACAACATTCAATCCAAAAGCGCCATTCCCTTTAACTGCATGCTCATATGAAGAAATGATCAAGTCTATATAAAAGTATATAATGGTAATTTATCATTAAATATATAACTGGACTTGTTACACATATTCCAGTTGTACCACTGAAGTATGAAGTATGCTTGAAAAAATAAATGGAGATTTCTAAAAAGTTTACATTTGCCTTTCCTTCTTATGGGCCAAATCCCAGACTCATGTCAGTGATAGCACTTTTTAATCTATTTGTATTTTACCCACTAATTTAGATTGTGAGCTCTATGGGCCAGGGCATCTTTCCTGTCATGTCATGTGACTGTATATATTTATTTTTACATATACATATATCTTCTTACTTTTATATCTCTAGAAATGATATTTTCTATAAATGCACCTTTATAACATCAGCTATAGGTGGCAATTTCACAAAAACCCCAGCAGGATGCATGGTTGTGTTATTATGTTTTTAAATGAACACTAGTTAGGGACATTTTCTTGGTCCATAACTACTGCTGATCCAGTGCTATTTATTGTGTCTAGTATATCAAAGCAGGTAATATGAACCTATTTCCGAACATGCCCTTTGTAACTGTTATTGCTGCTATTTATCGCTGCTTAACATATTGCTCTTCTTTTCATACTTCGTCCTGATGTCACACTTACACTATCATTCATACATACGTAAAAAATAGATATATTTAAAATTATAAATTGAACTAATGAGATTAAAATACTAATGGAATTAAGTTCATTTTAAATTTCTCATGGGTTTCAAAAAACTTCCAAAACAGAATAGGAATTTAACTGAAAGCATACAAGTTGGGTGATGTTCTAACAACCAATGTTTTATTATTTAATATGAACAGTGTAAGGACAATAATATATAAAATCTTTCATAAGGGGTGGACTTGTAGATTAGAGTGATGAATACCCATTTGAAAGGGAAAAAATTGTATTTAGAAAGTGTTTGGCCTACATTCCCTAAATTTGTCCTTCAATGTTCAGCAAAACAAACTGACATAAGTTATTTTACATGAGGCCATTGGGAGTACATTGATACATGGTAGGGCACATGTACGTTCGCAGGCGCAGTAAACAAAGGGCAATTTTGTGTGCAATCACCATGTTTTACCCCCCACAATGCAGCGTTTCCCCCAGAATTCCAGCATCATTGTGCTTGCAAGAGGGTGATGCAGGGACTGCAACTGCACTTCTTATGCACAGGACCTCCAGTCTCAAGTAGTGATAAGTCTATAGGGGTCATTTACCTCTGCAAGTGCAGTAAACAAAGTGCAATTTTGAGTGCAATCACCATGTTTTTTTCCCCACAATGCAGCATTTTCCCCAGAATTCCAGCATCATTGTGCTCGCAAATGGGTGATGCACGGACTGCAACTGCACTTCGTATGTACCGTACTTCTAGTCTCAAGTAGTGATAAGTCTATAAAGGTCATTTATCTCTGCAAGTACAATAAGCAAAGTGCCATTTTGAGCTCGAGTGAGACTGAGAGTACCTTTAATAAAAGTGGTTTTACACGCAACTGGCTGATACTGACATGTAGAACACAGAAAACAAAACTTGTAAAGAATTTCACTTGCACTGAAGTGTCAATGAAAACAAAGATCAGAATTGTCCAGTATATGGTATTTTCTGATAATATTTTTGAAAACTTGACCAAATTAAACTTCACCTTTCTGAACTGTCCGGAAATTGAAACAGAAGATAGGGTGCTGTTCACTATTACAATTGTCAGCACTGGGGGTGCAGGTGAATTCCCAGAAGGCTATTCTGTCCTGAATTCTACCGACTGCTCTTTTATCAAATTGGACTCCATGACTTATTTCCAAGGAATCCAGACAAAAATGACTTCAACATTTGAAAGGGTGGTCTCACAACTTTCTTGTACCTGTTCATAAGGGGAAGAAATTCTGGGAAGCTACAACAGCTCATATTAAAATACATTTATTGTGTCAATATCCTTTATAACCTTTAAAGTTAGTTTTATTTTTTTCTGCAACCCCTAACTCACTTATTCCTGAGCAGGGCATTGATTCCTAAGTGCCATTCTCCAATCACCAAGCCTGTCCCAGATTTGGCAAAACCTTGCTTGGGAAACTATGCCCATTTTTTCATACAAACAACCCATTTAGTAATAGCTTGTACAGTAATCCAAGTCTACATTAATATCATTGTTATTATTACCACAAATTTCTAAAGCACTAACCTATTCAAAAGTTCTGGACAACAAGAAATTGTTTCAGCAATGCAGAGCTGCCCTGTTGCAATACTAATTCACTGTTTGGCTCTCTTTAAAAGGGGTTGTGCATAGACTTCTATATAACATACAAAAGAGTCAGTATGTTGCACAATAAAACTTCCCTCTACCATATATCACTACCAAATTAGTATAGTTCTGCATTTATTTCCAACAGACCCTAAATGGAGAGGAATGCAATGCTGTTTTTCTTAGTGCATTTACCAGAAAGCTCAACCAAAAGAATTTGATTTTTAATGCCAGACAAAAACAACAACAACAACAAAAAGCCCACTGAAAGAAAAAAAAATATCAGACTAAACATAGAAATAAAAATGTAGAATAAAGAAGAGAAAAAGTTTAAAGGGGCGGTATTCTGCCATGTTCAACATGAGCTAAATGAATACATCTTTGTGATACTTTGTGATCTTTGTCATACTTTGTGATGTTTAATTAAAAATCTATGGCTTTTCCATGGTTTTTAAGTTAAGTGAAACAAATTACCAGTCCATGGGTTATTGTGACCTTTAAACACTCACAAATTGTTTGGAACACATAATTGTAAAAATCTGCATTTTGCAAGTTTGTTGTAACATAGTAACATAGTAACATAGTAAGTTGGGTTGAAAAAAGACATACGTCCATCAAGTTCAACCATAATGCCTATATATAACCTGCCTAACTACTAGTTGATCCAGAGGAAGGCAAAAACACCCCATCTGAAGCCTCTCTAATTTGCCACAGAGGGGAAAAAATTCCTTCCTGACTCCAAGATGGCAATCGGACCAGTCCCTGGTTCAACTAGTACTAAGAGCTATCTCCCATAACCCTGTATTCCCTCACTTGCTAAGAATCCATCCAGCCCCTTCTTAAAGTTATATAACGTATCAGCCAGCACGACTGATTCGGGGAGGGAATTCCAGAACCTCACAGCTCTCACTGTAAAAAATCCTTTCCGAATGTTTAAATGGAACCTCCCTTCTTCTAAACGGAGTGGGTGCCCTCGTGTCCGTTGGAAGGACCTACTGGTAAATAAAACATTAGAGAGGTTATTATATGATCCCCTTATATATTTATACATAGTTATCATGTCACCTCTTAAGCGCCTCTTCTCCAGTGTAAACAGACCCAACTTGGCCAGTCTTTCTTCATAACTGAAACTTTCCATACCCTTTACCAGCTTAGTTGCCCTTCTCTGGACCCTCTCTAACTCAGTAATGTCCTGTTTGAGCACTGGAGACCAAAACTGAACAGCATATTCTAGATGGGGCCTTACCAGCGCTCTGTAAAGGGGAAGAATAACCCCCTCCTCCCGTGAATCTATACCCCTTTTAATACAGCTCAAAACCTTGTTTGCCCTTGCAGCTGCTGCTTGGCATTGCTTGCTACAGCCAAGTTTATTATCTACAAGGACTCCAAGGTCCTTCTCCATTATGGATTTGCCTAGTGCAGTCCCATTAAGGGTATACGGGGCTTGCATGTTTTTACATCCCAGGTGCATGACCTTACATTTATCCACATTAAATCTCATCTGCCACTTAGCTGCCCAGATTGCCAGTTGGTCAAGATCCTGCTGCAGGGATGTCACATCCTGGATAGAATTGACTGGTCTGCAGAGTTTTGTGTCATCTGCAAACACTGATACATTACTCATAATACCCTCCCCTAAGTCATTTATGAACAAATTAAACAAAAGTGGACCCAGTACAGAACCCTGAGGGACCCCACTGAGAACCTTATTCCAAGTAGAGAATGTACCATTAACAACCACCCTCTGTACCCGATCCTGTAGCCAGTTTTCTATCCATGTGCAAACGACTTCACTAAGACCAATAGACCTTAGCTTAGAAAGCAGTCGTTTGTGGGGAACGGTATCAAATGCTTTCGCAAAATCCAAATAGATGATATCTACTGCATCCCCACTGTCCAGCTTCTTACTTACCTCATCATAAAAAGCAATTAAATTGGTCTGACATGACCTGTCCTTCATAAAGCCATGCTGATTACTGCTCATAATGCCATTCTCCACTACATAATTTTGAATGTGATCCCTTAACAAGCCTTCAAATAACTTGCCCACCACGGATGTCAAACTTACAGGCCTATAATTGCCAGGCTGAGATCTTACTCCCTTTTTAAATATGGGAATGACATTCGCCTTCTTCCAATCCCTAGGTACCATACCTGATGAAAGAGAGTCTGAGAATATCAGAAACAAGGGCCACTGCAATTCTGCCCCTAGCTCTCTCAGTACCCGAGGGTGTATTCCATCTGGCCCAGGTGCCTTGTTTACATTTATCGTGTGTAACCCTTTAAGCACCATATCCTGTGCCAACCACTGTGTAGTTGGAGCTGAGGCAACATTGCAGCTATTGGGTGGGACTTGTCCCACTGGCTCCTCTACTGTATACACAGAAGAAAAGAACTGGTTAAGCACATCTGCCTTTTCTGTATCCGCTGTAACCATATTGTTATTATAACTCAATGGGGCCACACCCTCAACCTGCATCTTTTTACTATTAATATACTTAAAAAACTTTTTGGGGTTAGTCTTGGCCTCGGCCGCGATGCGCTCCTCATTTTCTATCTTTGCCTTCCGGATTGCTGTTTTACAACACTTGTTATAGTGTTTATAATCATTAAACGCAGCTACTGTCCCCTCTGACTTATATTTCTTAAAAGCTTTCCTTTTTCTCCCTATTAACTTCTTTACCTCAGAGTTAAGCCACATAGGGTGATTCTTAACACTTCTACTTTTTCTTATTAATGGAATAAATTGAGAACAGTAATGATTTAATATCATTTTAAATGACAACCATTTCTGCTCTGTATTTTTATCAGAAAACATAATGCCCCAATCTATGCCCTGAAGCGCTGCCCTTAAGGAGCTAAAATTTGCCTTCCTAAAATTCATTGTCTTTGTTGCCCCCGTGTAAATTTGTTTCCTGCACCAAACATTAAATGAAATAACATTATGGTCACTATTACCCAGGGGTTCAACCACTTGCACATTTGCTATACGTTCTGGGTCATTAGAGATCACTAGATCTAGTATAGCATGGTTCCTGGTTGGCTCCACAACAACTTGTGACATAAAGTTGTCATGCAGCAAGTTTATAAACTTGTTCCCATTTACTGTCCTGGCAGTACTATTGCCCCAGTCAATATCAGGGTAATTAAAATCCCCCATTATTATCACTTGCCCCAAACTAGCAGCCTTTTCTATTTGCAACAGGAGCTGGGCCTCCTCCTCTTCGCTTACATTAGGGGGTCTATAGCATACCCCTACAATTAGTTTGGTAGATTCCTTACTATCTGTGAGAAGCTCAACCCATAAGGATTCAGCTCCCTCTGTTAACCCCATCACTTCCTCCCTAATATTTGCTTTTAATTCCTGCTTAATGAACAGACACACTCCTCCTCCTTTTCTATTGCCCCTGTCCCTCCGAAACAATGTATAACCCCCAATATTAACTGCCCAGTCATGAGACTCATTCAACCAAGTTTCAGCAACTCCAATCACATCATATTTCCGCTCCAACGCCAGTACCTCCAGCTCTCCCATTTTACCAGTCAGACTCCTTGCATTGGTAAACATACATTTAATACTGGTTCCGGCGTGAGAATGACGTGTAAACAACTTATGGGCCTCCCTGCCATTATCAGTATCCCGAAGCAAGTCTCCTCCCCCATTTTCCCTTACTATGCCCACTACCTCATCTATCCTGTCTACCACAGAATTTCCCTCTGCACCCTCCCCCCCCACTCCTAGTTTAAAATCTCCTCCAACCCTCTAGCCATCTTTTCCCCCAAAGCAGCTGCCCCATCATCATTGAGGTGCAGCCCATCCCTGGCAAAGAGCCTGTAGCCGACTGAGAAATCAGCCCAGTTCTGGAGAAACCCAAAGCCCTTCTCCCTACACCAATCTCTCAGCCACGCATTAATCTCCCTAAGCTCCCGCTGCCTTCTTAATGTTGCTCGTGGCACAGGTAATATCTCTGAGAAAATTACCTTGGAAGTCCTTGCCCTCAACTTCGCACCTAGCTTTTTAAAATCGTTCTTGAGGACTTCCCCCCCTCCTCTAACTTTGTCATTGGTACCTATGTGTACCAAGACCGCCGGGTCTTCCCCAGCCCCTCCCAACAATCTGTCCACTCGTTCCACCACATGCCGAACCCTAGCACCAGGCAAGCAACACACAGTTCGGCATGTAGGGTCTTTGCGACAAATTACCCTATCCACCTTTCTAATAATTGAATCCCCTACAACTATAGCCTGCCTTCCCTTCCTAGCACTATTCCCCCCACCTGTATTAGAGGTGCCGGCTCCCAGGGTGCTCTGAGAGTCAGCCCGCTCCATACATGCTAGCTCAGAGCTGTCTTCCCCAGCATCTTCACCTAAAGCGGCAAATCTGTTGGATTGTACAAGCTGTGAACCAGCCCCCCTACCCTTGTGTCCCCTACTTCCCCTCTTAACTGTTACAAATTTGTCTCCCTCATTAACCTCCACTGTCCCTTCTCCACCCCCCACTACACTGGCCCCTGCCAGTGGTTGCTCAGTGAGCCTCCTGTTCTCCCCCATGCTTGCAGCTGCCCTCAGTGCTGCCAGTTCCCCCCTTAGATTCTGCACCTCAGATTCCAAGAGGAAAACCCACCTGCATCTCTCACAAGTAAATGCTGCATGGAACTGCTGCTCCAGGACCACATACATGCGGCAAGATGCACACTGAGTAACACCAGCAATCATACTGCAACTCATATTGCCACTGGGTACTTACAGTCTCCCGAGTGCAATCCCTTGTATAGTGCCTTTTAAGTTTCAAACGCCTTTTTTGTTTTTAACGCCTACTATACACTTAATCTACATGCAACACTTTAAATTACATGCAAAACTCGCTAGCAGCTCCCAAACTCGCTGTGCAGTCAGAAACTTATTGAGGTTCAAACCAAACAGCCAAAAGTCTGCTGTAGAACTGTCTCAAGAACTGTCTCTCCCAGTGGGACTCTTGGCCTACTCTCCCTTCATAAAGTAGCCATCCCTCTCTCTTTTGATGGCCAAATAGCAAGCACTATTGCTCTTCCTTCTCAACAAATATGTTTCTTTCAATAACTTTAAAATTAAAAGAACAAGAATAAAAAAACAGTGCTCCAATATCAATATGGTAATATAATATTTTAGAAGACACCAATCTTTTAACCGCAGCCATTATTAACCAAATTCCTGGTGTCCGTTGAAACACAAGGATAGTTGTTCTCTTTATGTCACTCCAAAGCTGCATATCATCATAAATGAATTGGGCTAGGTACAAAATCCTAATACGCTATATTGTGCAGTAGATGTGGTCTGTGGTTGACAGGTCTTGCATGGACACCATGTGATCTAAACATTTGCCTAAGGTTAGAGATAGATAGATAGATAGATAGATGATAGATAGACAGATAGATAGATGATAGATAGATAGATAGATAGATAGATAGATAGATAGATAGATAGATAGATAGATGATAGATAGATAGATGATAGATAGATGATAGATAGATAGATAGATAGATACCTGTAGATAGATAATAGTAAACCTGCAGGCAGTATGGAGTTTTATCTTTCCTTAGGACATAATCTGCTAAATCCTACTTACTGGTTACTGGTTTCCATATTGGCTTCTTTATCATATGCTGAACCCCATTTGATGGTATAGGCGACAGTGTTTTAGGTTCAAAAGATGGCTGCAATGAAAAAACATAATATTGTTAATAGTTTTGTTGTTGTCAGTATGCAATTCAGCTGTTTGGCTGCACTTGCAAAATATTTTGTAATGTAGAATAAAATAATCCACTTTTATGAAGGTAATTTTATTTATATAGAAAGATTTATTGCCATACTTATTGCTGCAGAAATGTATTTCCTTGTTATCATTGGGATTTCCTTCACAAATCCTTCCACAAATAGTTTTTGTGCAGGAATGAAAAGAGGCTCCTAGGAACACAGAGACTTTTCCAAACTTACCAAACAAGAACAAAATTCACACAAATAAATACAAAATAATTTGTAAGGTAATGGCATAATGCATGACAATAGTCTCTAGAAACTAGAACCTCCCTTACCTCTAATCTCACCTCTAATTTCAGTTCATTATTTTTTGTTGTTTTAAATAAGTCACCTTTCTCTACTTCCTTCTTCCAGTCTGCAATTTGAATGTATGGATATTCAAACCCCAGATTTCTATTCTATACTGCATTTTTTTAAATAGCAACATTTTTCTTTTCAACACAGCAAAGAAAGTTATTATTATTTTTCTTATAAGAAAATAATTGCAAGGGAAGAGAAAGGTGCCACAATAAAGAGAAAATGCCATACTAGACTGCTAAATTGATAGAGTGGTATAGGCAGTAATAAGGAGGAAAATGTAACTATAACATTCATTAAGCTGAGCAGAAAGTATAAGAGCATTCCTGAGTAATGCTGGGATCTACTCTATGTGTTTTTCTATTGTTGTAGAACGTACACTACCAAAGCTGAAGAATCAGATGAGATGATTTCTGTGACTGAGTGGGTCGGATGTTTGGGGGGAACATGATTTTTTTCAAATACACATTTCCTCTACATTGTCAGAGCTTCCTGTTATAGTAGCAAATAGTTACGAAAAATTCCTGACCTTTGTTAGGAATGTGCCGAGCCAATCTGAGTATTTCTCACTGATTAATGAATACATACATGATGGAATGTTTATATATATATATATTTCTATTACCAGTGAATGTATTATTGTACAATAACTACGATTCCAGTCTAATAAAGGTCAGTTATTAAAAATGCATAGTACTACAATAAATTGCTTCCAATACTAAAATATTAGATAGACAAAGAAAAAATATTTATTAAGCATATAATTCACATTTCTAAAAATTATTTCTTTTTTTCGCTGTAATAATAAAACCCTATCTTGTTTTTGATGCTAACTAAGCTGCATTAATCCATACAAAACAATTTTAGAGGAGCATTTAATAAAGCTTTATTTTTTTTCACGATTCATATTTTTTGCCCCAAAATTACGATTTTGTCACAAAAAAATGTTATTTTGCCATTTATTATGTGATCTGACAAATCCGAAAGAAGAAATACACCATCTTAAAGCTGTCGAGATCATGAAGCTTGGTGATTTTAGAGATTTTTAGGGTTTTTTATGATTTCATTTGTGGGATAATACAAAAAAATTGTGTTTTTCACATTTTTTTGCAATCTTTTTTTGTTCATGCTTTTTTTCCCAAGAGGCTGTTTTAATAAATTGGTAACTTGGCATAACTTGGCATTCATAGAGAAAATGAGTTTAGTCATAGTTTCAAAAACCTCTAAAAAAATGAGAATGTTGATTAATTGGCCTCTCCAAGTATAGAGCCCCAAAGAGGGCACAGAAAACAGACAGACAAGGCCTTGATAAAAAAAAAAAAAACAACAGGTCATTATATCTGATAGTCAAATTAACATTCTGTAATAAAATAAAAATGGTGCCACTATAAGAAGATATTATATATTTATCTAAGAGTAAGGAATATAAAATAATGTTCTTTTATGGCTTTCCATGAAATACCCACATATTATGCCATGTTATGTGTCATGCAATGTTTCCTCTAAGCTGTGAGCTTGCTTGTTTGCAAACAAGATTGAGACCAGAGCCAAGAACAACGACACACAGCATTTTTTTTCTTTTTTGAGGACACAAAGGATAAATTCTTTTGGCACAATGTCAAAAAGAAAATGGAGGGTTTGTTGCAGATAAGAGAGCTACGTAGCTTTGTGAGTAGCTGCGCAGGGGCCCTAAGGGGATGCACAAAACATTTCTGGAAAATCAATGGCTCCGTTCATTATGGATTCTTTTTATTACTAAATTTGTCCCTTAACGGTTGTGTGATTTGTTAGGCAGGGATATTATTAACTGCGATTAAAACCCTGGTACTTACAGTGGAGTCGTTGATCCCAAAGATATCCCTTACATCCCGCACTGTATGCTTGTTCTTCTTCCTCATTGTCTGAGTATAAGTGGTATATCTTTTCTGCACAGCAGCTGCTTGTGTTCTTGTCAGTGTAGACAACAATGCCTGTCCGTCATGTTCCTGGGTGCCAGATATTAGGTTGGACAAGCCAGCATCCTGCAGCCATTCAGCTTCCAGATCCCCTTCTACAGAAACATAATGGATTTTATCTTAGACCTATCAGACCCCATGGAAAATACACAGTTACTTATCTTAAAACATGCAAACATGAAAGTTCTTATAATATGATGGATGATATGCAATTCTAGCTGGTGCGGATGGTTGGAATGATTCATTTCAATTATTCAGTCACTATAAGTCCCTGCCCATATTCAAGTATGAACTGAAAATGAATGGCAAATGGCAGTTGTCACTGAGAACTTGGTGACCTAAAATTACAGCTGGAATTTACTTGCATCATTTGTTCTACATGTGGCTATATGGGGCTGAATTATCAGAAATCGAGTTGACTTAATGTAACAATACCTGGTGGTCTAGTGGGGCGACGGGGACGCCCGCCACCTCCTCCGGTGCGGGGACGCCCGCCGATGCCTTCTAGGCGCGCGCGCGCCTCGCTCTGCTGTTTATGCGCATGCGCGCTCCTGATGCGCGTGCATGCGCACTGGCGTCTGTCGCCGGCGCGCGCATGACGTCATTTCGGCGCCAAAATTCAAATATTTAAGCGCTCACTGAATGGAAACTATTGCCCAACGTAGGTTTTACCTCTGGTTACTTCCTGGGTGCGATTATCCTGCTGTTCTGCTGTGTTCTTGACCTTGCCTGTTCCTGACCTCTCTTGCCTGCTGCCTGTATTGACCTTTTGCCTGTTTTTGACCCTCCTTGTCTGCTGCCTGAACCGACCTCTGCCTGTCTGACTATTCTCTTGGATTCTGATTCTGTACTGCGCTGCTTGATCGTTGCTGACTCCGGCCTCCCCTGACCACTCTGAAGTGTTCCCCATCTACCTGTCATACGATTGGTTCCCGTGCTTGCTCAGAACTCTCTCCTTGGGTCTCTCACAATAAGACCTGGCGGCATCCGAGTAGCAAAGGGCTCCTCCCGACGTGAAAGGCGGCGGTTATAGGCAGAAGCGTGAGCCGAGACCGGACCCTTGGAGCCTGTTCTGAGTTTTGGGATACTGACCGTGACACTTTCTTTGTCTAGTTTTTTTAGGAAAAACATGGGAAATAGTGGACTAGAAAAAAAGCGCAAGTATTTTCTGAGACCTCGAAAGGTCAGGATTTTTTAAAGAAAAAAAAATTGTGAGAAAAACTCAGCAAGTAAAAACTGGCGAGGCTGTATAGAAGTCAATGGGAACTCTCTCTAACAACTTTATTCATTTATTTAATAAAACATTCAAGTTTTTTAGCCTCATTACAAATGAAGAATTAATGGAGCAATGTGATTCCCATGTAGCTCTTGTGTTCCTTGCTGGACACACAGTGTTCACTGATCAATACATTTGCAGGCACAGCAGTCACCTTTATTGGTCCATGGCTAACTAATGTTGGACTGATACATAAAAGGGACAATATCAGGAATTGTTTGAAGATGTCACAGTCCAAGTTGAGTAAAAAAAAAAAACTAATGAACGGTGTTATGTGTTACCATATTTCAAAACTGACACAGTGGATCTATGACAACTGTTTGCTGCTGCTTGTTTCTAAGGCTTTATCTGCAAGTAAAATGTGTCATAAAATTTAATAATCAATAGAATTTAATTAATCAATAGAATTTAAGAATAAAAAAGTGTTTATATATTGTTTTGTGCAGTATTTCCTAGAAAAGCTAAATACTTTCATAGAATACAGTACACTGAGAAAGGGCATGAGAATAAACAGATGGGGGAACAAGTGGGGTCAAGCACAGGCAAAGTAACAGCATTGTGACTGACAGAGGTAAAAGCATTATGTAGAGGGATGACATATAAAAATGTTAGGCTATAGAAAGTGCAGAAACCTTTAGTTAATGGAGTGAAAGAGATAAATGAAATAACTGCTGAGAATGGAGACATTCCAGGTATGGATTTGTTATGTGGAAGACTAACAATGAAAACCTATAGTGGACCTATAGTGGATAATAAACACTTGATTATTAAGGTTTGATTAGTGTTTTTCCAAAGTACTGTGAAGTATAGACCCATTCTGACTATGCGTTACACAGGTAGCAAAGGTGTGATTCTTATATTGTTATTATCTAAAATGTATATGTTCACATCTTATTTTCACCTGGAGGTGTCAGCAGGATAGGAAGCCCACGGATAGCAGCGAATATTGGAGGAGACACAGCAAGACCCAGGCCTAGCCCTCACAGAAGCCCAATAGGTGGTTTTAAGTAAAGGGGAGGGGTAATGGGCGGGGTGTTGGTTTAGATGCCCATTTTAGATTGAGGAAAGGCTGCCTGGTCACCGTTTTAGGGTAGCCAAAAGTCAGTAAAGTTCCCCTCCTGCCCTCCCTAGAAAGGGGTGGTTTTATGGTTTGGTTTGTTATTTTCTTCGCTGTCACACGTGTGGCCAAGGAGGGTTGGGGTACAAGAGTTTATATTTAGTTAACGGGAGAATAAGAAAGCAGGAGGGTCACCTTTGGTCATGAAGGATATTTGTCACAGCAGTGGGCGGGCCCTTGTCAGTCTCCCAGGAAAATATTTGGGCTGGTAAGAGAGGATTATCTTGGTGGGATGGTTTAACCCCTAAGGAAAGTGGCCATTATTCTGGATGCATTCCAGGGGACAATACTTAATAGGTGATGGTGGGCGCTCCAGGTAAGGTGGAGGCTCTTTGATACTTACAGTTTGGCGGCGTATCCTCTGGGCCAGGATGCTTTACAGCTGAAGGATAGTGCTTCAGCTAAGGGCAGACTAAGGGCAGACTGTTTACAATATTTGCAAGGTTTACCATGTTTTGATATTACTGTTAAAATGTTGTAATAAGAATTTGGATTTGTTTATTATTATTAATATATTATATAATTGTTATGTTATGGAATCTTATTTCTGAAAACTAATAAAGCTGTGGTCATTATCATTCCAAGATGATAGTGTCACACATTTTATTGGATGGAAAGATTAGTGTGAGAATGCAATGGGTTATGCCTGGGTCATGTACAGAAAATGGGTTGAGCAATATGGGGTGAGAGAACCTGTAATAAGCTAAGTGCCCATTAAGGATTTGATAATAAAAGTAGAAGAAGGAGCCAATGCACATTTATTCAGGGTTCAAGAGATATGTTTAGTGGTGAAAGGGATTGGGGCCCTAGGACCTTTGATTACATAACTGTGTCTCACCATCTGCTGGCTTTACTTCCATTAACAGGCTATCGTCTTGTCCATCTTCACTGCTTTCTTTAATATTATTAACCTCACACCAGAAATCTTCCATTGATGAGTTGTCCATGGAGGATTCAGAGATGGAACGGTTGAACTGAGGAGTATGCAAGGATTCATTGGAAAGCATTCTGTTAATCTTTCGTGAAGACGTTTTCCTGTAAAGAAAATGTTAAATTCACATTTAGCAGCAATATAATATGTTTCGTTTGGGCAACATTGTGTTTCACTGCAAAAGTCTCTCAACTGATATATCATTCACTTATTTCAATTATGTTTTAAAAAGCCCTTACATAAAGTTATTCTTACTCCCGCTGTGCAATTGTGAGGGTTGGTTCAAGCGGAGAACTGATTAAGGCAACATGTTTATTTCTAAATAGTCACTACTGATGGTTAACCTTTTACATGCCACTGTTTGCAGAATCTGGGACCCTGGCACTCAAGTCACAAAATTCCAGTAACATAGATATAAAGTTTCTTGGGGTCCTTTTTAAACAGTGCAATCAACTGGCAAATAAGTTGGCAAACAAATGCAAACTGTGAATATACATTTTGATCCTGTCCATACAGTTCCTGTAGGCAGTAGACAAAGGCTCCCTGATTACTTTCCTAGCATTTGCGGGCCACAGTTGGGCATGTTGTATGTGAGTCCCGATCTGCCTACTGGCCATTACTGCCTTACCACTATACTTCCAATGGCTTAGTAGGGGAATATAGTTCTGTTCTAGAAGCTGATGTTCTATTGCTAATAATATAAAGGGATGTTCAAAATGGTATGACCTTGCAAAATAAAAAAACTTTTCTAAATACAATATTCTAAACTAAACTAAAAGGCGATCATTCCCCTAACATTCAAATTTAAGGGTAAGTACAATGCAGAAACTAGTAGTGGGTAGAAAGTATCACAATGTCTGGGTGCATTCATTCAGTTGTACAGCATTGACCTGATTGGCTGCTAGGCATGACAAGGATAAGTGCAGTAGCGTTTCAAACTGTGAGTCCTCCATGAAACTTTCTACCTATTGCTGAGCTCTGCATTTACATGGCTGAGGAGGAAGACTACTTTTTTATTGATGACATTAAAACAATGGAGTTTTGGTAAGCTATTGTATTTGGAAATGAAGAACATCTCCTATTGATCAATTCTGATTTAGAATGAACTGACTTCTATGTTGCCATGTAATGTGAAGTTAAATTAATTACTAAACAGCTTTATATTGTATAAATATTGTATATTTTTAGTCGGCCCCTAAGCACAGCTGGAGAGGCTACTGAGTGGAGAATCTACATAGCAGCAGATCTTAACTGCAGGCCTTTGGCTTGTACAGAAGGTATAGCATTTCTAGCCTAAATCTTTGTTGAGTATACAAATACATTATAACTTATAGTCACATTTATTCTTAAAATAAATTGGATATATTTTAGAGGATTGCAGCACTGTATTTCTTGAATAGTATAGCTTGGACAACTGGATTAAAAAAGTCAAACTTTTTACAATGTTAATACTATCATATAAAAATGTAATTTAAGTGACACCAGATAGCTGTAGCCAATTCACAAAGAATAACAATTTACATATGATGTACTTAATGACTGAACAAGAACATTTATGGATTTCTTTCAAAAGCCTGCAGGCCTTTGTGTCAACATTAAACCGCGCTCCAAAAAAAAATCACATCTGGATGAAGAACAGTTTGGCCCCCCCTTTCTTTATCCACCTTCTGAGATCATTGCGTTACTGAGAAGGAATTCAACCTCTTGAGCTTTTAAATACTAGGTAGTGAGATTTTACCATCTGTTTCTTATTAGACTCATGTTAGTAATGGGGGGAAAGTTAACAGTTGTTCTGATATATCAGCTAAAAACTGCTGTGGGGCACCCCTGGTTGTGTCTGGAGTTAAAAGTCTGAGAGCCAAGGCTTTTTTGGGTTCATTTTGAATAGCTGCTTCATCATGGCTGACTATAAGAATGTGGATAATAAATTGCCAACCTTGCAGACATAAGAAAAAGATCTCTGTAAGCAATAACTAAAATTTTCACAGTCTGTGTTTTTTTTGAAAGACTATCATAGAATGGCTGATTAAACGGTATTTCCACCTTTAAAAAAAAAGGATATACTGTATATATATATTATTGCTGTTAGCGTTTAAGTACATATATATAGACATGCATCATGCCTATACTGAAATAATAAATGCATAGTATAATTCAAATACCCAGTCAACAAACAGGAAAATCAATACTAAACTCTTATTTAGCCTTCTAGCCTCCTAGCTGCCACTAGAACTTACTGGCATAGAAAGCAATCATTTTCTGTTTTTATACTTCCATACATCAAATTACTCATGTAGAGCTGCAGGGTTACTAATCAATAGGGCTTTAGGGGTTCCTATATTGCATTGCCATTGGAAACAATGAGTACTACTCTCTTAAATCCTTTTGTAATCCCAGCTTGAAGGTCATTCAGGGTGACATTTGGAAATGTATACCAATTTTCTGTCCTGGATACTGTTTGAATTATAAATTAATAACTGATATTGCAGTGCATTTGTATAACTGTAACCTTGTTACAGGGGGTGGTAAAAGACTGCCCAAATGCTGAAACTCAAGGCAGCGTTGACTCAAAATAGCCAGAAAACCACAGCTCCAGACCTTTTGATCCAACATTAGGACTGCAGTATCTGTGGGCTGGTAAAGTAACCTTATGTAGAAAGTTCAATATTTGTTGTCAGTCTTTAAAGATGCCCCTTAGCACATAAAATATGCACATAGAGAATATGCCAACTGAATATGTAACAGAAGATCTAGTGCTGTTATTACAAACCTAAAATATATTTAACAGGTTAAACCAGTTTCCCATGACACAAAGCAATGGCTGGCCAACTGTAATGACATTAATATTTTGTCTACATCTAGCCTCATATCTACCCACATATCAACAAAACTATGTCACAACCAAAGTTCTTATAATAGACAGACTTTCATCATTGTTTGTTTAAACACTTGCCTTTCCTAAAAAGTTCATTAACCTCCAAGCTATAGAAGCATGCTCTGTTGTCACAGAGTCCATACAAACCATCAAACCAAAGCCCAACTAAAACCGAGAGAAGAATATTGGCGTCAGACAGTGCTGGTTACTGATTTCCAATCCACCTCTTCATTTGTGCACAAATGTTGAAATCAACACAGAAAAAGTCTCACTTTGGCTCCTCTTCCCTTCCTTGCCAGGTAATGCAGATACCATGAATCGGCAGAGAAGGATTCTAAGATGCCTGTTCTTCAAACCAACCAATATCCATGGTACTATTCATACCGGCATAGGTGGTATGCCATTCACATACTGGTACACTGCACCAAATTCAGCACAGACTTTAGTAACCACTCATTTGTTTGAGCGTCAGAATAAAGCAAATCTTCTGGTTAAGCTCAATCATTAAACTTGTCTGGGCACTGGACAGGCAGCCACTATCATTATGCATTCAATATTCTAAGAAAATTTGCAGTTGGTCTTTATTTTGTATTATTTCTGTTTTGTTTTTAATGTTTATGTCTAGCAGTGCTCCAATTTGAAATTTCAGCAGGCATCTGGTGCTAGGGTTCAAATTATCTTATCAACCAGGGAGTGCTTTGAATGAAAGACTGGAATATGAATATGAGAGTACCGGAATAGAAAAATAAAGAACAAAAAGTAACATAAACAATAAAATTGTCGTTTTTGGCTTCTGGGGTTAGTGACCCCATTTAAAAGTTGGAAAGAGTCAGAAAAGGAAGGCAAATAATTAGAGAAAAAAACTATACAAAATAAATAATGAAGATCAATTGAAAACTTGCTTAGTATTAGCCATTCTATAACAAAATGTAAACTTAAAGAAGAACCACCCCTTAAAGGAAAAGTAACACAAAAAAATTTTAAGTAAAAAATCTATTCTACCCTGCCCCAATAATTGCCCTATCCTGAAAACCATTTATTATTTTGAATGCTTTAGTACAAAATACCTGTTAAAAGTTGGCTTCCTGTCATGTGAAGAAAGGCGATACGGGGATGCAGGGGAAGTATCAGGGGAAGCGTTCACTATGCGGTGATCGATTGATTGAGCCTAGCCTGACTCCTTCCTATACAGAAGGATTGCTAAGCTCGATCAATCGATCGCCGCATAATGGATGCTTCCCCTGATACTTCCCCTGCATCGCCGTATCGCCTTTCTTCAAATGACAGGAAGCCAACTTTTAACAGGTATTTTGTACTACAGCATTCAAAATAATAAATGGTTTTCAGGATAGGGCAATTATTGGGGCAGGGTAGAATAGATTTTTTACTTGAAAATTTTTTGTGTTACTTTTCCTTTAAAGTTCTTGCGTCCTTTATTTGCAAGGTTATTGGCCATTGCCAGATGTTTGATAGCTCAGTGCTTTAAAATTATATTTTAAATATGATTAAATGTTTGTCTCTACTTATATCCAGACTAGATATATCCTTACTAGAAGCAAAGATAAGTTACAAGGCAACTTCATTGGGAAGTTACTAAATGTGCCCTTATCATTTCCAGCTGTCTTGCTGTGCTTAGCAGATTGCAGTCCTCTATCAGCAACTGAAGAGCATGAATAAAAACGTATTCCCCCACAGGGTTTTTTTTTATATATAAGTAAAATATGTACAGTGTTTATATATCAAGTATGCAGTTGTAAAACAGCTTTTTCCATTTACTCCTGATAAAAGATGACGCTCAAACCCCTCCTGTATTTTGCAAGTTTTCAAAATGTACTTGGAAAGGTGGCCATACATGGGCAGATTAAAGCTGTTGATTCGGTCCTTCTGACCAATTCGGCAGCTTATCTGCCCGTGTATGGGGCCCTCCGACAGGCTTTTCCAACCAATATCTGGCCAGAAACCAGCCAGGGCAGGTTTGATTTTTCTGATGGAGCACCGCATCAGTTCTTTCATGCTATCAACCAACCAAGGTAGGCATATTGGAGGAAAATTTGCTTGTCTGGAGGCCTTGCCAAACAAGCAAATCTTACCATGTGAAAGGGTAAAAGGATGAGATTTGCACAGTGTTATTGGCATTATATGATGTGTTGGCATACCCCCTTTTTTAAATGTAGTCCAGCAAGTTTACTCAGCAGCATTTGTCTGTAGTGGCTTCTTTCCTAAATAGGTTAATTCCTTTACATCTGAAATTCTACGTTGATCCATTTCTTAGCCTAAACTAAAAGTTATTAAGTACAAACCTACCCCCGGCACAACCCAGCTATAGGCAATCTTTTGGAGAGGCTTACCCAACACGCACAGCTGTATAAAATATAAAATGCTGTTTTTTTAGTCTGCTGACTCTTGATTCATGGCAGGAACGGCACTGAAAAGAGCATTTAAATCATCAGGCATCCATCCAGGCACCCAATGCCCTATTTCATAACTAGTTCGCTAGTACAATGTACAATGATGTTGAAACCACCCATCAAAAACAAGGCGCACTCACTTGAGACAATGCAGGACTACAGCACTTGCTGATAGAGGCCCACATAGACAGGGTAATAAGATCAGGGCACCGCCTCACCTCTCTACACCATTTTCTATTGCATACCCATGGAAGTTCATGGGTTCATTTAATGAATTCCACCCAGTTCCTTTACCAATCACAATTTAATTCATTAATGCAGTTGGAAAGACCATATTCGGTGATAATCTGGCAATGGCACCAAAAGAGTTCACTTATTACAAACTATTCTGTTCCAAAACTCCACCTGAAAAATATTGTATGAGTAGCACATGGGATTTCAATATAGTGTGTATGCTGTTTAACACAAGAGTGAGAATTTATCTGACTAAAGATTATATAAACATATTTAAACAATTCACTGATTAAATTTTGAAAAATTATTGCTCAAACCCTTCCTACTGAAAAACTTTGGGACTATCCATTCAAGAGTGGGACAGTTACGTGTATGACAGTTAAGTCTTAGGTCATGGAAAGCACACTTCACAGGGGACGAGACAGAAAGGCACCCTAGCCATTTAGATACTTTCTCTTTTTGTACAGTCCATCTCATGATTTCTGTGAGGAATAAGAAAAATAAGCTTCACAAAAAGTGGCATATTTGTTGGTTTTCCCAGTATAACATTTGGACATTTCATACCATGCTCTGACCTCTCCATGTTTTTTTCCATTATGCTCAGCCACATGCCCAGTATGCACCTAAATCCAAACACCTTTCATCAGCTTCACTCCTTTTCTTGTTGCAAATGAGAACTGAACTGCTTAAAAGAGGCAGTTGGAATTTTTTACAAGCCACAGAGAGAGCTGGGCAGTACATGTTTTAATAAAAAAAAATTTTTTGTACACTATTTTTTAGTACATGTGCTACTGACTTTTGTTCCATCTCTACAAGAGAAAATGCCACCTTGCATTAAAGGAAAGCTGTTATGCTATAATTTGTACATTCCTATTAGAAACTCGACACAAAAACTTGGCCACATTACCCCAATTCTGAAATACGTTGACAACAACTAAGTTCTCAACTTTGTTCTCTGTTAGTGACCACCCAAAGACTACGCAATCAGCTCCACTAAAGTAGAAATAAAAGATGTCAAAAGGCAAATACGAGACCAGACAGTGTTTAACCATGCAAATAGCTCCCCTGCATTCCAGTAACATCACATTGTAGCAGTAGGTGTCCTTGAACTGCAGTGCATCCTGATTTCATTCCCGTTTCTCTTATGTTTCCATTTCCCTCTACCATGTGCAGGACAAATAAAGAACATACAGTGACTCTTGTTCTAAGAAAGCAGTGTTTCATTATTAATTATACCACTTATGGAAAGAATTGCAAACTCCTAAAACCAAGTTTCACATATTGCAGATACTTTGGAAAGAGTGTAGATCAGGGAGTAGATCGCACAGGGGGACTTGGCGTGCAACACCAAATTTGGAAGAATTCGCTTTTGTTTTCTGCAGTAAGTTATGCTGGCGTATTTTGTAAGGTTTTGTATACAAAACCAATGCACACATGCCCCCCAAAATGATGACTTCAGCAAAAATCTGTTAGGATTAGAACTGGCGGCAAAAAACTCTTGAACAATGTTCCTGAGTGACAGTTTGTTTAAATTGGAAAAAGCTGGAAAACAGTAAACTTCTAAACAGGCATTTTAATCATTTAGAGATTTAATTCAATATATAACTAATTCATGGTAATTTCTGCAAATATAACAATAAACAAATCATTTTAAACATCAGATTTCAAAACTGTTACATGGGCTAGCTTCTTATACAAATTCCGTCAAAGCAATCAAACCAATCATTCTACGCTTTCTTATAACTCTTAAAATTAACTAGTTAGACTGTTCTGTTATTCCAAAGATAATTTAATAGAGGATTAGAGAATAGCACTAGTTTCTTAAACAAATACTTCAGTGCAATTACCTCAGCTCCTTAAAGAGAGAAAGCCCGCCTTAAAGAAAAACTATATGCCCGGAATGAATACTTAAAGGAGAAGGAAAGGCTAAGTCACTTGGGGGTGCCAAAATGTTAAGCACCCCCAAGTGACTTAGATCGCTTACCTTTTACCCTGGGTTGGTGCCCCTGTTAGGAGAAAAAAGCACCAGCCCAGGGTAGCTGTAGGAAGCGCTTCCTCCTTCCTCTTTCTTCTCCCGGCGAAATCCGTCGGCCGGCGCATGCGCAGTAGAGTAAAAAGACGACTTTGTTTTTTAAGTTCGGCTTTTCACTCTACTGCGCATGCGTGCGTGGCGCTACAGGAAGTAGGAAGCGCTCGCTGCTACCCCGGACTGGTGCTGTTCTCTCCGTACAGGGGCACCAGCCCGGGGTATGAGGTGAGCGATCTAAGTCACTTGGGGGTGCCTAACATTTTGGAACCCCCAAGTGACTTAGCCTTTCCTTCTCCTTTAACCAACAGATAGTTTAAATTATGTGACTTATTAGAATCTCGACAATCTGCAATATATACAGTATATCAGTAAATATTGCCCTTTTACACCCTTTCCCTTGATCCACCATTTAGTGATGGGCTTTGTGCTCCCTCAGAGATCACATGACCAGAAATAATTCTGCTTTAACTGAAAAAAGAAGTGTAGAAGAAATTGGCTGATGGGGCCTAGCATGTATGTGTGCCTTGGCTTGTTTGTGTGCACTGTGAATCCTATGATCCCAGGGGGCGGCCCTTAAGTCTTAATATGGCAATTTTCTATTTAAGATTACCCAATGGCACATACTACTAAAAAAGTATATTTGTATGAAAATGGTTTATTTAAATGAAGCAGGGTTTTACATATGATCTAGTTTATGCAATATATTTTTTTTAGAGACCTACATTGTTTGGGGGTATAGTTTTCCTTTAAGATTAACCTTAGTTAACCTAAAACATGTTATAGACAGAAACTATCCAAAATGGTCCGCAACTAGGCTTTTTTCCTCCAGCTTGGAACGCAATGATCCTAACAAACAGATACTTTTATACAATGAAAGGTTTTATTATTAATTACATCTCTTTTTATTAAGGTTCTAGTCTGTGGTTAGAGATAGGTCATTTGATTGCAACATTTGTAACAAAATGTCTTGCTGATTTATTAGCAAACCCTGCAAAGAACAGTTTCTGCTAGTTTCACAAAAACACCCAATTTTAAGTGAACACACATAATACGGCTTTTCCTATATAGGAAATGATAAACCTTAATGACACTCAGCACGACCAGTTGTAGAAGGCTACAAAAATTAAATGTATTACTTTCTATGCTTTGAAAACATAACAGTTTTAGGCACCAATAGATTTATAATTTTTACATATTTATATATTATAATTGTTTTGGAGTTGACCAAGGTAAGCATTTGAAGCCTTGGTGAAAGGGCGGAGAAACCCTGTCTTACAGTGCCCATACACCGAAAGATCCATTTATATGGCAAGGTCACCATATGAACATATTTTTCCCAGATATGCCCTCTTTGAGGTCCAAATGATCAGATCCCATTGACAGGATATAGGCAGTCAGGGTTGAGGACCACATTAACATGCCAATCCACTCCTTGCCCCATGGGATAGACATCTGGCCAATTTACGGCCTATGTATAGCCACCAGACGAGTACCACCATCTACAGTATATTATTTATCAAAGTATACATATCTATTAATGGACAGATTTGAGGACATCTATTCTAAATTCTTCTAAAATAGAATTCTTGTTTCTAAGTGCTATTTCTTATATATTGTCTTTTTTCTCTCATAATAAGGAAAGTCTAAAGAAAAGTGGACTCCTGCATCTGACCTTTTGCTGTCACTAGCCATACACAAACACAATGAACCATTTTACTACTGTATTGTTTTGAATTCCCAGAAGACAAAGCAATTTTGGTGTTCACTGACTCAGTCATGTAGCATGTAAAAGTGCCACAGAAAGCAAGGGATGCAAGCTAAAGCAAGGACGACAGACCCATATGTAACAATATGATGGTTTATTTGTTATTATGGAGTAGCTGACTCACAAAGGCTTATAGTATCTCCATTCTTGTCAGCTTAATTTGTTAGCTTTTGAGTTGTTCAACCTAAGCAAAGAACATGGGCAGCTAGGAGAAGGTAATCAATAATACCCTGCTGTGTGCTTAACTGATGCATTTAGTCTGCAGCCTGCAGAGCGTGTCAGTTGAGATACTCCCTGGGAAATTTTACAGGTAGCATTCCTTTAGTCCTTTAGCCCAGTTCAAGGAACCATAAGATTCAGTTCTCTTTTGCTAGCCTCTGCGCAGTGATAGAGGTGCATGCTTTCATGGTGAGCATATTGGTAATTGTTCCTTCACCTATGTGATAAAGCCTACTGATATTTACTTTGTCAGAACCATGTAACAACTCAAGTCAGAAAAAAATTATGTAAATGTACAAAGTATTCCAGCTGTTGTTGACATTGACAATAGAAACACAACTAACCATTATTTCAAAAGAACATGTTATCTGTTGCTTTACCAACATTCCCCATTTCTGCCCAAGAGATACCCTGTTCAGGTTTTGTCAGCCCTCTCTCCTGTTTCCTATAACTTGCCTTTATTTCAAAGCATGTCGACTGAGATCCACTTTTGTTCAATGAAGAGTGCCTAATAAGTCAAGACAAAAGTAGTGAAATCTCTTTAGGTAGCAGTGTGGCATTATGGAGGCACATGTAGATTGTAAGCTCTTTTGGGCAGGGCCCTCTTCACCTCTTGTATCGGTAACTGATTGCTTTATATGTTACTCTGTATGTCCAATGTATGTAACCCACTTATTGTACAGCGCTGCGGAATATGTTGGCGCTTTATAAATAAATGTAATGTAGCCGATATCCGGCTAAAAAGACAAGACTTTGCATTTTAGGCAGAAATCGGCTACATGTGCCTGCACCCGAGCGTATTCAATTTATTCGGGCGCAGGCACAGGTAGGGGCATTTTTAACGTATGGAGCGTATTTTTGGCAACTGTTTTTCAGCTTGCAGAGATTACGCTCCATACACTTGTGTGACATTACCCTTAGACTTGAAAAACTGAAGCAGTGTAGGTAATTTTTCAAGGCGAGGGCAGTGAGGTAGGGGAATTCCCTGCCAGGTGGGGTTGTGATGGCAGATTTTGTTAATGATTGTAAGACCTACAGATTGTTAGCATATATTTTGGTGTATATATAGTTTATATGTTTGAGTGTATAGATAGGTCTGTATAAGCATGTGTATAAATGTGCACAGGGGTTCATTTGAAGGAGTTGAACTTGATAGACTTTGCCCTTTGTTTAATTCAAATTAACTATGTAACTAAAAAGAAGAGAAAGAGTGCGCAAATAAGTGAAGGAAAAACAATTTTTAATTCTGAGAAAAAAAAATTAAAGTATCTAAACATGAAAAGTCAGGGCCAAAAACAAAAGCCTTTGCTGCACAGAGCACTTAATCCTAGGCTAAACATAATAGGTGCTCCTGAGCTTCACAAGCCCTTAACTACACCCATCATTTCATTAAACATACATATTTGTTATACACACCCATTAAACTATCAACCCTTAAATTATCCTAAAATGTGTAAAGCACATTAGTTGTATTATGTTACTGTCACACTATGTACAGTTAATATTATAGATGTCAGCATAATAAACAAATAACATAATAAATTCATATTTTTCAGACTTTAAATCCAATTTAATATCTTCGCTTTAAAAAACAATTGATACCAAATGCCCAGACATTGAACAGTGATAAATAAGAGCAAGTAATGGGGGATTCTGACCCCCCCTCCCCCATACACATATACATACATTACATTTGAACTAGCAATATTTTTAAAATATGGGGTCTCTTATCTGGAAACTAGATATCTAGAAAGCTCTGAATTATAAGCATAGAGAGTCAATTATAAGTACATACACTAGTGATGCAGCCCCCGCAGCAATACATATTCTGTATATCCACCCCAAATGGGATATTCAAAAGAATAATTATAAATGACAGCATTAAAATTTGCAATGGCATTTGTAGAACCACATTTATAGCAGATGCACAGTGCTGTTATTACTGTATACTAGAAGGATTCATTACTAGTGTGTAGGTAACTCACAAGCAAATACAAAAATATGTAGCAATTTACAGTGGCCAAGTACCAAGACTGAATTAGATGTTATGCCAAGAGGTAGTGTTCAAGAGAAGATTCTCTATGGAGAAATTCAGGGATAGAATTCTAGAGGCAAGGAACAACAATAGAGGCAGGTTTAGGGCAAAGACATACAGTGCTACTTAGTGAGCAGCTACTAAACACCAGAAAATACCCTGCCATAGACAATCCTGAGAATTGCCTCTGCTAAAACACACGTACAGACAGTTATCAGTAAATGCATTGCCTATTTTAGTAGCCGTGAAAAGTAGCTGCTACTAGTAGCTCTGTGTGTCTTCACCCTAAAGGTGTAACAGAGCAGTGAATGTAGATGGTGTGACCAGGCGGTGGCATTGAGAGGAACAAAGGTGTTGGTCAGGAATGTATGAAGACAGGTGAACTTGTGTAGTTAGAGTTATAGAGGAATAAGGAGCTTTACAGGTCATGAGAAGGATTTTGTACAAAATAGTTTGCCTAAAGGAAAGACGTGACAAATATTCCAACAGTGCCTAATTTGTGATGGTGTTCATTCATCCAGGAGAAGATAGCTATGAGGCAGTTAGATATCTGATTCAGTTTCACAGGTTAGTGAAGAGATTGATACATTTGGATTCATCAATATTTAGGTGATATTTAAAGACGAATAAAGTCTCCCAAAGAAAGGAAGAACATCAGCTGACCAAATACAGAACCTTGGGCGCTCCCCATATTAAGGGAGACCTGATACTCGCCAACTAACATTTCCTTTATGCTACAAGCATCATGATCATGTAACTTTAAAGGACTACTAACACAACTAAGAACTAGGCTGGTAAACTTTAGGGTTTAGCCTTCTGTGCCTGCTCAAATCCACCACCAGTAAAAATCTGTGTCTCTAAAATGCCTCCTACTGATTTAAAAAACATGTTGACCAACTCACAATGTACTTTATGTACACATGTATATATTATGATACAAAGCTAATTAGTCATTTAGATTGACATTACATGGAAGCTGAGAAACTAATGAGTTTTGAATCAGAATTGCCTTGTAGCATCAGCATCTATAATAGAACTAATTACCTTTGCCATTTGATGATTTCCAATTGCCCCTAAGGTTACCTACTCAACAGCAGCCCAGAGCCCTCTAAAGTATATATGTCTGACTAGATCCAAGATGATGAGCTCCTGTGGGCCACGTTGAAGACTTGGATCATTAATGTTACAGGGCCGCTGAACCTCTGTGCTGGCACAGCCAGTTCTATAAATGAAATACTGAATTTCTAGCCCTATTCATGGCACATAGGGTGCATTCTCAAATCAGCATATGTACAGAAATGCTGTGAAGCGAATCAAATCCAAAAAATGTGGTTAAGCAGGAAACATTATATATAAAATGCAATTGCCACAGTGACTGTGTGAAATCAGTAGCCATGTCACAAACATTCTTTTTAAAGTAAATGCATTCAGTTTCTTACATTTTTAAACATGGAGGAGGCAGGGTACAAAACTTCTGTTTCTCCCATCATGCCTAACAACTATATACAATATAATATATTTTCATTGTTTTCAGTGAGGCAATTTTAATTGCTGCCATTCTCACATGTTTAATGTCAGGGTCCCCAAACTTTGCCCAGTTTGTCACTGGGTGACTATGTTCCAAGTTTACAAAGGTGGGCGGGACCAACAACAGCCAATCAGATTTCACCTACAGACTTCATACACTTAAATTTAAATTGCTGCCATTCTTTAAATATTAATACCAAGATCTCCAAACATTGCAGAGCTAGTCACCAGGTAACTGCAGTTCAGATTTAGAAAAAGTGGGTGGAGCCACCAACAGCCAATCAGATTTTAACTATTAATTTTCAACGGAGAAATTCAAGCTGCTGCCATTCTCAGAGTATTAACCCCAGGGTCACTAGGGGACTGCATTTTTAGGTTTTAAAAATTGGGTGGAGCCACCAACAGCCAATCACACTTCACCTATTGAATTTTTTTTGGTTTAAATTTAAAATGCTGCTTTTCTCACACTATTTATGTCTGGGTTCCCAAACTTTGAACAGTCAGTCACTGGCTGACTATGTATTCAGGGTTAGAACAAGTGGGCGGAACCACCAACAGTCAATCCATTTCCACCCATTAAATTTCATTGGTTTATATTTAAACTGATGCCATTATTTAAGTATTAATTCCAGGGTTGTTAAACTTTCCAAAGTTAGTCACTGGGTATTTGCCGTTCAAAGTTAGAAAAAGTGGTCAGAGCCACCAACAGCGAATCACATTCACTTTCAATGTTGGTCACTGGGGGACTGCAGTTCAAAAATAGGAAAACTGGGTTGGGCAACTAACAGCCAATCAGATTTCATCCATTGAGTTTTATTGGTTTAAATTTAAAATGCTGCCATTCTCACACTATTTATGCCAGGGTGCCCACTGGGTGACTTCAACACAAGGTTAGAAAATGTGGGTGGGGCCACCAGCCACCAATCACAATTTACCTATTGACTTTAATTAGTTAAAATTCAAACTGCTGCCGTTCTTTAACTCTTAATCCTAGGATCCCTAAACTTTGCAGAGTTAGTCACTGGGTAACTGCAGTTCCAGGTTAGAAAAAGGGGGCGGAGACACCAACCGCCAATCAGATGTCACTCATTGACTTTCAGTGGGGAAATTTAAATTGCTGCCATTCAGACACTATTAAAACCAGGTCCAAGGTTAGAAAAAGTGGGCAGAACCAACAACAGTTCATTTAGTGACTTCACGTTTTTCAACCCAACATGAGTTTGACCTCAAACTTCCCTTTCTAGTTACTGATCTACAGTAAAAAAATAAAAGGCACACAAGTTAACCCAGGTCTAGTAGCCCATAGCAACTAATAAGCATGCCGCCTTTTTCAGTCATTTGTTTGAAATCACATATCTTTATGTTTTTGATATTCACTGGATTTTCTGCATGTGTTTATGCAGTATGTCCATATCATTTAGATAGCCAGTGCCATTCCATAGCGCAGTGCTATTTTGGTCCATACACACCCACACAACTTTGCCCTGGTCTATGATTATCAACAATGTACAAATCACTGTTTCTACACAAATGACAAACAACACATTGATTTCACTTACTGAATTCCTCTCTAATAACTTTGCAGTGAGACTGATTGATATGCCTGAAACCAACAGCAGTCCCGCACGGGTTCTTTTTAGGTGACGTGACACCCATAGCAATTCCACCCCACAAGATAACACCTTGTTGATCTGAACATGAAACTGTTCAAGGCTGCACAGTATGTTTAAAAATCCTGAACTTCCTGTTAAGAGCTATTTAACATACGTAGGCATCGTTCATTCGTTTAGTTAATTTATGTTTTTTTGCTTTTTTGTGTTAATATACAGCGCACAGGGTCTGTACTAACCACTTGATGAATTATACAAGTTAAAGGAGTTATTATGATGATGAGAGAAATATTTTTATTACCTATACAGGTATGGGACCTGTTACCAGAATGCTCGGGACCTGGGTTTTATCCGGATAAGGGATCTTTCCGTAATTTGGATCTCCATAACTAAGTCTGCTTAACATCATTAAAATATTGAATAAACCCAATAGGATTGTTCTGCCCCCAATAAGGATTAATTATACTTTAGTTGGGATCAAGTACAATGAACTGTTTTATTATTACAGAGAACAAGGAAATCATTTTAAAAAATTAGAATTATTTGGTTATAATGGAGTCTATGGGAGATGGCCTTTCCATAATTCGGAACTTTCTGGATAACGGGTTTCCGGATAAAGGGTTCCAATACCTGTTCTGGCAAAATTTGGGCTTTAATGTTTGCCTTTTCTGGTTCTTTAGAAGTAGAAATTGTCTTCTAAAGGTTAAACTGCATGGATCCAGTTATAATGTCACCACGTTAATGAATAGGATAAAACAATGTGTATTTTTATGGCAAAACTAGTTTTCTGGGCTAAAATCAAGAAATCACATTGTAGGTAGCTAGTGCATAACAGCAGGCTGTTGCGACTCCAAGGGATATGTAGAAGGTTCTGACTCCCCAAGCTCTTCTAACTTTCTAGGTTTCTGTTTATTGGCTTTCCCTGGGTTTTTTCGTACGGCGTGTGAAGATCAAGTATGACACAGCACCACTGCCTTTATGTGTCCTTTTTTGCAAAGGACACACTGGAGATACGTTTATATATAAATACAAAAGTGAATTCTTTAAGATAAGATGACAGATTGCAGAGAATTTTCCAAGAATAAATTCAAAAAACTCCGTCGGACTGGTTTAACCTGTTAGAGTACAGATTACAACATATTAAAGAAATGTTAAAAATCTCTTGTAAATGTTTAGACCAGAGGCCTGGGACAGGAGTAATTCTATTTTTTTTTTTAAAAAAATCAGTTGTTTGGACTGTGCAAGCTATAAATAGACTTAGTGCAGTTGTACTGTAGCCGAGGGGGAAGGCCTGCCTCCTGGCAAAGCAGAGGATCAGGGTACTGCACGTGGCTCACCTATTAAAGTGATTTCTTTTTAATGTTATTGAAAGAGATTACATAATAATAATTCATCTCTTTCTAATTTCATGTTATTTTGAAGGTTGTGGCACACAGATTATTTTTATCACCTTCTTATGTGTTCCCTTTCACCTGTCCATCAATTAAATTGCTCTAAACTACAAATCCTGCCAACTCCAAAGTGAATTCTGGGAGCTCGATAAGAACACCAATTGCAGGGCTGTGGGTTGGATAGTCCACCTATAATTACAGTTGTTGTTTTGGGTGTTTACCAACAGAAGGCTATCCACTGAAGAACATATACGAGTTGGTCTCTTTGTTATTTTACATCTATGCTAATTAGTAAAGGAAATGCTTGTACAGGTATGGGACCTGATATCCAGAATGCTCAGGACCAGGTTTTCTGGATAAGGGGTCTTTTCGTAATTTGGATCTAATTTGCTGCATATCTCCTGTTGACATTTAATTTACAAGGGCATATTAACCTTTAAGGGCATATATTACACAGCAAGAAATACCAGGTATAGGACCCATTATCCAGAATGCTCAGGACTTGGAATTTTCCGGATAAGGGATCTTTCTGTAATTTGGATCACCATATTTTAAGACTGCTAAATATCTTTCAAATATTGAATAAACCCAATAAAGATTAATTTTATCTTAGTTAGGGCCAAGTACAAGGTACTGTTTTATTATTACAGAGAAAAAGGAAATCATTTTTAATTTAAAATTAGAATTATTTGCTTATAATGGAGTCTATGGGAGATGGCCTTTCCGTAATTCGGAACTTTCTGGATAACGGGATTCCAGATAAGGGATCCCATACCTGTAAAGGGTTCAGGTATCAGAACTGACCAGTTACATACCAGTACTTCAGTCTTCTAAAGAACTTAAATAAAGTACTGGTTATGGGATCCCTTAACCCGAAACCCATTATCTAAAAGGCTTTGAATTACAGAAAGATTTTTTTTCTGTAATAATAAAACAGTACCTTGTACTTGATTTCAATTAAAATAAAATTAACCCTTATTGGAGGCAAAACAATCCTACTGGGTATTATTTAACATTTAAATTATTTTTTTTAGCAGACTTAAATATGGTTATCCAAATTACAGAAAGATCCCTTATCCAGAAAACTCCAAGTCCTGAGCATTCTGGATAATGGATCGTATACCCGGCATTTCTTGCTGTGTAATATATGCCCTTATAGGGTAATATGCCCTTGTAAATTAAATGTCAACAGGAGATATGCAGCAGGACTGTTTCTCCTGTTATTTCTGGGGTTGCCTTATTTTGAAGTCCTACCATTTCAAATGTTAGTAGGAGCTATTGGCTTCAAAAAAAGCTGTACAAACCATGAACCCTGAAACTGTTCTTTTATAGCCTTTGGGAAGACCTGCCCTTGGACAATCTGACAGTAGGTGATACTGCCAATAATAAAGCAGTCTATACTATATTAATGCATTAATACTGCTCTTAATAGTAAAATAGCTCAAATATGGTCTAATTCTTTGCTATGGAATTTTGGTTTAGAAAGGAGAAATATTACACCAGGTAAACTCCCAAAATACACCTTGAGACACTTGCAGATAATTTAGATACTCTTCCCAGGCTAATAATACAGAACTTGGCAAGAACACTGCGCATCCTTACAGAACAGGATGTTTGATTAAGTGAGAGGATAACCTGCGGCCCTCCAGCTAAAAACTCACAAGAAACCAAACACTCAAGTGGTAGCTGAGATTTCTGGAAAATCAAATTCAGAAATAAATGATTGTGAACAAATTACAGCAGTGCAAATCAGTCAACCTGCGCAAGATTCATTCAGCTCAATGGAGGTCACTCATAGGTGTATGGTGCTTGCTAGTGACTGATATCCTTGTGGTTGTCTCCACAGTAATGGGAGGTAACAAAGGCTAATGTGTATGTGAATCTTAGTTCTCTCTCAGCTTAAAGGAACAGTAACACCAAAAAATGTATATATTTTAAAGAAATTAAACTATAATGTACTGCTTCCCTGCACTGGTAAAAGTTTTGTGTTTGCTTCAGAAACATTACTAGAGTTTATATTTTAAAGAAATTAAACTATAATGTACTGCTTCCCTGCACTGGTAAAAGTTTTGTGTTTGCTTCAGAAACATTACTAGAGTTTATATAAACCGTGGAGTGTAGCCATGTGGGCAGCCATTTTAAAAGAAGAAAAGGCACAGGTTATATAGCAGCTAACAGATTAACCCTGTAGAATACAATAGTGTCTTATCTGTTATCTGCTATGTAACCTGTGCCTTTTCTCCTTTTTTCCAGCTTGAATGGCTGCCCCCATGGCTACACAGCAGCTTATTTATATAAACTATAGTAGTGTTCCTGAAGCAAACACCCCAGTTTTACCAGTGCAGGGCCACAGTACATTATATTTCAGTTACTTTAATACACTTTCATTTTTTGGTGTTACTGTTCCTTTAATGCCCTGACTAATTGCCTCACTCACTTCTAATGTCAACCCTGCCATAGAACTCTATGTGGTACATTTCCTCTCATCAAATTACCATGAGTTCTGCATATGTTGTGCAGAAAAGCCTGGCTGCTTTGGAAATACCGTGAACAAACCTCAGTTAATCAAAATGACATGTGCACTGTATATTTATTTTAGAAATAATGTCTCTTTGCTGACTTGGGGAATTTGTTATATGTTATATTTCTTATATGTACTGTATATGTATGTTTACAATGCCATTTAACGGAAGTCTTGCAGAACATTATGAAATGCAAGAACAATAAACTATTGGGTTGTATACATCTCAGCTATGGCAATGTGGTATTTTATTAATGTTTGACTGTAATTACAACAAACTTGCACACTACAGATCATTACAAAAAAATCCACTCTGCAAGCTAGAATATCTAATATATGGATCTGTATAGGCAGAATGCAGTTGCATTATATTGGCACTTCCAAGACTTGTCACAGACTGAAAATGCCTCTTTTTCAAAATGTGAATTAATTGTGTTTGGAAGACCACCTATCTGCCTAGCAGACCACCAAGGGCCCAGGACCACATGTTGGGAACAACTGGTGTAAACTCAAACAAAACTAAATACAACTTCAAAGCAAAGCAAGCAGGAAAGGCTCACCAGTGCTTTCTCAACATATCCATTCTGCACAGACACAGTTACTGAAGTAGGAGGTTAGTATATAGGTTGCTTGCATATGTGCTTACCTTTATATGCTCTGTGCTCTTTCCATAGTACAGCCAATGAAGGTTAAATGACGAGTACTCAGAAGAACAGCTATGTCACCCTGCACACACATATTGTTCCCAGTGCAAGACTTTGTACGTGCATCCCAAGGAACTGAAGAAGGGAGTGGAATGCTAGCGTATGGATGCAACAGCACAGGAAGGCAAGGAGAAGTTAACTCTTAACAACAACAGCTCTGCTTCCTTGCTTTTTCAAAAATACAGAGTGCAGGACAAATGCCAGCTCTGCCTTCCTGTTTGCATCGGGGCTAAACCTTTAATCTATTTCCGAAGACGAAAGATTAAAGACTAAGCAGCCTGTCTGTGACTCATCTGTGTGAAAAGACATGGGAAGCAAAAAATGTATCCTTGTGCTCTAGAGTAAAACCCAAGACTGTACCAAGTTCTTGGAACACTCTACACTGCCCAGAGATTTCTGATTTCAGTTGACTCATAATTATGCAATGTGTTCCTTTTAAAGAGCTAAGACATACTGTACAGAATGAAATCTCTTCAGGCAATTTCTACTTAGTGCTTCAAGTAAGCCACAGTGAAGTCAACAAATGATCACAATTCTTTACTATTAGTGGAACAAAACGAAATATTTTTTTGCAGTTCCAGTTCCATATTTACTTTGCCCAAGTTCTAATATAAAGATAAAAGAGATTATTTACCAAGGGGTGGGTACAAACACTGGCACATACAACACTGCTACATATCCCTATTTTAGTACAAAGTGCTCCAATGGGGCACCTACATGGCACCCCTATATAGCTTGCAATAACTGAGCCTGCCATTTGCAGTCAAGCACTAATCTTTGGGACAGTGAAATCTGTTACAAAGATGAACCCTTACAATGGCAGATGCAAAGACAGGTGCGCAAACTGCACAGGGGCAAAACTTGGTGCTTTATTCCCTTTATTGCACCATGACCCTTGCCCCTTTTCACAATTAAGCCTTAAATTGTTCTGTATACAAATAATAGTGGGACATTTGATTCTTTGCTTGAAATTTTAATGGTGTTTATGGTGTATATTGACCAAAGGTGTAAAACACATACTTCCCTAAACACCCAGACAGTTGGTTTTACAGTATTTTTGTTTTTGTAAACTGAGCTGCCATTTAAAAGTGCCACAGTATGGACCAATTCATTAGCTGTACTATTCTGGGTCACTGAATACTGAGGGGAAGGAGAGGGGAAGGGTTGGTCTAATTACAATTAGCTTCTATAAATAGCTTATATTTACAAATACAGTCCTTTGCCAAAACATTGCCTTCTAATGGATCTGGTTATGCCTTTTCTGTCGAGGCACTGTAAAAATCTATATAAATCTATATAATCTATATAACAGTAACTTTTTCTCACCTGTAGACCTAATTGCAAGTTGGAAAAAAAACTTGGGGACTGAGCAAGAAAAGGTACAACAACCACTGGATTACAGTTTCCTTATTTGATGTCTAAGTGCTTTAGAATCTATGGTTCTGGCATAAAAGTACCATTGTACTGATTCCATAGATTCTATGTTTCGGTTTTACCTTTTGACCTATGCTAGAAGATTAAAAGGAGCCTGGGCCATGAAAGGGTTGAAAGGGGCCTAAAGGTCTAAGCCAGCTTAGTTTCTATTGTGTGTATTATGTGTACTAGTACCAAAGGGTTGAACCCACAAGCACAAAAGTTCTATCCCACAAAGGTTACAGAACCCAAAATACCTCCAACAAACTGACTGTGGTATTTGTAATTTGTTTGTCAACAGTTCTGTAGTTAATTAAAGGGCTTTGGGGGTTAAAAGGGCAAAATGTAATAATCAAACTGCAAAATAATGAAATGAGGGTAAATTGCTCATACTTTTATTTCAGATTTTATTGTCATTAAGTTACAGTATATATGGATTGTATCTCTTACTGTATGAAATACTGAGTGTTCAAGCAATTGCTTTCCAGAGCTAAAGATATAGATAGATGGCAGAGGCATTGTCTGTCCAGTTGGCCATATAAAATGTGCACAGAGCAAGTTTGAACAACTCCCTGGATTTCTAATTTTCATATAGATTGGCCTATGGCAGTTAAACAATGCTGGTTAAGTTAACCAGACCTAATTATTACCCATCATATATGCTGCTTAGCAGCTCATGCACTCAACTGTGGCCAGTGAATGTGCAAGCACAATGCTTATTTATCAATACATAGGGTCAGTTTTATCAACATTCTGATTTTAGTGGTTGTACAGTTTTTTTTGAAACCATGAATAAACTTATTTCCATGAAGACCACAAATATATAGTCATTTATTAAAAAATCCGAATTGAAAAAGCAGAAACAATTTAAAATGCTGAATGGAAACGAAAAGAACACAATAACCACAATTTTTTCCAATCTTTGTGGACTTACAAGAAAATCTGTCTGTCCCATTTGCTTCGCCATAAAATTCGCGAAACAGCAAGAAAATTCATGAAACAGCAAGAAAATTCACGAAACAGAGAAAAATTAGCGAAACGCATTTGTCGCCCGCGTCTTTTTTGTCACCCATGCTTTTTTTTTTTTTGACAAATTGCGACAAATTTTTCCAATGCCGAAATGCAGAAATTCACATTCAAAATTCGCTCATCACTACTGAAAACCTAAAAACCCTGAATTAAATAAAGATTATTACAATTTGCCTAGGACAACTCCCATTTACTTCTACTTAACCTCAACCGTTTTTAGATAGCAAAGTTTTGTATTAGTGTTTTTCGTGGTTTTGACACATAATAGCGAAAAAAATCGAGTTTAAGCACAAAAAAAGCATAAATTGCAAAAAAAAATAAAATACGAAAGTTGGCATATGCCCCTATATAACCCATGATCATGATTAGAAATGATCTAATGGTATGGCTAGATTAGTGCAGTTATGGGAAAGGTTCTCTCTCCAATCAGATAGTGTAATACAAGGAACATACGTATTGGCCAGAGATGATGCTGAACACTGTGTGTGTGTAATAAAGGCATGAAAAGTATGTGATTATTTATAAAATATTGATACAATTGTTATGAAATTGACTACATGAGCATTGTAACATATCTTGAGGAGACGAGCAACCTAATCCAGTAAGCTGTTCTGCATCTCAAACAGAAGATGACTCTGGGGGGAACCTGGACACATGAATAGGAAAAACTAAAGAAAATATTTTCAATCCTAAATTGGCAACAGCTGTGTCGTATTGCAGAGTAAAGCACCCCCCTTACAAGCTGTGCTTTACTATCCTCCACTCTTGTTATGATTATTTCTATCAAGCAGGCCAGATCAGACCACAAATGAGAACAATTCTGACCAACTGCCGGTGCCTTTATTGGATAATCTTAAAAAAAGCCCTGTCTGTTTCTTATTCAGGGTTAGCGTGATTCACAAAACTTGGTGACTCATCTATTTTCTGTGATTTATTCCATTATTCCTCATCTGAAGCAAATAAAATACAATTCTTAGGAAAATATTTTGGATTCTCAGCAGTATTTCCTTTACTTAACAGTAATTTGCTAGGATCTGTAAAACAATCCACAATTTGCCCAGAGAGATCGCTTGCTGGCTATTAATCTATTGATGAATTTCTCTTGAGAGGTCCGGACTTATTCTTAAATCATTCAGACTTGCAAGTTAAGGTTGCCATACACGGGCAGATTTAAGCTGCCAATTCATGGCCCTTCAGATCTCACCAAAAGAGCAGATCTTACAGTGTATGGCTACAGTTATTGAATGGCACTGGTGCTACGTACTGGCTGCAATACTACAAGACTGTGTTGCATCTGGTGAAGCTTTCATCACAGGCACAACTTGAACTAAAATCCCCTGCCCAAAGTGCTACAGCACTACAGCAAAGGATTTTATAAATTACCCCTATTAACTTTTTGTAGATATTGAACTGTTCACTTTCCTCACCAAATCATTGCTTATGTCATTGAACTGCTGGCTTCTTTACATAAATGTGACTTTTCCACATTGCTGAACTTTGCTCATTTTTTCATAACTCAGAGACCTGCAGATGTTTATCAGTTTCACTCTTGCCGAGTAGCATTTACTTATCCAGAATGCTCGGGACCTGGGGTTTTCTGGATAAGGGGTCTTATTGTATTTTGGATCTCCATACCTTAAGTCTACTAAAAAATAATTTAAACATTAAATATCCCAATAGAATTGTTTTGCCTCCAATAAGGATTAAATGTAGCCTATTTAAGATCAAACAGAAGGCACAGTTTAATTATTACAGAGAAAAGAGCAGATGGCGTTACCATAATTCAGAGATTTCTGGATAAAGGGTTTCCGCATTATGGATCCTATACCTGTATATACCTTAATTATATTATTGGTGCTGAATTCTGCTGTCTTACTGCCTGTTTTCTTATAGATGTTACATTTTGATATATAGATTTCCTAAAAAGTTTATTTTGATGATAAATGTGCAATAAGTTTTGTTGCAATAATGTTTCTACAAAGCTGATTAAAAGCCTGAAAGGATGCCCTGCAACACAAAGGCTCTAACTGATGTGTCATCACCCTAAGTGGCTCCAGCTGGGAGGTCTGGCTAGCCACCCGTGGCTCACATAAAAGATATGTACCAATATCCTGTTTATTTTTTTTATTGTACCAATATGTTCTCATCTGGTTTAAAGAGCAAGAAAAACCTAATTTGTCAATTTGGTAAGCATTCCCTAGAGCAGTGCTGTCCAACTGGCGGCCCGCGACCCCCCTCTGTGTGGCCCCCCACCTGTCTGGCTGCTTTGATGGCTTACCTTTGTGTAAGCTTTAAATAGTATCAGTACTGAGATTAACTGGCCCCCTGCATGGTTCTCACCTCAGATTCAGGCTGTAATCCCCCTGTATTGTTTAAACATGTAATCCCCTGTGTTTTTCACACCTTTTAGTTTCTGCATTGTTCACCCCCTGCAGTGTTCACACCTCAGGCTCAGGCTGTAATCACCCACATTGTTCAACTGTTCACACCTCAGACATTGTATGTACTGCTTGGCTTATACTGCCTGTGTATATGGCACACACAGACAGCATAGGGGAGGCAAAGTATGGCACATAGGCAGTATAGGACAGGGAAGGTATGGAACACACAGTCAGCATAGGGCAGGCAGAGTATGGCACACACAGGCAGCATAGGGCAGGTAGAGTATGGCACACATAGGCAGTATAAGGGAGGCAGAGTGCTGCCTGTGTGTGCCATACTCTGCCTGCCCTATGCTGCCTGTGAGAGGTGAACCTGGCAGGGGTGTGTTCTGGGAGTTTGTTAGCCATTAAATGGTCCCTAAGGTGTGTAGTTATGTTGCTGGGGGCTGCTGTGCTATCCACAGGGGAGGAGGAGGCATTTGGATTTAAGGGTGTGTCTTAATATGACATAATATAATTTTTCATATATGAATAACTGTTGATATCCCCGCAGTGAGGACCAAGCATTTGGGTTTTTGCTGCACTACCACCATTGTGATAAAATGGGTGTGGTTTGAAGTGGGTGTGGTTCAAAAAAGGGGAGTGGCCAAAACTGGCTTCCATTAGCGGCCCTCCACCATGTATGCTAGAGAAATTTCGGCCCTTGGCACCGCAGAAGTTGGACAGCACTGCCCTAGAGTATAACATTTAATATTTTTTTCTTGGATTTTTGAAAATGTCCACTGCCCAGGGATGCCTTGCACTGCCCAAGGCTGGCACCTGTGTTCTATGGTCAATTTTTCAACTTTTCTATACCTCAGAGATAACAATTGTGGCAAGGTTGCTCTGAAAGGAAAAAGTAAGCCTATGGCCCATGGAAGTTGGCTTTCCTTGTCCTAAACTCTGACACCAAGCACTTTCAGCCCCCACATAGGGTACCCAAGGGAAATAAATATACCTTTTAAACATTCATTTATTTTGTTAAAATGCCTTACTTTATGCTGAATAGGAAACAGACTCAGCAGAAGAGATTCAGCGCTTAAAGGGGCCTACTTGTATATACTGGGCAGGAAACTGTTTAGCTCCAGAAAAATCTGTGAGGTGTAGATTTACAAAGCAGGATCAGCAGAACCTAACCATGCAGCTGTTGTGTCCTTATTTAAGAAAATCTCTCTAAGCCACCTGAGGCCCTTAGCACACATGGATAGGAGGCAAATTGATGTTTAAAAGGGATTCTGAAACTTATGTTGATAGTTCTGCTGTTCTACCCCTAGGACCTAATATTCTGTAAATAGAAATTTTACCTATCACATTGCTACATTATCAGAGATACAACATTGAAAAATCCTAAACTAAATCTCTAAGGAGATTTATAGGAAGTCTAAACTGCTGTATGTACCAATTCTGGAAGAGTGCACAGCTACACCTGGTCCTGCACACCTGCGGGTGTTCCTAAATGTTTCCCTACAAGAACCTGCCCAGCCAAACAGGGGATCCATTTATGCAGACAAGGAGAGATCATACATTCTCTGTGCATGGGCATGATTGTTCTGCCCTCAGAAGGCAAGGGATGAGCAACTCCATCTGCCTACAGAGAGTCTAATGAAGAATGGAAACTGCAAAATGAGCCAACATTACTTTGTGTATGATCATCTTGCACATTCAGCCTTGTACTAAATCTCTGTGTGTTTCTTTTAATGCTATTAATCACCTCTGCCCTATCTGAAGCTGGTCAAACCCTGAGATGGGAGTTAAATTTGAATGCTTGCAGCTGCCATTTGTACTTGGGGATTTCCCCATAGCAAAAAGTGTGCAGCAACCCAAATTTGTCTGCTTCATAACGACTTAGGCCTTGAATGTCGGAGGTGCGGTTCCACAAATAGGGCATTTAAAAAAATACAATCACCAGGACATTGAGTCTATATTCTTAATGAAATGTAGAGGAAATGGTTAATTCCTCTATTAAACAGCAGTGAATAAATGATGCTGGTAAATCAAAATGTATTATTACAGTGTCTAATTATCAAAACAAATGCAATGACTAGTTTTAATGAGAGCTTTGAATTGTGCTTGTTTGAAGTGTAACAGGAAAAAAACAAGTCATATTTTTCATGTATAAATCAAAGCTAGAATGCAGGTGTTTATCTGAATTTAATGGAATTATGCGATTACTAAAAAGGCATTGTTATAGCATAAGCTGTAGTTTTCTAAGTTAAGGCATAGGTTGTCTTCACAAAACAACTGCTTTCAAATTCTCTCTTTTTTCTCAAATGCATGTTATCCAAATGAATTTTGTTTAATTTCACCCCTGCCCAATAGCAGCTCAATAATATCAAATTGATAACAGAGTTGGAGACCAGACTTACCGAGCTGCTGCTTAGCTCAGGCCAGATGTTTGTTTTGAGATATCAAATTTCTGAGGACTTGGCAATTGAAAAATATTGATATTGTTTGTATTGACCAACTCAGTAGTCCAGTCGGCTTGTTGTTTTAAACATTTCTAAATAGATAAAAGAAACTGGATTTTTAGATTTGAAGAAAATGTTTTGTGAAGATAAACCATCCTTTCAAAACATCTGTTAACTTTGCAGTACTACCCTAGGCTGGTTCCAAGTAGTCAGTTATGACAATATTATTTGTACTGATCTCTTCTTGGTTGAACACACTTGAGTAGCCCCTTCTGGGAATACTGCAATTCTTGAAAAATACAGGTGGACACTATATATATCACAAGTGGCCATACTATGAATTTATAGAGATGCAAAGCAAGCAGATCTGTAATGGGCAAGCAAATTATTGGTGCAATATGAATTGTTGACATTGTTATTAGGAAATAGGTAAAATGCTACACATCTTAATACTTATTCACTTTGAGGGTGTTATCAGCTAGTTTGCAGTTTAGGTCATACCAAAAATGCCAATAATAATGGTGTCCTTCTACAAGCTTCATTATCACCTGCTCCTATTGTGTTACAATCCTCTAGCAAGAAACCAGAAGGGGGAGTGACCTAGAAGTTAAGGAGGTGTGGCATGATGTCATGGGGAGTGTACCATGGGATCATATGCTGAATTCTCAATTGCAGGAAAAACTGTCTAGGTTTTAGCATAGTTGAGATAAATACGATAAACCTATATCTGTACTGGCCAAATCAACTGAACTTGCTGTGTTTTTCTTTTCTTGAAGACGTTTTGCCAGTCATCAAACTGGCTTCCTCAATTCAACAAAAAAACACAGCAAGTCCAGTTGATTTCACTTATTACTACAGATATACCATGAACTGGATGAATGAGAAGCTTCACAAACACTATAAACCTATGCTAGGAAAGGTATTCTACAGGAAATACTAATGATAATGAGGTGAAGCATTGCTTCACCTATTACTGAGCTCTGACAGCAAAATTAAGTAAGAGGTTAAACTGATGTATTACACAAAAGGTTGCTCATATATACATGCCATGTCAGTCTATAAGATTCCCAACTGCTGCAAAGATCTTATCAGGGTCTCTTTCAAAGATAAACCACCTTTTAAGTAAAAGCCCTCTATGCCCCCCAAATTTACCTTGCCCTCTGTTTAACTGGTTAGATTTCTGACTCTATAGACTATAAATGACAGATTCAAAATATGAAAATGATATTTTATGTGTGTGACACACAAGGAAGTATAAAATACAATAAGCTTAAACTGTGATGCAAGACACATATGTGATACATTCTATGCACCATTGTATCTTTGTAAATATTTTCCAAGATTAAGACACTATTATATTAGGCGGTTTTGACAAAGGTTTTTCATGATGAAAAAATAGGGAAAATACTAAGGCAAGAAAACAGGGGAAACTCGTTGAAATCCATCAATATGAAATTCATCCTGCATTTAAATGGTTGATGCATGCAAATGTATTGCTTTGACCAATACGAAACAAAGTCAGAAAATACTATAATTTAAAGCTGATACCATTACATTTGTTAATATAACCACTGCCAACAATCACTTACATTAAATAACCCTGGCAATTGTTTTCTGTCATTAGCGAACAACATACAAACCATCCCATTAGTGGTAATATGGATATTCCCACTGGGGCAAAAAAAACAAAACAGTACATAATGGTATATGTGCAGAGGATATAATCTCCTAATGCACAGAATACCCACAGGACACTAAGTGCTTCCTCAATCAATAGAATCTAATTGGGTGCATATAATTTATTATTTGGTGAAGTAAACAATGGCGTAGCAAAGGAAGCAAATGAGGAAAGCAGTGCCCAGACCTTGTCCTTAGGTTATTTATAAAGCAGAATACAGATGCTTCCTTATCACTTGCTTCCTTCTTTCCCGCAATAGAAAAAGAAACCATAATGCTAAAAACAAAACCTGATTCATAGTCTCGTTGCATTGTTTACAGATTTTGAATTAAGCCCTTTTGTAGAGAGGCTGTTGGCATCATCAGTTAATAACACAGCATTCTGACAAAGATGGCCACAGGGTGTATTTATCAGGGTGGGAGGTGAGGTGTAAAGTAGAAAATACAGGTAAAAGGGCCATGTTTTTGCTTATAATGCACCTCCCTCTTGGAGTTGTGGCTAGTGCAAGGAAAACAGTGCATTGTGTTTTTGGGCCTACTCATATGTAGATAAGACTTTTTCCATTACCTTGCAAATGCTGCACTACAAAACAACAGATCATACCATAACATCTGGCACATCCAGCACCCAGCACAGGGCATGTGTGCCAGATTCTTCACTAATGCCTCTTTCCTGACTATGTTACCTTATACTAGAGTTCATTCATTTTGACACCCCTAGCACATGGAGCCCACCATGTACTCTATTAAATGTGCTGAATAATGGAATAATTCATTTAAACTTGAAAAGTATAAAGCATGGGAGCCAACTGCTATACTACAACCTGTTGCATGAGTATGGTTTGCCTTGTGGTGCTGATTTATTAGCTTGCACTGAGAGTCTATCTACAAATTTCTTAAGCCCTGTTAAATCACCATTTGCCTCTTCATAAAGCTGCGTAAAAAGGGGGATCCAATACACCACACAACACTGTCTGAATGCTAGGCATGATCAAGAAACATACAACACTTTTCGTTTCGCGAATTTTATAGCGAAGCGAAACAGGACAGATTCGTTCATCACTACTCCTGAATAAACTACCAGTAATGTATTGCGTAACTTTCATTATATGGGTAAAACTACTTAAAGGGGTTGTTCACCTTTGAGTTAACTTGTAGTATGATGTAGAGAGTAATATTCTAAGACAATTTGCAGCTCTCCAGTTTGGAGTTTCAGCAGCTATCTGGTTGCTAGGGTCCAAATTACAATAACAACCAGGGAGTGGTTTGAATGAGAGACAGGAATGTAAACAGGAAAGGACCTAAGTTATAACAAGTAACAATAACAATAAAACTGTAGCTCCACAGAGCGATAGTGCAGGGGTCAGTGACCCAATCTGAAAGCTACAAGGAGTTGGAAGAAGACCAATTGAAAAGTTGCTTAGAATTGGCCATTCTATAGCATACTAACAGTTTACTTAAATGTGAACCACCCCTTTAAAAGCTTTATATTCTTTTTTTTTTTCTGTTAAAATCCCAAGAACTGTGCTTATGTTGCTAATTGTATTATTTATGTTATTCTTTGCAGACATTTATAAAACACCAACATTTTTCACCTTATAATCTATAGAAAGTGCTCACATTGAAGAAGTCAAGCAAAGAGACAAAAACTAATCCTGTAGTTTCACTGTTATTGTTTCTTTGTTGTTACAACATTCTGTATTGAAATGATAGTGTGTCCCAGTATGACAGATGTATTCTGGGAAAGAGGGACAAATATGAATTAGTAGTTATAAATAGAACCAACATAAAAAAGAAAAACATTTTATGGAACCTTGCAAAAGACTCAAAAGCAAACAAACCGCTTCATCTAGATATTTCCATAAAAATGCTCAGGTATTGTGTTGCACTTCCCTGTAGCTGCACTTCACATAGGGCATTGGCCATTAGAATGTGGTTTGTTACTACCAGCATGTAGGGTTCCCTTCTTTACTCAGCTTGTCATACATTTAAAAGCATAATAAAGGGAGAGAAATAGAAAAATACACATTCTTTTTTGTATATACAGTATATATAGAGAGAACATATACCTTTAGGCTAAAGTCACAGTGCATGACTGTGTTTACCCAGCATTGCTTTCTATTGCAGTCCTGGAGTGAATGGGTACTTGGTTGGCTAAAGATCAGCTCCCTAGGGTACACCCAATCTTATTATGATTCCTACTGTCACATGGGTCTACTGTGCCCCAATGGTGAAGAATAGAAAAGCAGGTATTAAACACATTGGGGATTGGAGATGAACAGCTAGCAACTGCCACATATCTGCCAATGAGGTGCCAAAAAAGTGTGGCAAAGAAAAGGATTCTTGTAACTGTTTGACCCTTGCTACAGCATAGCTGGAGTTATCCTGGGCCAGGAGTGCCCATAGTGAAAGCATGGCCAATAGCCAAATGAGGCTGGAGCAGTGTGCCAAGGCATACACGCCCCTGTTTCACCCAAATGGAATTCAGAGAATGAAAAACAGCACAGTCCTTGGGATTTCTTTATAGGCTTGGTTGAATATGAATGTCTTGGCATATTTATTAGCCAATCATAAAATATCTCATAAATCGTAATTATATTAATAAAAGATTCTTGAATTGGCCGCAATTCCAGGGTCAGCGCTTCAATTGACATCATTAAATGCACATCGATTCACTATGGACTGCCATTAACTGGAATAAAAACATATGTAATAAATTCTCACGGGCTGTATAACAACTGGATTTCACAGAGCCCCATATAATGCTCTTTTCAGAAGATTACATTCTTAATAATACACAGATAATGTGTTACTACAGCATATTTACTAATTTCTGACCTTTCAACTGTACTTTTTCTACATAAAGGGCCAATAAATTCTCATTTGTACCTGCTAAATTTTACTAACCATAGGAGTATAGCTCTGTGCTCATTACATGCATGATGGTGGCTGTACAAATTCCTGCAATGACCAGCCCTATATACTTACTGAGTACCATACCATTTAATGGTTGTGTTCATTTTCTTCCCATTTATTGGTATGGCCTGGCCCACTCTAGGTGTTGGAGGTAAATGTTTTGCCAACCTTGATTTTATGCTGTACCTAAGGAGGGTTTTGGGCAGCTAAGAGCTGGTTCTGATTTATACTTGGGAGGGGGTGATGTTTCGCTCTGCAGGTTAAAGTATTTCCCTGGCAGTAAATGGCCAGTCATTTCAGAATTCTCTAGTCTTTAAAGGAGGAAGCCACCACAAGTTCTGTCTCTTTGGTTCCCACTTGCTGAAGGGGGTGGTGTGCAGAAAAACTTGAGGTGGAAGCAGGTCTCAGTAGGTGAAGTGCTAGAAAGATCTGCAATAGCTCACTATAGGAGGGAGAGGCAGGATCAGGGTAGTTAGAGCAGTCAGAGGCTCCAGCAAGGGATCCAGGAGTGGTCCGGCTCAGGAATAGGAGTTGACGAGTAATACCACTGTAAGCATTGTCTAGCGCTGGGGACTAGTTCACCAATCTATAAGTAATACCTCTGGGGTGTTGTGAACACTACAGCTGTGACTGAGAAAGAGTACCATCTAAAGGAGAAAGTGCTTGAAGCATTTATGAAATGATTAATGGTTGTACTATGTACTGTAATTAGACGGTGAACCATTCAGTCAATAAAGAGTTTTGTTATAAGAACCAGTGGCACCCACATTATTGATGAAGTCTATGTGTAAATTCAGTGTGGTTAACCCTTCCTCTACCAGTACAGCAAGGGCAGCACCTGAGAGGAAAGAGTCACATGTAATTGGTGCTCTACCAGGAGCTGCAGGGAATTAGGGTAATTCATTTGGTATAAATCGCAGTGTGGGGTACCCCCCAGTTTTACTAAATAGTGTTATAGTGTCTGGCAATAAAAGGAACTGGGAGGGAAAGATTATGTTAATATGTACAACCAGACACGACTAAAGCTATTTAAATAAAACATACTGTGCAATACAATGACAGGTGTAGTAGTGTTTATCTAAAGAAATATGATTCAGTAAAACCTCTTAACTCTGGTTTATTATAGAATATTATTGGCATGTTTATAAAGTTTCTAATAAAAACCATTGCGATCAACTGTACTGTCTAAGAATTTACATGAATATTAAGTGTCCAATCAAAAGAGAGAAGTCCAAGAAGTATAGGTCAGGCGAGGGCATTAATGTAGGCTACAGCACAAGCAGGAATGTCGTCTGCCTGCCTTGCAACAATATCTGGGCACCCGGATTAGTGCTATAAAACTGGCACCATTTTAAGGAAGGATCTAAGTTTGTATTTTAAGAAATGCTTTTCAAAGCATGCCTCTGTTGATGAGGGCAGCTAGTGGGGCCTAAAAGGAACAGTAACACCAAAAATGAATAAAATATAATGTACAGTTGCCTAGTTTTTCAGTATTCCAGTTGGTCTCACAAACAGCTTGCCTTCCTCGGGTGCATCCCTGATAGTAATGGCATAAGGAAAAGAAGAAGTGGTTTTGTAAGAGTGGAAAGCAAGGCAGAAGCGGTTAAGCTCCTAAGCGCAAGAAAGTACAAACAACAGACAAGCAAAGAGTAAAATATAAATGGTGCACAACGCCCTGCTTTATATATATATATCTAAAATACAGGCATGGGATCCGCTATCCGGAAACCCATTATCCAGAAAGCTCCGAATTACAGAAAGCCTGTCTCCCATAGACTCCATTTTAATCAAATAATTCAGATTTTTTTAAATCAATTTCCTTTTTCTCTGTAATAATAAAACAGTACCTTGTAGTTGATCCCAACTAAGATATAATTAATCATTATTGGATACAAAACAATTCAATTGGGTTTATTAATGTTTTACTGATTTTTTAGAAGACTTAAGGTATCGAGATCCAAAATACAGAAAGACCCCTTATCCAGAATACCCTTGGTCCTGAACATTCTGGATAATGGGTCCCATACCTGTACTAATAAAAACCAAAGTACAAACTTTGCCCAGCATTTACAAGTAATAGCAATACATTCTCTTCAAAATATTAATTGTTGTTTTCTTTCATTTACAATTACTTTGAATGCTTTTCCTTGTTGTCACATGCAAAGAGAATATTGTGTAACGGAATTCATATTTCAGGTTTTCCCTTACTCTAAGGTAAGAATCCACGCACAGCCAAGCAGACAGTAATGCGACTGTTGAGGCGCTGGGCAGAATTATTGTATAGTAATCCATTTAAACACATATTTAGGTTGCAACATTACGTGGGTATACATTTTTTGCCGTCAGGTCACACCATTGGAAGGCAAGGGATGTGCCACTCTGTCTGCCACCAGGGTGTCCACTGACTTTAACTTCTGTTCAGTGTCAGACTGGGGCACCTGGGTCCCACCAGAGGACCTAACTTCAAGGGCCCCCTATATAATCATTTAAGCTCACTTGGCTGCTTTGCAACACTGTGATGTATGTGACATGCGCAGTGGCTGAGGTGAGCCAAAGGAGACAGACAGCCCAGCAGAAAGTGGATTATGAAGTACAGTAGGTAGTGGCCGTGCAAATGGTGAACACCATTACAGAGCACAGGTCCCATCAGGACTGGCCTGGTTCCCACCACAGAATAGAATATGCAATTAGGATAAGTCCAAATGGGCCAACAAGGTGTCTGTGTGTGATGCTTTCTTTTCAGTCATCTCTCCATGGTTGGGGCTTTATTTAGCAACAGCTCTAAGAAAATTGTTTCCACTGCTCAAGACAAAATCTCAATGGTTACCAGAAAATGCTAGGAGCCTTTTACTACTTACTTATGATAATAATAATGCATTCATTGCGCAATTAACTGTTTTGAAAATGTGCTATATTTTTGCCATTTTGCCTTGTGATTAATCTGTCCTAATTCATAGCTATAATAGTTAGAAAACACCAATATGTATTTATAGAGCTTATTTACAGAGAAAAGGGAAATAACTAGAATGATTTGATTAAAATGGACTCAATAGAAGATGGCCTTCCCATAATTCGGAGCTTTCTTGATAACGGATTCCAGATAAGGGATCCTATACCTGTGCAGCAATACCATTTCCTAAAATGCTTTCTGTGCAAGTGTTACATCTTATTGTTGTGTATCATTTCTCTAAAGGAAACATGAAATGTTACAGTAACAATATGTTAATGGATTCCGCTGGTTCTTTATGTTCTAATTGGAGACATCTAGCAAATGGCAAGCTATGTTTATACACAATGACATATGGTTAAGCCAAAGTGTTTCTTCCAACTATGTCTACAGCTCTATGAAAAACTAATTAAATGAAAACATTCTGTGATAAAACCGTATCACACAAAACAGATGCATGGCCAAATCACGTCTTGTAATCATTCTCCATTCTGGCAGCACAAGGCTTTAATTTGATCCACGTTAAACACAGGGGGCCTACTCCTGCCCCCCACCCTTGATCTCTAAGAGCAATACTGCATGAAGAAGGGATTACTGCCAGTAACAGTGCCAGAGCAAAGTTACTGCACTGACATTAATGGTATCTCATTCTTTTTTATACATTATACTGTATATACAAAGCCAATCATTTTAAATATAACAAAATAAAATTGAATACAACTGCTTTTTGAGAGGAGCGGAACACTGTAAGCATACTAACAATGAGTACACTTACCTTAGGGAGTAAAAATATTCTTTTTAAAGGGATAATTGAGTAGAAATAATTGCTGATCTACATCAAACAAAAACAGACCAAGTCAGTATAACACAGAGTCCCTAATAGGATCAGAGTGAAATATATTGGGTATAGAGGGTCTGGAGTTTGTTATGTTGGGATGGGTGGTCACAGCAGCTACATGTGGTTACTGATACAGAACTGTAGATATACAATGGCACACAAGTCATATCTAAGGGAACAGGATTCACTTAAAACCTGTAGCTGGAAACTAATAGTTAATAAATGCTTTTTCCTGAGACTAGTGGTGTTTCATACCCAAGTGAGGTAAAGTGGTATACAATCTAGTTAGCAACCACAGGATCTTTTTATTAAATTGGCAAAATGGGAATTAGCCCAGGGCTCAGCAAGACAGGGAGCCCACCATCAGATCTTTCATCTGTTATAAAATTTGAGTGAAGCATCCGCCACAAATAGCATACACCATATTTTAATATATACTAATTTCTAGGTTCTTTATAAAAACTGAAATATTCACTTTTTAGTTTGTTTTGTCATTTTGTAGTCATGTAGCCTAGCTGCTGATTGGTTCCTGCCGCCGGCCCCCCTGCACATCCAGAGAATTCAGCCAGCAGGAAGTGGAATGGATAGGTTGGACTAGTAGGGTTTTGGTGGAATTTCTCAATAAATCAGTCTGAAACACAACTTTTTTAAGCACAATCCTTCTATAGCTAGAGGAGGGTAACTCACTGGTTCATTCTTAATTTGTATATGATATGTCTTGTTTAATGCCAGCCTTATTATTTGAAATGTCATAGGCTTGAGGGCAGTTTAAAATGACTTTATATTTGCTCTGGACCAGTTGGCACCTTAAGCCCTGGGTGGCAAGAGCATGATTGGTTGAGATACTAACAGTCCTAAAGTTCCTGCCAGTCAGGTGTATTCTTTAAAGTACATAAAATGCTACTAGACCTGTTGCAACTATATAACTTAGATTCCCATTAGTGTTTCCAATAATGTTTAGCAGTGCTGTCTAACATATTAGACCAGTTATCCCATGACGGTAAGCATGATTATACTGAAATAATGATTTTATACAGTTAGGCCTGTAGACCCCATACCTGTGCAGCTAGGCGAGCTGCAACTGATCAATGGATTTCCAGTTAGATTGCTGACCTTAGAGAATTAAGATTAACAGGCTAAAGAATACAAAGATACATAATACCAGACCACTTTAGAGTTGAACATACAGCGCACTTCTTGAAGTGATCCTAAGAAGGGTTTGTTTAATTCATGGAATATTCTCTTACCTACCTTGTGGTTGCACTGTATAAAACAAATATATTATTTAAAGAGGATCTCTGCCATGTATCAGGAAAATACATTAAAATACACAGCACCAGCCACCCAATGAGACGCCATACACAGTGGTAAAAGGCAGGCTTATGTAGATCCGGCTTTGTCCTGCTAGGCCAGCCTAAGGTGGAAATAAGGCACCCTGGGAATAAGGCTGCTGCCTCTCTAATAGCTATTTGCTCCTTCCTGCTCTTTTCTGTTAAGTAGTAGTAATACTTTGGCCTAAAATCTTTCATTATCTTAGTCTCCTGTGATCAATTCCTCAATATTTTGGTTGAAATAATATTTTTATAATATATTTATTGCCTCTTTACTAATGATTATCAGTTACTTGCCCACTATCCTTGACTAGTCAGGAAGAAGTGCCGTTCTAATGAAATACTGTATGTAACAGCTGCGTTTACAAAGATTTCTATTGATCACTCTTTTGGCATTCAAGGAGTTAAGTCATTTTATCTGATGTTAAAATACTCTTTTGACTGTAGCCAGCAATTTTTTATTTTATCTTGTAAATTACTGAGATTCCTTTAAAGAGGGTATAGGCATTGTTGTCAGAATTCTGCATTTTTGTGGGTAACTCCAACCCTTCTGTAATCATCTAGAACTGAGTCAGCTGAAATAGATGGGGCAGCTGGCCAAACATTCAAACATAAAATGATCAAAGTTCTGCCTGATGAGATCCCTATGTCAGAGTACCAACAATATCAGCAGCGGCACCGCACTAAGAAGAAAGGGGAGCAGCCACCTCTTGTTTCAAACAAAACACTATAGATTGAACATAAACATACAGGTGATATCCTTGTAGAGTTTCTTTGTGCCATTATATTCCTGTGAAATCAGATGAATCATTTAAGAACTTTCTAAAATAAATTACTTTAACTGCAAAACTTTTACAACAAACTTAGGTTTTACAATTTTCCAGAAATAATATGCCTTTAAGGGCAGTGGTATATGGGGAGATTAGTCACCCTGCCACACATCTTTATGCTGCGGGCAACTAATCTCCCTGCAATGCCATCCCACCGGCTAGAATGTAAATCGACAGTGGTATGGCAGACCCGTCACTATGATGTACTAAACTTCGGGCGACTTTGTGAAATTGCAGCTACGCGTATGCCATCCCACCGGTGATTTACATTCTAGCCGGTGGGATGGCATTGCGGGGAGATTAGTCGCCCGCAGCAACAAAGATCTGTCATGAGGCGACTAATCTCCCCATCTACCACTGCCCTAAGGGTGAAGACACAAGGAGCTACTTGTCGTGACTGCTAAAATAGACAATGCTGATCATTTACTGATAATTGGCATGTCAAGGAGATTAGTCGCAATGGCAAAGATTTATCTCGGGCGACTAATCTCCCCATGTGCCCCTGCCTCTCAAGGTAACTTCAGGCTACTTCGGGAAAACGAAGCGACGCGTATGCCATCCCATTGGCCATTTAAGGAGGCAGTAAGGACATGGTTAGCTGCTGTTACCTGCTGAAACTGTGCTTGTCACTAAGTGCCAGATTTTTCATCCAGCACACAGTGCAGAACACAGTGTGAAGAGGGTACAAATGCTCCTAGAAGTGTGCTCTTCTGCCCCTTTGTGCTCTTGAATAGTGCCCCTCTTTTACTTGTCATGGATGGTAATGCACTTTAGTTGGGAAATGGCATTAATCTAGATGTTTCCTGATATCCTTTGACCCTTTAAGAGCAAGAAGGCCAAAACCAGGAGATGTGGTGCATAACTAATTGTACAACCAAGTCTTTATAGAATTTGCAAGCAAAAAAACAAGAGCAGAGAATTTAAACAACATGAAAAGATCTAGAGCAAAACGTTTAAACTCATAAGGGTCTGATTAGGACAATTACACCTTCAGATCCAAGAAAATACCTAATATTGCAAAGTATTATGGTATCTATGTACATTTCCTAAAAAAACGTATTCCTTTTTCTGGCCCTTTTCTGATGACTATGTTCCCAATCAGGCTTTTCATCGTCTTGTTAGGCATTTATCAACACAACAGGAGGACATATGGAGCAGAGCCAGTAACATGTTCAAAAAAGCCAGGGGGGAGAAAATAAAAAATAATGATGCTTTTGTCTTAATATTTCTATGCAACAAAAACAAAAAGTATCTGCTTTTGATACTGATTGATTATAATATATTGGCTAATGTCCGAATAGCTATGCCTAGTTAGAGGCACACATTATTAAACAAAACTGTAACTTTCCATCTTGAATAAGGCAAGACTTACACCCTATGTCAAAACAAAACTGCAAATAAGGTCAGCGGAAATTTATTTTTAAAAGTAGGAATGATTGCCAAGAATGCTGATTGTTGCCATGTGGATGAGTGGCAGAGGCTTGCAAGCTATTTATCTACTCTAAGCTCATCAATGTGCTTATTTCTTTAAAGGTCACAACTTGCTGCTTGTAATTGGCCAGTTTAATTCCTGACTCCAAAACAGGAAACCAAGCCTCGCATTATCAAGCCTGAAACAGAGATTATGTCCTTGTCCTTCCGAACAGAACAAGCAGAATGCAGCCTTATGGCTAACACTTTTTAGCTAATTTACCCAAATAGGGTTAATTAGCAATATATATATATATATATATATATATATATATATATATATATATATATATATATACAGAATACACACACATATTTATTACCAACCTTATTAAAAACTCGGTGAACATAAATAAAAATGATATTTGCCATTAGCTTCTTTTTGCACTGTATACAGTATCTCCAGTTTAATGTATTTTTAGTAAGCCAATTCCCTGTTATCATTGCCAAGGGCATTTAGAAGTACTCTTTTTTTCTTAAGTTTAGGCCGTTATTATTGCTTGCAGCCGTTTTGTCAGGTCATTATGAAACCAGCACCTACTTGAAAGAAAAATATTTATCCAGAACTCTAGCAGCAAGGGACTGCCATGATTTATTGCTCAGTTGAGATAGCTATACATCTGATATCCCTCCTCGCCATGGGACGTTTTAGAGCTGTTTTACAGCTCCAGAAAGTTGCCAGAGCCATAATATAATTTATATAGCTACCCTTGTTATGTTCATCTTGTAATAAAGAAGGAATATATTATGCTTGGCTGTATAAGAAGGAACAAAAATGTCTGTTGAAAGAGTACTTCCAAATAAATAATGGCATTTATTGGTATTAAAGGACAAGTAAAGCCATCTAAACATGTTATCCACTGGGGCCTTTGCAGAGGATGTATCATGAATAGCTGGCTTTCCCTGTTCTTTAAAAAATATTTTATGTAATAACTATTCCTAAAACAATATAAAAAGTGTTTTTCATGTCTCCTGCTAAGTAAAACAAGGGTAGTAACACATATAGGAGATGCTTATTCAAGGCAAGCAAGAAGTTTTTATTATAAAGCTGCTGTGGATGAGGTTGCCAGCTTATATGAACACACACAGCTTTGCAGAGTAATTTAATAGGGCATGGTGTTGGAGCATGGTGCACCTTGCCCCGCATGGGATTTGCGTGGGCCACATACAGGCACAACAGTTTGTGCTCGCAAAATAAAGCACAAAGAGCTGCATCCGTTTATGTATGCACTGCTGACATACGCCCTATATTTAAATACAGATACTATTATATTTATGTTCCCAAGAACAGGTGTAAATATATATACATAGGTTACTCTGAATAGAACATTCTTTCCCTGCATATCTGCACTTATGCTTATGATTGGGAGCAGCCCTACAGCTTGCCTTGCCTCAGGCAGAGCCCTCTAGATATGTAATTATGCAGATAAATGCACACACAATCACTGATTCTAAAGGCGGCCATACACGTTCTGATCCGCTCTTTTGGCCCAAGGGCCCAATGATCAAATTAAAATGGCAGGCACGGGTGCCTTTAGACCGAGGGCCACATCAACAAGCTGTGCAGCCCCCAATCAAACCTGCCCAGTGGAGATCTACCCAATTTTAGGCCAGATGTCAGTTAGGTAGGCCCGTGGAGGATAAGCTGCCAAATAATTCTGAAGAACCTGAATCAACAGCTGAAATCTGCCCATGAATGGCCACCTTAAGGCAAATGAAGAGAATATAAAAGAAAGGAAAGCGGTATATTTTTCCTTTAAAGGGGAGGTAAAACCAAAATGTTCATTTTGCCTATTAAAAGGAAATGTAACTCTAAGTAGTTTTAAAGTATAGGCTCTATTATCTGGAATACTGGGGTTTTCTGTATAAGGGATCTTTCTATAATTTGGATTGCCATACCTCCTACCTTAAACCTAATAGGTTTGTTTGGCCACCAATACCAATGGAAGGGGTTAATTAATAGAGGCTAAGACTGGGGGAAGGAGGGCTTGTAAAGTAAGAGGAGGGACCAAGAAAGGGAAACTAACAGCAGAGGAAGAGGCAGTACCATTACCTCGTGGAAAGTCAAGGAGCATTGTCCCGCCCCCCCGCCCTTGAATACAAGCAAGGTGGACTGAGTTGGGGAGGGGTTCGTTTATGCTGTCACAGCTTGCGGTAGGAATGCTTGCTGGAAGGTGGGGGCTAAGCCCCAGTTTTGGCACATGAGTGTAAAAAGGTGGATGGTAACCTCTATGGACAAGGGTCCCAGGAGAGTATTGGATTCTGGTTGCCTGCTCCCACTTGCCCACCTGAAGCTGCTGCGGATGGTGGCCAGCATGGCAGGCAGCCATGGTTGGTGGTTTGGGGTGGGCAAGCATTCCAATGGGCATAACATGGATGGTTATTGTTAAAATGTTGATCATTTTATAAATTATTTTGTATTTATATATTTACAAATTTTCTGTTAATAAAGCTGTGGCCTGTTATATCCCATCCTGGACATCATTATTGTCTCTGAGGTACCGGGGGTGGGGGGAAAAGAGTTAAGGTAAGGAAGCCTGTGTAATTGATGCTGCACTGTCAAGCAAAATCTGTCTGTCCCTTTCTACACTGTTCTTTCTTACAAAAGTTCACTGCTCCAGTTCATTTCCAGCAAGCCAGTGGGCTTCAGCTAAATTTTTTCAAAAGTCAGAACTACCAGTGCAGAGATCAGCAAGAGGCAAGCAGATATTGCTGTCAATGGCAGTTACATTTACAAATAATTGTGTAGGTAGAATATGATAACAACAATATATCTTGCGTAAAATTAGGAAAAATGTTATTTTTTAGGGTTACACCCCCCTGAAACTTCAGCTGCCCATTCAGGTCCTTCAGACTGATCTGGCAGCTTATCTGCCAATGTATTGCCCCTCCCCCCCACTAGGCCTACCCGACTGATATCTGACCTAAAATTGGTTTGACCTAAACGTAGGTTTGATTTTCTCGCTGGATCGGGGACCTTATTGGATTGTTGATACGGCCCCCAGACCGATGGCACTTATGGCAGCTGTTTTTATTCGAACCTTAGGAGGGCATATCGGAAGAAGATCTGCCAATTTGGCAACGTCGCCAGACTAGCGGATTGCAAAGTGTATGGCCACCTTAAGGCATTAGCAGGTTTAAGAGTATCAAGCTCTCCATGTCATGTATTAAGGAAGTATTTAGGGAACACTAAACATTTAGACTAATATTGATCTTCTGCAGCCAATGGATTAGGTTTACAGAGCAAAAGTTAACCAGTAAATCCTCACCAGCCTGAGTACAAAATAATCACAAGACGCAGAATAAAAATATATGGAAACAAAAATAATATTTTTAGTTTAAATACTATAAATGTACCATTCTATTACAGCACACAGTAAATAATCCAGATGAGCAAGCACATAAAATATATAGGTTATTAGAGAAACAAGCCTTAGGATACCCACATGATTATCAAACATGCAATTAGCCCTGATTGAAAACCTGCAAATAAACAGAGCCCCGACCTTCCCCTATTATTCCTGTTGATGCCACTGGGAGCTGTCTAAATGTGATTGGATAAATGCAGCCTGTCTGAAAGGATGGAACACATATGGCACACAGCGCTGGGTACTTTGGAAGATTACTTCAGTAATAGCCACACCACTGTTTTAATTGCACAGGAAAGCAAACAGAGCTGCGTTACTTGATGGCAATGATGGACTGAGTGGGAAACTGCTTGGAAGATTTCTGCAGAAGAAAATTAGAAATTAATGTATAATCATAATACAAAGTACATGTAAAGATAGACTAGTCCCTCTTTATGTCCAATGCATCTGATTTGCAATAGTTCTATTGAGAGGCCTGCACTTAAGCATATGTATTGCATCTGGAACTAAAAAAATACATATTTGTCTCACATCCCTACTTTGTAAACATTACACTTTGCAGCTGCTTTAAGTAACAGCAACAGCCAGTGCTGGACGGAGATGGCAGGGGCCCACCAGAAAACCCTGGACCATGGGCCCACTCTCAAAACATTAATTCCTCCTCTTCTCCCTCAAACCTTTATTATCATAGTCTTTTTTCTCTACATACTATACTCTATTCTTCCATCTATCACACTTCCTTTTTGTATATTATTCCTATCAATTTCTAAATAAGAGGGTGAATTACACTTCTTGTTCATTCTTTTACCTTCACTCAGCAGGTTTTTTTTTCACTCATGTTTAGTAACATGCAGGGACCACTGTTAGCTCCAGGCTCTGGAGTTCTAGGTTCAATGTCTGGTTATAGCTACTGCCCCAACTATTTGTTACCTTGGGCAAGTAATTCAATATCTGTCTCCCTTAGGTATAAACCTTGCCCTGTGGGTCACTGCACTACAACAGCTGTTTGCAATACAGCATATTATTAGTACTATATATATATATAGATATAAAGATATTAATTATAATACTAAAACTAATTTTGCCCAGTCATGTTTATTTATGATCTTATTTATTGTTATTTATCATTTCAATTTTTTATTGGGGTAAATCATGCTGTTTAATATTTCTGTTGCATTAGAGGTCCTGTTTTCACTGAACTGAATAATGTAAAAGAATAGTGGTTTGCTTTCTCTGGATAAACATAACCACACTTGTCAACCCCACACTTCTATTTAACTGGAAAGTCCATAAAAATCAGTGAAGTGAAGTAGAGAAGTAACAGGAGATTGGAAGTACAGCTGTCTTTGTCACTCTGCTGAATTCATGTAATGGCCTGCTGCACACGACCAGACTGCTACCTGGCCAATAAAAATGAAGCGTGATGCCAATAGGAAAGAAACATATATATATATATATATATCGGAAGGCTGGCAACCCTAAACCAGAGGCACAATAGATTTATGGTAATGAATTACATTCCCTCATCCTTCTCCTTGGCCTCAATAAAGTGCTTAGTCCTTATTCTGATCAAATCCAAGTTGGCCAGTTATAAATGAAAACTATAGCAACCATTAAGATCCAATCATTGGCACAGTGGCCAAATGTTCAGTCTGATTTGGCACAGCATGTAGGTGGCCAAACCAGACTAAGATCCACTCATCAAAATGACCTTGCCAGACAAGTGGATCTAAATGTGTATGATCAGCTTTAGATTGTATACTTCACTGATGCAGGGGCGAAGATGAAATAATACCTGTGAAGCACTATGCCTATATATAATAATAATTATATATATATATATATATATATATATATATATATATATATATACAGGTCCTTTTCAAAAAATTAGCATATTGTGATAAAGTTCATTATTTTCTGTAATGTACTGATAAACATTAGACTTTCATATATTTTAGATTCATTACACACAACTGAAGTAGTTCAAGCCTTTTCTTGTTTTAATATTGATGATTGTGGCATACAGCTCATGAAAACCCAAAATTCCTATCTCAAAAAATTAGCATATCATGAAAAGGTTCTCTAAACGAGCTATTAACCTAATCATCTGAATCAACTAATTAACTCTAAAAACCTGCAAAAGATTCCTGAGGCTTTTAAAAACTCCCAGCCTGGTTCATTACTCAAAACCGCAATCATGGGTAAGACTGCCGACCTGACTGCTGCCCAGAAGGCCATCATTGACACCCTCAAGCAAGAGGGTAAGACACAGAAAGAAATTTCTGAACGAATAGGCTGTTCCCAGAGTGCTGTATCAAGGCTCCTCAGTGGGAAGTCTGTGGGAAGGAAAAAGTGTGGCAGAAAACACTGCACAACGAGAAGAGGTGACTGGGCCCTGAGGAAGATTGTGGAGAAGGACCGATTCCTGACCTTGGGGGACCTGCGGAAGCATTGGACTGAGTCTGGAGTAGAAACATCCAGAGCCACCGTGTACAGGCGTGTGCAGGAAATGGGCTACAGGTGCCGCATTCCCCAGGTCAAGCCACTTTTGAACCAGAAACAGCGGCAGAAGTGCCTGACCTGGGCTACAGAGAAGCAGCACTGGACTGTTGCTCAGTGGTCCAAAGTATGTCATTCGGAAATCAAGGTGCCAGAGTCTGGAGGAAGACTGGGGAGAGGGAAATGCCAAAATGCCTGAAGTCCAGTGTCAAGTACCCACAGTCAGTGATGGTCTGGGGTGCCATGTCAGCTGCTGGTGTTGGTCCACTGTGTTTTATCAAGGGCAGGGTCAATGCAGCTAGCTATCAGGAGATTTTGGAGCACTTCATGCTTCCATCTGCTGAAAAGCTTTATGGAGATGAAGATTTCATTTTTCAGCACGACCTGGCACCTGCTCACAGTGCCAAAACCACTGGTAAATGGTTTACTGCCCATGGTATTACTGTGCTCAATTGGCCTGCCAACTCTCCTGACCTGAACCCCATAGAGAATCTGTGGGATATTGTGAAGAGAAAGTTGAGAGACACAAGACCCAACACTCTGGATGAGCTTAAGGCCGCTATTGAAGCATCCTGGGCCTCCATAACACCTGAGCAGTGCCACAGGCTGATTGCCTCCATGCCACTCCGCATTGAAGCAGTCATTTCTGCAAAAGGATTCCCAACCAAGTATTGAGTGCATAACTGAACATAATTATTTGAAGGTTGACTTTTTTTGTATTAAAAACACTTTTCTTTTATTGGGCGGATGAAATATGCTAATTTTTTGAGATAGGAATTTTGGGTTTTCATGAGCTGTATGCCACAATCATCAATATTAAAACAAGAAAAGGCTTGAACTACTTCAGTTGTGTGTAATGAATCTAAAATATATGAAAGTCTAATGTTTATCAGTACATTACAGAAAATAATGAACTTTATCACAATATGCTAATTTTTTGAAAATGACCTGTATATATATATATATATATATAAAATAATACTACATATTCTGGTCATTAATGTTTCTGTGAATGCAACTTTGACAGATATGACAATAGTTAATGTGGAATTTGGAAACCTTAGTTGTAATTTCAGTAGTGATGTTTCAAAAAGATATGTGTGTGTTGGCCACACAGATTTAGCCATTAGTCATGTCAATCTTGTAAGACTGGTGCTCAGAGTTAAATATAGACTTTCAGGCATAAAGCAGCGAAGGGTTCCCGCTCCAATGACTACATAGATAACTAGAGACAGTGATATGACAGCCCGTGACTACACTTACACATGCTAATTGGTCAGTAATGACTAAAGGCCAGATGTGTACCTGGTTTCATCCTCTGATGAATATACACCAGAGCTGGATGTCTGTGGTGGCTGTATATCCATGTGGTAAGTCTGCATCAACTGTATATAGAAATCTCACCCAAACTCCTCATAATCACTGTTTTGAGGCCCTGGATGTCTTTGCTAGACATCACCATGTAGAAATTCTTGACGAAAGGATGGTTTGTTCCCCCCAAAATTATCTTCTCTGTATGGCAGTCTGTGACTTGAAATATATAATATATATATAAATTATAAATTATATATATAAATAATATTATATGTGAGGGTTTTTCTTTCTCAAATGTGCAGAAATAGTAGGTTTTGGCCCTTTGTTCCAGGCAGATTTACTACAGGTTGTTTAGATGACAAGTCAGATGACTAATGAAAATTAAACTAAACTAAATTAATTAAATTACTTAACTGGCTGAACACAGGCTGAATGTGTCCACAAGGTCAATATTATTATTGTCACTTTTTTAACTGTTTGCTCCAAAAAGAATATATATATATATATGCAACGTGTAATTCCCTGCATATGTTGCACATTCCAAGAGACCACATGCTGAGCTCATAAACTCTAAGAGAGGCATATTTGGGAGGCCTACATGCTGCCTTTAATAGAACATATGGCATAGCCTACACTTTGCTGCAGGGCAGCTGTTGTAGGTTAAGATTAGAAATTGTAAGCGCTGTGGTCAGTATTCAATAGACATATTTCTAACAAATGTCAAAGCATTCTGAAATGTGTGATTCATCAAGGAACAAATACTCCATGTCTTTAGGGCCAGCAGAATACAACCTTGGGGTTCTTATTTATCCTGGATTTTTTTCTAATATCTTGACCACTACCCTTTAGAGATGTCACAGTTTCAGTACATGGGTACAAGAAAAAGAATTTGGTATGTAAAGTGGTAAAAAGAGAAACCTGTAGGGAAGTCTAAAGCTGGCCATAGATTTGGTGAGGTGGCCAAATGAAAGGTGAGCGATATTTGGTTGATCCGTTCATTTTTCCCTCAGGATTGGATCATAACGAAGAACAACAAATGTAGCACTGAATCAACACACAGTTGTTGTCCTTGAGCAACACACACCCCAAATTCCTGACCAGCATGAGGTTTCTCTAAAATCTGAACAATACTCACTGCATAAACCAGAACTGACATCCCCATAGGAGGCAGACAAGGCAGGGAGCAAAAATGAGTATGTTTTTAGACTGAAAGGCACACACATCCCACTGGACTCTCAATGTTCCTGCAGACTGCTCACACAATTAGGAAATCAGAGGGATCTGAACCCACCATTTTTCAGCTATCCCATGGGTACCCAATTCAGAACACTGTGGAAGTCACTGTACCATTTAATGTGAGTCACTCTGCTACTTAATGCTGGGAGTTACAGTACATTTATGGTGCAGATAGAACAAAGCGCATACAAAACTTTATCTACTGGGTCAACTGTGGGTACATTTGATTTTGTTTTCATTTTGGTACTGTTTTATCCAAAACTAGGACCAGTCATTGGGCAGGGCAAATTGTTTAGCAAGCACTTTGCATGCTACAAATTTGTAGCTCCACCCCACATGTCCCTCTGTTCTCTTTAAAATTCTAGAAGCTCGACACAGTGTGCAAAATAATATCCAATATCCTAGGAACAGGAAAAAAACAGGAACAAAATCAGTGCTGAATTCAATAAAAACAAGTAATTTCAAATGTATTGCAACCAGCACTGCACCCTATTCTGTTCCACATGGCAATAGCAATTATACAAAACACACTGCGCCCCATAGATATATATGCTCCTAGGTCTCACTTCTCTAATGACATGATACTGGGAGCAGTGAGATGGCAACCCCTAACTAACAAACAAACTATAACTAATAAATATACTTATCATCTAACCCATGGCTGTCCAAGCGAAAGGGATTTTTCTGGCCCCCTCGCCTGCCCAACACACTTCTTTATGTGAAATTATCGCTTTTATATAATTCCACACTTACTGGACCACTACAAACAAAAAGTTGGATAACACTAATCTAGATTCTCAATCAAATCTTGCCGATCTCTCTATAGACACACAAACAAATACAACTGGAACTAATTAATAATATGTAGTAGCAGGAGCAGCAGCAAAAAATTAAAAAAATGATGAGATATGTTGGAACCCACATTATTACACATGGCTGGTTAAACGGCACCAGTTCAGATGCTGGGTCCATGGGCTGAGCAGTTGCACCAGGGAACTACCATCTAGCAGACAGATTTCTCATTGTGAACAATGAAGTTGTCTGCAGCTTGACTGGACGCTGATTATTTGAGAATGAGTGAGGGGGAGGCACACACACGTGGTGCATGGTCAGTCACTGTGCTTAAAAACAACAGAATCACTGACCCATGTTTCAGCACGTGTGGTCACTATTAGGATTAACTTTAGTTTAGGATCTCCGTTAGACAGAAAGTCAGAGCCAACTGAATGAAAAGTACAGTTTGGTTTGACACATCTGATTTTAATAGGAAAAATCACTTTTTTCCTTGTACAGCCCCATCCAACCAAAGCAATTCCATGTGACTCCAGCAGTGAGAAATATACTATGATTGAGATGGAACACTATTTTTTGGATATCTTGCACAGTTTACATCACACTAATCAGTTCCAGTTACTGTAATCATTATTAAACATGCACATTTCATACAACTAATGCCTTTAAACAAAAATGCACACAATGGACTGATACATAAACTTGGTGCATACCCCAGATCGCTTCTAGTTTTAATAACTCCACTTGGCACAAAGTGTGGCCCCAAAAAAAGCTGGGCAGACAGACTACAGGGTGACCTAATGGCTGAGCATTTGCTGAGGTGCAGAGTTCACAAAGTCACAGTAAGGAAGAATAATAAAAGGCAGATAGATGAGACCAGCAAGTCTCAAGGAAAACAATGTTATCAGCTGTTCAGTGCAATCAGATGGCATCAATCACACACTAACACAACCATACAAAGTATCCATTTGGCTATTGTTGTACCCATCTCTGGACTTCCTTTTAAACTCAAAAACGACAAAACAATAGAAAGTACAGAAGACGCATGCAGTTTATATGTGTTCATTAACTACAACTCCCATCATCCCCCATTGTCATCTGATCACCCAGCTAAAGGGGCAACAAGTTAGACAAAGAGAATGCTTCCTGCATTACCTGATCATAGGAGACTGGCTGGATGGCATATCTGGCACAAAGCTCTGCTCCTTTATTGGTGAACTAGATGGAGTGTATGAATGGTATCCAGTCAGGACCACGCTGCCTGAGTCCTTTATCTCCATTATAGCAGACGCATGACTTCCTTCGTTGTTTTGTTCACACAAAAGAGCAGATCTGCTTAAAAAGCTGTAAGTGTGGCTGCTTCTTCCCTCAGTCTCTGCTGCTGCTGTTGTTGCTTTTGTCACTACCCAAGACTGGGTTGAGAGCAGGACAGCAGCAGCCAGCCAGCAGCCACAATAAGCCCTGCTTGTATTAACAGATCTTCAACAACACCTCCCCCATGTACTAAAGGAACTAGTGCCCATGTCTGTGGGAAGAGCCAGAGCTTAAGCCTCCTCTACTCTCTCAGTCCCCGCTATTCCCAAACACAGGCTCTGTGCTGCATCCCCTGCCTGTCACTGAATGAGGGAGCTGAGAGAAAACTAACGAGAAGGGGCTGAGCATTCAGTTACACTAGTACCGAGGTTCCTACTGACCTCCAGTAGGTGACGTTGCTCCACCCTCTGTGTAGCTGCAGGCAAGAGGAAACCAAGTCATAGCCAAATGTTACCCAAGGAAAAGAGAGAGAATGCAGGGCTGGGAACCAGGAGAGATCTTTTTGACCCAGCCTAAAAGCAAAGCCCTCAAACCTTTCCTAAAATTTAGTCTGCCTAGTGCACTTATAGATATTCTAGGGGACAGACCCAAGCATTAGAGCAACAAGATTGTTAGCTCTGCTGGGGAAGGTCTGATGTAAATGCTGTATAATCTCTGTATAGTGCTGAGGAATATGTTGGCACTATACTAATTTTGCTAAATAATAATAATAAAATGCACTATCTGTGCTTAGTCTATTCCAATCTCTGCTGAAAAGGTATTACATGCAGCAAATGTAAAATAGTCCAGTACAGTTTGCAATCTAAATGGCCTTAATGTAGATATCAGAGACGCGGGAAGATAGAGAACATCCTATAAATCAATATATACTTTTCTTTAGTTCTACCTTATGGCAGTGGCAAACGGGGAGATTAGTCGCCCGCAATGAATCTTCACTATTGTGGGCGACTAATCTCCCTGACATATCATCCCACCGGCAAGAATGTAAATCGCTGGTGGGATGGTATATGCATTGCTTTAGTCGCCCGAAGTTGCCTCGCAAGGAAACTTTGGGCGAATCTGGAAAACCAAAGCGATACATATGCCATCACACCGGTGATTTACATTCTTGCCGGTGGGATGGCATGTCAGGGAGATAAGTCGCCCGCAATAGTGAAGATTTATTGTGGACGAAAAATCTTGATGTGTGCCACTGCCATTACAGTAATATTGTTATGGTTAAAGAGTTAGGAAAGTATCACTTATAGTATCAGAGCCATGGAGTTCTGTCACCATATGAGAACACTAGCCAGGGGCCAAATACACAACTCAAAGGAGGACTCACTTACAAAAATGGAGCATTATGTTATGTGCAGAAAAAACAGGAACAAATCATATTATTTACCCTCACAATTTTGTTTTTAGCTAGGGCACTGCCAAGCAGTGGATGGCATATAGGCTGGCACAACATGTGCCCTATAAAAACAAAAATAAAGAGAGAATTGGTAATTAAGCACTATGGCCAAACAGTGCTGAGATATATAAGTCCCCCACAAGCCCTCCTTTATTTCACACTCCCTGGCTAGCTTAAACCTGCTTGTCATTGTTCCTGGGTTAGTAGCCTGGGGGTGGGTAAAGCCATCAACCTCAGCCCCCTCCACCCCCCCAGACATTCCTATCCTGCCCCTTATTTAGGTTCACCACTATGTGCATTTGCTCAGTATAAGGCAGCAGAGCTCTGTGCCAATATGCCATCCAGCCAGTATTCTATAATCAAGTAATCCAGAACAGGGTGTAGCAGGGAATTTGCCTAGGTTGCAACTGGTGGTGGCAGCAGGGGGATGCTAGAGCATTGGACACATAGACACATAGGGGTTGATTCACTAAAGGGCGATAAAACAAGTGATATTTATAGCATGCGTTAGAAATTTTATCGCTTCTTATTTTTTGCGACTTAACGCTCGATTCACTAAAAGTACAGGCGCCATAGTTAAGACACAATGGGCCTGATTCACTAAAGGGCGATAAAACATGCGCTATTTTTATTGTGCGCTAAAATTTTTACCGCGTCTTAATTTTGGCGATTTTTCGCACGATTCACAATAAGCATACTCGCGCTTTTTTACGCGCGATATTGCATGCGTTATTTAACTCGCGAAGACTATTTCAATGCGGTATTTGCTGGTACATGCGCTAAATTACGCCCGCGAATAGTCGCCACATATGAATGGTAGCTTAGAAATAGTGTATAAAAATTGTCGCCGCATATAAATGGTGTATATAAATAGTAGCCACAAATAAATGGTATCATATAAATAGTAGATGCTTATAAATAGTAGCCGCTAGTGATGAGCAAATGTGTTCTGGTTATCTTTAGTGAAAAATTAGCAAATCTTTCGAAAGATCCACGAAACGGCAAAAATGTTGTGCGGGCAAAAAAATTGTTGCTGTGACTATTATTTTTTGACGCTTGTATCAATTTTTGTATGTGCGATGAATTTTTGCGTGGTGAATTTTTTCATGCGTTTTGCCATTGGCAGATTGTTTTGCGAAACGCATGAAAAAATCCGCCGCGAAAAAATTCAACGCACGTCCAAAAATTTGCTGAAAATCCATGCCTGGCGAAACATTTCATCACTTGTAGCCAAATATAAATAGTCGCGCAAATGAACACACGCCATGTTAGCCATACACGCCAATACTTGCAGAAAATTACTGTATTAAAAATGAACATTTCGCTGCAAACTGGCGGCTGCGTCACTCTAGGGGAAACACATACTTGAATAAATAACACTGTAAGTCCATATTTTATTGCAAAAAATCATTTACTGTACTTTTGTATAATTTTTCGCCTGCCTGTAGTAGGTGTTAATTTTCGCATAGCCGAATGCGATATTTAGCGTGCAAAAGTTATAGTGAATCATGCGATCGTATTCTTTTCAGCGCAGAAATTAACGCAAACGGTAAAACTAGTGCGAGAAATAACCCATGTGAAAATGGCGATTTTTCGCACGCGCGCAAATTATTTTGCTTTTTTTAACGCAAAAAAGCGTGCGATAATTTTTATCGCCCTTTAGTGAATCAGGCCCAATGTTCTTTGCGTTATTTAACTCACAATGAGCGCTTTTGTTGCGTTAATTCCCGCTGCATGTGTTATTTCCCGCTGCACGCGATATATTTCGCCGCTTGCTATATTAGCGCACGATTTTACGCACGTAACCATTACTTTCGGAAAACTACTGTTCTGAAAATTACCATTTCCCTGAAAACTGGAGGCTGCATCACTCTAGGGCCAACACATACTTGAAAAAATCCCACTGCAAAGTCCATATTGTGTTGCCAAAAGCTCACAAACCACAATTTTCTTTAAGAACAGCCTGCCCCTAGTAGGTGTTAGAATTCGTACAGACTAATGCTATACTGTATTTAGCGCATTTAACGCTTCATATGTGTTTGTGAATCATGCATTAGTATTATTTCTATGTGAGAATTAACGCAATGCAAGGTAAATAACGCATTGCGATAGTGCGGTTTTTTTGCACATGTGATATACGTCTTAACGATTGTGAAATGACTTTGATGAATCGGGACTTAATTATTGCATGCTTTTTAACGCAAAAAAGCATGTGAAAAGCGTTATCGACCTTTAGTGAATCGGCCCCATAGCCTTAGCTGCTTTCTCTGACTCTGGCCCTATGAGTTTTCACACTCAGTGCTGTGTGGAGCAGAGACGGTGCAGTGGGGCTGTGTGTGTAGCAGGGTTTGGGGTCAGGCAAGTGAGTTGGCTACTGTGGGTGGGAGGTGTTGGTGCCCTGGGAATCTTGGGCCCTGGCTCTGATCCAGAAAGCATTCTCTTTGTCTAACTTGTTGCTGCTTCAGCTGGGTGATCAGCTGACAATAGGGGATGATGGGAGTTGTAGTTAACAAACAATTATAAACTGCACTAGCTTCCTGTACTTTTGTAGTTTTTGAGCCAAAAAGAAAGTCCAGAGATGGGTACAATAATAGCCAAATGGATACTTTGTATGGTTGTGTTAGTGTGTGATTGATGCCATCTGATTGCCCTGAACAGCTGATAACATTGTTTTCCTGGAGACTTGCTGGTCAGATCTATCTGCCTTTTATTATTCTTCCTTACTGTGACTTTGTGAACTCTGTAGTACAGCAAACGCTCAGCCATCAGGTCTCTCTGTAGTCTGCCTAGCTCTTCTTGGGGCATACTTTGTGATTTGGTCTTACCAACCGGAGTGAAAGTGATCAGTATACGGATACTGGGGTATATGTTGAATTTATGTATTTTGGGCATTTTGGGGGTTTTATATGCTGGAACTGATTAACAGGGACTAAACTATGTTTTAACACTGCAGTTGCTTTTCTTCAAATTTCTCTGCAGTCATTAAACCCCATTCATTAAAGATATTTGTGTACTTGCACTTCTATATAGTTGCGCTCGGCACCATTCGGACCTTCCTGTTCCAAATTGAGCACAGTTGCACCAATTAAAGCAGAGGAACCCAGGAGCTACCGCAACCTCTGGACCAGGGTCTATAGGCGCAGTGCACTTATGCGCACCCGTCACTTGGGCAATTCAGCACAATTGTGTCCAAGTGTTAATATTGATGCATCAGCTGCAATTCAGTTAGGCACTATATCCCCTTGCAACAACACTTTTATTAAGCTAAAAATTGTACTTTGCTCACTGCATTTGCACAAAGCTGCTGCCTTGAGAGTATAAATTAAAGTGCTGGTGGAAGTGATGTGGGACCCTCATGCCAATACAACAAGGAAAGTTCACCCAGCACACCTTTACCTCCTCCAACAATTGTTACTCGGTGCACAGCCCAGAGAGTGGGCACTCCCAGTGCAGTCCAGCACAACGAGTGTAATGCAAGCGGGGCTAAAGGTGGCCATACACGAGCAGATCGCCGAGCGGATCTTCCCCCGATATCCCCACCTACGGGTGGGCGATATCGGGGAGCATTTAGGTAAAAAAAAAATCCGATCGTTTGGCCCCAGGGCCAAACGATCGGATTATGTGGGCGGCAATGGGGCAGTCGGATCGGGGACCGCATCAATGAGCCGATGCAGTCCCCGATCCGACCGGATTTTCTAACCTGGCCGATCGAGATCTGGCCAATTTCAGGCCAGATATCGGTGGGCCAGGCCGCTCTGCTCTTCCCATACACGGGGCGATTAGCTGCCGAATCGGTCCTGATAATTGCCTGTGCTAAAACACACGTAGAGATAATTATCAGTAAATGATCAGCATTGTCTATTTTAGTAGCCATGACAAGTAGCTGCTACTAGTAGCTCTGTGTGTCTATATGGGGCATATGGCTTAACTAGGAAACACAGCTCAGCAACTTTTTAGAAGCAGAACAATGCATATTTAGTTTCCCCTTCACCTGAATCTAACAATTATGAGGACTTATGATGAGCACAGCCCCAGCAGCAGATCCTCATAATCTAACTGCCAGATCAGTGATGGTCATACCAGTTTTTTTTTTGCCTAGAACTTTTGGCTACAAAGTTAATTACAGGGGCAAGAGTCATATAAATTTATATTCCTCCACACACCCTAATAAGACACTTACATGCCAAAAATTGCGTGTGTGCAGGAGAGTGTGCCAGAGTAAGCAGTTCACTACTGTGCAAGCTGTCTAAAAACAACCACCTTAACGGAAACATATAGCATAACTAAAAACCCCTCCCATGTTATAGGCAATATTGAATAATATAAGGTGTTACTTAGTAGCAGCTACTTGTGATGGCTGCTAAACACCAGAAAATACCCTGCCATAGACAATACTGACAATGGCCTCTGCTAAAACACACGTACAGATAGTTATCAGTAGATGATCAGCATTGTTTATATCTGTAGCCATGATAAGTAGCTGCTACTAAGTAGCTCCATGTGTCTTCACCCTAAAGCAAATGCAAGCAGGAAAATGTGTGGATATCTTTACAATACAAGTAGGGTTGCCACCTTTCACCCTACTGGGAGAAGTTGGGTGTGGGGAGCACCCCGTAAAGTCACTGCCCCCCCACCCAACTTCCCCCAGTAGGGTAAAAGGTGGCAGTGATGTTGTGGGAGGAGCTGTGAAACCAGGGGGCTGGGCTATGATGATGCAGCAAATCGAGGAAGGATTATATTAGCATCTACATAGACTGGCAGCCTACAGGAGGCTCTGTTTGGCACGCCTGGTTTTTATGCAACCACAACTTGTCTCAAATCCAGAAATTCAAAAATAATAACCTGCTTTTGGGCCATTGGGAGCAACAGACAAGGGGTTGTTAGCAACACGTTTCTTGCTAGCCGCTGTTTGGGGATCACCGCTCTAGAGCATATGCCTGTATATACAGCGGTATTGTGGGGAGGGGGATGCCCAGCCAAGGAATGCCTTGAGAAAAGAATAGTGATGGAAAGAAAGGTCTCTTTAATCTTGGTGCTGGCAAAGGTGTAGTTGGCAATAGCACTGGATAACCTAAATAACACTTTGCCTTGCCAAAAACTAGCGGTTTTGTCTAATAGTTTCCAAAATGTTTTAAAGGAGACATATCCTATAAAAATTATGAATGTACCAGGGACTTATACTCCTCTAGATATAAAAGGATTGTGCTTAAAAAAGTTGTGTTTCTGACTGATTTATTGAGAAATTCCACAAAAACCCCACTAGCCCCGCCCATCTGTTCCACTTCCTGCTGGCTGAATTCTCTGGATGAGCTGGGGAGCCGGCGGCCCTCCGTACCCTGCACTGTAGGATAGGAACCAATCAGCAGCTAGGCTGACCTGATAGGGAACTGAAGCCTGTCTTTGCTTGTGTGAGTGCAGGGCTGTGATTGGCTCTCCCCCTCCTACTGTGCTTCTGGCAGGGACCGTTAGGACACGCCCACTCTACATTTCAAACTCAGACAGAGAAGCGATAGGATCTATAGGGAGCTCCAATAAAGGGGCCATTGTTACAGATAGGGTTAATGTTTAGCCAAAAGTGAAACCAGCACCGGATATTATTCATAATTGCCTACAAAATTACCTTTTTTCCCATTTATCCAATATGTCTCCTTTAAAATTACCCAGGTTCCTATTTTCAAAAAAATCCACAAAATGTGATCAACTAAAATGAAAACTGGTATTATTATTATTATTATTATTATTATTATTATTATTATTATTATTATTATTAATAATAATAATAATAATAATAATAATAATAATAATAATAATAATAGACTTCTTATTAGGATTTCAGGATCATGCAACATCCCACCCATTAATAATTTAGTCATATTGTCCTTTGGCCATGTGCCTAAAAAGAAACCTGGGAAGTTTAGGCTTATTGAACACGTATCGTACCCTAAGGGCAGTTTTGTGAATAACGATGTGAACAATGCTGTATCAGATATTTGCAGATTATTAAAAACTCTGGGAAAGGGTCCCTGTTAGTGAAGGTAGAGATTGAGTCTTCATTCAGATTGCTCCCATTGCTCCTAACAGCTTCAAATACATGGGTTGTAAATTCCAAAACAAATACTATATGGATAAATTCCTTCCCATGGGCTGTACAATTTTGTGTGCCTATTTCAAATTGTTCAGTAGCACGCTTCACTGGTGCATGGAAGTTAAATCTGGAGTCTGCTCTCCATTATCTAGGTGACTTTCTATTTGTCGGCCCTGCTGGAGAGGGAACTTGCATTAAGCGTTTGCAAGGAACTCCCGTAGTGCACAGTAAAGCAAATTCCCTGTCCCTTTTTTGGATACTGATATTGACACTGTGGCAGAAGCATTACTAAAGTCTTTTTTGGGTGTTTTGAACATTGAATGCATGATCCCTATGGGCAGAGTATTCTATAGAAGGCTGGAGAAAGCACACATGGGGGTTAGGGAAATAGCACCAAAGGGATACTATTTTCAGGGAAATCAAAGAAGATCTGAAGCCATTGGACTGATTTCTGCACCACTATACAAGAATTACACTCAATCTAGTCAAAAGATCCAACTGTTTACAGATGCATCAGAATCTACAGGATTTAGGGATTACCTAAAGGGGCAGTGAAGCCAGAAATATGGTGTAACATTAGAGCTGACAGCTAGGGTCCTGGTTTCCTGCTATGTTAGCTATGTCAGACCAGGCATATGGCGTATATTTTCGGCAAGCTGAAAAACGCTTGCCGAAAATACCGCCATACCATCCTACCTGTTGCCTGCACCCGAATGAATGGAATACGCTCGGGTGCAGGCACATGTAGGCGATATCCGCATAAAAACGCATGAGAATGCAAAGGCTTGCGTTTTTATGCGTATTTTGGCTATATGTGCCTGAACCTGAGCGTATTCCATTCATTCGGGTGCAGGCACAGGTAGGAGGCGTATGGTGGTATTTTTGGCAAGCGTTTTTCAGCCATACGACTGGTCTGACATTAGCCTTACCCTTGAATATTCATGTAGGTATGGTTAGCTTCACCTGGTGTTAATCTGGTCACAGGTGCTCTGTGTTAACCATCCACCTGCCTATATAACCTTCTGCTTTGCACTCAGTCATTGCCCGTTATAGGTCTTTCTAGCAAAGTTCCTGGGTGTGCTGTTATTCCATGTATTTGGTTCTGACCCTTGTCTGTATCCTGACTTCAAATGAACTCTGCCTGGGCTGACCCCTTGCCTGTTTGACTTCTCTTCTGGATCCTGATTCTGTACTGCGCTACTATTCTGGTTTTGACCTGGCCTGCCTGACTCTGGTTCTAGTAAGCTCCTTTAGTCCTCTTCAAATGATCTGGTTCCCTTGCCTGCTCAGAACCTTTGCCCTGGTCCTCTCACTTTAAGACCTGGCGGCACCTGAGTAGCAGAGGGCTCAACCTGAAGTGTGGCTGTTATAGGCACCAGCGTGAGCTGTGACCGGGACCTTAGCATTTGTTCTGGGTTCTGGGTTACCGATCGTGACACATGGGTGGAAGCAGGGCAGTATAGAAGCCTTGGCTTGTTTAAGCTTTTTCCCTATAGCTGTAGCCATAGAACTCTGGTCTCTCTGCAGGCAGTGAAGGGTGGCCACAGGTCTCTGTGTTTCAAAATGGAGCACAAAGACCTGTGACAATTCATTTACTTTAGAGAGCATGGGGCAAAGTACAAAAACATTGCGGATGGTGTCAGTTTTTGCATTGTTCTCCCTGCCTTGCCTGTTGTACATTACCACTTATGTGATTATATTCAATTCTCTCTTTGAGTCTGTTCAACTTATATTTAAAGCTTTACAAAATGCCAAAAAAAAATGTAGCCATATATTTGCAAATTGTTCAATTTGTCAAATAATCATCTGACAAAACATTTTGCTTCTGTTTAAGAATTCAGACATGAACCAATGGTTATGTTTAGTAGCTATGAAATCTGAAGCCAGAGGCCTGGAACCCTGCAATCTGAGAAAAACTTGCTATTACTCCATAAGAGTAGGTGCTAAGTATGTTTATCAGTGACAAGGCTGCAGCTTGGCTGTAATGGGAGAAATGCTACTGTAATAGGCACCCTCAGATTGTAGGCCATGAAAAAGCACTTTCTAGTTCTATATAATAAGTGAAAAAATGTCACAAGAGGCCCATAATCAGTCATCTGAAGCCCTGATTGAACGTGTGATGATACTCTACCTGCACACAATCATGACAAGAATAATTATACAGAGTTAAAGGTATCAATCATAATCATTGCCTAATCATTCTGTCAATCTTAGTGGTAACGGTAGCTAGTAGCAGCCCACGATCCTTTCAATAAATTCTATGCCTTGTTTAAAAGCAAGATTTGTCATTGCTATACAGCTCACAAGGTTTGTTATTGCTCTGCTGCTCACGATATAACAGAATGGGCACCCCTAGCTGTATTGAAATGTTTCTGCAAACGTTTTAGTGAGAGTAAAACACTTAAGATCTGTTATAAGATAATATATCAGATATCTGAAAAATTCATTACACCCAGAAGGAAAAGTCAACAAAACCTCAGGAATCACCAGAGCCGGGCCAAGTAGTATTAGCGCCCTAGGCAATACTACTTGGCCTTGCTTACCTGCCCCACCTCCCTCACTCCCCACTGTCTGCACAGTTCTCAGTCCAACTTTACTTCCTCCTGTAGTAAAAAACACATACACTACCTCTTTCTAACCTGCGGCCACAAACCTTCCTGCTCCCACCCACCAACATACGGCGCCATTCGTTCTACCTGTTGCTGCCAACTCCAAACCAACTGAAGGGAAAAAGCCATAAACATTCAGCCACCCACCACTCACCCCACTATTTCTCCCCTCCACTTGTTGTCTGCCCTCTAAATGCACAGTATTCATGTCTCCCTAAGCATCCTGCCTCATTCTACCCTGTGGCCACACACACAATTCTTCTAGCCTTCAATTATTACAGGGCCAGTACTAGGGCATATACAGAAGAGGTACTGTACGTGCCTAGAGTGCTAGGGCACCCATCACTATTGAGGCCTAGGCACGTGCCTCTTCTTTCTACCAGTAGTTTCAGCCCTGGGAATCACACAGATCACTAAGAGACTTTAACTCATGCTGGGAAAGCCTAGTTGAAGCAGAAAGGCATATACACAGAGAAGTTGTGGCCCTCTGAAATGTCAAAGGCTGATTTCCAATCACTCCCATTAAAACAACATACACAACATAACTGTCTCTATTTGAGCTTCTTTGCTAGCACCATGCATTAGTTTGCCAGTTTTAGTGCCTGGGTACAAGGCACAGTTGGTCTAATTTATAAACACTGGGCAGATCTGTACCTGGGCAGTAATCCATAGCAACCAATAAGTGATTACCTTTTTTTCAGCCTGCTGTAAGTTGAACATTGAAAGCAGTCAACTAATTGGTTTCCATGGGATACTGCCCAAGTGCAAATGTGCCCAGTGTTTATAAATGACCCCCACTGTGTATACCGGAACAATTATACTGTGAACCTAGGAAAGAATGTTGAACTTTGGGGAAAATAACACTGCAAATTATGCCCTATACTATATGTTTATTTTAGTAAATGTTCAATATAAATAAAACTTATGTAGAAGTTTTTCAGGGCGTTAGACAAATTGAAATCTACAGATCTCCTCCTGATATCCTTCAGAAATATTATAATGTTCAGACTTAAGGTAGTGGATACAAACAACACAGTATTTAGGTATTATCCAGGAAGAGCACAAATCCTTAAATAACTGACTTATTTAGACTTGCCATCTATGATGCGGCAGAGAAATATTTGAAATGCGGCCTGTGCTCCTTCAGTGATGGTACCACCAGTCATGGGTTCTTACAATGATATCATTAGGGCTCAAACTCCTGTGGTGCTTCCTTCTGCATTCCTCCACAGGGGAACACGGGAAAGAACGCATTCCATTCTTCCGTATGGGCCTGTACTGACACAGGTGCACGTAAGCGCTGAATATAGGTATAATGCAGCATGTTGCGTTCCACTTGTGTTCGGTGCTTACATGGGCCTGTGAGATTACAGGCGCATTAGGAAGACTAGTCCAAAACCAAAGGATAGACGGAGCACTGGGATCACCTCTTCATTAAAACATCACTTTTAGTGTTTGCATAAAAAGCATAACAGAGTCCTACCTAGGTAACAGGCTTAATGTGTTTCATGGCTTCACGCCACTTCATCAGAAGCTACTACAGTACCTCCCAACAACCAATCTTAAAATACACACATCTACCCACATCCAATAAATCTATCCCACAGTTGCATCGCTTGGTTCTGAATGGCATCCCAGGAGGAACAAATACAGCTAAGATGCAAAAATTGTCCCACTGGGATGCCCCTCATACACATTTTGGGGTGACTGCTCTCCGCGCGTAGGAGGGTATTGCGTGTAATAGGGTTGCGGAAAAAGGTCTGTCATCACCTTATTCCCATTTGTACAAAACATAACATCCAAAAATGGAATCTTTTTGCTGTCTGTTTCAAAGGTAAATTTAATACCCTCCACTGCCTCATTATAGTAATCCACAAACGATTGTAATGGTAACTCATCGCCATCCCACACTCCAATACAGCCATCGATATAGCGGTAGAAGCGAATGATCTGCCCCTGAAACATATTACGTTCCCCAAAGACGTGGAGCCTTGCCCACCACCCCATAAAGAGGTTGGCATATGTGGGGGCAAAGGACTCCCCCATCACGGCTCCAAGTCTTTGGAGATAAAAACCATCAAAGAGAAAATAATTGGTATGTAGCAAAAAATTAATTGACTGCATGATAAACTCTATCTGACCAGTTGAAAAACGATCCCCCTGATCTAGCCAGTATTGTATGGAATGTAAGCACACATTATGGTCTATGGACGAGTACTATAGATGTAACAGCCTTGTACATCCATAGTACTTTTTTCTCTTAGATGGTCATTTTTATCTCCAAAGACCCAGTGCTCCGTCTATACTATTATTGGGTTTGGACTGTTTGAATTGCGCCTGGATTGGCGGTGCTTGGAGACGTGTTAGTGCGGGATCCCAATACAGCTGGATATTTCTGGTGAGTCCTCCCCTCGTTATATATTGTGCATTAGGAAGAATAGGATGCATTTGTTTGTTTGCTTCCCAGTGGTGGAAAGCAGGAGAATACCACTGCAGGAAAGCACAGAAACAAACACTTCTGTATGTAAAATCTTACTGATTATACCATTTCATGCAAACATAATTAATAATAATTAACTGCTTTTATTAGGTTGACATTTTGCCACCCCTATGCCAACTGCCCATCCAAACAGAAATTAATTAAAACTAAATTCCCAAACTAATTGACATTTTGCAATTCTGAACTAAATCAATTCATGACGTTCTTCTCCAACAGTTCCAGACAACAATTTTTTCATTATTATAATTATTATTTTGTGCAGACAGATTTTGGAGCCCATGTTGAATATGATTTATTCTGCAGCTCTAGGTGAGATACAGTATGTGGAGCACAGTCAGGCTCATCTACCAACACTAGGCAAATTTGCACCTAGACAGTAACACATGGCATCCAATTAAAACTTTGCCTTTATTGTCCTGCATTGTCAGTGATGCATTACTGCTTAGGTGAGACATTGTCCAGCACTGGTAAATGAGCTTGATTATTTGTATTTTAAATGTACAATGCACTGTGTCTTCAGAAAAGCATCTTAGTAGTGGCTGATTTAGCAACATAAGTTTACTAGTCACCTTCCCCATAGCAAATCAACAGCCGTTTGTTTTTATCATCCTAGTTAGAAAATAAAATATCTAATTGTTTGCTATGAGCTACTGCACTGGTGCAATTTAGCATCAATGTTAGCCAAATGCCAAAATTAGCATCAAAATTAGCCAAACGGTTAGTTTCCCAGTTGATGTATACAAACTTTGTTCCATGCATGGGTGTTCCTGTAGAATCTTGTGCAGCTGAAATGGGCCTTCAAATGGTATATTTACACACCATTAAAGGAACAGTAACACCAAAAAATGAAAGTGTATAAAAGTAATTACAATATAATGTACTGTTGCCCTGCATTGCTACAACTGGTGTGTTTGCCTCAGAAAGACTACTATAGTTTATATAAGTAAAGATGCCCATACACTATAAGATCCGCTCGCTTGGCGATGTCACCAAGCGAGCGGATCTTCACCCGATATCCCCACCTACGGGTGGGCGATATCAGGTAGCAATTTCAGGCCAGATCTCGGTCGGCCAGGCTGCTCTGTTCTGCCCATACACGGGCCGATTAGCTGCCGAATCGGCAGCTATAGTCGGCCCGTGTATAGGGGGCCTTAAGCTGCTGTGTAGCCATGGGGGCAGCCATTCAAAGGAGAAAAGGCACAGGTTACTTAGCAGATAACAGATAAACCCTCATTATATGGGGCTTATCTACTAGTTATCTGCTATGTAACCTGTGCCTTTTCTCCTTTTTTCCAGCTTGAATGGCTGCCCCCATGGCTACACAGAAGCTTATTTATATAAACTATAGTAGTCTTTCTGAGGCAAACACACCAGTTGTAGCAGTGCAGGGCAACAGTACATTATATTGTAATTACTTTTATACACTTTCATTTTTGGTGTTACTGTTCCTTTAAGGAGTTATTTACTTACTGCAAGTGCAATGTGGAAAGTGCAATTTTCAAATGCATTCAGGGCCGCTCCTGCCATTAGGCATCTTGCCTTAGGTGGCAATTAGCGGGTAGTTACCAGGGCAGCAAAAAGCTGCGTCTGGTAACGTTAAGAGCTGAATTTTAGTTATCAGTATCCCTTTATGCACTAGTGACGCAGCCCTCTGGGTCCGCTTCAATGCTAAAATTGCACGCATAGAGCGAGAGAAAGAGAGAGAGAGAGGGTGGCAGCACTCTCAGAATCGCCATTGTATGCATTTGACATGCTTTTGCCCACAATTCAGCACTTTCCCCATAATTGCATCTGTGACAATAGGCTGAATGAAGGCAGTAGTGCCGAATGCAATTATACGTATGCAAGTAATGAATGGCAAACACTGCGCTTTCACCATGATTTTGCCAAAAGTTGTGTGACCACAACTGCATTTTTCCATCTTAAATTTCCCCTTTAAAAGTCCAAATGTAACAAACTGAAGCAAAAGGGTTAAAGAAGCCTAACGACACAAGTTGAATGCTGCCAGTATTTTATCTGAAATATTTCCTCTAAGCAGACAAGTTTTCTAGGTACTTCTATCAGTGTTACTAAGTTGCAATAAATTTACTGACAGTCAGACAAAATTAGGCTAAATGTGATACTTCAGTGAAAAATGGAGGTGTCTGTGAAAATTAATTTGAAGTTCTCATGTGTCCATCCGTTTTAACAGTAAACTGATATTTTGGGTATCTAAGAGGCCAGCTTAACAATGCTTATGTTATGTCTTACAAGAATAAAGTGCAGGATCTTATTCAGGAACTCCTGGGAATGATAAGAATGATTGTTGCATATATCAACTAGAACTGCAAAGTTATGGTATGTTTTTCTTGCATTTGCCCCCAGTGTAACCTAAGTATAAGAAAGTTGTGTTTGCATGTTTGCATTTAGGGCCCTTACACACGGGCATTTCTTCCTGTGTCCCCTTGTGGTTGCATCAAGGTTGCTTGTGCCTGAATGAATATGGTTCCATCTGGAAGAAATGCCTTCACGTCACCCTGCTCTCCCCTGCAATAGGAATGCAGAGTGAAATGCCTGAGTTTAAGGGCCATAAGACTAAGTGGGAATTGTAATTCTTTTGGGGTCACAATGCTAACAATGCACTCAGCAAAACTACTCTCTTTAAGCGTGCTCTGCGAATAGACAGGATGCAGAAGCTTCATTGGTGAACCTCCAAGGGGCTTCCATGCCCACCCATTTCTGTGCCTTTACATCAGGTGGGCCTAGTCAGATGTATGGATACAACTTGCACCATACAAAGATTGCTAGAGAATCTAAGAGGTGTTATATGTAGCACCAGAAAGAGGTGTTACACCATTGAATTGTGCTTATATATGTTGGGTACACAAGGAAACATAGGGATTTTAAACAATGGTACCTGCATTTATATTGCAAGTATTAATTCTACATAAACATCTTGTAGTAATAAAGATATTCTTTAAAAAAGCAGCATATTTCTGTTTAAGCTTGATGTGTTCTTGTTCCAGCTCCACAAGTGCTTACAGGTGCATAGACTTTCCTAATGAAGATTGAACATATACTCATCAGCAAGGAAGAAAAGGCTCTGCAGCTGAGACTTCTTGTTTGTCATTTATTTACATCAACTGCTGCCTCTGCATTTCATTACAGAATGCTACTTTCCTTTATTTGCAATAGAAAAGCTGGCTTTTAATGTAAAGGGAAAAAAAGATTAAATGATTTATTTATAAGGGGATCGACAGGCAGTGCTGTTGGGCAGTTTTGTAGTTGCACATAAGTTGCAAGGTACAGCACGGTCTGTGACTTTTCCCTCAATGTGGGCTAGTTGTGCCACTCTCAATAGAATGGCAAGTAAATATATATACAGTCCAATGTACCTAAGACTTTATGATGGAATGTGCAATAAAATGAATATCTACATATTTGTATACATTATTAGGAGGTATATATACTATGCTTTGTAAAAAGTGGAGTGACATTACCGGTGATGTTGCCCAGATGTTGACCAATCAGCAATGTATGTATGTATGTATGTATATCTTTATTTATAAAGCGCTACTTATGTACGCAGCGCTGTACAGTAGAATTCATTAATACAGACGGGGGTTAAAAATAATGGATAAATACAAAATGGATAAATACAAAGTACACAATAAATACAATAAATACAAGGTGCAGTTGCAATAAGAGTCAGAAACACAAGATGAAGGAGGTCCCTGCCCCGTAGAGCTTACAATCTATATGGGAGGGGTAACTAACAGACACAAATGGGCAAATATAAGTGCTGTAGGTCACAGTGGGTGACATTACAGTATAAGTGCCATTGATCCTTGCATTTGAAAACCAAAGCAAGGATCTGATTGGCTGCTATGAGCAACATCACCGGTAATGTTTCACTACACTTTTTACTCAGAATGATAAATATACCCCATATGTATTTATTAACATTGGAGACAAAAATTACCGGTGATGTTGCCCATAGCAACCAGATCTTTGCTTTTGTTTTCCAGCTTGTAGATTAATGTTCAAATCGCTAATTTCTATAGACAACATCACCAGTGGTCTTTGTCTCCAATGTTGATAAATACTCCCCCAAGTGGCAAGTAACCTAATGTCTATGCTGCAGACTTAAAGGGGTTGTTCACCTTTAAGTTAACTTTTAGTATGATGTAAACAGTGAAAATCTGAGACTGTTTGCAGTTGGTCTTCATTTTTATATTTTTTAAGGTTTTTGAGTTATTTAGCATTTTGTTTTGTCATCTGTTTGCTAGGGTTATTTTCCCTAGCAACCAGGCAGTGGTTTGAATAAGAGACTGAAATAAGTATTGTAGAGGGACTGAATAGGTAGATAAGTAATAAAAAGTAAGAGGTAGAAGAGTGAGGCAAATAATTCAAAAACTATAAAGAATAAATAATGACGATGAACTGCAAAGTTGCAGGCTATGAATAGGCTATTCTATAGCATACTTAAAGGTGAACCTCACTCTAAAGAAATATACAGAGACAGCAAAGCAGTGGTCAAACCACCATTAAAATGGAATCGAATGCATTTTGGGCTTCACTAAACAAGAAACTATTGGCTAAGCATCTTTCAAAAATGGTGTTTCATTGGTTTTGTTTTACCACCTGTCCTATTACCCTAACAGGGCTTGCCTGCACCTCCTAATGCTGTGGTTTTCTCCTGGCACTGGATTAAAAACCTTGGCATCCAGAGCAGCTGGAAATATGATACCCCTTACAGTCAGGAATCCCCCCATACCATTTTGGTTATATGTGTACTTCCTGTAAAATTGATAGCATAATACTCTTGAAGCTTTTGGCTTGGAGTGGAGTTTAGCTATAGCTTGCCGTTATATCATTCTTGGCCATTGCACACTATTGTAAAACTGAATTCAGTATGTTTTCTTTTCTTTATCTCCCTAATAAAATATGCATCAAAATGATATGCATCTACACACTTGTTAATGGTAATATTTCTTTGGTGACCTGATGCACCTGGTTTTCCAGTTACTTCTCATCTCATAGTCTGCCTGATTTCTTATAGAAATATATTTGCTACAAAGTGGAAGCTTATTACAACTATATGTACCTACACAAATACACACAGTTACTTCTGTTCGGGGAGGTGGCAAACATTTCCTGTGATGGCTGCTGCACTACATATACTTGGGTATCAGGTAGCTGTGTGTTCTTCTGCTGATCAAAGTAGAACGGCACATCAATGTCAATTTTTAAAAGGACCTTCTAATTCCAAGGAGATGGGGAAGTCAGCCAAAACAAGCATTAGTGACAACATTTGTTTGGCCGCTCTGCCTCGTATTTCTCTCTTCTCTACGTTTTTTAATCCGGTTAAATTTACATTTTAGTCCTTTCATCATGAGACCGACCCGGGAATTTTCTTGGCTGTCACACTCTCACTTGATCGGATATTTCATTTTTTTCTGTGATGGATGGAGGAGACCTTAAGGCAAAAACATCTGTTTTGTTGGGAAGAAACTACAGGCTTTTCTCTAAGCATTTTATTCTGTTCATAAAGCCCACTTCATTGAAACTGTTTACTTCATAAACATTTGTTTATATGGATTTTTGGTAAGATATAAAAATGAAACTGGAAACAGCTTGGAATCTGCAAAGCTTTTAGCAGGGTCATGTCAAAATGTTGCTGTTTATTACATTTTTACAAGCTCCATACGTTTCAATTTACAAGCCCATAAAGTATCATTGTGTGTGGCTGTCAACACAATTCAATAAAAAAGAAAAGGGTGCAATAATCCAAATACTGCAGCTATATCAAATCAGACAACACATTACAAATAATTCATAAATATAAAAACACATAAAACTGACTTATAAGATCATTATATGGGGAATCAGATTGCTTTGCAAATCCTGAAACAACCTAAGGGTGGTCATGGAAAAATTCTCTTGTATTTAGGTACATATATTAGATCCTTTGTGCATTTATAGCTCCATAAAAATCGACAAGGACTCACTTCCGAGAGGGAGACTTGTTAATTGCTATACTTCAGGAGGGTAGGCTGATTATGTTCCTTATAGCATGTCATGGGTGATTTTATTATGTACTGTCATTCTACAGAAGTGCTGGCCATTCCTTAACATATAGTGGCCCAGTGATCTAACATAGTCTGGGAGTTGAATAATTCTCACAGTTAGTTCAAAAACATTGGTGTGTGCTCCCTTTAGCTAGACAGTGTATAAGAGTTAAGTGTATTTAAAAATAACCAATACATTACAGGTAGTGAAGGGTAAGTAGTAAATGTACAGCAATGTTTTCATTACAAGGTCCCTTAAATGCATTAAAGCATCTTAGTACAAAGAATTTGATTCTCACCAGTCAGATGAATGCATATTCTATCTAGGGTTCCAACACCACTAACAACCCATGTTATTCACTGGAACTGGAAGTTCACTTTAGGTAATGAACTGCCATGATGAACAATGATAAACAATGACAGCTTTGTTTGGTCATTGCTGACTATATCCTATGACCAGATTTCTGTAACTCACTAGCCAAATCAATGGCCCCAGTTGCTACCAAGGGCTTCAGTACTTTGGCATGCCAAGAAACTACCCAAACTTCTAAAGGTGGTGCTTTGACTCAGTTGATAAATGATACACAACGATGCTTTTAATGCCGCATATGTCTATATTTCAGTGTTATTCTCATTGATACCTTTTCAGCTGTTTAAGGGAAGCACAAACCTAGTTATCAGAGGAAAGAATTTGTTTTTCCATGCCAGCTCTTTATAGCCTTATACAATTCACTTTGCCACCGCCCCAGGCACAAATAGCACATTGTAAGCCCCATGTTACGTAAAGCTTAAATACTGTTTTGTACCATTATATTGTTTTAACATAAACAGTTCATTTAGAGCTTCAAGCATTTACTAGATCACTGACCTGCCAAGCAAATCAACCGTACAGAAGTTCTATTTATAGACATATTCAAATTTAAGAAAAAGAAAACTTACCAAAACCGAAGTTGCCGTAGTCAGTAATGTGAACAAAGAAAATCCCACTGCATCTGTGAAGAGGGTTATGGCTAATTATCAGCTCTGACCAGTCGTTATTTACATTTTAATGTGTCTGGGTCTAAAAGTCCTTCTTGCTTGTTGTATGAGCGATCTGCTGGATGTAATGAGAAAGATGGATGAACTTGCATTTCAGTATTGTGACACTTTTTTTGTGAGTATCACATAACAGTAAATGTACATATATGTGAATTGTTGTTCCATGTTATTTGTTGGCACAGATTTCATAGGTTACTTCTCACAATGGAATGTGGATTTATTTTTATTGCAACTTTTTCCAGGAAGCCTCTTTTCATTTGATTTTGAAATTCTAGCTGACCAGTAAGGCTCTGAAACATAATCATCTGCCCCACGCCATGGGTTATTCATTATCTGAGAATTTAATACTGGTTAATGTGTGCTTATTTTAACAGCTGGACTAACAGATTTTAAGATAGCAATGTGTTATTAGTCTACTTTTTTATGGGGAATATATTCACCTTGATGTGAAACTGGTTATTAAAAAAAAAAAAATATTACAACACAGTGCAAATAGAGAATGAACCCTAACTTCATGGCTCTTGACTCTGTTGGAGAAAAGTGAAGTTATTTTCAATGGGGATCCTGTGGTGATGCAGGCAATTTCACAGTGTTCCAATGGCATAGTGAATATTTAAGCCATCTCTTAAATATTTTATTAGTGTTCACACCAGCACAAACCCCTTAAAGGGCATGTCAACCCCAAAAATAATTTTTTTGCATAATAAAAGAAAACCTAATTCTAAGCAATTTTCCAATATGAAAAAATTAAAAATTTGTTCTTTGCTCTTTAAAAGTTATTTGTAAATGTAATTGCTACTGAAAGTAGCATTTGCTAAACTCCTGGTTGTTACTGTTTAAACAATGTTGCAACTGTCAGTTTCCTCCTGCAAGTAAGGTCTGTCAGTCTGCTGGCTTGGGTTACATTGTTTCAACAGTCAGAGCCACCAGGGCAGAGAATAGAAAAGGACAGGCAAACACTGCTTTTAATAGAAATTATATATACAAATAACTCAAAAACCATTACAAACTTGTAATAAATGTATATTGCAAAGGTGCTTAGAATTTCTTTTATTAGGCAAAAAATTATATTTTGCATTGCCTTGTGCTTTAACTCTATTCTGGAATTCCAACATCTGCAGCAGCCATTGATGCTTTCCAGGTTAGTCCTACCTTATTAACCCAAAGCATGTCAGGAATTGCGTCGGGAACATGCGATGGAGCTTGTGTCACTATGTTACTTTGACACATCAGCATTCCATAAATGAAAAGTATTAAAATTGTTTTAGACCACCATTTTAGTGAAATCTAAAGTTTGGCATCTCAAGTTCAAGAGAAATTCTAACTCCTAGGCAGACCTGGACTGGAAAGTAGTATACTATCTGTCTCTAAAGCAGTACATATATGCAGTTAATACATGGAAGTCCTGTAAAGATATGGTCACTTTAAGATGGCCATAAATGTTCAGATTTTATTCTTCTTCAGATGAATGTTCGGATATCGATCGTACGATTAAATGCAATGATCTAAACATTCACGGAAATTGTAAGGATATCGAATGTTCTAAACATGAAATATTTGGCAGACACCAATTGTAAGAAAGTGATGTTCCGGAAATGCATTGTAGGCCCCCCTAGGATATCTTCAGATGCACAATACATGCAGATTTTATTGTTATCTGACCAAAATTTTCTAACCGGTCCGATCGACTAAATGACCAATCAACATGGTACGAAAATTATCGGGACAATAATTCTGAGCACACACATGGTCCGAAAGTAATACAAAACTTAATTTTGGTGCGTCTATGGCCAGCTTTAGTCTCAGCTAAACATCATAAACATGAACAGAAACTAGGGAGAGACAGTAGCCTGAACAATGTGGAAGGAGTATTAGGACACCCCAAAAATATTCATAAGAACAAATTCTCATGGGGCTGGGAGTTCCTACCACCTTGCTGGAGTTCATGTGGTCTACAAAGCGCTTTAGAAGCCAGTGCTTCAGGCAACACTATAAGTGGAACTTTGTCACACTATGTATGTACTAACTACCATTTTATCTGGGTCTCCATACTATTTTAAAGGGTAAGCTGGCACAAGACTTGCATACCTCTGCTGTTGAGAGCTTAAGATAAATATGTCAACAATTATTTAAGGTGATAACACACTATGATACAAAATGTACATTGCCTCTGGAAATATAAAAACTTAGCTAATTTTATGGCCTTTCCCTGGCCATATACACAGGCCATCCATGGCTGAACTGCCATAATATGCAGGCAAAGAAAAAGATCCACTGTCTTCCACTTCCAGCATCCACTTGTCAGAGCACACACATACACACAGCAGATGTCAGAGCATAAATGCTAAATAATGTATATTGGTACCAAAATCTATTCAAATGCGTGCAATGCCAGGCAGACAAGTGTGGCACTAGCCCTTAGAGGGGAAAGAATGTCTAGGCAGTAGCCCTGCTGTCTGTAAACACGCTCTTCAATCTGTATAATTCTGGGGTAGATTTTTTCAAGATTTATATATACTATGCTAATGGCACATGTATTACATACATATATTCCAAGGGGATATACTGTATATGCTGAAATGTCCAGTTCTGCCCTCCTGTCTACTTGAATGAGAAATGTGTAACATTGCTGGTACTGACACTTTTCAGCCTAAAAAAATGCTCAAGCACATAGGGCCAGATTCATGAAATCACAAGTTTGAATCCAGAATGGGATAAATTCGGATTGGATACGATAATTTCTTAAGATCGCAAATATCACGAAAATGCTTACGAAAAAATCGTATTAGTCACGATAATATCATATTGGCGATCCGAAATTTTCATACCGAACAATTGTAAACAGCGGGAAAACCTTTCCGACTTTGATCCTTCTGTGCATGATTTTGGAAGCCTCCCATAGGAATTAATGGCACTCTGCAGCTCCAACCTGGCCCAAGGAAAGTCTCCCATAGGGCTCAATGGCACTCTGCAGCTCCAACCCGGCCCAAGGAAAGCCTCCCATAGGGCTCAATGGCACTCTGCAGCTCCAACCTGGCCCAAGGAAAGTCTCCCATAGGGCTCAATGGCACTCTGCAGCTCCAACCTGGCCCAAGGAAAGTCACGATAACAAAGCTTGAATGAATCCGAAACTTTCGTACTTGGCACAACAATACGATTTTGTCGCACAAATTTTGTCGCAAAGTACGAAAAAGTTGGGTAAGCGTCGAAAAAGTCACAGAAAATACGCACGGAGCGCTCGAACGAACGCTCCGAGCGTTTGTGGAGTAGTATGTAGTAGTAGTTTGTGGAGTAGTATGTATCCATACATTGGTAGATGTAAGCTGCCTATTTGACCTCTTCAGACCAAGTTGGCAGCTTATAGGCCCATGTATAGTGCCCACGGACAAACCTGCCCTACTGATATCAGATCCGTCCACGTATGGCCACCTCAAGAGGAATATGGAGTTAATCTCCTCCAGGATTTTACTGCTTATCAAGAAAGTAGAGATATGATTATTGAGAAAGCTGGTTTAATTGCTGTCTGAAGACTTTGCACCAACTCTATTTCATGATGGATGTGATGGTGCCTCCTTAAAGAGATACTGACACCAGAAATTAAACATTTTTTACATCTATTCTAACATTGTCTTTGTATGCTAGTTAGAATTTTGCCATAAAAGTATTTGCCCAATGCTTTTACATTCCCTATCAGATCCCTATGTTCCTCTATGAGGGGGCAGCCATATTTATGCAGCAGGAGGCCGTTAGCATTAGGAGCTATAACTGACAGGTTGAGAAGGGACAGTCAGGTTGGAAAAACAGTCAGGTTTAGGAAGTTCAAGTAACAATTACATACAAAAGCAGCCCTATTAGTGATAAACTATCAACATGACCTATAGGAAACTTTTTATGTAAATTAATATTTTGAAGAGCAGTTTTTAGTGTCAGTATCACTTAAAGATAATATATGCATCCCCAAAACAAATGTTGGACCACAAAAGGGATCTTGAACGTTAAAAGTCTGAAAACCTCTGCCCTACAGAAATGAATAATAAGAAATGAAAAGCCATGCCTTTCAACACTCTCTGCTATGCGCTGCAGCTTTTTCTATTACAAGACACTGTGTGACTGCTAGCAGTCTGGTTAAACATAAACTAGAAACTTGCATAAGCCACTGTGTAAGCATTCCAGTGTCAAACACTTCCAAGAGCTAATACAATGACACATTTTTAAATGTTATTTTTACAACATACCTGAGTGAGGAGTATAGGGTTTATTAAGCAGGTGAATTCAGCATTATGGCCTATTTCTGAGAACAGAAAATGCTGAAGAGAATGTAAATACTAAATCAGGTATGTTGAATTCTATGTAAGATAAAAACATAGAGTATTATTCAGTCAATCTTAGACTGGTTGGCTTTTGTACTCGGAATGTGTTCTTATCCAAGCACTTAAAAATATGCACAAATTATTATGAATTTGGTGAAAGCTTCTCAAGGTTCAACAAACAATAACTACTGTTCTGAACAGATCATCCCTCATACATGGGCATTCATTCTTTACCTCCTAATTATGTTATATTATATTATGTATTACATTTCTTTTTTGAATGCAATTATAATATTCAATGCACTATAAGGCCATGCTGAAATTGTATGTGAGCCTGAGTATGGTCTTAAAATGTAGGAAACATTGATATAGACATGGGGATTTACTAAGACCCTGGGCAAAAGTGTGCACTTCACTTCTCATGCAGAGAGCACTTCTGCCTTGGGTCCAGTGTGACTTGCAGCACAGCATAAGCAGGCGCAGGCCAGCCCTGTCCTCTGTTGCTGCCACTGGCAGCACTGGCTGGAACTGCAAAACAGAGCACAGAAAACCAGCAGAATTTCATGAGGGCTTGAAGGCAGGTTGCAAAAGGGAAAAAAACATTAGTTTTTGTTGCACTTTGCACCCTGCATTCAAGTTTGTAAATGGCCAGTATGGTCAGTCATGGGGGGTCATTTACTTACCACAAGTGCAGTGTGCAAAGTGCAATTTCAAATGCAGTCACCTTTTTTTTACCCGCAATACAGCATTTTGTCTCATCATTTTTTTAACTGCACACTTTGACAAAAATTAGCCACAGTTGCAGTGAAAATTATTATTAGTGGTTTGGATGAAAGTACCTTTAATGTATGGCAAAACTTTGTGCCATGACTGTGCCAAAAGTTGCAACTGCATTTTTCATCATAAATGACCATATAATCACTAAAATCACAAAAATTTGTCTCTTTACTGAGGCATTTAAGTTAACATCTGTCATTTGCTAAATTGAAATCTACTATTCCCCCTGATAGAGACAAACAAACGTGTCCCAGCCTGGGCTAACAAAATAATAAATATAATGAAAATAAAATTCCTCCTTCCATACTTGTTTCCTCCATGACTATTTTAACTGGTTCCCAAAGAAATTAATACTTTTCTGATAATGGGCCAGATTCAGTTCAGGGAGCCAGTGGGGTGCTACACCTTAGCACTAATACTGAGCTTTAGCACCCCACAGAACAGAATGGTGTTGACTGCATAAAGCAGTAGAAAATATTCTTACAAATTTGTGAGGAGGTGAAATAAGATTTATTTCAGAGTGTATAGCAAGACTATATTTAGTTTATCCATTAGGTGGCATCAACCGCCTTCAGGGGCTTATATAAGGCGGTGTCTTAGCCAGCCACTCCCTTGTTGGCCTAATAACATCTTCAGGAGAAACAGACATTACCAAGCCAGATCAGGAAGGAAACTATCACTAGCTCACTCTAGCAGTGATAGACAGATAGGGTAAATAGATAGGACAGTCCGAGTCCCAATGAGGAGGGAGCATTTAGGGGAGATCCCTAGGGGACTATGTGCCTGTTAGAAAACTGAAGTGTGTAGGTTAGTGAGAACCTGGTAAGTTTCAGTGGGAGAAGCTCATACACTGTATATGGACACACAGGAGAAGTGGGAGATGTGAGTAAGGGGGGAGTCCCATGCAACCTTTAACAACACTCTGCTAATGCCTTTCCATATAACAGGGGTATTTGAGGCTTGTACAGAGAAAGAGATAAAGAGATGGGGTGTGCGAGCTGAAGAAAGAGGATCTTCCATGCTGTGAATTTTGTATAACTGATAAACTTGCTGGTCAATTTGCTCTGGTCTGTCCCTGTACCACCTGTAGGAAGCATTGAATAAAGTGGCTGTGATTCATAACATTTATTGTTGTGTTGCCTAATTCTTATAACAAAGGTCCCTTGTCCCTGGCTGGGAGTGTACCAGTCACGGGTACCAACTTTACAAGTTGACAGGTTTGATGAATTTGTGAATTTCTTAAAAAACTCACCCAAGTGCTGATAAAAAGGGAATATATCAAACTGAAATCTTTCAAGATTCGACATTTGGTAAATGAGCCCTTCATTTATTCAAGATGAACACCCAGCAACTGAGGGCTCAAGTGTGCCCAGCTTTATAACACTTCATTTTTGTACTTTGATTGTAATTTTATTTCCAACAAGTAAAAAAATATGTAATATTAAGCCTTGAACATATTCCCTGCCAGATGGCACTCTATGGGAACACAGTATCAGCTGGATCCATAAGGAAAGCAGCACCAGGAAGGCTAAGCACCAGTGAACTGCTTGTAGGGAAAGCATAAAATCTAAGCCTACAACAAGTTCCTGGACCTCTCTACAATAAACCCTCAATGTAACGATCATAGACTTTCCATGAATTAAAGAAAAATTAAATAGATATAGTGGAAACCATATTCCAAAATAAAAATTTCACTCATTTCCAAAACACACTATACTAAAATTACTTTCCAACCATAAAGAGAAACAAATGTTTGCAGACTTGAGTGCACAGCCAACATGGTGAATATTTCAACACATATAATATGCTTCCCCGTGGCATATGCACACAAACTTGCATAGAATCTTTAGGAGCACATTTACAAAAGCACAAAAAAGTAGTGCCGACGCCCGAAAAATTTGTCGAAAATACGCTCGGAGCATTCGAATGAACGCTCCGAGCGTATTTTCGACAAATTTTTCGGGCGTCGGCACTACTTTTTCGTACACCTCACAACTTTTTCGTACGCCACGCGACTTTTTCGGACGCTTGCGCAAAAAAATCGGAAAGGTTTTACCGCTGTTTACAATGGTTCGGTACGATTTTTTCAGAAGCATTTTAGGGATATTTGCGATCTTCGTTTTCGTTTCCAATCCGAATTTTTCCCATTCAGGATTCTAATTCGTGCATTAGTAAATCTGCCCCTTAGTGTTGCAAAAATACCCACGTTTCATTTAGGGCTATATCTTCTTCTGGTGCCTAGGTACTGGACCAGCCCAGATGCAAACTGTACTGTGCATGTGCTAATTGCCTCTTAGTGCTGTATGGTGTTGCAGGGGTTAACAGCCTGTGTGTAAGACAGGGCAATCACTATGCAGCAAATGTTTGGGTTCCCTGTGTGTTAGTGTGGTGCCTGTGCAGTGTAGTAACTTAAAAGTGTGGTTCACCTTTATGTTAACTTTCAGTATGTTATAGAATAGTAACTTTTCAATTGGTCTTGATTACTTATTTCTTATTGTTTTTTAATTATTTCCCTTCTTCTAACTCTTTGCAACTTTCAAATGTGGGTCACTGATCTTGGCAGCCAAAAAACTATTGCTCTGCATGTTACAGTTTTATTGTTATTGTTACTTTTTAGTACTTATTTTTCTATTTAAGTCCTCTCCTATTTATATATCAGTCTTTTATTCAATCTATACCCTGGTTGCTAAGGTAATTTGGATCCTAGCAACCAACCAAATAGCTGCTGAAACACCAAACTGGAGAGCTGCTGAACAAAAACAATTAAAAAACTACAAATAAAAAATGGAGACCAATTATAAATTGTCTCAGAATATTATTCTCTACATCATACTAAAAGTTAACTCAAAGATGAACATCCCCTTTAAGGTGGCCATATACGGAGTGATCCATATCTGGGCTGTCGGACAAAGGACTGTATCAACTAGAAGAAGCAGTTCCAGTTATGACAGGAAAATCAAACCTGCCCGATCAAGATCTGGCCAATTTTAGGCCAGATATCAGTTGTGTAGTCCCATCGGGGGTCCCCATACACGGGCAGATGAGCTGCCGAATCGGCCTGAAGGGCCTGAATCGGCAGCTAAATCTGCCCATGTATAGCCACCTTTACCCAGAGACTGTGAACGATACTTGTGTAGGCCTGTTTCCAGCCACATCTTGGTTAATCCAACTTCCTTGCTACAGTTTAACCGGAGCTGACCATTTGTGCAACTGGTCAAGTCCTCTACGTGATCGCCACTGCACGTATATTCCACTGATGGCCTCTCTTAGTTCTCAGCATGACAGTTCCTTCTAGTGCGACTCAGCACTTCTACCTGATTCTCCATTCTGAAAGCTGTTACATTGAGAAGTAGTAGCAACAGTGTATTGCCTTCCGCCACAGGAATCCTAGATTAACCCCTTCCTACATAACATTCGAGTGAAAGTGGTACCCCTTCATCTACACCAGACTGCACTGCAAGTCTCTGGCACTGAATTCGCCAGGGTTCAGGCACACACAGTGCATTTCTGCCAAAAACTGCACTGAGTACACAGTTTCAGGCAGAAATACACTGCATGTGCCTGAACCCTGGCGAATTTAACGCTTCTGGGTGTAGCACAACTTTAAGATTTTTAGAGTGTTTTTCCTATTGCCAAGAATCAGCCCCATGTGGCATAGGCCTCAAATAAGGTGATTGACAGCTGCCCAGAATGGACTGAGCATGTGACATGCCCAAGCAGACAAAAAAGATGGAGGTCTAACATCACAACCTTCAGAGACACTGATTTACAGTGCTATAGAGCCATTGTGCTGGTATAGTATTTCTTGATTAATTCTTTGTTGAGATTTAGTTATTTTTTTAATACAGGAAATGGTCTTTTTCAGTACAGATCATTTCCATATGGCCTTGATATTACACAAAGGCCGTTTGCAAGGATTCATCCAATGAGGAGGGCTTTGTGAGGTAATAAAGAAGGCTGTGGCTAGATATTAAGGGGGGATTATAATGGAGATAGACATAATATATAATCCATAAAAATTGATGCATTTATTCTGAAATACTCAGAACAAGTTAATTTTATTAATCCCCCCTCAGCAATTCATTTCTACATGCAGGGTTTGTCCTAGAGTCAAATGTGATGCCCATTTAGCTAATATATTGTCCAAAGAGAGAACAGGCCAATGATTATTAGGGTTAACTGTCCAACAAAACAAGACAACAAATTCCCACACAAGGCCTGCAAGCAGAGAGAACGATTGTAGAGGGGGTATAGCAGTGGTGTAACTACCAAGGAAACAGACCCCGCAGGTACAGGGGGGCTGGGTAACAGATTATATTTAAAACATTTCTTATTTTCATGGAATGAAGTTTATATTATTTTTGTTTTCATGATAGTTCCCCTTTATTATTGCACTGGGGACGGATGCAGTGTCAGTAGTATCTTCAAAGAGTCTAGGAAAAAAACATCATAAAATAATTATGCATTAATGTTTCCATTTGACAAAACCAACCGGAAATTAAAAAGAAGAATAATTACTGGCCTTTTAAAAGACAGTGCAATATTTTATGCAGCCTTTGCTAAATTTTGGCAATTCATAATACGTTCTCATTATCACACAGAATGCACACATTGTATTGTTTGGAACATTTCTCCATAGATCTGACTGTATCTCTGTTAGGAGGGGTTTGTTTGTTGGTTTTGGCACATAATCTACTGAGTGTGTGCCATTTCCCTTTGTAATTTGGCATCATCCAAACTGTGGAATAAATCTCTTATTATCTGTAATGCAAACATTTTCATATAATACTACAAAATCATTTTTTATATACTATTTTGATTTTTCACACCCACGCTCCAGCAAATTAAGGAAACAGAACATTAATTATTCACATTGCATAAACACAGAATGATGGGTTATTGTTTCGTAGACTAGGTTTGTGCAGGGGTGAGAAAGTACATATGAGACAATTCTAGTGCCATGGTTCTCAGTAATACCTTTAAAGCAGGTCAGCGTGTCAGGGTATTCTTTACAGTCAGACTCCCTGCACAATGAAAACCTCCTTAAAGGAACAGTAACACCAAAAAATGAAAGTGTATAAAAATAATTAATATATTATGTACTATTGCTCTGCACTGGTAAAAGTTGTGTGTTTTCTTCATAAACACTACTACAGTTTATATAAATAACCTGCTGTGTAGCCATGGGGGCAGCCATTTAAATTGAAAAAAGGAGAAAAGGCACAGGTTACTAAGCAGATAACAGATAAGTAGCAGATTCCCATTGTATTCTACACAGTTTATCTGGTATCTTCTTATTTAACCTGTGCCTTTTCTCCTTTTTTCAGTTTAAATGGCTGTCCCCATGGCTACACAGCAGCTATTTCTATTAACTAGAGTAGTCTTTCTGAAGCAAACACGCAACTTTTACCAGTGCAGGGCAACAGTACATTATATGTTAATTATTTTAAAACATTTTTATTTTTTAGTGTTACTGTTCCTTTAATTGTAAACTTGGCACACAGGCAGCATTTAGTGAAACAGGAGGGGTTCTGAACTATTGTTTTAAACTATTGCTGCTGATTCCAGGGTACAAGGGGGTGGTAGAAAGGCTGAAAATTAAACCACTGCAATCCTATTATATTAAAGCAGAAAAAGTGCAGGAAATGACTTTTTAAAAATGGAAAAACAAATTTTTATGCATGTTCTATGGCTCATGTTGGGTGGGGGCAACTGACCCATGAAGAGCTGGAAGTCACACATTCTAAAGCAGCACCCAGTAAAAGGTAGCGTAGTAGCTGATATTTGCAGCTGGTTTGACATAAGCGTTGTTGCTTTGTATAGTGGCATAATATTCAACCTCAAATTTAAATCTGATTAGCAACTACTAATCTTTTGTGATTTAGGCTTTAATGTTGCATTAAACTGAAAGTACATTTGAGGGTCTAAGGGAATTTGGAATCAAAATTCCAAGTAATTTCAAGTAAAAAAGAGAAGAACTAGACTTACAGAAACATCATAAGTTCCTTACATGTGTAAAATAGATTTTAAAAAAAAGTCCCTCTAGAGAACAAAAACATGTAATATGACTAAAACAAACCAGTTTTTAAATTTCCCATCATGGTCAGTGAAAGTACACTTCAGGCTGGTAGGTTATTCATTACAGAGTAGTCCTCCTACTCTCTAAACCAAACCAAATGCTGCAGAAAAGTCATTTTACACATGCAGCATTAGCTGTGATGCCTGACAAGGTAACAAATTCCATGAAAAAAACAACCAAATAATGATCTCAAAAGGTTAACCAACCTAAATGTGTTGCTTAGTTTTTATTTTTGGCATGGGGTCTTATAGTTCACCTGAGAAGCATCAGCACTACAGCCCTGAAAACTGCTGCCCTTCCTGGGTGCTGCCCACAGGATCCCTTTGTTAAAGGACAAGGAAAGTCAAAACCTATTAAGCACACTATTAAATAGTACTACTATTGCTGTGTAAAAACGCTATATTCCTGGCTTGCCTAATGAAAGATTAACAGAGATACACATACTAAAACCTACATACTTGTTTCAGTGAACGGCGCCACCATCTTGTTCAGCATGTCTGTATGGGCTGAAAAGCACAAGCCAGCCCCCCTCTGCTCCCGGCTCCTGCCACAAACCCCCCGCTCCCCGCTCCTGCCACAAACTCTCCGCCGCTCGCCACACCTGCCCCCCCGCTCCCCCCACCTGCATGTCACAGAGTTCTCCAACGCTGCGTCGCCATGGCAACCGGACGCTCCTGCTGTGTGCGCATGCGCCACCTATAGTAACAAGTTGCCAAGTCTGGAAGGAGTGATGCATTATGGGAATTTTCTCTACACTGCTCAGCGGTTTTTTTTCCTGTTTGGCTTCTGATCATCTGAACAGGTGAAATATGGGGAGACTTAAGGGCACTATTGAGAGAACTGAAGGTATGCCTGCAGCTTGAGATTAACTCTTTATTAGCCTTTCCTTCTCCTTAAAGAATAGAGATCTGATCATTCTATACATACAACAGTAAAAACCTGACCTATACTTTTCATGAAAGTTAGGATTTTCATGATAGTTTGGCCTCTGATGGGCATTGGGTCCCTGCTCCAACACATACTGCATGAACTAAACAGATCTGGAAGGCCCAGCAATCGTTACAGGCCCCTTGTGTAACCTTGTCGCACAAGTGAATGTTTGTGAATGGCCCGTCTGAGGCACAGACAAAGGTTGTAATGCAGTCACTTGCTGTTTCTGTAGTGTGGTTTAGAGTAGTTCCCTAATGAGTGGGAGCAGTGGTTCCTTGTTTTTGCTGAATTATTGTAGGTGTTGTTTACTTTGCTAATATGCCAAATCTTGCAAAATAAATATATAAACAAAGTAAATACAATTCTATGTAATTATGTTTTTACTAGGAACTTAACATATTTACAAATGGGGTTTAAATAGTGATGAGCAAATTTTTTCACCAGGCATGGATTTGCAACAAAATTCCACATTTCGCCATCGGCGAAACTGCGGCAAAAATTTGCAGCGAAAATAAAATTCGTAGAGATAAAAGTAAAAAGAAAAAGTACTAAAAATGCTATTTTAAAGGGACAGTATACCCCTTTTTTCAGTACTGGTGCAATGAATAGGGCTTGTGCTGAACATACTTTTTGCCTATTCTTTAATTAGGAGATATCTATGGTTTTTGTTTAGTTTTGCCAAAATTTGAAGATGAAAATAAAGCCACATTTTACTTCCTGGTCCCAAAGAACAAAGTAAAAAAAAATGGGCATATTAAGATCGTATTAAAAAGAAATGTTATTTAGTATGTATAAATGAATAAGGAAATTTAACACTGATAGTGCCAACATAGTCGCTAATCTCCCACTTTGCTGAGAAGACCCATGTAAATAATGTTGTCTCCTTCCCTACTCTGTAAGTAATAGGCCTGTTGATGGACACATCTAGTGCACGTATTGACTGGGGATGCAGTGGAACATAAATCATAAAAGACGCCACCCAGAATTTACAATAATCAAAGCAGCCCTTGCATTCAGAAATTTTCTGTGTGTTCAATCTGTTTAACTGCAGTTTATTAGTATTCCCTGGGAGTATGTCTGGACTGAGATTCAAAACAGGGCTTGGCATTTCAAGTACATAAAGAACCAAACAACTACACACACCAGTCTACCCCTCTGGCATTAGCCAGTGTTTCAACTTACAATAGCTAACTTATTTTGGAGCTCTAGGTTTGAAGGAGAAGAAAAAGGCTAACTGGGGTGTGCCAAATGGTAGGCACTCCCCCAGTGATTGTAATCGCTTACCTGATACCCATGTCCCAGGGTATATACGAGTGATCGTTCCTTTTCTATCTGTCTTCTTTCTTCAGAATCCTGGGGTCGACGCATGCTCAGGTGAGCGAAAAAGTCGGCTATTTTGTTAAAGTCGGCTTTTCCCTCTACTGCACATGCACAAGGATCAAAGAAGGAAAAAGGAACGTTTGCCCGTATACACCCCGGCCGGTGCAGGTTTCTCCCAACTGGAGCCCCAGCCAGGGGTTTCAGGTGAGAACATTATTAAAAAGACCATTAAAATGCCAGCATCATCAATGTTGATTTATATAATATTTCAAGGCATTGTAAGGAATTTACATTCATAACTCCCCTTTAGTTCTGAAACTGGGTATTTCTTTTCTTTACAGTGAGTTTTACTTCCCTAGTCTTTATTTTATACTTTTATTGTAAAGTCCCTAGAAGAGTCCCTGAACATTTCCACTGAGTAAAGAAAAAACCCTCCTAGCTCTCCAAATGCTTGGTACTTTTTTTTTAACAGCAAGCAAAGCAATTTGTATATAAGAATTTGGGATCTGGGTCTGATGCTGAAAAAAGAGCCTTTTTAGTTGTACTTGGTTCTCATGGTTTTGCTTACATTGCCTGTTGTAAACAGAAGGGATCATTAAATCAATATAAATTATTGCAGGGAAGCATGCATACAAACACCATATGAATTGGCAAAAGGCATTTATATAGAACACATATCACACATGCTATTATGATTAAGATATTAATATATGTTATCCCAAATGGGACCTGGGGTTTTTACAAATAAGGGATATTTTAGTAATGTAGATCACCATACCTTGAGTCTGCTAAAATCATTTAGACATTAAATAAACCCATGGGAATTGTTTTGCCACCAAAATGGATTCATGTAGCTTAGTTACCAAAAAGTGCAATGTACTATTTTATTTTATTACAGAGAAAAAGGAAATCATTTTTAGTAATTAGAAATATATGCTTAAAATGGACTCTATGGGAGAAGGCCTTCCTGTAATTTGGAACACAGTCTAATAACTATAACAGTCTAAAGAACAACCACTGGATATTTTATATATGCTGATCTGTTAAAAAAATATGTAGGCCCCACAATTTCAGACTGTGTAAATCTTGTAAAAAACAAGGAAACTGTAATTCTCTGGGTACCCTCCAGTAAAAATAATTGGCCACCATCTTCTGTCCCTGCCTAGTGGCTGTGTCATGTGTCATGGACACTGCACATGCTCAGTAGGGTAAAGTTTCTGATACTATTACTTTACTATGCATGCACGGCACCAGACAGCTGCCCCCCAGGAAAAAGGCAGAAGATGGTGGTGCAGCGCTACTATGTATATACCCCTGGCTGGGGTGAAGAGGAGCACCAGCACCAGATTTATGGGCAGCAATTGTATACACTGGGGGTTGCATAAAAGTTTGCACCCACCCAGTGAATCACAGTTTCTTTGTCTTTTAATATTATAAAAAGCAATGTGTTAGTAGCACACTCACACGCGGCATCAAGACCCTCATTTAAAAATATACCTTATACATGCAGCTAAAACCATGGTCATGTGCCCTTAATGAAACACTAGAAAGGCAGACTTTTATCTTTTATCTTTCAAACCATTGTTTTTCATTCGGTATTTAAAATATTTAAAGCTGAAAGTATAATTATATTCCATTTGATTTATTTTCCCCAAGCTACTGATTCAGCCTGCATTTTTAGCTTTGCCTGTGCATCCATCTTACTGGCAGTCTGCCCATAAGTGCTCTAACATCTTCTTCAGTGTCCCATTTTGTTTACAATACAATACAATTACAAGAAACCATAAAGGGGAGAGGCCAACAGACCAAGGGGCTTATATAGCATCATTGGGTTTGGTTAGTTGAATGAGGTTGGAAATGACACCTTCTATAGCAGGCAAACCTTTATTGAAAGATAGAAAACATCTATGCCAGGATAGGCATTCCCTGTTCAAATCACATTTCTGCCCAACATTTGAGGAGGTAGGGACACTTTAAGCTGAACTTTTGCAGAAAGGTTTACACTAAAGGCAGAATGCAAGCTAGAAAAAAATTGCTAGTGAGAAGAAATTGCCCTTTGGAAACTTAGATTTTACAACGGGCTCTATCACATTTTTATGGAATAAATTTGCGTTGGTCACATATTATCTGTAGAACATATCAGAACTTTGACACAGGTGAGAATTGTTACCTGGCAAAACTATTTTCAAAATATATTTTTAAAAATCTTTCGAAAAGCACCAGAGAATGTCACATATTATTTATCTTAAACCATTAAAAAATACATATCTCTGCTGATTAAAAGTTTTTTTTTTAATAAATAGACCTAAAGGCCAGGAAATATGTCTATATATAAAGTGTGTACACATACATATCCTCAGACAATAATATAAAGGTTTGATTAATGGTAGCAATTCTATTCTGAAGCAGCCATTGTGTGGCTACGTAATATGAGTTATTGTGTCTGACTTTAAGCTAATAGCTCTAAATTGTATTTCTCAGGGATGCTATATATCATCTCTGCTGTGTTTACTGTAGAACAAGGAATGGAAAGAAACTTACCTTAAACAGATTTCTGCGCATATTTTTCCTTCACATTAAATCCAAGAACCATCTAGAGTATATGGCTAAAAGTCATTTCTTTTGTTCCTTTGAACTGGATCCAAATGCAATAAATGTTACAATTGAAGTGTTTCTTTTTATTGTTCCATTTCACTTCATAACCACACGGCCCCTTAATAAAGTATTTGCATGCACCAGTCGTGCTTTGGCGGCACTGCTCTTGTTCTGGAGGGTGAAATAATTGCTATCAGCACATTGTTTTATTGGATGAAACAGCGCTACCTAAATTAAGGAAATGATTTTTTTCTTTTGTCTAATCCCTTATGGTTAGAGAGGAAGCTGGAAATGTTGCTGAAACAAACCAGAATCTGTTTGCAGTAAAAACATTTGATGAATCATATTTTCTTGTACAGGGCATGTAGGAACTCACAAACCGCGTGAGACAAAGGGCTGCATAATAAGAGATACAGTAACACCAGCAAAATGAATATGGCAAGGACAAGACTTTTGCAAATGCACAAATATTTGAAAAAAATATAAATAATTAATGCTGCAACGCAGCTATTGCAAAGGGATGCTTTATGAGTTACAGTACATAATGCCCATAACCCTTGTGCTGTGTTGGAAACTCTTCTTATTCAGAGCAATAGTTCCCTAGGGCCATTTAATGGACAACCCACCCCTCTGGCCTGACCCTTGAACTTTATAAAAGCACAAAGAGTACTGAGGGCTGCTAAGAGCAAAGTGAGTCTTAAAAGTAAAATATCGCTATAATATATTTTTATATATATATTTTAGCCATATAATATATATATATATATATATTGCACCAAATCCACTATTTTAGGATACAGGCGAACCCTGAAACCTTTGCAAAAGTTTTGGGCGAATACCGAAGGGTTACAGAGAAAAATCTTGAACTTCCGTGTTTATGTGACTAAAAGTAACTTGATTTTAAGAATTCGGATTAGGTTCAGCCAGACAGGGGCGCTTCTGCCCTTAGGCGAGTTGAGAAACTCGCCTCAGGCGGCAGAAGCGCCCCAGTTACCAGGGGCGGCAAAAAGCCGCTCCTGGTAACTTTAAGAGCCGAATTTCCGTTTTTTAAACCGGAAATTCAGCTCTTCTAGTGCAGAGAGCGCAATTGCGGTTTTTAAACCGGAAATTCGGCTCGGATCTCACTGCCCCCGGACCCGCTCCTGCGCTCAGAAGGTAAGCGCTGGGGAGCGGGGGGGGGGCGGCATCCAGGAGCCGCCTCAGGCTCCAGAATCGCCCCTGCAGCCAGAGGCATGGATTCGGCCAAATCCAAACACTGCCAATCAGGATTTGGCCGAAGGCCTGGGTCATTTCTGTTGCAGAGATGTTAAAGTTTTGCCCCCGTATGTAAAAAAAGGCACTAAGTTTGCCCAGGAGCAGTAACTCATAGTAACCAATCAACAGAAAGCATTTACTGGTCATTTATTTAAAATTAATCATCTTATTATCTGCTATTGGTTACTGCTCCTGTGCAAAGTTAACTTAGTGCCTTTTATTACAAAACAGGGCAAGAGTTTAACATCTCTGTAACATAAATGACCCAGGCCTTCATAGATGTCACAGGAACTTACCATCCTGGATTTTGTTAGAACTGTCAGGGGTGTATTTATTTACACTGGAGACAAACATCACTAGTGATGTTGCCCATAGCAACCAATTAGATCTTTGTTTTGGTTTTCTAACTTGTGGGTGACCATTCAAATCTAATTGCTGATTGGATGCTATAAGCAACATCCAGTGTTAATAAATAAGCCCCTCATTGTGCTCTGGGCAGCTGTTGAGAAGCTAATCTCCCATAGGGATCAATGGCACTCTGCAGCTCCAACCTGGCCCAAGGAAAGTCTCCCATAGGGCTCAATGGCACTCTGCAGCTCCAACCTGGCCCAAGGAAAGTCTCCCATAGGGCTCAATGGCACTCTGCAGCTCCAACCTGGCCCAAGGAAAGTCTCCCATAGGGCTCAATGGCACTCTGCAGCTCCAACCTGGCCCAAGGAAAGTCTCCCATAGGGCTCAATGGCACTCTGCAGCTCCAACCTGGCCAAGGAAAGTCTCCCATAGGGCTCAATGGCACTCTGCAGCTCCAACCCGGCCCAAGGAAAGTCTCCCATAGGGCTCAATGGCACTCTGCAGCTCCAACCTGGCCCAAGGAAAGTCTCCCATAGGGCTCAATGGCACTCTGCAGCTCCAACCTGGCCAAAGGAAAGTCTCCCATAGGGCTCAATGGCACTCTGCAGCTCCAACCTGGCCCAAGGAAAGTCTCCCATAGGAATCAATGGCACTCTGCAGCTCCAACCTGGCCCTAGGAAAGTCACGATACCGAGGATTGAATGAATCCGAAACTTTCGTACTCGGCGCAACAAATACGATTTTGTAGCACAAATTAACATAAATATTGCAGAAAATACGCAAAAGTTGTAAACTTTAGAAAAAATAGGATTTTTTTTTTAATTGGACCTGTAATTGGACCTGTACTTTAATGAATGTGCCCCATGCACTGGCTACACAATTAGATGGTGAGGAGGGAGGGGGAAAGTGAGAGATGAATGAAAAGTGAAATTGTCTGCCCCGCCTCTATGCAATAGATAATTGACAAGTGCGACTTTTAAATGCCCTTATAATGGCTATGAATATATATTAATAAAAAAAGGAATTTGGGTTTCATTATTAATTTAAAAAGGGCTTTTATTATAGTTTTTTATGTCTGGATGACAGGTCCCCTTTAATACATATTTCATCATAATAAACTTCTGGTTGTTTTGTTTGCAAAATTCAGGCCCAATAGCAATCACTCTGTAAAAGTAAAAGTTTCCTTTTTGATCACATCTTCACACCTTGCTCCTTCATTACTACTTATGTTTGTCCTTTTTTTCTAATTTCCTCTACCTTAACCTCGAATTATCTGGCTGGTAGTTACATGTAGCAGATTTGTGTTTATATAACATACCTTAGTGGTCCTGCTGGGGCATTTAATACAGTAAACCACAATTTTTCAATCACACATAAGAAATTCCTTTCTTGGATGTTTAGAGCCAAGTGGGAGGCCCAGCTGACCTAAAAAACAGACCTTAAAAACAATTTTTTAAAAATTAAGAAAATGGAAGAGTGCGTAGCTGCTTATTTTCATTAGAAAGTAAGCATTTTTGAGAAGAGGACCACCTATTAACATTATGCGTGGTTCAGGCACTGTGCTTTCTGTAGATTACTATAAGAAATTGTGATAGGCAGAGAGAATGCATGGAGGCATTAGCCTTATTACAGTAGTGAATGGGGTCATGATGTGCATGTAAGGGTGTGGCCCTTGTCTCTGATATATGATCAGTGGTATTTCTATGGCTGCTGCTGCCTGAGGGCACCCGCTCCACGCTTACGTCTCCAGCTTCAGAGTGGGTCCGGGGGGGGGGGGGGGGGCACATTGCTAGTGAAGAGAGCACTTTTACTTTTCAGCTCTTAAAGTTACCAGAGGCAGCTTTTTTGCCACCCTTGGTAACTAGCTGCTCACTGCCACCTGAGGCAAGGTTCTCAGGAGCAGCTCTTTATATGATTAACTTAATTAGATGGCAACTGCTAACTGACAGAGTCAGTTTGTATCCATACTGCACATTGCCTTGTTTATTGAGTAACAGGAACCTCTCAACCATTTATTAGTTTAAATACTGGGTTAGCAAATCAGCTGGGAATCAATTACAGGACTTTATCCACATGGTTTTGCCAGGACCATTCATGCAGTGAACTCAGGTCTTTGCTGTTTCTTTATTTTGAATTTGCAGGCAACTCACAAACTTAAGATGAAAGCTGTACTATATAAAATAGTTTAATAACATACTTAAGTTAACAACATTGAGTAAAAGGTTTAGCAGAATAAAAGTAAGAGAACACATACATGGGGTGGAACCTAACTTTTACATAAGCTGTTTCTCTTTAGTTATACAATAAAACACACCTTTTTCACTGAACAAAAAATTCAAGAGATCTAAAGGTAAAGTATTTTTATTGGACTGTAAGAAAAGAAAGGGTTCTTTTTAGGGACCAGTGATGAGCAAATCTGTCCTGTTTTGGTTCACCCAAAAATTTGCAAAACGTCAGTAACGGTGAAAATTTTTCAACACGCATGGCACGTTTTTTTTTTTGTCTCCTGCAGTTTTGTTCGTGGCCTTGCGCATTTTGATGCGAATGCGGCCAACTAAAAGTCACCGTGCCTATTTTTACGCGACTGCGCCCATTTTGATGTGACCGTGACTTTTTTTGACGTTTGAAAATTTTTCCGCAGCAGATTTTCGTTGAAGTTTTGCGAAACAATTCGCCAATCTGCAAACCTGGTCAAAATATGTGCTCATTACTACTAGGGACCACAAATACAAAAATAAAAATAAGATAAAAAATTGTTGGTGAACTTTGTAGAAAATACTTGTGAAAAAAAGCTTTAGTTCCTAGTTGTTGCTTTGTGCTGCAACCAAATACAATTGTAGAAATCCCAAAAATAGGAAAAAATCTTCAGCAGGTTTGCTGCAAAACATTTATTGTGGGTAGTGGTAACACGACATGTTTCGGGTCAATACCCTTTATCAAGTGGACCACAAATGTCAACAAGGAGAAAAGTGCAAAAATCAGCAGAAATTGTCATGTAGAGGGAACCCTGTTTGTAATGCCATAAATAAGGAATTTATGGGGTGAGACATCTTCACACAAAGTAAACCAACTGAAGGAAGCTCAAGAGAGCTGAACTATGAAAGTTAAACAGGAAACAAAATATTTAACATTCAATGGCATTCTATATACAAGGGCATCGCTTAGTCACATCATATGTAATGGGAAATGTTGCAAAACTGAATAATCACACTGGAACCCATAAATGTTATATTTAAATGTTTTTTCAGGAATTATATTCATTCAGTTTTTTTTGTAAATAAGTCTGTTAGTGCTAAACATTTACAGTAATATGCTATATCAGCGTGTATCTGGTAATATTTGATTTTATATATTTATAATTTGTGTGTGTTTATATTAAGAGCCACTGTCAAGCTGGAAGTCTGATGAGTCAAGAACCCACACGCACCTCACACTAGCTGGCGGCTTGGCTAAAGTATGGAACAGGCAGTGTGAGCCAGGTAACAAAGTACAGGGTTTTAAGAATGGTCAAATGCAGTGCTGTCCAACTGGCGGCCCGCGGGCCCCCCTCTGTGTGGCCCCCCACCTGTCTGGCTGCTTTGATGGCTTACTCTTGTGTAAGCTTTAAATGGTATCAGTACTGTGATTAACTGGCCCCCTGCATGGTTCTCACCTCAAATTCAGGCTGTAATCAGGCTGTATTGTTTAAATATGTAATCCCCTGTGTTGTTCACACCTTTTAATCTCTGCATTGTTCACCCCCTGCAGTGTTCATACCTCAGGCTCAGGCTGTAATCACCCCCATTGTTCATCTGTTCACACCTCAGGAGCAGTAGAAACCCACAAATAATCCCTGCACACTACAAAAAGAACATATACTGAGGTGGTACTGCAATTAAAAAATTTTTTAATATATAGTTATTGTGCAGACTGTAGGAGCAGTGCCAGCATTGTGTCACTGTAGGCTGCCTGTGTGTGCCATATACACAGGCATCATAGGGCAAGCAGAGTATGGCACACGCAGGCAGGGTAGGGAAGGCAGAGTATGGCACACACAGGCAGGGTAGGGAAGGCAGAGTATGGCACACACAGGCAGGGTAGGGAAGGCAGAGTATGGCACACACAGGCCAAGTATGGCACAAACCAGCCAAGAATGGCAAACACAGTGAAAGTATGGCACATGCAGGCAGGGTAGGGAAGGCAGAGTATGGCACACACAGGCAGGGTAGGGCAGGCAGAGTATGGCACACACAGGCCAAGTATGGCACAAACCAGCCAAGTATGGCACACAGGCAGGGTAGGGAAGGCAGAGTATGGCACACACAGGCAGGGTAGGGAAGGCAGAGTATGGCACACACAGGCAGGGTAGGGCAGGCAGAGTATGGCAAGTTTTTGCTGTACTACAACCATTAATATGGGTATGGTCATGTGATAACATGGGTGTGGTTTCAAGTGGGTGCGGTTTCAAAAAGGGGAGTAGTCAAAACTGGCTTCCATTATCGGCCCTCCACCACGTAGGTCGGAAAAATTCCGGCCCTCGGTACCACAGAAGTTGGACAGCACTGGTCAAATGGATCCAGGTCAGAGCAGGGAGCAAAGGTTCAAGTTGAAAGTCAGACACAAGTGAAAAACAAAAAGCTCAGGAATCACAGGGACATCAGGTACAAGGATGAAACTTAACAGCCCAGACACTTCCTGGAGTTTGCTTGGTGTTTTTAAGGCATTAGAGGAGAACACCATACAACTACATCAAAATGGAAAACAAAATGATGTTTGTGTATTAGGACCCCAAAATAGAAAGTGTCAGTGTTGGTGCATGAGCACAAGCACACAAGCACCACGGATCTGGCAACCAACCTTACAGCCATAAATATCCTTTTAAGCTTAGTGACTTATAATTATCACTCATAATATGTCATATGGTTTAATAAAATATATATTACCTTATGTAACTCCTGCTGTAAAATAGAAAAGTTGTGACCAAATAAACCACTGGCTTGTCCCTGAAGAAGAACACATTTAGGGGCAGATTTACTAATCCACAAATTTGAATCCCGAATGGGAAAAATTCAGATTGGAAACGAAAATTTCTGAAGATCGCAAATATCCCGAAAATGCTTACGAAAAAATCGTATTAGTCACGATAATATCATATTGGCAATCCGAAAGTCATGAAATTTTCGTACCGAACCATTGTAAACAGCAGTAAAACTTTTCCGATTTTTTCACGCAAGTGTACGAAAAAGTTGTGCGGCGTACGAAAAAGTCTGCGGTGTACGAAAAAGTCGTGCTGACGCCCTAAAAATTCGGCAAAAATACGCTCGGAGTGTTCGTGCTTTTGTAAATGTGCCCCTAAGTGTTCGAAACGTTGGATTAATAAAGATTTTTTGTTCTTTTTTTAAAGTCCCTGTGTGTGCGGCACTCTGTTCTTCATAGGGAGCTTAACCCATAGGGTTAAGCTCCCTATGGCTTAAAACCCTACCTCTTCACGTTTTTATCATTATTGGGCAAAAGCTCTTATACTTACAGCTATAAAGCTATCCCTTATAGGTTTAGCCTGGTTGTACACACCCCCTGCAGACTGATAAAGTGCCTGGCAGGAGGGTGTGACTTTCTCTTTGGCTGCCGGTCTGCTACCTAGTGTACCTCTCCATTGAGCCTGGGTGCAGACACAGGCCCCAGTAAGCAGAGTAAAGGAGTTGTCTCCTAACAGGTTTACTTGCCTTAGATTAGGGACACAGAAGTGCCAGGGATATAGGCCAGCAATTAACCTTACCTCTACCAAGAGAAGGGATTAACCGGTGAGCTTCCTCCTATCACTCTGTTGGCTGTCTTACCCTGCCCATACTTCTTCATGAGAAGGGATAAACCGGAAGGCACCATACTTCAACTGCTTGACTCTGCTAACATCATTTGTACTATTAAACACCTGCTTACCTCATCTGAGTGAGTATTGATATCCCTGCATTGATAACTTTGTCTTGGACAAATAAACCGTTTTGCAAGAGCTCCTGGCGTCCATTATCTATTCTTTAATCTACATTACCATCTAATACACTACACAGTGGCAGTGGGAGGTATAGTTCAACAACATCCTCCAGTACTTTCTCCCATATAGCGGAGGCCCATCCTGATGCATGAGAGTCACATGTAACCAATGCTCTACTACTAGCCTGGTTTTGGCCCAATATAGCCAAAATAGTGTTTCATATGTAGCCCACTTTATCAGATTCTGTGGCACTACCTGCTGTTTTACTTTACTTTGGCGCTACAGGAGTCCTGAGCCCCCGCTTACTATGGGGGTTTACAGGGATTTCTCCCCTTAATGAGGCGTGCCTCCACCCAGGGATGGTCTTGTGGAACTATACTCCACCCCCTGGGAAACGATCAGGATGCTATGCCCTTTCTGGGACACACGTACTCCTGGTGTAATGTACCCCCCTGGGGTAAGTCCTTACCAGCTTGGTAGTGGTCCTCTGGGCTTGACAGATATTCAGACACAGCAGACACAGTATTGTATGTGAAATAGATGCTACGGTTTATTCAGGCAGAGTCCTCTTCAGGAGTGGCATATACAATCATCACAGATGTAACGCTGGGGGATCTTAATCCCACTACCACTCCTGGAGGGGCGATGTCTGCCCATTCTAACCTCTGGTGTCCTACATATCACTCCTAGAGCGATCTATTACCAAACTTCTATCACTAAGCTATGCCAGGGGCACTGCTACCTAAGCATGTCCCTGGACTAAAACGTCTGCCCACAGCACATGGCTGCAACCCCTTATATGGGCCTATGCACCACCCTGTGGCCATAACCCAAACTACAGGTATACTCCCTGTTAACTATTTAGCACCCAGTCATCCCAGTGTCCCAGTGTCCCTGTTAACTAGCACCACCCTGTGGCCTGTCCTAGGGGTGTCTGTCCTAAGGGCCCATTTTTGGTAAACCCCTACACATATATATACAGGTATAGGATCTATACCTGGGGTTTTCCAGATAATCAATGTTTCTGTAATTTGCAACATCATACCTTAAATCTGCTAAAAATAATTTAAACATTAAATAAACTCAATAGGCCTGTTTTGCCTCCTATATGAATTGATGCAGAAAAGGATACTGTTTTATTGTAACAGAAAAAAAGGAAATCTTTAAAAAGGAAATTTTTAAAATTAGAGATGGCCTTCCTACAATGCTAAGCAAATGGTGTCTGGATTACGGATCTCATAGCTGTATATAGATTTATATATATATATATGATTATATGATTTTGATTACCACAGAGCAGAAAAACACTTTTAGGCAAAAAAACAATATCAACCACCCACACAATGCCATATATACAGTATCTAGTACTATATGTAGAATGTATAGCATTTATTCCCTAATATCAAAATCAGATTGTGTTTCAGCAGGTAGGGGAAAACTTGGATTGCTGAAATCACAAGCAATATATGCTCCCATCATTACTATAAAATTGTTAGATGGGAAATGCATGTAAAAATGTATACAATATTATACAATATATAACACATAGACATAGCAGGTTGCTGCTAGTCTGAAAGTCTTGAGGCTAATATGATGTTGGTGTGCTAACTGACAAGCTAGGTAGCATCTTATTTACTCCAATATTGAATAAAACAACACTGTTGGATCTGTTCCCTAAAACTGATTACAATATTTTCAGATCCAGGGCAATGAAGTTATATGAAACAGAGAGTTCTTTATTTAATGAAATCTATCTGGCAACTGCTTCTTATTTTTAGCATGAACATACAACCGATCAGTCAACATTTGCTAGATTTAATTAAGCGGTAATAAGCTGGTAGCTGCTCATTTATTGTTTCTGTGCTTTGTTTCCTTGGCATGATGAATAAATCTCTTACTATGTAGGACTGTATTTATATTACAGGTTTGCTGGTGCCTTTTGCACTTATTAATGCTTTGTGGACTTATTGGAGACATTCTTATACTGTTGGATCCTCTTTCTACATTCTAGGTGTTTCATAAGGAACATGTGTGTTTACTCTGAGGAATTGGCTTTTGTTTAAAGGTGTTCTAAGAGGAGATATTTAAGCAAAATAGTCCAGGCAAGATTCCTGCTGAATAACCTGGCAGATTGTAATTCTACATAAAGCCAAAGAGACTTGCACATACTAGAAAAACTATTTTGAAAATGGCACACTTGCATATGGCATTGTACTGGGCTGTGTATTACATGAATTAATGAAAACACTCTGCACCTGTACTCTGTGCCTGGGGTGGATATGGGCTGGGAGGGAACTCTATTAAACTAAAACAGCATCAGAATTTGAAATTATGGACTTGGAAAGTATTTCTAATTGTATTTTCACTGGAACATGTGTATTACTGCTACTAGTATTATATTAATTTGATTGTCTGCATGTAATGGTATTCTCTGTGCTGTCGGTCTGGTTTAATCTCTTAGGGACATTCTTTTACCTTACTGAACGTGTTTGTGGAGACTGCATGAGTTTGGGCTTGACTAAGGTGCGTATGGTTTGGATCACTATATATTTGTACACACACATGCACATACTGCAAGTATATAAACAGACATACCATTTTTTCTAAAAGTTATATTTACAATGTAAATGGAACAGTTGGTAACTCCCTCATGTTTCTCTCCCAAAATAAATAAACATTCACACTGTAGCTAGAAGTCTCCAAATGTTTTTCTCCTTAAATAAGTATGCTAATATACCCTACTGCACCTGCCAACTGAACCAATTTATATGGGAATGGTATACACATTAAATGATGCATTGTCATGCATACCCTATTTGCCACAGGACCAGTCCAAACAGTTGAAGTTCTTGGGTTTGTTATTGTTGTCTATCATTATTGATTTTTCAGTACCTGACTCATTTACCTTTTACTGACTATTCTGATCTTTGTCAGCCTTGATCACTGCTTTAACTCTAATGATAAAACAAAACAGAGGCGCCAAAAGGATAAAATTAGCTACAAACACTTAAAAACCCAATGGGTAATTCAGAGGAGGTAGTAATGAACTTACCTCCTCCAGGCAGACACCAACAAAAGTGGTAATTTTCAATAATAATTTATTCACAACAATATTGCAACGCGTTTCACAGGCATTTCCTGCTTCATCAGGCAATGTAGAATAGGAGCAAAAAAACAACAGTGTCTTTGTATAAACACACCAGGAGCCACATTATACCGAGTCCACCCCGAGTGGAGGGGTGTCATCCCCATTTTTCTTCCTTCTACAGAGAGCGACTTCTTATTCCTGAGTGGGGTCAGGATAATCTCCCCACCTGCCTATACAGTGGTTGCCTATTGGTAACCCTGGCTTGTGAGTATTAATTTGTCTACTCTACCATTACTCCTTGTAAAAACATTTTACACTATTGGGGCTCTTGGTGTTCCTTTTTGTCTTTATTTTATACAAGTACTGCTTTAACTCTGACTACGAGACTTATATTATGATTAATATTTGAATATGTATAGTATTTAGCAAGAATTACAGAGAATCCATACAGAGCATATTAACTAAAGTAGAAACACCTTAAAGTATCATATAAAACAGCGTGGGCAGGCACACACAGGCAGCATAGGGCAGGCAGAGTATGGCACACACAGGCAGCATAGGAGAGGCAGATTATGGCACACACAGGCAACATACAGTGACAAAATGCTGGCACTGCTCCTACAGTCTGTCTGAGGTGTGAACAGGTGAGCATTGTGGGGGTTTACAGTCTGATCCTGAGTTGTGAACAATGCAGGGGGTGAACAACGCAGGGACTAAAAGGTGTGAACAGTACAAGGGATTATATGTTTAAACAATACAGGGGTTTACAGCCTGAAACTGAGGTGTGAACCATGCAGGGGGGCAGTTAATCTAAGTACTGATACCATTAACCACTAACTGTAAACTTACACAAAGGTAAGCAGTCACAGCAGCCAGACAGGAGGAGGGCTACAAAAAGGGGGCCGCAGGCCAACCAGTTGGACAGCCCTATTATAAAAGATACCTTTATTAAAGTTTTACAGAGCATTAAATAGCAACATTAAAATCATTTAAAAACTACACATTAATGTGCATGCTACTGGAGATATACCAATATGGTAACCAAGGTCAATGCATATCAAATATGACACTCTAGTATTTGAATATAGAAATATATATAGAAGTATCAAAGTATACAAACGTGTCTGTGATTACCATTAAACTGCAGTCAGTATTCTAAGTCGTGAGTGCCCAAATGTTTCAAAATTTCATTGTGGAGCGTGAGTTTCAGCATATGCACAGTAGCAGTCCCCATAGTAACGTCACAACAGCCCAATTGGGCTTTTAAAGCAATCCTTTGGTTACCATACTTGATTGATATATATGAGTTTGATTGGATATTTTTCCTTAAATTATGCTAGTACGTATTATCCTTATATCTCACATTAGGCACACAATTAAACGTTAAATTTATGAATATCCTTATGAATATCTGTTAGTTTATATAGGTTAGCTAAAATGCTCTAATTATTGAAACACATACATTAAATAATATACAGTAGTATAGCAATCTCCTAAATTTTTCCCTTACTATATCTGATATTCTTTCAGTTCTGCTGGACAACATTTTGCACAGTTAGGCATAGCAAAACTAGATGGTTTTTTTTTAAATAGCAAAGAAAATATCTTTTAGTGTAGTCCTATAAATATATATTATATATATAATAATATATATATTACTATTTAGCATCTAATCCATCAATCCATCCAAGGCTGTAATAAAATGTTCATTGTATTGCTTTTCAGCACAAAAATGCATGGCTATTCCATTTTATCTTTTACATTTCCATTATAGCTCATACATTTCAATGGAATTGTTACACAGGAACTGTTAATAGATTTCTGTCAAGGATTTGTCCATGGACGTCAGGGAGTTTCCAAGATTTAATCTAAAAAGTGGAATTTATGTGACAGAGGAAACAGGCTGCATCAAAGGAAAAATCTATTTACGTGGCTCCCAAAATTATAAAATGCCTAACAGTAAATATTTACATGAAATGCTATTGCAATGATTTGTTTATCTGTTAAAAAGTATCTGGATGATATAGAAAAACAGCACATGGAACTTAACCTTGGCCTGTAAAGGGAAAGGAAAGATGAAATCAAATATTCTGAGAAGAGTTTAAAGAAGAATGTGAAAAAGAATTGGGATTTAAAGTGCAGATAAACTAGTGAATATTATTGAAACATTAGATAAATAGATAGAGAAAACTCTTTGGAAAGAAAATAGCAAAAAGACTGCACCATTAATCTTAGATACAGACGCCGAAAACTCATTTAATAGAGCTATCATACAATAACCCCTCAAATAACCCATTTGTGCAAGACTTGATGGTCCCCATACACCAAACCATCATCAAACGGCAAGCAGTTTTCCATAATTAACTACACTGGCTATGGATTCCATTTATTCCTACTAATATTTGATTTTAAAGCTAATCTATTGGCATATTGACATATGTTGTTCAGCTCCGGAAATAAATCAGCACAGCACAAAATAGCATTGGTTGCAGTAAGTATAGTATATAATCATTGATGCTTAGTTGCAATTTCCTTTCCTAACAATAGTCTCTACTGCTTTGTCCAGGTATTGCTCATTAGAGTCAATCAAAGTGTCTTAATCACATACGTTTTCAAGGGATAACTACAGGTTACCTAGCCATTCTAAAGGTCACTTATACATCAGAAATCAGATACTTTAAATAACCAGACATAAATATAGGCACCACTTGTCAGCATACATTCCACAACTAAATACCAAGACTTTTTGCCTGTACCCAGAATAAGCTAGGCAGTCTTTTTGGTGAAATACTTTAAGTAGGACACGGGATATAATGCAAGCCTATGAAGTTAAGCAGCTAATTGTTAGTAGTAGTTGCATTAGTTTTTTTTTATTGACATGTTCCATGTGCCAATTATGTGACTTAACTGGGCATAGCTTTCAAATACTATTGTACTATTGTGCAGGATGTACTTTTTTATCAACAGGTGGTCCATATCATGTGCCTATGGGTATTGGCCTCTCCCTTGGGAGACAAATTGTGTATAAATACCTTTTAATCTGGAAGAATGGGATTTACTACATGTACCACACTTTACACATGATGGTCCATCATAATTGTGGTAAAAATGCCCTGTCCCTGTTTTTTTCAGATATAAAAGTGCAAGGTATTAGGTTAGTATTGCTACTTTGCAGTGCTGGGGTCTCAAGTTCAATTCCAGCCAGGGTACAATCTGCAAGTAGTTTGTGTGGTTTCTACGTGCTTGTGTGGGTTTCCTCCAGGTACTTCACCAGGTTCCTTCCACGCTACAAAACGTATAGGCAGGTTACTAATTATGTATAATCTCTGCGAAGCACTGTGGAATATTTTGGTGCTGTGTAAATAACAAATAATAATAATAACACTCTAATAATAAGATCTTTGCTTTTGATTAGTTGACCATTAAATCCTACCTGTTGATTGATTGCTCTGGGTTACTAGATCTACAGCAAACCTGACAACTTTTATTATATATTAAGACATCTTTATACGATTGAGTTGATCAAAAGCCATTTCAACCTGTTCCTTATTAGGAAGCCAGTCAAAGCACTAGTGAATCTCAGAAATGGATAGCATGCCCAACTTCAGTATTTCAGCAATTACATACAGATGTCACAATACTTAAGAGGTTTGGCCAGGAAATTTGGAGCAAAGCACCATGGCAGAGTGACTGGAAAATTCGTTCATACTGGTACTGAGAAAATTTGATCCAATTGAAATTATCACTGCTCTGATCCCACATTCCACTACGATTCAATTCAAGCTTAATCTGTGGAAGCTAGAACCATACCTAGAACAAGACATATCTAAAATGCAAGTTGGGTTCAGGACAAAGCAAGAATCAAGAGATATCTACAAAGATTTCCACTGGATCCTTGAGAGACATAAAGATGCCAAAAAGATACATAGATGCTTTTTATTGATAACAACAGGGTTTTGACTGCATATAAAATCACAAACACAGAAAACCTAATTACTCTTAAACACAACCTTTACATTGATCAAAAAGCAACAGTCACAATGGAACAAGGACAAACAGAATGGTTCCAAAGTGGCAAAGGTGCACAGGTTGCTGCATGTGTACAACCATATCTGATTAATTCAAACAAATCATTACTTGTTAAGCATTAATTGTTAACGTCAAGAAATAGATGGCAACTGAAAAAGCAATACTATCATCTTTGATGGAAAAGAAATATAAATAGAAGACAAGTTCAGTCTACTTGGACCACTAATCTGCATTGCAAAAATACCTGCAATATTGAGGTCAGTATAAAAAAAGGAAGACATTTAATATATTGGACAATTACAATCCCTGTGGATGCCACTCACTAGTTACAGTAGTTACAGGACACAGTTCAGGCCAACTATCCACCATAAGACATTAGGGCTCATTTAAGACCTGCAACCATAGCTACATCCTCATAGGTCAGCACTCAGAACCTCTCTGTCCATTCTGCCTCTTGTTGCCAATTGTACCTTCATCAAGACTGTAGATGCAGCATAGTAGTACCTTAAGCATTACATGAGAATTCCATTTTGACACTGGATAGTTTTTGTCCATGGTACAAGTAAAGAGTGAAACTTTGAATCCAGCTAAATGTTGGTGTCCTTGGAATTACATGATTCCATGTTGGTTTGGTAATATTAGCATGTGACCAGCTTGGCAAGTGGTATTTTGGTGTCTATCTGTGCAGTTGGAGCTTCAATCCTCTCCCAGTGGCTGAGCTAAGCAGTGCCAGACTGGCAGTACCCTTCCTGCTCTCTTTGTTCCTGATTTTTACTGTCTGAGAATGCCTTAATAAGGCTGGTAGCTTCTGTTCATAAATGGTAAAACAGACACAGCAAAAGACTATCTAAGCAACTACATCTTCATACATTGCCAGCTATAACCACTAATAATTTGGTGACAACAGTAACAAATATATCTGGCTGAAAATAAGTAGGTTAATGGGACACCAGTGTCAAAGTAATAGGTATTCCCTTTGGCACTAATTTTATAAAGTAATGAAGAAACACTAATTTGAGCTGCAAGATTTTAGCACACATTTATTAAAACTGTGATTATAAAAAATCTCAGGCATAAAACCAGGCTAATGCAACACACAAGGGAGCTAGATTTTGCTTAGAGAAATGAATTACTTCATTTAACTTACAAGAATTAAACAGCGCTTTAGTTCTGCTGCTTCAAGTTCTATTAAAGGGAAACATAAAGTAGGAACTGCTTTTTCTCAATATCATTATACAATTGTATGCAAGTAGGGTTGCCACCTATTCTGGAAAAAATACATTCCTTCCTCTATTTTTAGCTTTATTTCCTATTAATAACATTAGCATCAAGAATCATTTTTTTCTGGCCAAGCTAGTAAAACATTGGCCAGGTAGCAAGCCTATATATGGGCATTTATCATTTAGCTTCATATTTTATTATCAGTGTTTATAAAGTTCCAACATACTATGCAGAACTGACATTTTCATCCAGTTCATCTTTAAAAATAACCTATTATATGACCGTGCTATTATATGACAGTTTGCAGCTAGTCTTCTTTTGTGGTTTTATAATTATTTAGGGCTCATGAATAATTATTTAGGGCTTATGAATCCAAGTGCAACATACAAAGTGCAACATTGGATGCAATTTGCCATGTTTTGATACCCATAATGCAGCATTTCCCCCCAGACTTCCGGTGTTATTAAAGCTGCACATGGATTTTCATGCAATTGCATTTGATTGAGTTGGAATTTTCTCATTTGCAGTGCTTGGCGTTTTTTAGGGCCAAGCCTATTGATGCAGCCTTCAGTTGGAACCCTGGAATTACCACCAGCAGTAGCTCCACAGTTTCTTTACATCAATAGGTGCACTTTTTCAAACTGGGTGGGCACATTGGTGCTAGGTGCAAAGTAAGCCCAAGTACCTCTAATGAATTGTGTCAGTGCATGCAACAACTGCATCCATGTTCAAGTAAATCCATCTCCTGCAGTAAATTAGCCATTTAATGTTTTTGTTCAGCAGCTCAATTGCCTGGAAATTCATGCTCTATCTCGTTGCTAGAGTCCAATTTATCCTAGCAACCAGGCAGTGGGGTGAATGATGCACTCAAAAATGCAACATTATACAAAAGCAATCATAACCATGCTTCCCCCTAATAAATAAGAACAGATACACATTTTGCAACAGAGTTGTCTCTTTGTTATTTGTAACTCCTAAACATACCCTTGACTTCAGCTTCCCGTTTATACAGAACAATGTATTAACCACCCAACGGAACTGTCAGTTTTCCAGTGCATTGAACATACATATTCACTTATTCTTGGAATATTAATAAGAAAGAGATTAGTTAAATACAATTAAATTGAACTCTTCTTGTTTATTTAAGTCAGTAATATTTCTTTTCTACTATTAACCGAGATATGCCCTTTCTCAGTTGGCTTTTAACGTCAGCAGTACATCTGGCACCCGGAAATACCGTGTACTTCATAAATAGTTACATCTGTGCCAACCGGTTACTACATGAAAAAGCTTTAGTTGCTCTTTATTTTTCCTTACACTTTAAAACCCCAACCGTCTGTAATGCTGATATAGCTCTACTTCATGTAGGATCATCGGAACTGCAAAGGAACTCTAACCATAAAGCATGACAGTATTGCTGCATTTTGAAATAAAGGAAGGAAACATATTATAGCAGTACTGAGGTACAAGACTGATTAAAACATTTTTAATAGGTCACCTATACTTTCAAACATTGGATACTATTTTAACTACAAATAATATATTTGAATAATTAAGATTAAGATTAAAGATTAAAATAATTAAGATTAAATATTGCCCTGTCCAAAATCATGCAGTGGCCAACCCTTGCCAATCTGGAAAGCAGTGCAGATAGTGATCACAAATGTCACGAAATTTTCATTTGAATATGAAAATTTTGTACTTACGATCCAAAAGTCCCAAAATTTTCATATTGAACCGATCATATGCGAATGGCAATCCGATAGTCACAAAATTTTCGTATCCCAACGATTGGAAACAGCGCCTTTCTGACACTTCAATGCATGATGTGGGAAGCTTTCCAAAGGACTCAATGGCACTCTGCAGCTCCAACCTGGCCAAAAGAAATCACGATACTGAAACTTGAATGAATTATGAATTATGGAGACCTGCAGGGACTTCATTGCCTTGTGCACCCAGAAAAATATTTAGGCCCTTCACTCTTTGTGAATGCTTGGGGGCTTGACCTAACCTGCCATCCACATCCCACCCAGGTCCTTACAGGGACCCCTAATGAGACTATATTTTTATCCAGAGGTTAATTGCAGTACCTCCACTGACATTATGTCCCAACTTGACATCTATCACAACGTTATAGGGCATTGCTTTCAGAAAACTTCATGATAAATTACCGCCTCCATGTATATATATAAATAAAATATATAAAAACCAGTGTGTATAAATCTGTGGGGTTGGTACAGGTCTGGGATCCCTTATCTGAAGAACCTATCCAGAAAGCTCCAAATTACGGAAAGTCCATCTCCCATAGACTTCATTATAAGCAAATAATTCTAATTTTTATCTTATTCTCTGTAATAATAAAACAGTACCTTGTACTTGATGCCAACTAACATAAAATAATCCTTATTGGAGGCAAAACAAGCCTATTGAGTTTATTCAATATCTAAATGATAGGAGATCCAAATTATGGAAAGATCCCTTATCCAGAAAACCCCAGGTCTCAAGCATTCTGAATAACCATACCTGCACAATATAGCTCATGGGTCATAGTTACGACATCTGGATCAACTATTTTATAATTTAATATTTATCACTCACAACAATCATTTAAATAGCCATTGAATTCTTTCTTTTCACAAATGTAAAACAAGAGCTTCTTCCAGATGAAAAATGAAGTGCAGTATAGATACAAAACAATGAGAATATAACAAATGTGCAAATATGTAACTCAATGTCTTTACAATAGCAAGCCAGAGAAGCAGATATTGCTTAATGAAATAAAATACAAAGTAATCCATTTATAGAATATATTAAAATCTCTATTTTCTATGCCATGGTATATTTGTTTCCTAGCCCTTCCTTTATAAATCCAGGACTTTAAACATAAGCCATACCTTGGTGCAAATTGTTGTTTAAAACATATTTTAACATATTCTAAAGATTTGCTAAAATAGTGACACCCAGTGGTGTATAAGCAAACCATACAGAATTTCTATGCAAGCAAATACAAGCAATGTGTATCCTTATCACCACTCCGATCTTCCTTAGACATTTAAGCATCCCATTTTATTTGTTCTTAAATATATTTTTGCTTTCTTCACTATAAAAAATGATATATAAAAAGGTTTGCATGCATGAATAGATACTCATTGTTTATATAGTAACAATAATTAGCTTGAAAGAAAAATTCATCCATCCAGTTTAAACCTTTATGTCCATAAGAAACCTGCCTTACTACTAGTTGATACAGAGTTAGGCAAATAAAAAACCCTTCTGAGGCCTCTCTAATTTGCTTTAGAGGGGGAAAAATTTTCGGGCCAGTCCCTGGATCTACTTGTACTAAGAGCTATTTTCAATAACCCTGTATTCCCTCACTTGCTAAAAGCCATCCAACCCCTTCAGGCAGAGATTTCCACAACTTCACAGCTCTCACTGTAGGCCCTCGTCTATTCAAACTTTTGCCTCTCTTTCAAACCATTGCTAGGTTAAATTGTCTTGGAATAGCACTTTCTATGTCATACTAAAAGTTAATATAACATTAATGTTTAAATCATTTTTAGCATATTCAGTAAAAAGTCTGAACTGAAAAAGTACGCGTGGGAAAAAGAAGCAACAAAGGATCCTCCAAGGAAGGGAAGAGATGAGACATCTGCCATTGAATTGTACATGATCTCAATGAGTTTAAGCTGCCAAATGGTCAAATTCTGATTTTTTGCAATTTTGTTGCATATTAAATCTCTAAAAAGTCACAAAAAGTCTAAAATCTGAATCTGAAAAAAAAAAATTTGCCCGTTAGTAAATAGCCCCCGTAAGGTATAATCATCCACTTACACATAAACCCCTTATCCGGAAAACCCCGGGTCCCAAGCAGTCTGGATAACAAATCCAACACCTGTATTTTTAATTTAATTCTGGAATAAACATGGAGCCAGTGAAAGAACTGTCCAGTAGAGAGACAATGGAGAAGTGGTCAGTAAGTTTACAATGTCTGGTGGAAGATATTCATTACTGACTAGTTGGGTGAATTGGGTGAGAGGAGTGATTAAAAAGTCATATTATAGGGGTCACATGTTCTCCAGAGCTTTAGCTGCAGCTAGTTTTAGTGCAATTACACCTCTGTTCTGGTATGACTGCATCGTGACCATCCAAATGTAAAATTGTCCCCCAGCACAATTTTATTGTTCTGCTAGAAAGGAACAGGTAAGAATTGTTTAGCAATTGTTTATTTACAAATAGTGTCTCAGTTAGTTCAATGTAACTGAAATTCTGTGGAATGTAAAAAAAACAAAAACATCCACACAACTGATCAGTTTAGGGTATAGAAAACATAACTCATTTTTTCCCCTCGCTTCAACAATAAGAATCCTTTCAAACAATTCCACTGCATATTTAACAATGAACTAAAATAACCATACCTATTTTTATAGTCAATTACTGTAACCTTTAATGGGTGTCAACTCAGCACCCAAACTAATTAGAACTTGCTTCCAGCTGAGAAGACGTATGCTGAGTTATCTTTTGCTGCACACAAATGTATGCTATCTGCAGCTTAGCAAAAAGTCTAAAATAAGAATGTCGCTCCGAGAGGATCTAACAAAGCACTGTCACTGTTACACTGGGTAATGTAGTAAAATGAAGGCTGATTTAAATGCAGTTTATTAAACTTCATTAAAGCGTATCATTTTGGGTAGCTGGAGTTGGACACTTTGCTTGACGTAATTCATGTTAAACATAAAAACCAATGCGCGTTAAATGGGATAGTTCAGCTTTAATCTTTATATATATATCAATGTTCTAATATTATCTCATCTTTATTCTGTACTTTTACTATAGTAAATAGTCAAATGTTTGCAGCTGAAGCTGTCTGCCTTGCTTTGAAACACAATCATCCCATTTAAGGATTTGGGTCCTTGATGCGACAAGCGAGCTAGGGTCCTGTATCCTTGAGGCTTTTATGTGTTGCGTTAGGGTCAGTTAGCTTAGAGGGGCAGAAAGGGGCGGTGTTGGGGGGGCGACGTGTATGTTGGGCCTTTGCACATAGTTTGCTCCATGACCCTTTTCTTCACTCTAGGATAATCCTGGAGCAAAGTGAAGGACCCCACTGACATTTCTTTAGGCTGATGCCACACGAGGCGTAGGGCTGAAATTTTCGGCAAGCGGATAAACGCTTGCCGAAAATTCAGCCCTTCTCCTCCTACTTGTGCCTGCACCCGAATGAATGGAATACGCTCGGGTGCAGGCACATGTAGCCGATATATGCATGAAAATGCGAGACTTTGCATTCTCTCACGTTTTCATGCGTATATCGGCTACATGTGCCTGCACCCGAGCGTATCCCATTCATTTGGGTGCAGGCACAAGTTGCAGGCGTAGGGCTGATTTTTCGGCAAGCGTTTTTCCGCTTGCCGAAAAAATCAGCCCTAAGCCGCGTGTGGCATCAGCCTTACTTGTGACTATTCAACCACCTGTTCTGTAATTGCATCTTTTTTAAGAATGACCAACAATTGCTATTGTATTTTTTTTTCCAATTTACTTTTTATTTTCTTTTTCACAGGTAAAAAGGGATACAGAAGAGAAAAGGAAGGGAAATAAATTGTAAGTAAACTTATATATAAAAAAATATAAGAAAACATATAATAACATAAAATCACTTTGTTCAAATTTAACAATATTATAATATGACTAATACTTTAGGTAGGGTTCAGAGACATACTTCAGCTGTATGTTAGAGTTAATCTGGAAATATGGATTCCAGATGTTCAATATACATAGTTTAGTAAATTTCTTCATAAATCTAGGAGTTTCATCTAGAAGTGCAACTCAAAAAGATCGATTTGCAATTGTATGTTTTTGGATTTATATATTGAAAATATTGACTGCTTGACATGTGAATTTGAGCTTGGGAAATGTTTATGGCATTGCTATATCATCATTGGATGTCAGCCTGCAACTGGATATGCCTTCTTTTAGCACTGCTATTATAAAAGTAATCTACTGGAATAAAAATACATTTTTTATTATTACTTTCCATTATATTGGAAAAACCTTCAAGTTGCTTTTCATTTGCCCCACCTCGAATATTAATTTCTCCCATGATAAGACTTGCTAAACTCAAATCATGCCATGGCTAATTTGGTCACTGGCTGTATGATAAACAAGTGCTAAGTTCTTAAAATCTCATTGTGTCTACGTTAAGTACATGTTATGGCACAGGATAGGTCATTTAGGTCCACAGTAATCTCACTCATAGAAGAAGGGGTCATATTTAGAAATGTTTTGAATAATAAGAGATATGAATTTGTACCAATGGATGTACCCTGTCCTCCGACTTCACTCCACAGATTTAGCTGCAGGGTTGGGGGAATGTTGTATTTTATTTGTTGTTGTTAATTATGTTGACCCTATTCAACATACACCTAAATGACTGGGTTAATATTAGGCATAAGCCTAATTACAGTAGTAGCATATTGGTGCTCACATCTAACATATCTGTTCAATAGTTCTGACACATTTCTAGCAATGGGAAAATTGTGATTGTACCCTTATAGGTCATATTAAATAGACAGGTATCCTAAAAGGGGTTGTTCATCTTCAAATTAACTTTTAGTATGGCATAGACATTGATATTCTGAGACATTTTGCAACTGGTTTTCAGTTTTTGCATTTTTTTCAGTTATATAGCTTTGTCTTCAGCAGCTCTCCAGTTTGGAATTTCAGCAGCTATCTGGTTGCTAGGGTCTTTTTTACTTTAGCAACCAGTCAGTGGGTTAAATGAGAGACAGGAATATGAATAGGACAGGATATGAATATAAAGATAAGAAATAAAAATAAATAATAATAATAACAAAATTGTAAGCTCAAGAGCAATCGTTTTTTGACTGCTGGGGTCAGTGACCCCCATTTGAAAGCTGGAAAGATATACAAGAGGAAGGCAAATAATTCAAAAACAATAACAAATAAATAGTGAAGACCAACTGCAAAGTTGCAAATAATAGGACATTCTATAACATACTAAATGTTAACTTGAACCACTTATTTAATGTCTAAGCCCAGACAGTTTTCTTTCATACACATTTAGTCCCATTAATAAAATTGTAAAACGCAACTACATTCTGTATTAGTACATTTAAACACATTGTTTAAAAGCAGCAACACATTTTTTCTTTAAATTGATGGAAATTGAAAATATATTGATATTCATATGAAAATGACATTGAGACTGTTACATTTTACTAAAATACCATCCATTTTATACCATTTTAGTCACTTTGATCACATTTTTCTACAATTTGGAATATAATTGTTTTTTTCTCATCCTTCAGCCTCCCACTGGAAAAATATAATTCCTCTTCAAGCCTGGAATGGAGAGAACATATTTCAGAAAAACTGTCAATGACAGGAAAGTCATTCTATAATTGGTTAAAACAGCATTGTGTAGAAAATGGAACATTTTTATAGAAATGGGATTATTTAGAAAAGGGAGTCCCTATTGTAGGTGTTCAGAAATAGGCCCATAATATGCCTGAATATATAGAGAAAGAGAGGCGGGGTATTGTTTTGTTTTTATAATAAGCTATTTAGTCATGAATAGGGTGGCAAGAAATACAATATAAATCCTTTTCATTAAGAGAATATTTTAGAACAAGTGTGCACTATAATTGCATTAAAGCAAAGTTTATTATTTGGTATTTATACTTGAAACTCACAACAAGGCCTCACCCAAGGTGAACTGGCTCCAAATCAAAACAATGATTTATTTCGTACAAAATACTTGCTACATCAGCATTATCTATGTTATACATAAAGACATATAGAAATGCACACAGAACAGCATTGACTTATATAAATACATTATAAACTAGCATCTATAGTCTTATAGTCTTATACATTATAAGCCAGCATGTATAGCCTTAGGGGCAGATTTATTATGCTTTTTAAAAAAAGGGAAAAAAGTTCAGCACACATTCCCAGGCTTCGCCATGTAAAAAAGGTGTAAAATGTGTGGTGGTTTTTTTTAAGCATTTTTTTAGCCAGATCTTAAGTAAAATAAAGGTGCAAAATCTGGCATTTGGGTGGTGAACTTCTCTATTTATTTTACACAGCATTTTACACTGGGTTTGTTTTGATGATATTCTTTTTACACAGCATATTAAATAGGCCCCTTACAGTCTAAGAGACTTTAGTAACCCTTACATAAGGTACAGGACATAGAGTCATATAAAATATAATATTTATCTGATAAAGTAACAAGCAACATTTAGGGGCCGATTTACTAATCCACGAATGGATCGAAAGCGTCCAAATGCGTTTTTTTCGTAATGATCGGTATTTTGCGATTTTTTTGTCGGCGTCGCAACTTTTTCGTAAATTGTTGCGACTTTTTCGTAGCCGTTACGACTTGCGCGAATTGTTGCAACTTTTTCGTAGCTGTTACGACTTGCGCAAATTGACGCGACTTTTTCATAGCCGTTTGCCCGCCGTTTACGAGCGCTCAATACGAAAAAGTCGTGACAATTTGCGCAAGTCGTAACAGCTACAAAAAAGTAGCAACAATTCGCACAAGTCGTAACGGCTTGTGCGAATTACGAAAAAGTTGCAAAATGTTTGTTTCCAATCCGATTTTTTACCATTCGGGATTCGGATTCGTGGATTAGTAAATCAGCCCCTTAGTATAAAGCATTGCAGTTGTATTTTTTAGCCATAGGTAGCATATAGTACAGGGTGCTAGGTTTTACAAGTAATCCCTTCATCAGCATATAGTTAGTAAGAAATCATCTGTAACACCAAGTTCTTGTGCTAGCTACTGTGCCTCACTTGACCTTCATTGGGTCCCCAGTGTTAAATGCAACTCTGCACTTTTTTTAAGCAGCCATACAACATGTAGCCGTCCATGGCCGTCCTCCATATGGGCTCCTGGACCCTAAACCAATTGACATTAGCTTTCGTTAACTGTTATATGTCATCCTGACACCCCCTTGCAATGACATGGCTGGCTTGTTTTTTAAGCAAATCATATTCCAAGGGAGTGATACTATTTTGATGAATTATTCTAAGGGAGAAAGTTTATTTTAAAGTTGAAAAACGCTGGCGTTATTATGAGTATAACTGAGTGTCTAGTGAAATAAGGGGTATCTCAGTTGGGACAGCTATGGGGACTTAAGGAAGATGCCGGAGTGTCTTGTATGGATCCAGGGTCACTAAAAGAAAGAGTAAGTAAGAAAAAAGAATCTAAATTTCATTTATGAAGGTATCTGTTTGCTAATTCTGTTTTAGTTCTCCCATAATCATATAGCAGACAAATATAGATGATCCATTATAATAACTCTCAAAGTGGTTTTTATTTTGAAACATATTTACTGTGCTATGATGCATGTGAATACGTTTGGACAGCACAGTTTTTATTCTCTATGTATGCTGGGTGATGGCCTTGTGTTGTACTATCAGGATCAGCCACATCCAATTTGTTCAATAAAATTCAATAAAAAATTTGGCCCGCAACTTAGCCTGTGTTTTAGATTTTGGCCCCCTTATGTGATGAGTTTGACACCCCTGGACTAAAGCATATAAAAATGGCATTTGAATCTCAGCCAATTCTGTTTTTCAATCAGATCTGCATACCTTGCATAAAAGCACAATAATTTTCTGTCACTAATGAGGCTATTATATGTTCTAAACTCTAAAGGGTCTAAGCATATGGTTTATAATGCCTGTACAGGGTATAGGACCCGCTATCCAGAATTCTCCATAATTTGGGTCTCCATATCTTAAGTCTACTAAAAAATCAATAAATCATTATTACACCCAATAGGATTATTTTGCATCCAATAAGGATAAACTATATTTTATTTGGGATCAAATACAATGTTCTGTTTTATTAAAACAGAGAAAAAGGAAATCAATTTTAAAAATCTGAATTATTTGATTAATTGGGAGACATGCTTTCCATAATTCGGATCGTTTCTGGATAACAGATTCTATTCCTGTACTTATGGGCTTTTGCTGTGTTTTCAGTGTTTTAAACGCAAATAAATATTCTTGCATTTTTCTTCAGAACAGTGCTTTATGCTTGATACAGTTTCTAAATATTTTCTGCACAGTTGTTCCATCATTCAGTGAATTCTGGGCAGATCTAAACATAGACATGCACTGAAAGAGAAAGCATGTCTTATTGAAAATTATGTCTTTGTTTATTTAAAGGCCCATTATATATAATTCAAATATCCTGTGTCTATACTGCTCTTTAACCCAGTCTAACAGTTATATTTGGCATTAAAACAAATTTCCAAATCAGCATTTTTCACTGAATAGGCTTCTGAAACACAGATCAACAACACAAAGATGCTTACCGCTACTGTAATTATTCCATTTATTTGATGGAATTCCAGATCTGCTGGGAATTTTTACTAATCCCGATAATCTTGAATATCTGCTTTCCATCTTTAAACCCAATCCTTCGTTAAGCCGTGTTAACATTACAGCTTTCAGATTGAAAGTGTGTTTAATCATCAGCATGTCTGTGAGCATGGTAAGGGTTGGCCATCGCTGCATAAAAGCAAAATTGTCCACATTTATCATAAATTATGCAATCAAATTAAAGCAACTTTGTTGACTCTCTTCTGCCAGGATGCTATCTGTCATGCTGTATTAGAGTATGTAAGATCCTAATAAGAAGAGGGAAGGGGGCATCGTATTGTTGCCGTGACCTTGGAAGGGTGTGCAGAGGATACAGTAGAAAAGTTTGGCACAGAAGATTTTAGGCTCCTCCACAAAATATGTTGCAGCCTCTTACAAGAGAAAACATAGGCACCCAAAGCTCAACCTTGCACTCCCGCACACCTTCCAAACTTCTGGGCAGCATTAATATTTTGGTGTTTTTTATAGTTGCTAGAAACCCCTCTGTGGGTTTGCTTTTTGTTTTGTTTTTGTTGGTTTTACCAATACCAAACTCCATGCATAGCCAGTGGTCCTTCCTACTGTCCTCTTGCCCCCTGTTGAGCTGCATACCTTTTACATGATGTTTGCTGTTCCTGCCATGAATAGTTATATCCTCCAGATCACTTAGGTCAACATTTGAGCCACTCTGTAAGCATTGTAATGGCCTTTGCATATTTAACACATGCAGGACATAAACCTTACAAATTAATGTGACAAACAGGAAAATCACAACATCTATATAGAATATTTATAATATATAATTGAGTACCCTCAAGTTAGCTCAATAAAGTACTTTTTCCTTCTGTGTACAAATAATGGCTCTTTATGGTTTCTAGCAGCTCCAGAATGTGGGTTAGACCAAGCGATGGCACAAGGGTGCTTCTAGCAGCTGGTTATTAAGAGCAAGCAATAGATAAAGGGGATCTATCTAGAGGTATTTGTTGCTAAATGTGATATTTCTCCTTTAGGACATTGCACTTCTATTTTGCTTTTACAGAGGCTGAAGTCTGACATTCAAAAATGAACACACGACATAAGGTTGCAAAAAGCAGTTTTTCCTTTCAATCTGTTTTGATATTGTTTTCTTACCAAGCTAAATGCCAAGGGTTAAGAAGTCAGACATTTTATTTATAGTGCAAAGGATACTTAGCAACTGTTTTAAAGTTTATCTGCACTTGCTATTAAGTCTGATTTAAAAACAATGTTTTATATGTCCTAAAAGGTTTACCATAATACAGACTTTCCTAAGCTTAAATTACTTTATGACATCAAATTGCTTGGCATGTATAAAAGCTCATTTTAAAGGAGACATATAGAATACATTAAAAAACTTCTAATTTTGTAGGCAATTATGAGTAATATATGGTGCTGGTTTTACTTGCTCTAAAAATTCATACTATCTGTAAAAATGTCTCTTTTATTGGAACTCCCTTATGATTCTCTCAGGTCCCTGTTTAAAATTAGGGATTTGTGTGTGTGTTCTAACGGTCCCTGCCAGAAGCACAGTAGGAGGGGGTGAGCCAATCACAGCCCTGCAGTTATCCAAGCAAAGACAGGCTTCAGTTCCCTATCAGCCTAGCTGCTGATTGGTTCCTATCCTCCAGTGCATTGTGCTGAGAGCCACCGGCTCCCCTGCACATCCAGGGAATTTAGCCAGCAGGAAGTGGATGAAAAGGGAGGGACTAGTGGGGTTTTTTTGAGAAATTTTCAATAAATCAGCCCAAAGCACATTCCTTGTATATTTACATAAGTACAATTTCTTTAATTTCAAGGTCTTATTCAGATAAGTGTTTCTCTTTCTGAAATTTGGATACTTTGTCTACTAAAGATGATTTAAAAATTAAATAAACCCAATAGAATTGTTTTGCCTCTAACAAGGATTAATTATATCTTTGTTGGAATCAAATACAAGCTACTTTCTTCTTATTACAAAGAAAAATGAAAATAATTTTAAAAACGATTTGTTTAAAATAGAGTCTGTTGGAGATGGCCCTCCGGTAATTTGGAGCTTTCTGGATAGCAGCTTGCCAGATAACAGATCATGTACTTGAATCCAAAAACCCATTATGGCAATATCTTGTACATGACGTTACCCATGCTAGCATAAATCTATTTTGTTAGAAAAACAATTATATATATTTTTTTTTTTTAATGTTTAAATGTTTTTCTTAAATTCTTAAACCATTCTTTAAATTGCAGAAAGACTCCAGAAATCCCCAGGTCCCATGCAGTCTGGATAACAGATCCCAGAAGATATTTTTGTGTCCTTAATTTAAACTGAGATATCGATAAATGAAACACAAACTATAAAACAGCAGCAATCTCATTGTCACTAATGGGGAGATAGATGAGAGTTAGTGATGAGGGAATTCTTTTGGCAGGCATCGATTTGCAGCAAAATTCCGTTTTTCAGTATGTGCAAATTTGCTGTCATAAAAAAGTCGCCAAGACATCAAATGTAATTTGATGAACTTTAATGCATTTGGAGTAAAAAAAAAAGTTGTGTGTAAAAAATGTCGCCCATGTAAAATTTGTCAACCATTGACGCCTATTGACTTCAAGGCGTTTTACAATTTTTTTGCCGTTTTGTACATTTCTAGGCAGTTTTGTGTATTTTCCGGCAAAATGGGACAGATTCTCTCATCACTAATGAGTTTATGGGCCAGATTCAATTTGATGAGAAAAGCTTATCTCCTAATTCAATTTCAGATTTTCCCAAGGAGCCGGGAGCATTTCAATCTCACTGTTTATCACAAGAAAACTCTCTTGAAGTCTACGGTAAAAACTGGATTTAAATTAGGAAAAAAGTTTGCCCATAAGTTTTCAAGTGATAAACCACAAAGTAACACTTTCTCATGGCATTAAATAGGGCTTAATGTGTGTTAAAGTTATTTAAAAGGGGACAAATACAGGAAGGAAAATGATAGAGAATATAATGTATAAAAATATTTATAAATACCACTCACACCATTCTCCCAACGAACTGATTTACTTGAGATTCCAGAGGGGCCATTATTGACAAACTACCTTGACAGACAGCTCAGGACTATTATACAGAGGTAAAACCTCCAGAATAGTCAAATTGTCTGAGGCTCTGATTGAATCTGAAAGATCCTCTATGTCCTTCAATGGTAGGCATTCTTCCAGCTTATTTCCTGGTTGCTTAGATCACTAATCAGAGAGGTTTTTGGATTCCAGACTGGTCAATATTTCAGAAACAACCTATACAGTTAACACCAGTTCTAAATTGACAATATAATTGCCTGTTATATATTAACCTTAATTTTTTTCAGTGAACTTTCTCTTTAAACTTGATATTTTGCTTTTAAAACACAAAGCATGGGGTTACTATAATGAAATGTTATATAAATAAATGAAACAAAGGCCTAACCATATTTTGCACAGTATTTCTACAATGGCTATGCTGCAAAGCATATGGTGCAGGCTTGCAGAATGAGTACTTAAATTATGTAGAATAGGACGGCTGAACCAGCAGCTGCTTGGTTCATGTTGTGACAGATTTTGCAATATACATGAACAAGAGACGCAGATTATGATGGGACAGATGTCCTCGCAGCATGGGTGTTATTCAGCAATTTTAACAAGTATCATTACACTTTCAGTGCTTCACCTTCACAGACATTTATATATCAATTTGTTTAAATATATAATATAGTTTCTGTCTGTGCCTCACAGTTTCTTCTTCTCCATTCCCTTATTAGTCAAACAACTCCAATTCCCACAGTTCCTTATATGTTCTGAAATAAACAGACCTGTGAAGGAGAAGCAAAAGAGAAGTATGCAAGGCAGTCTGGGAATTGGAGTCTTGGCTGGTAAAGAGCTGATTTCTCATATACTGGTTCTGTAGCCTAACAAACTGAGACGGGTATAATGTTCTGAAATGAACAGACCTGTGAAGGAGAAGCATAAGAGAAGTATGCAAGGCATACTTAATCTGAGCTTCAGCAATCTGAGCAAGGGAATGCCGATGTGCAGGTGAGAGAGCTATGATGTTAGACAGTATAATTAAGTATAATAATTTAAAGGCACACTTAAACTGTACATTCATGCCATGCAAGAATTGCGCTAACAACAGAAGATACCGTTAGCCTCACACAGCTAATCTCTAGTTTGAGAACGTTAGTGAATTCATTAAATAAGTTAGGCTTTGTAGTTTGGCCACAAATTAACTTTCACAAGTGTGCAAAGAGTGTTAGGATATATATATACTCTGGTCTCATTTGCTTCTGTATATATATTTTTATATATAGCTGTACTAGGATACACAGCACTGTACAATTGTACAATGTAGAAAAATACACAGATGGAGGGCAAGTGTAATACAGGTATGGGACCCGTTATCCAGAATGCTTGGGACCTGGGGTTTTCCGGATAAGGAGTCTTTCCGTAATTCGGGACTCCTACCTTAAGCCTGCTAAAAAAATTATTTACACAGTAATTAAACACAATAGGACTGTTTTGCCCCCAATAAGGATTAATTGTATCTTAGTTGGGATCAAGTACAAGGTACTGTTTTATTATTATAGAGAAAAAGAAAATCATTTTTAAAAATGTGAATTATTTGATTGAAATGGAGTCTATGGGACATGGCCTTTCCATAATTTGGAACTTTCTGGATAATGGGTTTCCGGATAAGGGGTCCAATACCTGTAATAAATAACAAATAAATATAAATATACAGACATTAAGTGCTATGTGGTCAAAACACATTAGGAAGGAGGTCCCTACCTCATAAAGCTTACAATCTAATCTTACTTTTTAACCATAACGATGCCCCTTATATTTTGAACAAAAGTCTAATGATCACTAATGATCTCTACAAGAACTTGTTTGTTGAGGTCACATATTTATTTAGTATCTTGTTCATGCTTAGTTTTTGAACAGAGAAATGCAATCCACTCAGTAAAGAGAAAATTTAATCTTAAATTAAACAAAGTATGCCATAGAGACATTTATTAAAGACATTTTTTTTTTCTAGTTCTATCAACCCTACAATTTAATATGCTATCTGGTTTAAGTAAGGGAAGGATGCCAGAAACTATTTAGATGGTCTTCTCTTCCCCTTCCTTCTAGCAAACATATTAAATGTACATGTCAACTTGAAGAACTGTCCCTTTTGTTTGAACCATCTAGAAGAGCAGGACCCGGCCAAGATTGCTGCATGATGTCAGTTTCTGGCACAGAGGAAAGATGTTGAGCTGCAGTGTGTTGGTCTCCCCCAGCAAAGAGTTGCAGCAATGTGTGGGATCCAACTGAGAATTCTGGCAAGAGTGCATCAGGTCCAGAAGAATATAGAATAAATTAACAGACAAAAAGAATATGAATGGATATTTCTTTCGCTTTTTCGTTCAATCTAAATCCAGGGCAATTTTCCGACTGTCATTAAGGCCTATTGAACATTTGTTGTTCTGACCAACAAGGAAAGAGTTCTCCATGATAGCACCACCTGATAGAGATGTAGCGAACATCGCCGAAAATGTTCGCGAACCCGTTCGCGGACTTTCGCCAAAACTCGCGAATATTCGCGAACTTTGCGAACCCCATAGACTTCAATGGGAAGGCGAACTTTAAAACCTAGAAAAGCCATTTCTGGCCAGAAAACTGATTTTAAAGTTGTTTAAAGGGTGCCACGACCTGGGCAGTGGCATGCAGGAGGGGGATCAAGCAAAAATTTATCTTAAAAATACTTTGTAAAAAAAACGCAAAAAAAAAACCGCCAAAAATAACGCCAAAAAAAACCGCCAAAAAATAACGCCAAAAAAAGCTATTCCTATGTATATGCATAGGTGATAAAACGCGGTGGAAAAACGCGGCAGAAAAACCAAGGCAAAAAAACGTGGCACCAAAAAAAAACGCGGCGAACCCAAAGTGGCGAACATCGGCAAAAGTTCGCGAATTTTCGCGAACGCGAACACCCGATGTTCCCGCGAATTAGTTCGCCGGCGAACAGTTCGCTACATCTCTACCACCTGATAACGTCACGTGTGCCATAAGCCTTAGGGTCAGGAAGGAATTTTCTACCCTCCTGTGTCATCAATGGAATGTTAATATTTAGACCCCTACAGTAGGGCAGCTGTACTTTGCATTATGTAGTTCCTTGTTGGCTCTCCTCTGGGATCTAAATGAGTTTACTTTTGTGTTTTTTTTAATAAATAAATTTTGTTTCATTACAACTTTTGAGTGTTGTTTATGTGCACTACATAAAAATAACTTCTATGCACAAAAGAACACATTTTGTAAGACAAAGAAGAAAAAATCCAAGCCCTTTTCTTATCATATTAAGAGAATCTGCCCTCACAATATCATCAGGTAGCACATTACAGTAACATATGTAACATACTTTAATCGCTTACCTCGTACCCCGGGCTGGTGCCCCTGTTCGGAGAAAACCGCACCAGCCCGGGGTACCTGCAGCGAATGCTTCCTTCTTCCGTGTTCGATCTGCTGGCAAAATCCCTGGGCCGGCGCAAGTTCTTTTTTTCACTCTACAGCGCATGCGCAAGCGCGAACAAAGAAGAGGAGACACTCGCTGTAGGTACCCCCGGCTGGTGAGGTTTTCTCCTAACAGGGGCACCAGCCCAGGGTAAAAGGTAAGCGATCTAAGTCACTTGGGGTGCCTAACATTTTGGCATCCCCAAGTGACTTATCCTTTCCTTCTCCTTTAATTGCAGTGGCCAATCAGTTGGTCACACCGGGACCTAAACTGGTACTGTTGCCCCTTACCAGTTCCTGGTGATCACACTACTTTCAGTAGGTGGCACAACCTACCACACCCAATGAAATTCCACCAGCCCGATCCTCAAGCTCCAAATGATCTTATGTGTGTTCTCTGACTTTGACTGGGTTTTTTTAATTCACATTCTTTTCAGCGGTGTTCATGTAATAGATAAAACATGTTTATCCATTATAGAATTATTAAATACATGGTAAAATGATCACTACTCAGTACCTTACTTGTCTGTTCATCATTTAATTTGCTTTTCACTGGTTATTTCACTTTGAACAGTATAAAATGTAGGTGCCCCTAAATGTAGGTTATGCCTGGGTAACTTATTAAAATCACTACTTTAAAATATGTACTGAAGTGCACAGATGTCTAGGAAGTTCTATTTTTTCCATTTGTTTCTAGTCTAACACAAATAGCACAATGATTTATTGGACATTTTAGGGTCAAAAACTGAAGAAATTACCATATGAGATGAAAGTTCACGGACTGTGTTCACAGCTCTTCAATTAATCTGGTATGTGGGCTATCAAGTTGAACTGCTTGAAAAAATAGGTTATTACTCTTATGGATTACTCAACAGAACAGCACACATGCTCCATGAGTTATATTTGGGTCACAGTCTAACACATATGTTACTGTATTTCTAAAACCACATCTTATTTAGTTTATACAGTCTATTCAAAGATGTTTACAGCTACTATTGGATGAACAAACTACAAAGTAAAGAAATCAGAATGCTAATATATGGCAGTTATCTATTAGGATGAATGTAGTGTCAGCAAAACTTCCATACGGAACATAGTTATTAACCATTTAATGTACCTAGAGCTAATACAATTTTCAATAATTATATAGTTATGAATTTACAATAACTATATATTTTGTAAAACAGTTACTCAGGACTGGTTCAGAATTACTGATGACTGCTTGAATATTTGATCTTAAAACTTATTTATATATATATATATATATATATATATATATATATATATATATATATATTATTTATATTATATATTTATATAATATAGTTATGGCCAGCAGGGCTGACTAGTTAGCGATCTGGTGTGTGGTGCTATCTTTCCTTCTAACAAGGAAAATAACATCCATATAAGTAAAGCAATAATGCAAATTCTTGGGCATAAATAGTCTGTATTTGGCCAGAATTCAATAGATATATAATAATGTGCCCAGGAGCTTTGATAATAAATATAAAAAAGTTCTCCAGCTGTAAAAAATGGTACGTGATTGATAATTAAGGAAACTTATCAATTACATATAAGCATACAGTATATACTTACCCATATAGAAGTCATAGAAGCACTGTTGTTTTCAAAATAGTTACCTGGCTACTATATATTTGTTTAAATTTAAAAAGGAAGTAAATTCAATGCAAGGATTTAAGGAGGTGAACCATGCTTGAAACGTTGTCCTGTCATTTTTTTTGGTCTAAAGTTCTCCATATGTGCACAAAAAAACTGTGAAGATCTCCCTAAAACAGCTTTATTGATATTGCTTGTTTTTTTCTTCTAGAAAATTGATTAACAAGTAAAAAAATAGCTATGTTTGAGGAGCTTTAGGTACATGAAGTCCAAATGCCAGAGTGAATTTTTCCATGCATGGTTAAAAGAGGTCTGAGTTATAGGGGCACATTTACTAATCCACGAATCTGAATCCCGAATGGGAAAAAATCGGATGGAAAAGAACATTCTGCGACTTTTTTGTATATTTTGCGATTTTTTTCGGCACCGTCGCGACTTTTCCATGAATTGTCGCGACTTTTTCGTCACCATTACGACTTTTTCGCGAATTGACGCGTCTTTTTCGTATTGAGCGCTCGTAAACGGCGGGCAAACCTTTGCGACTTTGCATGATTTTGGAAGCCTCCCATAGGACTCAATGGCACTCTGCAGCTCCAACCTGGCCCAAGGAAAGTCCCAATACTGAAGCTTGAATGAATCCGAAACTTTCGTACTCGGCGCGACAGTACAATTATTTCGCGACGGCGCCGAAAAAGTCGCGACAATATGCGAAAAAATCATGACGGTGATGAAAAAGTTGCGACAATTCGCGAAAAAGTTGCGGCGGCGACGAAAAAATCGCAAAAAAACTATCATAACGAAAAAAAAGCATTCGGACGCTTTTCGGATGTTCGTGGATTAGTAAAAGTGCCCCATAGTGTGAGAAGTTTATGAGATAATCCTAAAATATAAAGTAGATACCAGTGGTAGGATCTGTCTCCAAAAAATGTAATTATCTTCAAAAGACTCATTCATTTGGATTGGTAAAAGTGACAGGCCACTATCTGTTTAATTTAATAGTAGCATAATGCTTATTTCTCAAATACTTTTGCTGTTCTGGAGATTTATTAACTGAAAACACAAGGAGCATATCAGGTGCAAGCAGCAAGTCAGAGGGCTTCTTTACTTTTGCTTACATTTTTGAACACAGAAGTATCACAGTTTTTTATTTCAAGTATAATCCAATGGAGAATTCCATACATGAATGATTGAATGGTTCAGGGATCAATTTGGATTGATTGGTCTAGAGCTGGCCCATAGTGTAGGGAGAAAGGAAAACCCTGGGGTTATAAATGCAGGGGCTGCATGACATGATTATTTAGTGGAATTAGTAAAAGACCATGTACATGTCTGTAACAAATATATCCTATTAAACACTGTATTATTGGCCTTATAATCATATTTTAAAAAATATTTGGCTTGTTGTATGCAAAAGGCTATGAAAAAGCATCTGCAAGCTGCCTCTCTGCTGTCTTCTCTGGGTCAATAGCATCTACTGTATGGCACTGTGTCTAGATATTATTTATAACATTATTCAAAAATAATGAATCAGATCAGAACAAAATAGCTCCAGCTTTATTGCATAATCAATTTTCTTCTCATGCAAGGACATCCTAAGCATAAATGTACAGTAACTGCAATTATCTTAGAGCAATATGTTCAGCGATTTAACAATCACGATTAATGTCACTCTGTGATCAAATGTGTGAACTCTTTCAGCATATAGCCTTTAGCATTTACAAAATCAAAATCTTTCTTCCAATCTAGTTTATTATGTTACTATTACATGCTAGTGATTCGATTTAAAACAATTGCCTGAGCAACCTGTTAACAGGAAGCGGGGTAAGCAGAAGGTGAACGGCTGATGCCAGTCTGAAAATTTAGATATAGAAATATGCTGCTTATTTTTATGAATAAGGACCATTAGTCATGAGCTTGATTCTAAAAAGTTTAACCCGCTGCTTTCTGATCCACCTATTTCACTAGTCACCCAGGGCTATACTCATTTCTAATTGGTATTCACAAATTATGTACTTACTGCTTCAGGCTGAAAAGGTGGTTGGGCTCTTTTTTCTTCCAGCCCCGCCCAATCAATTGACTCATAGAATGGGTGGAGCTGGATGTCTCCTTGCCCACCAATCCGTTGTTCTGGATTTTCTTTAAGGAGCTAAGGGCTCTGGCACACGGGGAGATTAGTCACCCGCGACAAATCTCCCTTGTCACGGGCGACTAATCTCCCCGAACTACCATACTACCAGCAAAAATGTAAGTCGCCGGTGGGATGGCACACGCTGCGCAGGCGATTTCGGCAAATCATTTACCTTGCACCCGAGGTAAGAGCTGAAGCAGAGTGCCACCTTGGGTTCGCTATATATATATATATATATAGTGGTTAATGTATCCCCTCCTGGGGCTACATAGGGCAGGCAGAGTATGGCACACACAGGCAGCCTAGAGCAGGTAGAGTACTGCCTGTGTGTGCCATACTCTGCCTGACCTATGCTGCCTGTGTGCTATACTCTGCCTGCTCTATGCTGCCTGTGTGTGCCATACTTTGTCTGGCCTATGCTGCCTGTGTAACCACCAAAAAAAGCAAATGGCACTCAGGGCTATAAACAAGGGAAAAACCCTTAGAATTTTATTGCGGAGGTGCAACGTTTCGGGGTGACATGACCCCTTTATCAAGCATACAAATCAGTGAAGGCAGGTGCAATTTATACATATGCAGTGACCACTCCCCCAAGTTAATTGGTAATTAAATAAACACTATAACATAGTATAAAAACAGTGTTTCTTATACAATATACATTCAGCAATGGTTAATACATCTCATAAAGTGCAAAGTGTATGTTAAATCCATATTATTACGTTAATACATATTTTTACTAAACAATTCATTTCTGTGTGTTCTAGTCCAGTGTTATAGCCGAAATAGCAACAATATATCCCAGTAGGAAGCCCTTAAGAAGATAAAATACAAAGTATCAAAAATCTAAGTCCACTATGTATCAATTAAAAACAAGTAGCAAATTCCATAACAGTACAAATCAGAGGAACAGCATATCTTACCTGTACTGTACTGTTATGGAATTTGCTACTTGTTTTTAATTGATACATAGTGGACTTAGATTTTTGATACTTTGTATTTTATCTTCTTAAGGGCTTCCTACTGGGATATATTGTTGCTATTTCGGCTATAACACTGGACTAGAACACACAGAAATGAATTGTTTAGTAAAAATATGTATTAACGTAATAATATGGATTTTAACATACACTTTGCACTTTATGAGATGTATTAACCATTGCCTGAATGTATATTGTATAAGAAAACACTGTTTTATACTATGTTATAGTGTTTATTTAATTACCAATTAACTTGGGGAGTGGTCACTGCATATGTAAATTGCACCTGCCTTCACTGATTTGTATGCTTGATAAAGGGGTCATGTCGCCCCGACGTTGCACCTCCGCAATAAAATTCTAAAGGGTTTTTCCCTTGTTTATAGCCCTGAGTGCCATTTGCTTTTTTTGGTGGTTGTACTGGTTTTGGAGGGTGCCGATCCCTCCAGCAGTGTGCACCGGGCATATAATTTTGGAGTACTAGGGTGTGCGGATAAGGTCTCTGTAGTACAATACTATGCTGCCTGTGTGCCATACTCTGGCTGCTCTATGCTGCCTGTTTGCGCCATAGTCTGCCTGACCTAACCTAAAAAATTAACAGTGTGAACAGAGGGGGGGGGGGGGGGGGGGCGTGGGCTGCCAGTTGGACAGCACTGTTTTTGGTAATGGTTTCAGATCATATATCACTAATAAAGATAAAGGTAAAAAAAAAAAACCTCTAAAAACATTAACAAATGAAGTTCACAAAAGCTGGCTATATACAGGGCGATAGTAACTGCCTATATTAGCTTATTGCCAGTGTATGGGGACAGCATTGATGGGCTGTTAACCCTTCTCCAACAGGTCCAGACCTGTTGGAGAAGGGTTAACAGCCTATCAATGCTGCCCCCGTACACTGGCAATAAGCTAATTTAGGCCTGAATTACCATCCAGTTGTTGACCTGTTTTAGATTTAGCCACTTATGGTCTCATTGTAATGTAAGCGTTAGCAGGAAACACTTGGTAGTTGTGGATGAAGATGTGGAGAAGAACAATGTTTCCAGAGGTCTACACCTCCTTTTATCAGGTAGAAGGGTAGACCAGGGATGAGTAAACTTTAGTGCTAATAATTGTGGATTTTACTAATTATATAGAAACTTGAAAAATTTGTGATGAAAAAAAAAACTACGCCATCTAAAAGCTGTCATGGTCATGTAGAGTTCTCCTAAGCAAACGGTTACAATCTTTATTTAATTCATTGTTTTAGAGGTTTTCATGTTTTTTTTCATTTGTTGCGCACAAAAATTCTTACAAAAATAAAAAAATGTGGCGGTTTTCATGAACATTTTGTTTCCTTCCACATTTTAATTTATTCATTTATTCACACTTTTTGGATCTTTTAATAAATGGCTAGACATTTGTGGTTTTAGTGGAAATGAGTTTTTTTTGTGGTTTCAAAAAACCTCTAAAATAAGAATGTTGATAAATCTGCCTCTCTGTGTTGTTGGATCCAGATTAGACTCCCTGCAATGTCTGAAATGAATTATACACAGGAGAAATACTTTAACAGCATAGGGTTTGTTAAAAATTTTATGCAGTAAATGTGTTTACACAAAATATATTCATTTAAAGGTCTGGGATTCATTTAATGGCCTGTAATTACAGCTCATAAATATTTTACAGTAATTCTATATGTTTCAAAATGCCAGCTTGCTCTACCATAAATTCATTTTTGCTATAGAATTGAAAGTCGGCTACTGGCGCATTAAATATGAAGGACCTACTGAGAGGCACAATTTAAACATCTTTCAATGTTCTTTGTGCTGCTAACAAGCTATTTGAAATGTATTAATTATTAATTTTGCCACTTATATCAACCTTTCACCGAGACAGTATTGATTAAATATTTCTTTATCTTCCTATGTTCATTTATAGATATTTAAATAAGGACAAAAGAAGAGAAAATGGCTAATGAAGGAGTCAAAGAATAGCTCTGATTTAATGTAGTAAACGTATTGTACAGCACTCTATTGGCAGAAGGGTGACAGTAATAACAGCAGGTCCAGCTATTGCTGGAGACAAAGGAATATAGTCATTTTATGACTAATACATTATTTCCTATGAGGTGACTATTTTTTTGGATGAGAAGACATCTTTTGTCTTGTGCATTGTACATTTGAAACATCCCCAGTGAGACTTCAAAAGGAATTGTTTGATTTCTTTTTTTTTTGTGATGATGATTGAATGAAACGCAGAGGTGCTGAGTATCAAAATATTCATTGTAAATTTCACTGTCTGTCAGGAATGATAGGGGAGCTCAATGTAGAAAAAGCGTCTAGAAACAGCTGGATGGGAACAAATGGAGTTGAAGTTGGGCTAAAGGTCAGGGCAGGCAGAGTTCATGCAAAGTCAGACAGGCAGAGGTCAAAGGCAGGCAGCGTTCAGACAAAGAAAATCCAGTAGTCAGGCCGAGTCAAATCCAAGTTGAAATCCAGAGAGCAAACAAACAAGTAGTTCAGGAGCAAGGAATATAACCAGGCACCATGCACTTCCTTTGGCGTCCTTTAAAGGGCTGAGTTTGACGCCAAACATGTGGCGAGATTGCGTCAGACTCTGTGCATGAGCGTGCATAACAGTACACACGCACGCACGCATAAACCCATGCACAGGGAGTGAGTGCCGAGAATGCACACAAGGGCGCGCATCATAGCACTCACACACAGGCAAACAGTGGCGGGGCCTTACACTGTCATATATAGCACCATGCTACTGGAAATGATACGCCTGGTTGTGTTACAGTCCATATTGCATGCTTAAATCATTTCCCATTAGGTAACAAATATATATATATAGATGTTATATTTATGCTCATATTTATAGTGCTGGTCCTATATACCGGTCATAGAACTGGTATGAACATTTTCAGTTCATCTTGAAGATCTTTTTCTTCATCGTTTTTCAAAAATTATCACTTATAAAATCAGTGAACGCTAATGATTTAAAAAAAAAAAAAAAAAAAGGCTGTAAGAAATACTTAGAGATGTTAAAGAGAACATAATGAAGTATCTGGCATAACTTACTGTTTAATCTTAAATAATTAGTAATTAGGCAATTTGTCACGTACCATTTTTCTTTATTATTTTTAGAAGCAAGTATGACACATTGCCAAGGTGTTTGTAGTGATAAAAGTGCTGTTAAGCCTTTGTCCTTCTATTTGTGGCATGTCAGGTGTTTTAAGAAATCAAGCTTATTTCAATATATGTATAAATAATTAGCTAAAGGTTCTATAAGTTCTTTTTACAAGTGCAGTGTGTGCCTGTGTTCAACATCAGTCCAAAAATTGGGTTTGTATTGCAAATGCATAATGCTATTGTTTTGATTTGACCATTTTTATTTAAGACACTAAGCAGTGCAGAACTGCTAAGTGAATACATATTTACAATAACTATCACCTCCTAAGTTCTTCACAGAATTTGTGGGAGTAGAAGTAAGTAGTTAATTGAATAAAATCTTCTGTATAATAAACTCCTGTTTATCAGTAAAGCTCAGACAAATAGCAGCTGTGCTAAGGTTTGGGCTTATGACAAAACTCATTATTGGTTTCTTGAGTGACTATACTAATTCCAGGGTTTGAAGTGGGGAAGCAAGGGTAAAAATAGATATCCATAGCTATTTTTTCATGTAAATAAAGAAATTAATTATTATTTAAATGAATAAAAGAACAGACAGATCATAGCCACAATCCCTATTTATTTGGCTCATACTGAACATATTTGTACAAACCCCCATTAAGTACAGGCCAATCAAAACTCACGTTCATTTCCTTCTAACCTGTATATTGTGTCAGACTTCCTGCTCTAATCAAAATCCTTCATGGCATGGCACAAGCGGGATCAGTTTGCTCCTCTCTCCCCCTCTCTTTACCTCTAACCCCTCCCATCTCTGCTGTAATCTAAGCCCAGAGCACAGGGATACTGGCACAGAAGTGAAGTCAGACCAAGCTAAAATGGCAGTTGCTCTCTAAAACAAAATAATGCAGTAGGAGAAGAGAACTGTTTTGCAGCTGGATTTCAGCATATAAAAATGGTGTTTATTCATAGTTTTTGAAGGAACAGATTACAGTGATTTTGGAAGCCGGAGCTACCCTTGAAGCAGTAGGGGTTCTAAAGGTTTAAAAGGTGGAACGGGGTTTCTCTATATGGAACAAGAGAGTACAGTACACATTGGATCTTTTGAGATGTTTTATTGGAATATTTCTTTGCAAAGGCCTCTAAAGTTAGACCGAAATGAATTATAAAGTCAGTGGCTGTTTTTCTCACTTCTACCACACAACAATTTTTTTTTACATGTGCAAATTTTTTACGTTAAAATATTTTACGCATGGGACTTTTCTCTTACTCCAAATACAATGACTTTTTGTCTCTGCAAATATTTTCTGCAGTTTTGCAAAATTTGGAATTTTGCTGCGAATCCATGTCTGGCAAAAAGAATTGCTTATCACTATTTCTCACGTGCCTCCTTTTTCACATGCAAAATGCATTGGCATCATCCAATGGTGAATACATAGTAATTTTCTATTACAGATTTACACTATTTTGCCACCCACAAAACGCAAATTTCTCTGGAAATCTGTATCAGGTGAAACAATTCCCTAATCCCTCAATATTGAGTGTGTTTTGGCAGGCCATTCTTTTTCAGAACCAACCAATATGCATTACAGGCCTTTTACAAAAAATATTTAATAAACCTTCAACAAGGCTTTCTGTTCTTACACCTTTAGGAGTACTACTAGTAGAGATGTAGCGAACCTCACAAAAAAAACTTTTGCGAACTTTGCGAACCCCATAGACTTCAATGAGAAGGCGAACTTTAAAACCTAGAAAAGCCATTTCTGGCCAGAAAACTTTTAAAGTTGTTTAAAGGGTGCCACGACCTGGACAGTGACATGCAGGAGGGGGATCAAGGGCAAAAATGTCTCTGAAAAATACGTTGTTGACACAGCGTTGCGTTTTGTGCTGTAAGGGGCAGAAATCACACTACATTTCTAAACTTGTGTAATAAACTGCTTTAAAACGTCCGGCGTCTACATGCCAATCAAGTCGTGTAAAGGTTACAGCCGGTTCACACGCAAAGACAAAACGCCACAGTAGTGGATACGGAATATATTATTGCTGGTGGAAAAAGGTCGCTCAGGTGATTTTATTGCAATGCAATGTCAATACTATGTGTAACGTATTGGGTTACAGCAGATGAGATCAGCAGGACAGCTGTCCCCAGCAGCTACATACAGAGCAGTAGAAAGTAGATTACTAGTCAGCAAAGCTACCTAAACTGTCCCTCAAACCCCTGCACAGCTCTCTCCCTATGCTAACTCATCAAGCACACACAGGCAGAATGTAAAATGGCTGCTGGGCTTCGGTTTATATATGGAAGGGAGTGGTCCGGGGGTGGTCCAGGAGGGAGAGCTGCCTGATTGGCTGCCATGTATCTGCTGGCTCTGGGGTGAGAGGTCAAAATTTGGTTCCAGCTAAGGCAAACCCAAAATTGCGAACATCACTAAAAGTTCGCGAACTTGCGAACACCAGATTTTCGTGCGAATTAGTTCGCCGGCGAACAGTTCGCTACATCTCTAACTACTAGATGAGAAAGAGAATACATAATATGCTAATGGCCTGACCACAGGAGTGGCTTATATGACTACTTGCCATTATCTGTAACAGATAATGTGTTAGCAAGATCTTCAGTCTTGCTAGGGCGCATTTTAACCGTAGGTAGGACAGATGACCATTCTGCCATTGCTTAACATGTATGTTAAGTACTTCAGTGGTGTGGCTAGGGCTATAGCACATGTTCCAAATTGTTAAGAGGGTGGTTCTGTTTAGAGTTTTGATTAAAAATGTTTTTGAAAAGGCAATAATGTTACCAGGGTATTTTTTAACTGAGGAGTCATACTTTACAATAGATTATAGTATAAAGTAAGTTCATAACTGCACCATATTTCTCTTTAAATAACTGTTGGGAAAATCAAATACAAGTTCCAGTTTGCACCAGGTCTAGCAAACCAAAGAAACCAGTCAGCAGGTTCCAGGTCCTGATTACCTCTATGAAAACAAATGGCTGATTGGTTACTATGGTTTACTAGATCTGATTCTAATGAACTTTTATTACAGTACCTCAAAATGTAGTACTGAAGGTTGCATATAGGTGATCTAATTATTTATTATGCTTCTATAGTAAATCAAAATAGACTCCTGTAATATACACATCTGCACCATATAGAAATATATCGTTCTTTTTCATTTCCATGAATAATCTTCTAGGCTAGAAGACCAAACAGTCACAAAAAGGTTAACTTTTTACATAAGCAATGCCCTGAAGTTATATACTAATTTAATCTGTATATACCAGGGAATCACCGTCAAACCCTAAGTTAAATATGAGCAGTAAAACACAATTTTTTGTCTGCAAGTTAAAAGTGGCTGTGTTTGACATACCTCTGCTATTTATAAATGTAAAATCTCTTCTTTTACAAAATGCTTACAAATGAAATGTGAAAAAGTAGGAGACCTCCACCTCTTTAAATGAGCATCCTACTGAATAATTGCACTTTAGTTCTTTAAACACTTTTGTTTGACACGTCAGGTAAGAATAATGTATACTTATGTTATATATATTGCGTGTGTGTGTAGAAATATATATGAAGAGCTCTTATATCTGATTAAAAACAACTGTTCTTGCTGTTCCTCAGAGTTCTCAGAGTATTATAAAGCTTATAGAAAGGGGTGAGGTTTGTCATTCATTCTTATAATTTGTGTTAGTTGTGTATTTATCTATATTGACAATAACATATGTGGGCATGGTTAACCTGTGGGAACTGCCAGAGACAGGCAGCACACACAAAACGTATGGGTATAGAGCTCTATGGAGCTACATCAGTAGAGCAAAACCAAAAGCTGAATAACATTCACTTATAGTGCAAACAGACAATGGGATTCAAATTGCACAACTGTTACCCTTAGTCCAACAATGCCCCATCCAAATTTCTTCCAGTCACTATAACCTTGCATCCCATGTGGCCCAACTTATTATGTGGTTAGTTATTGAAAATGTGGACAAATCTATATCAAAACTAATTAATCAAACATTGTTATGGACAGATCTACAACTATTTGGTGATTTATCATTAAAAATAATAAATTTAACTGCATTTACAACAAATTGTTCTGAATCTAAATCAGGGTCGGACTGGGCCGGTTGGCCCCAGCCCTAGTGGGCCCCGGCGGCCCAGTCCGACCTTTGCCGGCACTCCCCCTACTGACTGTTCCTCCCCTGACACATTCAATTTATACGCGCTCGGGTGGGGGCCCTGCAGGGGGGTTAGGGGGGCCCCTGGGGGGGTAGGGGACACGGCTGGCTGGGGCACCTGCAGGGCCGCTGGGGCGAGAGCCCCGGTGGGCCCTGCACCCCCCAGTCCGGCCTTGATCTAATACATTGATCACAGAAACGATCCTTTACAAAGGATCCCTAAAATTCTAGCAAAAATACAGTATATCTAGGTATCTGCAGACTCAACTTTGATAGGTCCCTTTAAGTGCAGTGTATGTAAATCACTATGTTCTTTACAACCAATCTGATGCAATGGCACCAAATACTACTAATATCCAGAAAATGATGATGTAAATGAGAGAAATCTAATTGGCTTTATCCATTATTTAAACTTAATGAGCATTAGGGATGAGTAGGTCAGACATGTTCCTACCTGAACCCAACCCTAACCTACTTTCCAACCCACAGCCAACCTAGCCTGAAGTCTTCCTCTACTTTCTGTTTTACATAAATCTGACTTCCCTCTATTGAGATCAGGTGGTTTTGGGTCAGCTCACTCATCACTTCTATGTAAATGCAATTCCTGGAAGGATCTTTTTCTACATAAACAGAAGCCTTTCTAATGGTTAATATGGAAGACCTCCCTTTTGGTGGAAAGTGGGAGGCTGAGATAGACAGAAACTAATACATTTAAATTCTCCATAACATACTAGCCCAGGAAACCTCCTATAAGGTCTAATTAAGATGGTACAGACTATAAGACAGAAATAGATACAGATTCTACAATGCTAAATGCTTTATAAACTGCCAGTCAGAGGACTCTACAACTGATAGGTGTTGGCTCTGCCCTTAGGTTTAAAGGGTTTGGATTAGGATTAACACCATGTTTCAAAGCATGTTGGAAACACATCCCATTGTAAACTGAATATTAAGCATGTGTAAGCTCCGACTTAATAATGTTTATCTCTGTGAATAAAATGATATTAGGCAACACTGGCACATTTAATAAGGGATAGGACCTTTGGCATACATATAATATTAAGGATTACTTTAACTGTCAGGGAAGAAAAGATCAAGATCAAAATACTGAATTATGCTTCTCTCTTTTTTTTCTATTTTTAGTCTGAACAAAACCTGAAATTTCATCATTGTACAGAGTTTGAGATGCAGCTATCAGTTCAATTTAATGTCATTGTTTCCCCAATGTGACATCTTCTTGCTAACACAATGCTCCCTATCATGTATCATTTGCATGATTATTCCCCATGTTTATGATTTCCTCTTTACCCTTCAGTTGTTATAATTACATTACTTTTGATTCATGCTAGATGATTACTCGATGTAGAATAAGTGGTTCTTCTAAACCTATAATCCTCTTTTACAGCACATTAGTAGATTTCCAGCCTGTTTTACATATTGCGTGTGAAGAGCAGAGCCTGGCTGCAAATAAAATACATTTACATTTTCTCTGTTTTTCAGCTCAAGCTGATTCTCATGTAAGATGGTGACCCCTGTGCACAAGTTTGAAGGTCTAGATCATTACAGAGATTCGGAAACTTTATTTCAATATATAAAATACAGAATTTTTGCACCAACACAACAACACAAATCTGGTCAGCTCTGGAAAGGTGCAAAAAAATGTTTTTTTCTGCCTCCTTCAACAAAATCTCAATTTTTTTTCCACCCAATGCAATGTTTTTCCCATAATTACAACCTAGTAATAGTCAAACGCTGCCATTGCACTTGCCGCAATAGTGGCCGATGTGTTTTGTGCTTGGACTACAACTCAATTTTGCTGAAAGTATTTCCTGTCCAGATTTCATCACTTCTGATACTCTGTGACAAAATGAAGTCTTCCCCCAATTGTTTAGACACAAACATGCTGTGACGATTGGCGTAGGCTGCTCAGGTAGCACTTGGAAGTGACAGTAGCTCCAGGCTTCCACTGTATGAATATGTTATGCAGTTCACAAGAAGGGGCTGGAGTGAGTTATGCTGTTAGGCTGATGCCACACATGGTGTAGGGCTGATTTTTTCGGCAAGCGGAAAAACGATTGCCGAAAATTCAGCCCTTACGCCTGCTACTTGTGCCTGCACCCGAATGAATGAGATATGCTCGGGTGCAGGCACATGTAGCCGATATACGCATGAAACCGTGAGAGAATGCAAAGTCTCGCGTTTTCATGCATATATCGGCTACATGTGCCTGCACCCAAGCGTATTCCATTCATTCGGGTGCAGGCACAAGTAGCAGATGAAGGGCTGAATTTTCGGCAAGCGTTTTTCTGCTTGCCGAAAAAATCAGCCCTACGCCAAGTGTGGCATCAGCCTAAAATTTATTTGCATGACGAGGGGCAGATTTGCACAATTGCCACTGCGTTGTCCGTCATAAATGAGCCTTTATGTCTTTAGTTTCTTAGTTGCACAGCTACCTGTAGCTTCTTTTATACAGCATATAAAAAACCATGGTTAAACTGTAAAGGTGGCATTACATGGGCAGATTTCAGCTGCTGATTCAGATCCTTCAGACCAATTTGGCAACTTAACTGCCCATGTATGAGCCTACCTGGCCTAAAATTGGTCAGATGTTGATCAGGCAGGTTTGATTTTCAGGTTGGATCTAGGACTACATTGTCTCACTGATGCGGTCCTCGCTCTGACAGGTCCTACGTCTGTCATTGTAATTCGATTGTTTTGCCTAAGGGTCAAATGATTTAATTACTCCAATATTAGGTGGGCGTATTGTTGCAAAGATCAGCTTATTTGGTGACCTTGCCAAACAAGCGGATGTTATGGTTTATGGCCACAATAAATCATTTGTTGATTGAGTGCCCCATTTTACCCAGATCCATCTGGCACCAACATCCTCTCATACCTCTGTAGTTATTCAATGCTTAAAGCATTTAATCCAAAAGGGAACTAAAATGCTTCCTGTTTAACTACTCGCACACATACATTGCTTAAAATTATTGGTCACATTTTGGCAGTTCTCCCAGAGTTTGGTTTGGAAAAAAAATTTTGGGGGATGGTTTCAAAAGATTTCCTGATATTTTAATAATTCAAAAATGTATTTCGTATTTGAAGGAATTTACTATCATTAAAAGTTACTTTTTATTGGACCATTTGCATATTATTACAGGTATGGAACTTGTTATCCAGAATGCTCAGGACCTGTGTTCTGGATAAGGGGGTCTATCCATAATTTGGGTTTCCAGATAACAGATCCTTTACCTGTACAGGCATCTCCCATCCAGTTAATAAAAGCACCCAATATATCATCAACCAGGCCAAATTTTCTCTGAATGTGACTTCTTACTATACCTCATATTTGTTTGCATAAAGTTGCTCTATGAGTTTCCACACTCACCACCCAATAGTAAGTAATAAACATCACTAAAGGGCTCAGATAAGGTCATTCACATCACAACGGTATAGAATCTAACTCTTTCTGATGCTAGGGTGAACACAGTGGATGCCATACAGGCAAGAGAAAGATTGAAACTGGGTCTCTTTCTACTTTGGTCCTTACACTGGTGAGTACAACCTGGGTAGTAGTTTTAACATGTCTTCTCGACCCCTAAAACATATAATGGTATATTTATAGAGATGTAGCGAACTGTTCGCCGGCGAACTAATTCGCGCGAACATCGGGTGTTCGCGAACGCGGAAATTCGCGAACTTTTGGCGATGTTCGCCATTTTGGGTCCGCCGCGGTTTTTTTTGCGCCACGTTTTTTCGCCTCGGTTTTTTCTGCCGCGTTTTTTCGCTTCGGTTTTTCGCCTTTGCGTATACATAGGAATAGCTTGCTTTTTTTTTGGCGTTATTTTTTGGCGTTTTTTTTTTTGGCGTTATTTTTTTGTGTTTTTTTTTTTTTGCGTTTTTTTTTGCGTTTTTTTTACAAAGTATTTTTCAGAGAAATTTTTGCTTGATCCCCCTCCTGCATGCCACTGTTCAGGTCGTGGCACCCTTTAAACAACCTTAAAATCAGTTTTCTGGCCAGAAATGGCTTTTATAGGTTTTAAAGTTCGCCTTCCCATTGAAGTCTATGGGGTTCGCAAAGTTCGCGAATATTTGCGAGTTTTGCCGAAAGTCCGCGAATGGGTCCGCGAACATTTTTGGCGATGTTCGCTACATCCCTATATATTTATCACGCAAACGAACTTAGAGATCGGGGATATGATTTTCTAGTAATTCTAATCAGCAATTTGCACAAGATGTTGGTGCGAGTGGCAGGATTTAACAAGAATGTCAAACAGATATTGCATGGGGAGCCAAGTTGCAGATAAATTGGGCCTAAAGTCACTGCATTTGCTTAGGATGTTAGCCCCTACCCCCTGTGTTGGGTAAATACTCCTCTGTTGGAAACACATCCAAAGTCTTAAAGGAGAAGGAAAGTCTAAAAACAACATGAGCTCAATAACTTAGCCTTAATACAGTCATAAACATATTTCCTAAACTCACCCTTCTGTTGCTTAATCTGGCTCTGACATGGAAAAGTCTTGTCAGTAAATGCAGTACCTGCTCCTAGCCTCTGCAGCTCCCTGGTCTCACTGAACACAGATTGTCCTAGACAAAGACATGCGCACTGCACAGCAGAGAGCTCCGTTTTTTTTTCTTTTCAAGATCTGAAGTTCCTGAAGAAATGCTTGACCCAGTTAGCCCCGCCCACTTCACTCTATTGTCCAATCGGAATGCTATCCCACATCCACCAGCCATCCCACAGTCCCACTATCCCACAGCAATTACACACAAAACCAGTATCAAACATAATTAAAAGTTAGATTATTAAACATATAATTTCATATAGAACAATTTAAACCACTTACATCTCTAATAACAGAAGAAAAGCGTGCCAGTCAGTACTGCTTACGTCACTGCGATCAGGAAGAGGCACATGCGCATTAGAAGCAAGGAGAAAGGGGGAGTGACGTAAGCAATTTTGAAATGTCGGCGCCAAATGAAGACCAGAGATTCTTCTGCGGGATGGTGCGCCGATCCAGAGGCAGGGGGTGAGTTGACAATGTGGCGGTTCAGGAGGGGGGCTGATGCCCTAATCAAATATATCTATACCAGTTTTTTACTTCCCTTCTCCTTTAACAGGCCTGTGAATTTGCAGAACTTAATTTCCCAATCAGTAAGATCACTCCTATAGAAAGGGATAAAAAAAAGTCCTTTGTGAAGTAGACTAAAGCTGGCCATACACGTGGCGATCTCACGATGTTTCGTACGACCGTCGGTCGCACGAAACATCGTCAGATCCGCCACACACCATTCAGGGCTGAATCGGCAGGTAAGGAGGTAGAAACAATAGGATTTCTACCTCCTTCTGCCGATTCAGCTCTGAAGGGAGAATTTTGGTCAGGCGCCTTCTATGGCGCCCGATCAAAATTTTCTAACTTGGCCGATCGGCGAGCCGACCGATTTCAGCAGCTTCCTGCGATATCGGTCGGCTCGCTGACATGCCATACACGCACCGATTATCGTACGAAACGAGGTTTCGTACGATAATATCGGTGCGTGTATGGCCACCTTTTTTGATTGTTGCTATAATTATTTTTAGGGTCAGATTCTAAATGAGCCCTGAGCAGTGACCCTTATTGGACAATGGACAGTTAATCTATAACATTGCCTATGGATTGGAATTCACCAATGGACTTTGTGCGAGGGAGGTGTTTCTATATGCTTAACCTGTTTGTATCTGGTTGTGTATTTATTGTGTTCCCTTGAGAAAGGGCTGCGGGCCCAAAACATGTAGTGGCAAAACTCAATAAAAATTAATTGCAGCTAAGTTCTGCTTTCAGGCTTCCTCCATTGGTTTTTTGCTTGTAACTTGCTTGTAACTTATTACCCAAATCACAGAATAATGTACCTGTTTATATTCTGTAACACATAGCACTGAATCACCCACATAAAATAAAGTTATTCTGTAAATACAAGATAACTAGGAATAGAAAACAAACCCATTACAGTAGTAACCCCACTACTTCTTCTAAGCTGGGGCTCAGAACTAGCCTTACTTAATGGCACTAATTTGCCTTCCTGCCGTGGGGTATATAAGGAAAGAGTCTAACTGCCAATCACTTATCCTTATTTTAGGGCTCTGGCACACGGGGAGATTAGTCGCCCATGACAAATCTCCCTTGTCACGGGCGACTAATCTCGCGAGTCTTTTTTGGCGATTTCGGGAAATCGCGCCTCCACGTGTGCCATCCTGCCGGCGACTTACATGTTCGCCGGTGGGATGGGGGGGTCATGGCAACTCGGGGAGATTAGTCGCCCGTGACAAGGGAGATTTGTCGCGGGCGACTAATCTCCCCGTGTGCCAGAGCCCTAAGGAGTTCTAATACTCCTGCATAGTTAAGAAATGAGGCTACTTTGCCACTGGACCCTCAGCATTCCAATTTTCTATACAAATGGCACATACAACCAAAAGCACACAATTTGTCAAACGTGCATATACAGTAGGGAAATCTTAAAGGCTAATGTTATACATAGCGGTTTATACCGAGTAAATCATCAAGGTCCGGGTGTATAAACCCCGAACCTGGCGCAAGTGCAGCACAATGAAAAACCCAAATGAATTAGACAAAGTCAAAAACGCTCACCCGTGGTGGTCTGTGTGCTCAGAGGCCTCGAACCCGTAGCTGGAGGGAAAAATCAGTAGATCAAGCAAGCAGCACTCCAAACGCTCCAGACACAGAAGTTTTGCTAAAAGCAAGTCTTTATTGATCCATTTAAAAACAAAATGCCTAATGCGTTTCGTGCACGTGCACACTTAATCATAGGCCATGATGCCTATGATTAAGTGCGCACGCACACGAAACGCGTTAGGCGTTTTGTTTTTGAATGGATCAATAAAGACTTGCTTTTAGCAAAACTTCTGTGTCCGGAGCGTTTGGAGTGCTGCTTGCTTGATTCCCATTTTCTACTCTGAACACCAAAATTCTAGCACATGACAATCCCTTCCCTTTAATTTGTGATTTGTTGTGAAACTGCAGCAAAAAATTTGCAGATTGAGGAAAAAGTCAACGGTGTGTGAAAAAGGATGTGGTCGTTTCAAAAAAGATGCAGTCACTTCAAATCGTCACATCAAAAAAGTTGCGTGTGTCAAAAAAGTTGTACGGGTGCCCCATTTCGCAAATTTTTCAATCATCACTACCTTTTATCAAATAAGGGACAAGACCACAATATCCTTTTACTGAGGGGGTATACTAGTCTCTCACAAGGTACAGGTCACCCCTACATAACTTCCTGTGACAAAGACAAATGCTAAATGTTTCACATCTCATAACATCAGTAGATGAGAAAGGCACAAAGAGAACATCATCCAGAAGCTAAACTGGAGGGAAGCTTTGAGTTAGAACATTACTTGCATAGTGGTACTATATACGGGGAATTATAAACAGCCAGGACCAGGACCCACATTAAGAGCAAAACTACAGGGAACATTTACGCTTGCAAATGCAGTGAGCAAAGTGCAATGTTGGGCACAATTGCCATGTTTTTTCCTCACAGTGCAACAGCATCATTGCAGTTGCAAAGGGGCATTGTATCTGACGTAGTTCTCATAGTGCTCATACCACCATAAACTGGACACAATTGCACTAAGAGTTTGGTTGCCCCAATTTCCAGTGTCCAGCAAGCGAGTAATGCATTGTCCTAGTTCTCTTGACACAACTGTGCTGCACCATTTGACCCAGGGTGCTGAGGGCTATTGTCCTGCACATAAACAATAGATACTGATTCATCACATGAGTGATGAATGACATCTGTGTCCAATTCTTTAGGCCTAAGTGTGCTGGGTGCAAGTGGAACCCAGGATCTACTGCTTGGTCAGGAGGCAGTGATAGCTCCAGGGTTCCCCTGGGCCAATAGATGCAGCAGAGCTTGTTGCAACTCACTGTGGGGGAAAGTGTGGGAGCGCAACTGACCTTGTGGTCATTAATGAGCGCTACAGTATTATAGATAACAAAAGTTCAAACTGATTCTTGTTGCAGACCAAATATCAAAGCAGAGTTTACAGTTATGTATTTTATAGAAATGTGTTATTCAGAGAAATGAAGGATAAAACATTTCAGAAGACAAATATATTTTGTAATAATACAATATAATTTATTTTCTAAGCGATATACTATGGATAACTGCATTGCAAATCATGTTTTTACAAAGAACAAGAGAAATGTCAGGGCTCAGCACATCTTCTTACATTTTCTGTATGTGCGTAGGTTAATGAAAATATTATCATACTAGAAAATGGATCAGACAGCTTTCTGCATATAATCAATTATAATGCATTAATTTCAGAATTACAATTAAGCTGTGAGTCTTTAATTTAGATGTGCTGTTCTGGGGGAAATTGTTTACAGTAACAAAGATTATAATTTAATTCTAAACTCTGCCGCTTTTGTGAAGGATAAAAGGTTATTTGAATATGCATTACTAGTGCAGTTTTGGGGGAAAATAAATCAATCTTTCAGGAAATATGTCCTTTGTGCATAAAACCTCTATTCCTGGAAGCAGATTTTCCCATCAACCGCCATTGAAGTAATAGTAAGTGAAGTGAATTTCATTGCTGTCAATAAAACTCACATAAATAGATGATGTTTCATGCCAGACATTTCTTTTCTAGACTGACGATTCAGTAGCTTTAGGGAACATGGAAGCCCTATCTGACATGGGGAAATCCTGCTCAATTACACCACCTTCCCCCTCTCCCCTCAGATGGATGATCAAGGTAGAATTTACTGGCCTTCTTTTTTAAAGCAGATGTCATTGGTCCCTGGATCTGATGCAAACCATAGATTTTTAGTGACTGAAGGGAAACCTATAACACCTTTCTCAGAAGGTGAGACACTCAAAGATCCACACAGGCTCCCAGAAGTCTTCAGGGCAGAACATTGGTGCAGTAGTTTACACCGTTGTCTTGCAAATAATATCTGTGCTATGTAAATAAAGGATACAAATAAAAAGGATGGAGTTAAAAGAAAAAAAATCTTCATTCACAACAAGATCTGTCCAGAGCCCTACATATTTCACTTTGCAGGAGCACTTGATGATTAAGTGTTTCTGTAGCATGAAAAACACAAGGCCATGAAGATGTTGTCATAAATAAAGATTTTTTTTCTTTTAACTTCACCTTATTGGTGTCCTGTGTGGATATTTGAGTGCCCATCAACTTCTTGTACATTTAAGGATTTCTGCTCCCTTGGCTGAGGGTCTGGTGTATGAGAATCTCACTGTGTTTTGGCTGAGTTTCAACTCTGTGAATGTATCTCAGTTCTTATCATATGTTTATGATTTTTGTCTTGCCAATTATACATGTAGGGCCCCCCTTCTTTACTCGTGAGCCACACTCAGATGTAAAAAGTGTTGGTGAGCTACACAAGCATAAAAAAACTTCTTTGGGGGGTGCCAAATAAGGACTGTGATTGGCTATTTGGTAGCCCTATGTGGACTGCTGGCCTCCCCAAAACTTCCAAAAAATTCAAAAGTTTAAAATTGGGCACCTACTTTGAGGCCACTGGGAGCAACTTTAAAGGGGGTTGGGCAGCAACATGTTGCTCACGAGTCACTGGTTGGGGATCACTGATGTAGGGGAATATTTATAAAACTGTACTCAGTTTTATTATTAGAATACACCAAAGCTGTGTAACATCATGATTAGTTATGAGAAAAGCTGTGCAATGTGTAGCTGAGAAAACAAAAATCTTAAATAAAAAGATATTTTTGGCTTGAATGTTTTCACATAAAAATGTCATTGCTTCACACATACGGTCACCAATGGAGCTTTAAAAACACACCATTAATTTTACACCACATTTTATACTTGTTTTATCACTAAAATGTTTTACTCACCATTATAAATATGGCCTGAAGGCTACATTGCATCTCTGCCAGTAAAATGCCTTGCCAGGGGCCTTATTTATATATCATTAAAGGAACAGTAACACTAAAAAATGAAAGAGCTTTAAAGTAATAAATATATAATGCACTGTTGCCCTGCACTGGTAAAACTGGTGTGTTTGCTACAGTAACACTACTATAATTTATATAATAAGCTGCTGTGTAGCCACGGGGGCAGCCATTCAAGCTGGGAAAAAGGAGAAAAGGCACAGGTTACATAGCAGATAACAGATAAGCTCTGTAGAATACAATAGTGTTTATCTGTTATCTGCTATGTGCCTGTGCCTTTTCTCCTTTGAATGGCTGCCTCCATGGCTACACAGCAGCTTATTTATATAAAATTATAGTAGACTTTCTAAAGTAAACACACAACTTTTACCAGTGCAGGGCAGCAGCACATTATATTTTAGTTACTTTTATACACTTTCATTTTTTGGTGTTACTGTTCCTTTAATCTTGTTTTCATTCTGCTTGATATCACTTTGCATTCATTATGAGAAATGGCCACACTGCATTTTGTGCAGGTTCACAATGCACCACACATAATGCAGGCTGACTGAATTAGGACCCAAAAAATGTATTTCCTGTAAAGTATCTAAATGTATTTATTAACAAAGGCAGAACTGCAAGTTCTGAGCATATTCCAACTAATATGCCTGATAAACAGACTTAATCCTTAAAGCTTGCAATTTTACCTAAACTCAGTGAACCAATAAAACATATCACTTATGTGGACTTTAAGCAGAAAACCACTTTTCCCCATTTTTATCTATGATTTACCAGGAACACGCACTTTCTCTAGATGAGCAAAATGTTATTACATCTCTGCAGCACAAATCCTTGGAGTTTTAACTTAGGAATGTGTGACCAAGCCAGAAACAAATCAATAGGGTTATGCTAGATTAAGAAAAGAGCCAAATAAGATAGATGGGGTATTGCAATAAAGATTCTTATATTTGCTTCTTATCTAGTAACCCATAGCAACCACAAAGTTGCATGTTCTGGTCATTTGTTTGAAAACAAGCATCTGATTGGTTGTTATGGGTTACTAAATGTCAGCAAATGTAACGCTAACATTATCCCAATAGTTCATGAATCTGTAAGTTAGAGGTTAATACAGTATGTGTACTTTGGTCCGTATGCTCACATTTAAACTTGTTTTGCCTTAACTGTTGCTTCTTGTAGCATGTAGCTGAGTGCTTAATGATAGTAGGTAGCAGTGAAGCAGAGACAAAGGTGGCACTTGATGATTCCATACCCCAGGTCATAGTCTGATATTGGTTTTTAGTCAACCAGATTGACTAACCATCAATTCCAATCTAGCCAGATATTAATCTTACTTACTAATCTTATTAATCAGACTTACTAAACAACAGAAGAAGTAGATCCTAAAACTACAGAGGGGCCAAGGATCATAGGAAACCCTGGGGGAGGCTTGCTGACATATATGAGCTGATCCAGAACAGGGGAACTCAGCAGTCTGGAACTTGGCAGAAGTCTGCTCTATATTTATCTCTGCAATGGACTCACATACGTGCTAGTATATATGCGGGTACTGGGCCGTCTCTTGGTCCCAGTAAAAGTCATTTGACCCACATAGGTATTAGTTCAGTTAAATATCCCGCAGGCTTATGCAGAAGGATTCTATGTGCTCTTTGAAGCACTGGTAGGAGTTACAGCAGCTGAGCTTCCCAAGCCATGTTTGAAGTTGTGTGAAGTTATACTTCAAGCTACCCATGCAGTTTAATTAATATGTATCATTAATTTGGGTTAAAAAAGAAAAATATCCTTCAAGTACTGACTGGCTGTTCATATCTGTTAATAATTACATATATAAACATTAATATTCATACGGAAAATGAACCTTGGCCCTGACTATTTGGCCTGTTCAAGTAGACATTCAAGCACCTCTTATAGGCTGCTTGATCTAAGAGATAGCATAAGATAAGTCAGAGAAAGTTAAGATTTAAAGGGAGTTATGTAATTTTAGTGAAATTTTCAAAAGGACAACAAGCATTCCGGACTCTGGGGGATCTTGTAAAAAACTCAAACTTTATTCCATCATGTTTAAAAACAAAGGCCTGACGCGTTTCGTGCGTTCGGGGCACTTAATCATCATGTAATTTTAGTGAACTCCCGGCGCTAGATCGTTTAAGATGATAGAGATTTGGAGATAAAGGTCTATTAGCATTAATTAAGACTTGCCTAACTCAGGTGGTAACACACATTAACAGCAATTCACCTTTACTGTTCCTCTCATAAACATATGTGCATCTACACCATAGTGTATGTAAACAGGCTCATGTTTCCACTCCACCCATGCAGCATCAGACTCACAAGACCATGTTCTATAGAGAATTTATATAGCTGGTAGAGTTACTGGGGGTCATTTATCAACACTGGGCAAATTTGCCTGTGGGCAGTAACCCATGACAACCATTGGTTGCTATGGGTTACTGCCCACAGGCAAATTTGCCCAGTGTTGATAAATGAACCCTACTTGGTCTTATCAACAGCACTGAGCTAAAAGATACAGCACAACTTGTATGGCATTAGGCAATTGCCCTATTACCAATTGCTGTTCTATGCTTGAAATGTGTTATCAGTAAGAAGTGAATTCACAAATAGTAAACTCTCTCAGATGGTCATTAATAGAGAAACTGTAAAAAAGTAACAAGATCCAATGGGCCCGATTCACTAAAGTCCGAAATAAGGAATGCTATTTATAGCATGCGTTAAAAATCTTATCACTTCTTATTTTTCGCTCGATTCACTAAAAGGACACTTGTCATAATTAAGAAGCGATGTTCTTGGCGTTATTTATCTTACGATGACATATTTTAATGAAAAAAACTATGCGATAAGCGTTATAGGGGCCGATTCACTAAAGATCAATAACGCTTATCGCATAGTTTTTTTCATAAAAATATGTCATCGTAAGATAAATAACGCCAAGAACATCGCTTCTTAATTATGACAAGTGTCCTTTTAGTGAATCGAGCGAAAAATAAGAAGTGATAAGATTTTTAACGCATGCTATAAATAGCACTCCTTATTTCGGACTTTAGTGAATCGGGCCCAATGTATGTTAAAGGACAAAGAATTCTTTATAAAAATTATTGCTTTTGTAACCAACATGTTGGGCTGCATTCTTAAAAGTATTTTAATGGTCTGATGGCTAGCAGCCATCATGGTTTATGGCTACTTGGTGTATTTCAAGCAAAGGGATATACACTACACCATAAATGCAGGGATGACATTTTTGCATTGGCAGCAGAAATAAGCAGTGTTTGCTGCTCGTGTGACCAGAAAACATGACGCACCTTGGCATTCAGCCTAATCTAAAATAATGGAAACCATTTTTCATTATGAAAACCAACCCTGTTCTGAGATAACTAATAAAATCCATGATATTTTGTGGCATCATGGTTTCTTTTCGGTAAGGAGTCTAAACTTGAGCAATTGTGACAGACTGAAATCCCTGAAATAAAGCTGTTTGTTTTCCTTTTCTATAAAATGCATCTGCAAATGGGATTAACAGCTTTCAGGTGCTCCTAGAAAAACATGCATTGCACTTCATAAATAAACCTGAATACAAAGAATACAAAATTTTAAAAATTATAAATGAACTAGCCATTTTGTATGTATGTATGTATGTATATCTTTATTTATAAAGCGCTACTTATGTACGCAGCGCTGTACAGTAGGATTCATTAATACAGACAGGGGGGTTAAAGATAATGGATAAATACAAAGTACAACAATAAATACAAATAAATACAAGGTACAGTTGCAATAAGAGTCAGAAACACAAGATGAAGGAGGTCCCTGCCCCGTAGAGCTTACAATCTATATGGGAGGGGTAACTAACAGACACAAATAGGCAAATATAAGTGCTATAGGTCACAGTGGGTGACATTACAGTATAAGTGCCAGTTTCCAGATCAGGTGCTGGGCGAGTGCTCCATAAGGTAGTCTTTAAGTTTAGTTTTAAAAAGACTGAGGGAGGATTCTCTCCGGAGGACATCAGGGAGGGAATTCCAAATGTAAGGGGCAGCCAGGCAGAAGGATTTAAGGCGGGAAACAGCAGTAGTAGTGGGGGGCGCAACCAAACGGTTGCTCTGCGAGGAACGAAGGAGTCGGCCAGGAACGTACGGAGACACCAGGGAAGAGATGTAGTGAGGAGCAGAGGAATGGAGGGCTTTGAAGGTTAAGAGAAGGAGTTTGTAAACTATTCTTTGTTTAACAGGAAGCCATGATAAGGCCTTTAGCAGGGGAAGGGCCTGAACTCTCCTGGATGAGAGGAGGAGAATTCTGGCAGCGGTGTTTAATATAGACTGTAGGGGGGAAAGATGGGAATTAGGGAGGCCGGTTAGCAGCAGGTTACAATAGTCAAGTCGGGATAGGATGAGGGCATGCATGAGCAGCCTAGCTGTTACAGTAGAAAGAAAGGGCCGGATTTTGGCAATATTGCGTAAGAAAAAGTGACAGGTTTTGACAGTGGTGTTAGTATGGTCAGAGAAGGAGAGACTGGAGTCAAAGATCACCCCCAAACAACGCATGGAATTGACAGGGTTGATGAGGGTGCCTTCAATAGAGATAGAAAAGGGGGGAGTAGGACCAGGTTTAGGCGGAAAGATCATTAGTTCAGTTTTTGTTAGGTTGAGTTTGAGGTGGCGTTGGTTCATCCAATTGGAGATAGCCAGGAGGCTATTTGAGTCTCAGTTTCAACTGTTAATGAAGGGGTCGAAAAGTAAATTTGGGTATCATCAGCATATAGATGGTATTTGAAGCCAAATGAACGGATAAGATCTCCCAAAGACAGCGTGTAAAGGGAGAACAGCAACGGCCCAAGTACAGAGCCTTGGGGTACCCCCACATTAAGAGGAACTGGAGATGAGATTTTGTTAGCGTAGGAGACAGTGAATGACCGGTTAGAGAGTTAGGAAGAGATCCAGGATGCAGCCTGACTACGGAGACCAATCGAATGCAGAATTTGCATTAGGAGGGAGTGGTCAACCGTATCAAACGCAGCCGATAGATCTAGGAGGATTAGTACAGAAAAGTGACCACTGACTTTGGCAACCTGAAGATCATTCGTAACTCTGCACAACGCTGTCTCAGTAGAGTGCGCAGGCCGAAAGCCAGATTGCAGCGGGTCCAGTAAATTATGTGCATTAAGGAAGTTAGTGATACGGGAGAAGACAATGCGCTCTAAGATTTTGGAGGCAAGCGGTAAAAGCGAGACAGGACGGTAGTTAGAGAGACAGGACGGGTCCAGCGTGGCCTTTTTAAGGATGGGCTTGACACAGGCCTGTTTGAAAGAAGAGGGGAAACTTCCAGAAGACAGAGAAGAGTTGAAGATGTGAGTAAGAGCCGGAGTAAGCTCAGCAGCACAGTGTTTGAGAAGAGAAGAAGGCATGGGGTCTAGAGAGCAAGTGGTGAGCGGAGCTGACAACAGAAGCCGGGAGACTTCAGAGCCAGTTACGGGACCAAATGAGCTAAGACATGCAGAGGGGGGCTGAGGAAGGAGGAGCTGGTTAGTATTAGAGGGGGGAATTTGATTGCGGATGGACTCCACTTTGTTCAGGAAGAAATCAGCAAAGTCCTGGGGGGAGTGCATAAAGTCAGGTGATTGAGTCTGCGAGGGACACAGAAGGGTATTGAATATGGAAAATAGGCGTTTTGGGTTGGATTTATTATTGTTTATGAGGGTGTTGTAGTATTCCTGTTTAGCCTTCAACAGGGCAGAATTGAGGCAGGCTAATAGGAATTTATAGTGGATAAAGTCTGCTTGCGTACGGGATTTTCTCCACATACGTTCCGCAGACCTCGCACAGGAGCATAGGAATTTGGTCTGCACATTCAGCCAGGGGCGGGGGTTTTGCACCCGAGTGCGCTTAGGCTGAAGGGGTGCAAATGAATCAATAGTGGAGGCTAGTATTCTGTTGTACTCACAAACCAGGGTATCAGGGTCAGACAACTCATTGAAGGAGGAGAGACTGGACCTGAAAGAGTGAGCTAAGGCCGGGAGATCTACGCCACGTGTGTTTCTAATTAATACAGCGGGGGAAGGAGCAGGTTGGGAAGGAGAGTGAGAGACAGAAAATGTAACGAGGTGATGGTCAGAGAAGGGAAAGGGGACACTGTTAAAATCAGACAGGGACAGATTTTTAGTAAAGACTAAATCCAGAAAGTGTCCATCCTTATGAGTCGGAGCATTTGTCCACTGCTGGAGTTCAAAGGAGGAGGTTAGGCGTAGAAAACGTGAGGGCCAGGGTTGCGAGGGATCATCAATGTGGGAGTTGAAATCCCCAAGGATGATTGCAGGGCCGTCAGTAGAGAGGAAAAAGGAGAGCCAGGTTTCAAAATCAGAGAGGAAGGTAGCAGGGGAGGAGGCTGACGGGGGTCTGTAAATGACAGCCACTCGTACAGAGAGAGGGTGGAAGATCTGAATGGCATGCACCTCAAATGAATTAAACAAATAAGCAGGGGGAATAGGAATAATAAATGTTATTAGTAATCTAAACCAACAATGTGTACCTGTTTCAATAAGATTAGCCTAGCAAATACCCCACAGTGACATTAAACATAGGTAAAATAGCACCCACACTTTAATTCTAAGGAGAAAAAGAATAGAGAATATGCTGTTTTAATCTCAGTACAGCAGAGACAATGTTAAATAAAGATCTACAGACATTTATTAAGTAGCGCTACAATACTTGGTACATGGGAAAATAATCATAATCCAGAAAATATTTAAAGTATAAATTTGAGAAGACAAAAATACCACTGCTTTGTGAAGAGGAACCCCTTTCTTTACTTGCTTATCTGAAAAGAAGTGTTCAACTCTAAATAATAAATGCTGGCCAGAGGCTGTGTACAGAAGGCATGCTGCTATGGAGTGGCACCTTTGGTCACATATGTAAAACTCTATGACGCACTAGCAGTCTCCTTGCTTTCATACTACTCTACAGAGCCAGGCTCCTCTTCATTTTGATATTGTAATTTGCAGTTATATTTTTTTTCACCCATTACCAACCAGCAACCAGAATACATTTTTTCATATATGTACCTATGATTGCTATATTTATATGTCATTGTATTGGGTTACATGGACAATACTTTTCTTTCATATTAGAAGTTTGCTTTCCCTTTGTAATGCCTTTCTTATCTATCCATGTCAGCTTGAATTACCTTGACATATCCAATAAATTATATTTTGCTGGAGCAAGATCATTTCATATATAAATTATATGGTAACAGGTTGATGTCTGTGGGCTGTTTATAATAAATTGGTAACCAATATTTTACACATTTTTTACAAAATGTAACAGAGTGGAGAAATGGGCTGTCCTTCAGATGTTCTTAGTCTCTTAACAAAATTGTACTTTGCTAAAGATTTAGAACACTTTTCACCCGAGCACTAAAGAAGATTAAGCAGAAAAAGATGATTCCTATAAATTATGGTCAAGTTCTAAACTGACAGCACTAACACATTTGCTGAGTATATTAAATGATCTGCCAATACATTAAAAAGTTTGGAGAAGGGAACTTTACAATAAATCTAATATAACTCTATTAAAATTTCCCCTCACGCATATTGAGTTCTGAGCCAGTTTGTTAAATGGAGCAATTAGATGTACAGGGTAGAGCCATGCATCATACAAGAATGCACAAACTACCAACACCCCTGGGTTGTGAAAGCTAATAAACTTACAGGATTCCATTTATTTATTATTGGATATTGCATTCTCTAATGCTCAGTCCTATCCCATTCTTGTGTGTGGGAGTTGCATTTAAAGATTCTTATCTTTAAATGCAACTAAAAGCTTCTTATTTAAGCTTCTTAACCAAAGAATAAGCTGAGGCAGCTAACATAGCCTCACCTTCAAATAAAATAAAATATGGGTTGGGTTCAAAAATATAAATTAATAGATCTAAACAATGTACAGGAAATAAATGATAAAGAACAAAATAGGAGCAGGAGGCTACCAACTAATGAAGTAAGAGGATGGCCTGGATGTGATGGGAGAGTGTATGCACAGTAAGTTATAATATGTAGTGTTGTAATATGTTTATTTTACAAATGTACACAGCATCCTATGTATTTATGACAGTGTCAACTGCAGCCCCACACATGGCTATCATTAATGGTACTGATGTAAATACTGCACCATGCCCTTCTCATTGCTTTGGAACCCCAGCACCAAGGTTCTAGATCAGAGCCCTGAAACACCCCAAATTGTCAGCTCCAAATAAACATAGGTGCAGAGCAGGGAACGAAGGTAATTATTATAATATATGGTGTCCAGTCAACTGATAGCCATCAATGTAACACATTGCACTCATATCACTGTTTAAGAAATAATATTAGTAATATTAGTATTAGTAATTAGTATTTTCTCGGCATAATGGTGAATTGTGGCAAACAGCGGTGTGATTTTTCCTACCCTGAAATTGCAAAATTGACTCTTTATAACAGGTGGCAGAATAACATTGCTCCCCTTAGAAATTACATAACTGTAGGAGCTGGGTGTACAAGCCTTCATACAATTCCCAGCAGAATATATTAAACTATGATTGGAAGTTCTGTACAGTTCACACGTTACAATACTACTTTGGTGCAGTCACAGCCGATGATAGAAACATGAAATAATATATCATTATATTACCCCTAACTTTGCTCTGAAAGAATTGGTATTTGTATCATTCTCTTGTAAAGGCAAAAATACTTTATCATCATTCTTTTCATTTTACTTTTCATTAATAATGTGATAGCTCATGTGGAAGTGTAGTGCTGAATACATTGACTAGATTAATAGGAATGTTTTGGTTCAGTGGAGCTGTTTATGATTCATGAGCTGCAGGATTAAATCATATAATGCCAACCTCACCTTTTTAACTGCTGGCCAGAATCTTTTTCCCAACTGAATGCAAATATTGTATCCCCAAATCAAGTTTGCAAAAGAGCAAAATGTGTTTGACATGTTAATTATGAAGATACCAAAAACCTGCTACACTAGAACAAAATAAAGTTATTATTTTAAATTATTTAAGGCCAATCAAATGTAATATTAATATTGTTTACACTGTATAGCTTTCCCAGCAGAGGAAAAATCACAATGTGTTAAGGTAAGTGAAACGTTGAATAGACAAAATGGGCCCGATTCACTAAAGTCCGAAATAAGGAGTGCTATTTATAGCATGCGTTAAAAATCTTATCACTTCTTATTTTTCGCTTGATTCACTAAAAGGACACTTGTCATAATTAAGAAGCGATGTTCTTGGCGTTATTTATCTTACGATGACATATTTTAATGAAAAAAACTATGCGATAAGCGTTATAGGGGCCGATTCAAAAGGTCAATAACGCTTATCGCATAGTTTTTTTCATTAAAAAGCATGCGATAATTAAGTACCGATTCATCAAAGTCATTTCGCATGTGTTAATCCGCATATTGCATGCACAAAAAAAACGCATTGCGTTAATTAGCGAATAGAAATAGTACTAACGCATGATTCACAAACACATATGAAGCGTTAAACGTGCAAAATATCGTGTTAATCTGTGTGAATATTAACCCTACTTGGGGCAGGCGGTACTTAAAGAAAATTGCGGTTCGTGAGCTATTGGCAACACAACATGGAGTTTGCAGTCGTATTTTTTCAAGTATATGTTGGCCCTAGAGTGATGCATCCTCCAGTTTTCAGGGAAATGGTGGTTTTCAGAAAGTAATGGTTACGTGCGTAATATATTGCGCTCTGCAAGTGTCCTTTTAGTGAATCGAGTGAAAAATAAGAAGTGATAAGATTTTTAACGCATGCTATAAATAGCACTCCTTATTTCGGACTTTAGTGAATCGGGCCCAATATGTCTAAAAAGTACAATTGCAAGCATTGCTGTGTAGGTTATTCTGTAATCAAGTGTAATTGAGGAAAAAGGACATATTAAAATACAGGTATTGGACCTGTTAACCAGTATGCTTGAGACTTAGGGGTATTCCAAATAAGGGGTATTTCTGTAATTTGGATCTCCATACTTTGTCTACAAAAAACAATTTTAACATTAAATAAACCCAATAGGATTGTTTTGCCTCCAATATGGATTCATGCAGCTTAGTTACCAACAAGTATAAGCTACTGTTTTATTAAAAAAAGGAAATCATTTTTAAAAATTGTAATTATTTGATTAAAATTGACTCTGTGAGAGACGGCTTTCCCATATACTTTATGCATAATTGGTTTCTGGCTAACAGACCCATACCTGTATTCGATTTTGGTTTTCCTTTTCTTTTTGGTTTCCATACAAGAGTTTAAATGCGGTTGTTTTTATCTTCCAATTCATAGTTCTTTCCTGTGTTTTACTATTTCAATTAAAATGCCCTTTTCAATGATAAATGTTTCTTTTTTATTCTTGATTTTTGCTTGCTTTTGCCTAACATAAACCCAGACCATCCTCAGACCCATGTTTCAACCGGCTAATTTGTGTACAGCCAGGAGTCTGCTTTGTGTCTCAGGAAGTAATGTTCTGTAAGAGCTGCCCTGATTTTATTTTATTGCATGCTGGCCGCAGAACACGTATACCCTTTGTGTAAATGGTCTGGCCGTGTTTCTCTAAACCTTGGTGTCTGCTCTGTGTATATACAGTATATATATATATATATACTGAATAATATGCCCTCTATTGTAAAATATAAGGATGTTATAAGTTTGGAAGAATTAAACTATGAGGTGAGACTGTCGAGGTTGGGGTTGTTTTCTCAGGAAAAGAGGCGCTTGCGAGGGGACATGATTACTCTGTACATGTACATTAGAGGGGATTATAGGCAGATCGGGGGTTCTTTTTTCCCATAAAAAAGAGCAGTGCACCAAAGGCCCCCCCTTTAGATTAGAGGAACAGAACTTTCACGGTGAGGGCAGTGAGGTTGGGGAATGCCCTTCCTAGTGATGGTGTAATGGCAGATTCTATAAGAGGGCCTGGATGAGATCTTGAACAAGCATAGTATCCAAGGCTACTGTGATACTAATATCTACAGTTAGTACTGATGTTGGTATATATCAGGGGTGGGCAAACTACGGCCCTTGGGCCTTTTTAATCCGGCCCGCCGACTCCGGCCCCATTAAGAGAATTTCAGGTCCTGATTGGTTGCGCCCCGTGCGTGCGCATGATGTCAGCACGCACAGGGCGCAACCATATAAAAGGATGTAGTGGGGACCCAGGGGGACAGAAGCAGCTGGAGGATGGAGGGAGCCTAGCAAGCTGCAGGGAGCCGCGGGGAGATTGAGGATGCTGGGGGAAAGACGCTGGGGGGAGGATGCTGGGAAGGACGCTGGGAGGGGGAGCTGAGAGGCCCAATGATTTCTGATGGCAGCCCTGGGCGTAACGCTGGCCCGGCCCAGCTATAAGTCAATGTGGCCCCTGAGCCAAAAACTTGCCAACCTCTGGTATATATGGTTATGTATGTGAGTGTATAGATAGGTCAGTATGGGTCTGTGTGTGCTGGGTTTACTTGGAAGGGTTGAACTTGATGGATTTTGGACTTTTTTCAATGTAACTATGTAACCTCGGAGTTTCATGACCATGGAGGCTGCTTTAATACAGGTCATGGAACTCCAAGGTGACTTCTAATATTCTCACATTTTTCAACATAACAGATGACATCCCCATATTCATGGTTCTTGGGTATTATTTTTATAAATTCCACAAGCATTGAAGTAATCCACACTCACAGGGCAAAAACAGCACACTTAAAACCATGTAGTAGTGGGAAAGATGGTATAGTGAAGTCATCCAACGTCTCTGAGGTGAGACAGGCAGGCTTGGAACAACAATCACTTGGTGACCTGGAATTGCAAATTTTCACAAGGGCAGCTTTGTTTTTCTGCTTTTGGTAATCAGCCCATGTCCAAGGGCACTTGTTTCCTAAATTCTAAAAGAAAGAAAAGAAATGTTTTAAGATTGTTTTTTTTTTAAGGTTGTTTTTTTAATCAGTCTGTAAAACATAAAATAGTAACAGTCGGCAAGACATGGGGTTTCCTTAGCTTTCACAAATGCACCATATAGAGATCTTAATAGAAAGAAAAGTGCTAAGCATAATAAGCCAATCAATAACAAAGCAGGTCACATTGGCACTGTTATTTTACTTTATCAATGTACACATGAGAAGTAATTTCTAGCAGAAAGTTAGATGCTACTATTTAAGTCACTGACCTAAATTACTTGTCTTTATAATAAGGGGAACTATGATTGTATCCCTTTAACAAATAAATAAATCAACGCTTATAGCCACTCTGTCTTAAGAGGAAAAGAATAAGGACAGGAGTAGGAAGGAAGAAGATCGCTCGCCTGCATTTACCCCAGGCTGGTGCAGTTCTTTCCTAACAGGATATCATCAAAATGATATCATTGCATGAGAAGCAACAGAGTAGCCATAAAAACCTATTTGGAAACAATAAAAACAATAGAAGATGTCCTGATAATTGATCTTAAAACCTGATCAATAATAACTGCATTAGAATACTGTTAATTCAATACCATGGTTTTTAGTAGTGGTTTAAGTGTTGCCATTATCTGCAATATTTATTTTAAGACCCACCGCTGACTCACTAAGCGAATGTGGAAGTGCCGAGGGATAAAGGGATCAAATAAATGTCTAAAGATAATTTATTATGGAACACTTAAGGTCTGACAGTAACAAAGAACATCTGTAAGACAAATAGCTGAGGAAGAAGAGAATTTAAATATTCTGTAAACTATTCCTTTATCAAACCAGAAGTTGTACTATTGTAACCCTTTCTTGCCTGTCACCAAGCCAACAGCAATAGATAGGTTTAGAGCATGGGGTACATGCGACTCAATCCTTCAGGATGGGCCTTTGCTATGTGGAAGTGACCAAACGGAGCTATGGTGTAGTGCAACTACAACTCACTGTAGCTGTGTGCCGTGCAAAGTAACAAATGGGCGCCAGAAGGTTTTTGCAGTTGAACAACAGAAATGGTTTATTGTCAGAGACAATCAATATGCAGGGTTATTTCAATATACTCACACAGAGCAGATATCAGGTAATTGCACAGAAGGTAGAAAAATATGGTGTCCACCCGTATAGCCCACCTCAGCCAAGGGTGGGGAAGGTAAGGACCACCAACCAGGACACCTCAGGGTGTCCCTTAGCAGCCAAGGATCCCTCACAGCCGACTATGGATCAGGGATAGGAACTGACTTGATACCTGCCTCTTAACTGTGGTCCTGCTCTAAGGCAACAGTGCCTGTTGGGAAGAATAATTCCAGCTAATCTGTCCTGGTTGAAGCCGGAAAACTGCTCTTTCTAAATAATCTCACTTTCCTAGAAAGTGCTCTTATAAATGATCCTGACACTTACTATTCCTCATTCACGGGGTCCCTATTCCCTGACTTCTCTAGAGCTAGATGCAGCCTCTAGGGTACTCACTTTACTGGGGCCCTGTTGATCCCAGACTCAGTGGAACTTCCACCTGGGTCAGCAGATGCTGCTACAGAAGAAGACCCACCCCCCTGCATAGCACTATATCAGAGTGCCAAGGGAGTGGTCTCCCTGTTAACCAATAAGACACATATGCAAAACTCTAAACTGATACATGGATCTTTGCCCAGTAACAGCATAGACTAAGGAAGCTGCAGGGTTTAAAGCCATAGGGACATGTTAACCTATGGGTAAGTTGTATTGTTTACCTTGTATTTGTTTGGTAAATTCTCTGTCCCAGAAAAATGTCACTAAAAAATAACAATTGAATACTAGCTGACGTACACTTGAGTACCATATTCTTGTATGTGGTGATTTAATTTGTGTTGTCATTATACTAAAGCACCCAAGGCATCTAAGACAGAATTTAGTAAGACAAAGGAGAAGTGTCCAATGATATTGATGTAATTGAATATAAGGGACATTTTTGCCCATCACTCACACTTTGGCATTGACTGTTTGTTCCCAATTAATGAAAAAGAAGGCGAAAAAGAATGGAGAATTTGTTCTCAGTATTAGTTTGTCCTCAGTAAATTGTAGATTTAACAGGAAATTATATTATTAAAATGTAACATTTGTTAAATGGTTGTCATTCAATGTAAATTTAATTTTGCACTGGTTTTAAAAAATATTAAAAGGTCCCGTACATTTTCCTGTATAATTGGCATTAGAACAGAGAATTCCACAGTATAATCCATATAGGACCACATTTAGTTGGACATGCCCCATATGTTATTAAAAACAATAAAAAAGATACGACTACCTCTGTACAAAGGAAACAGTCTTATATACAATTTTTGCTTAAAGCAGAACTAAAGCCAAACTAAAGAAGTAGGGTAGAAATGCTGTACATTATGTTTTGTGCTTCTGTACCAGCCCAAGGCAACCCCAGCCCTTTAGCAGGGAAGATCTGTGCCCCCAAAGATGCCCCAGTAAGTCCCCATCTTCTTTTCTGATGATTCCCTGCACATGCTCTGTGCTGCTGTCACTTACTGAGTTTAGGGGCAGATGCACAATAAACTGTATATATGGAATATACAGTAAATGTCACAGTGATTAGTAAAATACAGAAAATTAGTATATGTCATGAAATTAGTGCAGTTAGCACTTATAATCATCCCTGTTACATCAGCTTACAGGTATATGACAAGCCAGCTTAAGATTTTGTTGTGAAATTTTGTGTGAAAGCTGCACACTGAGAGTACACTGAGCATGTGCAGTGTCACTGACACTTCTAACAAAATTCAATATGGGGAGCTCCTGTGACTTTTTGAAGGCCTGGATAAATATTACTATAGAGGTGCTGAACCTTTTGGCTGGTGTTCAGTATACAAAAAATGGCTTTTCTAGCCATGTTTACTTTTGAGTTCTTCTTTATTATTTTAGGACTCCTGTGATTTATTATTTTTTTATGCTTTGTCTTTGAGAGACCTTTAATGGTATATGTTTGAGTATACTACATATTTATATATATATATATATATATATATACATACTGTGAAAAGCAGTGACATTCATAGAAATGTTCAAAAACATGGAGCAGTGGATTCTAAATGAGGTAGAAATTAAAATGATGCTATCCTTTGCCTGCTATAAATGTTACTTCTAAACCATGAAATCTCCATCTTTCTTTAGTTTAGTGGTAAGAATTGCTTTGCATTTAATTAACAATTTATTCAAACATTCTGGGCCACAAATACATCACTGAGCTTAAATTTAGAATGCAAAATGTCAGGCTGAAAAAAGAACAGAATGTAACGTATTGCATGTGACCATCAAAGTCCTAATTACATCAGATATTTGGCTCCTTTTCTGTTGTATTGACTTAAATGAACTCAGGGTTTTACATTTGGGTCATTAGACAGGACCTGCTGTTTTGAATCTTCACAATTCCTCATTATGACCCATTTTTAATTAATCTAGCTTTATGAGGGAACTTAAAAAATTATTTGCTAAGATGGAAGTTTGCAATTTTCTCCATTTCACACATGTATATTGATTTCTATAACTATATCAGTTTATGCATGGCTTACTTTTTCTTGTTAAAGTAATAACATATAAACCATGTGTAAAATAATCCTAATTATACATAACCTAAATAATATATTTTGTATATAGAGAAACAGATTAAGAGGAAGGAGATGCCTACCTGTTGAGCTTACTCTTTTAGCTGAAGCTCCAATCATTAAAAAGAAGTTTAGGGTCATGGCAGACAGGGAGATTAGTCGCCGCGTGACAAATCTCCCTTGTCTCGGTTGACTAATCTCCCCGAAATGCCATCCCACCGGCTAGAATGTAAATCACCGGTGGGATGGCATACGCGGCACCAAAAACACAGAATTTTACTCTCAATGCAACTTCAGCGATTTCGGCAAATCGCGGTGCCGCGTCTGTCACGGCCCTTACTGTAAAGTTAGATGGACTAAAACAATGTGGGGGTCTACATTTGGTGAAGTTTTACACCTCAAGTGTTTTACTGGTTTGCAAATTGTACATTAATTACTTTCATTTTATATTTAAAAAAGCTTTACCATTTCTCAATCCATTTTACTAAATCTGTATACGCAGAATAGTGGTTTGATGTAAATGATTGTGGACAATACTGAACCACTGTAATCTCTGGGTCTCAAACTAACCAACCTTTTGGGCAAACCCTCTCTGAAGGTTCTGCATTTATTGGATAGAGCAGAGAACTATCCTACACCCATCAGGGGCCTAATTAGCGCCAGTCTATGGCTTTTATAATGTGTAAGACTCCTCTGGTGTTGAACAGGCTGGGCTATTGCCCATGTGCATGCCTATCTGGAATAAAGGGGGCATCAGCACTGTGGCACTGGTTGTTGCATGTGCCATTTTTAGAGCTTTCTCTCAGTCACAAATGACCTTCAAAGAAACTTATTTAGTAAACTACAGAACTAGATACACCCAACTTCATTTGATAGGACACATATATATATTGTGACATGCTCTCTGCCTGTACACGCATGCTATGGTATGCAGGTAAGCAGAGGATCAGAAGCACAAGAGACAGGGACACCACATATGACATTACATTTTTCTCTCAAAAACAAAAGTTTATTTGGGGCACCTCCTCCCAACATAAACATAACAGTCCCCAGTTCATCAGCAAACAGTTCATCAATCATATGATTGACAAATACAGATTTGTCCCTTCTTCAGGGCTTTCACCTTCCAGGGTAACTTTCACACTCTGGAACATTTTCCTGGGGTTTCTCACCATCTCCAATGATCTTCACACATCCATGGTGACTCTCACACTAGTGAACACCCAGGCTACTCACTCAGCCCTCACTCTCTCCCCTTCTGGGATACCAGCTCACCAGCATCTGGCACACTTTAGCTTCTTTCCAAGCCTCAACTTTCTGGCACTCATGCACATGGTCACGGCTCCCTCTGCTCCTTGCAGTGGCAGGCAGCACCCCCAGCCCTTCTGGGAGTTCCTCACACAGTCAAGCAACCTTCCTGCCCTGTGCCGTGCTCTGAGAGACCTTTTCTCTGGGTGACCCTTCACTTGGGTATCTCACTTCTCTGGGTGACTCCCCACTTGGTCATGGCTCCCTCTGCTCCTTGCAGTGGCAGGCAACACCCCCAGCTCCTCTGGGAGTTCCTAACACAGTCAGGCAGCCTTCCTGCTCTGTGCCGATCTCTCTGAGCAAGATAAAAACAAAACAACAAAGATCAGACACATAAAATAACAGCCTTATTAGAGTGAAGACATTTGACATTTAAGAGTTTACTTTGGCGTGAAAAAGTTGCCCAAATGTTCACCTGACATATGAGAAGATGTAGGACTAGGTGGCTTCTGCAGTTCCTGCCACAAGAATGAGCCACAATGCTGCCCCATAACAATGTCAGTAAGCATGACTTTGGGCCCCACTAGATGCCCCTTTGAAGTTCTATGAATCAAGCAGAGTGAGCTTGATAATGCTAGCTTTATTACATGTTTATATTGCCCTTCACCATTAATGCATACTACTCCAAACATTTAAAAAGTCCCCACCTTCACCTAAAGGCTGTTTTGTGTTTTGGAGGCAGGGTGCTGAAAACTTACACACAGTTGAAGAGGTAATAGGTTATTCCATATTCCTACATCATGAGTACCTGCCCTGTAAGGCCTTTTGTTATTTAACTGGCTTGCCCTTAACTGCTACCTGATACATGCTACAGCAGCCTAACGATTTATTATTTCTTTCTGGCAGTATTTGAACGACTACATTATTTATGATCCTACCCTTTCAACCTAACAATGATGAGCCTCAGAAATCACTGACTGACACAAAACCTTTTTCTTATATCTCCTCTGTCAAAATCAAACTCTTCTGCTGTTAGAATGATAATAAGTATCTCAAAAACTATATGAAAGTATATGTAAAAAAGATATAGACATTTACTACAGTTTGAGGGGATTTTGACAGTTCCCCTTTAAACTACATTGTATCACAGAAGTTGGCATATTTAATGACATTCTACCCACCCAGAAGAGCCTTTCAGGTCTACCCCTGCCACATGTTATTTCTGTTTTTGCACAGGGGTTCTCCCACAAAGCAGAACCCACAAATGATTCTATACACTGTTGCACAACTCCAATACACATACATTTTGGTATTGCTTCTGAAGAGACAAGACAGTATTCACAGTGGGCCCATCTTTACTTCCCAAAGAATATATTATTTAGATAAAAAGTGTGTCCAACAAACTCAATAGGACAGGGTAAAATTCATGCATTACTACATGACAGAATTAGAGCTGGGCTACTGTTCATTCGTGCCTAACAGACTGTAGGGAGAGACACTTGTCAGATGCCTATTAATCTTCCTTATGCTGTGCTAGAAACCAGATGGTGAGGACTGCAGGCATCAGGGACACTTTGTGAGCTACCTATAATTATACAAATCAGATGAACATGGGAGCTCTAGCAGCCTTCCATAAAGCATGCCGTGCAAGCAAAGACATATTCAATAAAGAAACATTTTTGTATTACATGGGGAGACTGTTAAAGGCAGCAACATTTATTACAACAAGGCGACAAATGCAATATATTGCTATTGTTTGCCCTAGCAGGATTCAAACTAGGGCAAAACAGAAGCAAAACCAGTACTCAAATGCTACTGTGATTGATTTGTAATGAAACTATATATATTTTCATAAGACTTCTTATGGATACGTATTAGTACAAAGCTTCTTCTTCTATGGAATATCAATAGAGCAAAGGAGGGAGTGCCCCCAAAAGGGATATTGTTCCAACATGATGTTGGTGCTACAGGTCCTTTCAGATTCATACCTATTACTTCCGAGCCAGACTGTCACTCTTCGCCTATTCTGAACTACAACTCCCAACATCCCAGCTCAGTGACTTTGGAAATCCTATTAGTAATTTTATTTAGATCAGTATCATAACAAAAGATAAAAGTTCCAGCAAATAATCCCTAATAAAACATTTTCACATCCTTAAATTATCTCCGGAATGCATATCTCTATTGCATGCTGTGTTGTCTTAATAAATTGCTCTGCTTTTGGTAGCCATCTGCCCGATTAAAAGTGCTGTCTGCAGTCAGTGTGTTATTATTGCTGACAGACTCACTCCATTAGGATTTTGCTGTCAGAATTAGTCAGGATCTGGAACTGCCAGATTCTTTGGTTTTGAAATTTACATATAACTTCTTGTCTTTCACTAAATATTTTTATTACTGGGGTTTATAACAATGTTATTAGGAAACAGATACATGCTGTATGTTGCCACATTATCATTTTCTTAAGAACATAATTTATATCAATCCTTTTCCTTACAAAAATTGGAATGCTGTATTGCTTTCCCATGGGAACTGATAATCATGTATACGATAACACAAACCCAACACAGCCTAATCCAATGTATAGTAGAGTTACTGGGCATTGCTCAGAATGTCCATTAGGTATGAAGAATATATCCGACTATAAAAGTCTTGCCCATGCACACATAAAAAATGGTGGTTTTTCTTAGCGCTGACCTAATAGGAACACCAACCCTATTTAGAAATTCTTGCTATGCCATCCCCAGAACCCAATATACCAAGAATGGCTCTTTTTAAAAAAATGCACTATTTTCAAGTCCCTAAATCCCTAAATTCAAATTCTAATATTCACGTGCAAATACGTGAAATCCTAGGGAAAAGAATCAGTTATTACTGCTGCCAGCTGAATCTAAAATCTGAAAAACCTTGGATTTGGACAATGCCTATTAAAGTTACTTGCGTCCAAAATCTACCAAAATGTTTACTTGCATTTCCCCATGGTTGCAGCTGTCATACTGGAAAGTGTGCAAGTACGCCTGTTGATGCTGGGGAAATGGGGAGGCACATTGTATTTGCACAGACATTATTTGGACACAAAGTACTAGAAATCACACAATCCCGACTCCAAAAATTTCAGCACAATTCCATCACACACATATTCTCCTTGCACACTGTACTTGTCCTCCTAAATGAGCCTTAATGTAATTACAGCTGAATTATGAAAATACTGGATATATAACTTAAAATTGAAAGTTTTGATTGACTATTAAAGGGACCCATATATAATATAATGGCCCATCACACACCCCACCCTTATATAGAATTATATAGCAATTTAGGGACATGGGCGAAAATTAGATTTATTCCCGTCAGCTCATGAGATTGCCATTTGTGGATGAGGGGCAGGCATCTGTTAATAATCATTCCAAACACACCTTTCCTAAATCTTCCCCTGTAATAGGGTTAGTTGAATCTGCCAGTTCCTGGTTTTCTATGGTTTTTAGGTAACTTTGAAAGCCTGTTGGGTTTTTTTTTTTTCAAGCATTCTTTTCCCAAGTTTTATATTGGGCCTAGGCTACTTTGTCATTTAAATATATTTGCCATGGTTACATGTTATATATCTTACAGAATGACCTTGTTTAAAGAGCAGCACTGTAGTTAGTTAAATTACACAATACAAATACAATTTGTAGTTAAAGCATTTGAATTTACTTATTTCTTTCATATGTCAGCTCAGGCTGTCAGCCCAGCTATATTCATCTGGGGAAATCTACGGCAATATATATTGTATTTCATTAAATACACTAGAAACTGTAGCAACAAATGCATAGAATTAAAGAGAAAAATGTCCACACAACAATTGTTCAATAAAGACACTAGATATGGAAGCAACGGTGTTGTCTCTAGGATTTCACATATATTACAAAAAATATTATATTTATGAGAACAATGACCATACAGAAAAGCCAGTGTACACCACCACACAGTTTCATTGCTGTTTGTAAAATGATATGCTGTATGCATCAACATAAAAGCTTTCCAAAAGTGAAAAATTATCATTAAGTATTTATCTGCCAGTTGCTGCCTTTTGCAGCTCAACCACAGAGGATCCGTCCCAAAAACACATTAAGGCAGTCTTCCAGATTTGTGCTGATGAAATATAAAATGCTCAGATAAAGGACTTGAGAAAAAACTGCATCAGAAATGGTTTAAACTTGACAAAGTTCAGGGAAAGAGAGTGGCCATAAGAGACTTTCTATGGCCAAAGAGTCAAAAGAAAAACGAGAGGATGATTTTGATCTAAATAATCTAAACACATCTAAATAACCTAGCTGTATTGTCAGATGTCATGCAAAACAGCAAGACAAAGTATCCACCAAAGGTAGGTAATATTATGTTTTTTTTTGGTTCTGATTAAAGATGGAACAGTTGAAAGGCTAAGGTGTGCAAGCCAAGAGTGCAGAGGTATAATATCAGGGATATACAGAGGCAGACATCCTCGGTAGGCCCTGTAACTGCTTTGTATCCATGGCTAGGATATACAACATACAATGCAAAGTATATTGCCCACTTTGCAGAGAAATTGTCACCACTTCTTAAGTGGAAACTCAAGTGGATTTGTCTGCAATTTTTTTTTTAACTGTCAGAAACCAGGACAAGAAACTGTGGACTAATTAGAAAGCAGAACACAGTCTAAAGCAATGTATAGAAGGACCAGGCAAGAATCATCAAATGCAAAGTAGGGATCAAGGCAGGCAACCGATAACTGTACAGCAACAGCAACATTCCAATAGTCAGTAAACCAGAGAGTCTATACACAGTTAAAGTGTCTCCAGAACTAAAAGTGAAACCTAGGGGCACATTTACTAAGATCCGATTTTTGTTTGGGCTTAAACCACGATATGGTATAAGTTCAGAGTAACCACAATAATTTCTGAAGTTCTAAAAATGCTTTTATCGTTTGTACAAAAATATTGCTATTGCGTTCCAAAAGTCACAATATTTTCATGCCAAAAAGTTCGCTAAGGCACGAAAAACTTTCTGGCTTTGATGCCTTCCATAGAACTCAATGGTACTCGACAGATCAAACCTGGTGAAAAGATATTCTGAGGAAAGTGTTACCAAAGCATTAACGAATTTCAGAATGTTTATATTCTTCTGTTTTTTTCGTGGAAATTTAATGAAAACCACAAAAAAAACTTTTAACGAATGTTTCGCATACATTCCAAAATGTTCTATAAGTTAGAAAGTTAAGAAAGTTAGAAAAAGTACGAAATTGTCTCAAAATTGTTTAGTAAATGGGCTCCCTAGTGTTGGGAAAGTCAGTATGATCTGTTGGGGCTTAAATATTTGCATTTAGGGCCCAGAGTGCCATTAAGGTGGCCATACACGAGCAGATCCGCTCGCTTGGCGATGTCGCCAAGCGAGCGGATCTTCCCCCGATATCCCCACCTACGGGTGGGCGATATCGGGGAGCCTTTAGGTAAAAAAAAAAATAATCCGATCGTTTGGCCCTGATCCGACCGGATTTTCTAACCTGGCCGATCGAGATCTGGCCAATTTCAGGCCAGATATCGGTCGGCCAGGCTGCTCGGCTCTCCCCATACACGGGCCAATTAGCTGCCGAATCGGTCCAAGGGGCCGATATCGGCAGCTATAGTCGGCCCGTGTATGGGGACCTTTAGGCTGCGTGGAGATTGGTGTGTCACTACAATATACTCAGTTGCTAATCAGCCTGAACACAGAGAGCTACCAGTGGTCTGGCAATAAGACTCACCAGGGTGCTCCTAAATACATGCTACAAATCAATATAGTGCTCAGAATGAGTCAGCTTTGACCTCTTCTGCACCTGAAAACTACGGCACAACCCCCTTTAATTAAGCCTTGTATTTTCTAAAACATTTAATGAATAGGAGAGTTAGCAAGAATTCTAGCACCCTTTTATATCTGGGAAATACATTTGTAACAAGGCTTTTTGGGATTTGATTATGGTAAATGCAAAGAAAGATCCAAGTGCATTAAGAATCCATTTAGCATTCGAAATTGTGTTTTTAACTCCAAGTCATTATGTTAATGGCATCTGGGCAAGTGTGTCACGCTGGCATTTGCATCATAAAACCAAATGAATTTAGCATTTTTTTTACTTATTAGCAACCAAGGGAGATGGCCTGCGCTACTGGAAGTATAACAGGTCTATCACGTTCATTTCATGTTTTGGCCATTTTTTAAAGATTAATATACTTGAATCAATTAATACTTTAATTATGACAAAATATAGGTATGAGATAAATAAAATTTAAAACCACGTATTAATACAAGCATTGTATATAACCATTAGCTCCAAATATACAGAGGTCAGCTGCATCCAGTCATAGTAGTTCAACTAATAGAAATACTTCTGCATTTCACAGAGTGAGGAAAAAGTTGCGGTTGTGTCAATTACATTGCGGTTGTGGATTTTTCCCGAATTTTACAATGAAGCGAAACGGAACAGATTCGCTCATCACTAATGCTGTTAAATTAATAAAGGATGCAATTAAAGAATAACTAAATCTTGGAAATAAATATGGGTAAAAATGCTGTATTTTATATACTGAAGTTACTGCACCAGCTTAAAGCTTCAGAATCTCTATAACAGCAATGATGCAGACCTTTAAAGTTGCCCACAGGGGGTCTGCATTCTGAATTTTGTTAGGAAAGTCTGTGACACGCACATGCTCAGTGAGCTCTGGGCAGCTGTCGAGAAGCTAAGCTAAGCTTAGGGGTTGTGATAAGGTTGCGATAGTTACTAAACAATCGTTGAGGTAGACGGCAGTGAATAGGGGTTGGGGAGACCTCTCGCAAAACCCTGGTACTCACTCTGACATGGATGGCTTGAGGCAAGATGCAGGCAGATAAGTACAAAGGTTTTTCGTTATTTACAGCCCACAACCCCTGACCGGCTGTTACCAATAATGACTGTATATTAATCACATATGTGACACACAGGAAAGAAACTCTTTGGCGTGTATAGCTGGGTGGCCACATGGAGGCCTAAAAGTTCACTAGGGTTGTTCCCAACTGTTAGAAATCTGCAAGTGCACAACAAGCTCTTTAATAACAAGGAATCTACATCACATATTATACCCGGGGGTATAGTTCTGTGGAACTATATACATGATAATGAAAATACAGAGTGAGCGGCCCCTCCTATGCTTTTTTCTGATGTTTTTATAGGTTAGGGTGTGTTTTAAAGGAGAAGGAAAGGTAAAAACTAAGTAAACTTTATCAGAAAGGTCTATGTAAATACAGCCATAAGCACTCACAGAAATGCTGCAATGGCTTCTCTGTCAAAAGATTTGTTGTGTCTGTAATTCATGTGCCACAGACACGCAGCTCTCTGCCCTCTCTTTCTCCCCTCACAATAACCCTTTACTTTGGACCCTATTTCTTCTTCTCATAATGCAGGGGCACTCTCCAGCCCACTGGACAGGCATGTTGCTTTTTCACATTCTGCATAAAGACTTAATTTAACATATATTCTACAACATATTATTCAAAGTCTATAAGTCACAACACTATTGATATCATTGCACTAACACAACATATTATCAGGTTGCTGTGGAAGTAGAAATGCAACATGAAGCAATACAAATGATGTGCTTTTCAGCATACACCTGTTAAAATGGTTATGGCAAAATTAAGGAGATGGACCAGGTCCTTCTGCAGCCAGAAGATTCTAAGGGGCACATTCATGAAATCATGTATCGGATGGGATACGATTGTTTCTGATGATCGCCAATATCACGAAAATGCTTACGAAAAAATCGGAATAGTCACGATAATATCGTATTGGCACTCCGAAAGAATTTTTGTACCGAACGATCGTAAACAGCGGGAAAACCTTTCCGACTTTGATCCTTCTGTGCATGATTTTGGAAGCCTCCCATAGGAATCAGTAGCACTCTGCAGCTCCGACCTGGCCCAAGGAAAGTCACGATAACGAAACTTGAATGAATCAGAAACTTTCATACTCAGAGCGCCAATATGCCAAAAAAGTTGCAAAGTCCAAAAAAGTCGCACAAGGTACGAAATTGTCGCAGAAAATAAGCTTGGAGCGTTCGTACATTAATAAATGTCCCCCTAAAGGTGTATTGGATGGCTAGGAAGTGCAGTAAATCGTAGAACTATTTTTACTGAGCCATATCTCTACTATAATTTAAATTTACCTTTTTATTTGTAATTTACCTTTTTGCCAAACTGCCGAACTTAATACATAATCTACAAACAATTTAAAAAGGTTAAAATTGCCAAAGGACCTAGAGATATTTATTCATAGTATTTATTTAGAGCCAACATTTTCTGCAGTATTTTACATATACGATATATCATTCACATCAGTCCCTGTCCACTTACGAGGGCCAATTTAATCAGGAACCAGTTATCCTGCTTGTATGTTTTTGGAGTGTGGGAGGAACCCCACACAGACACAGGGACAACATACTAATGCCTTATAGAGATTGGCCTGGCTGGATTCAAACTCAGGACAAGGGAGCAGTGCTACCCCCATAACAGTGTACTTTGACTTTACATTGTCATCTGTACAACTGACATGGCAAAGTGCATACGGAACAAGTGACCAGGCAAATTTAAGGGAATGAAACAAATGCAACAGATTTCAAGCTAAGGCACTTGAAATTGTGGGTCAAATTTATATTTCATGTGTTTTTCCCAAAATGACACAGTTCTTGTGAGCATGTTATTTTCATTCTGCACACAGAGATACAGTATAATACTGTAGTAACGTGCACTTTTCCACTGAGCTTTTTGCTCTACAAGTATATAGGACAAGCATCTTTGTCTAGAAAATACATTCTTTAATTCTTACCCCAATAAAATCAACACAAAATCTAGGTCAGCAAGTGTAACCTTATTTTCCATTGGTTTGCTGCTGTTTATTTTACTTGCTAATTCTTATACTCTGTGCAAATGTTCTCATTATGTCTTAGACCAGAAGGAAAGATTACGCCAATTACATTTTCTTAATCTAAAAAATAAAACATGAATATGAAAACTCTAATGCGGCCTGACGTGCCGATTGTAAAATATGTACAATCACTAAGAACTACAAGAAACATTTTACAGCATTAAGTATTAATGAACGTTTTGTGTGCTTACACTTGTAAATTATCCCTTAGGATGCTGACACGTATTATGAAAGAAAACAATTACAGTAATAATGAAATGGTCAAAACAAAACGGTCAAAACAATGTTATATTAATTACATATAAGATTACAACGCCTTGTCTACTTACAGTTTATAATAGTAAGCATTTAACAGTAATGTTCTACTGCAAAAAAAAATTTCATTGGTCTGCATGTAAATGCTGTTTAAGAAGGTAGTGGAAAGTTGTTCTAATGACCTTTCTTTCATTTTTGTCTATGATCCATCTTATTCCAGAGATCAGTTTACATGTCCAAGATGTGCTCACTAGTGATACCTGGTTTCACTGTATGGCTGCTGAGGGGCTGGTTTGAATTAGAGAACCACATCAGGCTGAGTCTTGGCCTGAAACTAAAATGGAAAAAAAGCTGAGAGATTCATTTGAAGCACCGGTTGCAAGTACCAGGGAGGAGAGAAACCCTATAAGGGTAAAGACACTTGACACCTTCTTTTTTTCACTATCAGACTTTCTTGTGTGACATTATTACTCTCATTTATTTACCCGCATTAATAAAGTGGCAACATATTTTTATACAACATATAAACTGCATACAAATATTGACAGATACAGGTATAAGGGATGTTCTGCATTCAAAGCTTGTAAGCTTGTAATACAGTCACATTGCACAACAAAGCACAGACTGACTTCACCCCTATTTATCTTTGTTGTATTATATATTGATTTATAATAGAAAGATGGTGCTTGAGATGGAAGAGCTAGACATTTGAAGAGAAGTAAAGAGATATTGAGAGAGTTGTGTAGCAAATTAAATACTGTAGATTTAAGCCGTTTGCTCCATTAACTTCGAATTTAAGTTGCTTGAAAGTAGCCCGGAAGAGCGAGCCTGGAACAGGTGGAGCGGCGTGAGGCCATGACAAAGGGGCAAATAGGGTCCCAAAGGAAGTCGGTGTGTAGGATGATGGGAGTTGTAGTGTTAAAGGAACAAGTTGGAGGAGAAAGAGGCAGTATAAATAAAAGAAGCAGGAAGATGGGAATCGCTACCTCGTGACTACTGAAGGGAGAGTGTGCACGCAACTCCACGTGCATGCGTGGTCAATCAGAAATCCAGCCCTGGCCTACTACCTGTGTTTGCACCCGAATGAATGGAATGCACTCGGCGCACATGTAGCAGAAATACGCATAAAAAAGCGAGAGTTTGAGAGTCTACATGTGCCTTAACCTGAGCATATTTCATTCATTCAGGTGCAGGCACATGTAGGAGGCGTAGGGCGGTATTTTCAGGATGCACTTTTCCGATTGCCGAAAATATCTGCCCTACGCCTCGTCAACTAAGAGGGAACATTAACCCTATCTGCACTAGGAATCCCCCTGCTGTACACATCATGCACCTCAAATGTACATTTTCCCTTACATTTTTAGGCACGACAGCTGTGTTTTCCAAACATACTGTCACACTACACACTACCTTCTGAGTGGAACTGTTGGTAAAGCTGCTGTAAACTGATTTTTTGTGTCAGCATCTTTTCAATTAAGATGTAATTTAAGCATACCTCGTACAAAAATGAAAATTACCTGTTGGGTTTCCACACATGGCAGAAATAGAATGGGGTCAGAGCAATACTTCTACATCAGGGAGTGTATACAAAGAGTTTGGTCATGTGTATTAATTGTCTGTGTGGAAGAGTGTTCATCCTTCTTTGCACTTTCCTCCATTCCCAGCACACAGTTATTAAAACCTTTGTCTTCTTCTTTCAGCTTTTTTGTTGCTATTTTAAGTCATTTAAGTTAAGACCTTAACTGCTTTTTTACATTGTGAAAGAAATGAACATGTTCTAGTGCAAGTCTTTGAACAAAAACAACTTAAGAAGCATTACTGGGTAAAACCAAAGAAAATTGGGAGAATGGTGGGGCACCATTTTCAGGCTAACCTTTCTACAACAAAATCACATTCCAGTGCAGTTGTGAGAGTGAGTTGCACACTACTACAATTGTAATTATTCATAATGCTTCATTTATATTGTAGCACTACCTCCCAGTCATGGAATAACTGATTCAGTCTCCCAGCAAACATGGCTCACAGTTGTTATATGGCTCAACAGAGTCACACTTCTCTCTCTCTTGTCTTCTTTTACCACATCCATCTTAGCATGGCCAGCAGGACTTGTACTGCATTAATGCAGCCTCATGGCAAAGTAAACCCAAACAGACTCTGAGACTCTGGTAAACCCTGCCTGGAAGATGCTTCTACTACTCCTGTCTCCTGGAATACAACATCTTGCCCCAATTCACCTCAACTTAGCTAAAAAATGAAATCTTCATCCATGTACTCTGCACATGACAAGGGAACTCCTCAATTGCCCTTCACTTTCAACCATCCATCTGAACCCCATTGTTACATACCTTAATGAAACACCAGGAGCCAGAAATGGGTAAAAAGAGGCCACAGCATTTACATTTTATCAAATAAATAGGACCTATACCTTGCCAGCCTCACCTCAAGGCAATATTCAAAGCCAAAATGCCATAAGAGATTGCTAATATGCTCTGCTGTTCCTTACTGAAGACTTGAGATCAGCACTATGTCAATATATCCACCACTGAGTATAAGGCTGCCTCTACCTACAGAGAGGATGGACAGCGCCGGATTTCAAATCCGGGCGCCCCTAGGCCACCCCCCATTCGCGCCCCGCCTCCCGCGCATGCGTAAACAAACCCACCTCCCCCGTGTCACGCCGATGTAATCGCGCATGCGCGGGCATTTAAACTCCCATAAGGAGCAGTGGGGAGAAGTCCCCATTGCTCCGTATGGGAGCGAAATGTCACAATATTGTTGTGGCGGGGCGGCATGCCGCCCCTAAATTTCTGCCGCCCTAGGCCCGGGCTTTTGTGGCCTCGCCACAAATCCGGGCCTGAGGATGGACACAAACTCTGCTGCCAGCACGAGCTGCATCTCCCACCATGAGAGATGTTCTCGTCTGTATCAATCAACCCACTGTGCAGTCAAAGGAGAGAAGCTCTCGCTCTTCTAAAATTTCCTGAGCAATACTTTGGCAAAGTCCTACCACTTATGTGACAGATACAACTTGAAATACATTACCATATAGCCACCGTTTTGATCCAGAGGAAGGCAAAAGACCCAGCCTGAAGCCTGTGCCAATTATGCCTCAAGAGGGAAAAAATTCCTTCTTGACCCCCATGGCGATCGGAAAATTCCCTGGATCAAGGATTTGAATTTCATCATAAATCATACCATGCAGACTCTCACATTTATACTGTATAACATTACCAAAACCACAATATAACAGTGCATATAGGAAAACATTCATATTCTGTTATTAATAGATAATATGAGAGCATAAAGAAGAGAATATCCTGGCATTTTTTTAAATATGCAAAAATGAGGGGAGGGTGGCTGGGATGTTTCTACCTGCTCAGAAGATAGGAAGTGAACTGCTTCTCTTGTTACATCACATCCCTATCCTTCTCCACCCCCAGCCCAGCTTTCACAACATCTGTTTTTAAACTACCAATAGTATGGCCTGGTACACTTGAGTTAACAGGCAGTATGCAGTACTGACATGCTCTACAGTGATTTTATTGACCTCCTAGGCATCTTACAGGTTAGCAGGTAGTGGGTTATTCTCTTGGTGTTGGAGGCCACTCAGGGCACAAAATTCCTTGTTCTCTTGGATAAATTATGTAGGGAGGTAGTGCTGGGTCCCTGCACTTACCCCCCTCCTGCTGCTGTTCCCTGTAGGGGAGCTGGCACTGAGACTTTGTGCTGTGAGCTGCTGCCTAGCAACAAGGTGAACAGCAAGCTCAGGGCTGCCGGAAGTTGCAAAGCAGCCTGGGAGAGGAAGCCAGAGGGAGGAGAAAGAAAGTCCCAGAGCTCCAGAAGCTGCACGTGGGCTCAGAGAGAGGAGCAGCACAAGAAGAAGCTGGCCTTTGGAACAGGCTGGTACAGGGAAGGCAGATCCTGTACCTGGAGAGACAGAGATCCTGTGAGGAGTCCTGACTGGAGGAACAAACACCTGCAGGGGAATCCCATCTGAGTAGCTAAAGGGGCTAGTAGTCGCACTGCATGGCTGTGAGTGCTGGACTCGCCTGAAGATTCTGTGTGAATCACCCAAAGAGATCCCTGGAGTGAGTATAGTTAAAGTGAAACTAATAAAGGAGCGCTTGAAGATTAAAGTATATAAACTTTCCGTTGGACTGAGCTAAAGGACTGTACATAGTTAGTGAGATAGCTTGCGCTGGCAAAGCTAGTTAGTAAGGCCCTTATTGCCACTTTGATAGGAGTGTTATGTGTATTAGTTTCCCCTTTATTTCAGATAAAAGTTATTTCGTTTATGAAGTACTGTGTGTGTATTATTATTGTTCCTAGTGGGGCCACCCGTAGGTGCACTCCCGGATCCCACTAGGTGGAGGCACTGCGCTAATAAGTACCAGGTACCCAGTCTCTCCCAATACCACTGCGGAGTGATTCAGGTTTGTCCCGTGCTATCAGGTAAGCGCCACACGTGGAGTGTAACACTGTCAAAAGTGCAAAAGTGGTGAGGATAGGGTTACATTTTGGAGGCACTGCTGAGATTCGGCTGGGACCTGGTTGCACAGAAAGTGAAGCAAGATGGCGTCATCTACTGAGAGTCCCCAGAGTGTTCTGGACTGGTGCAAGAGTTTGGGCCTAAACCCGAAAAAGACTGCTGTAGTGGGCCCTATGATACCAAAAACAAAAGAGGAATTTATTTACAAGATCCTAGATGCAGATGGATCTATTTATAGACCTAGAGTGGTAGCTTCGCGACGAGACCCAGATGGCATCCTCTTAAATGTGCTTGTGGATAGTCCTGGTGAGATTAACAGAGAAACATGTGCACGTGGTGTACAGGCGGAAGACCATGGTTACTGGCAAATTGTCTTACCGGATGTCCCTGAGGAGAAGGAACTTAGTGACAGTGAGGATGAAGTGGGAGGCGATCTGGAGAATCCAAATCCCTTGTGCAGTGGCACCCCACAGATACCTGCTGCTGGTCACAGTCCAGTGACTAAAAGACTGTTTGATGTGACACCTGAGACAAAGTTGAAATACACTGCATCATGTGAAAGTTTGAACTCTGCTGGGAGGAGCCGACCTCTAAGTGATCTTGTTGAGGCAGCTCAGCTGGTGGAAGTCTTGGCCCAAGTCGGTGAGAATTTGAGACAGCTGGCATACAATGGAAATTATAAGAGACTAAAAATATTCTCAGGTATGGAACCTACCCCTCCAGGTGAAGAGACCTTTGAGGCCTGGAGAGATGCTGCTTTGGTTGCTATTACCGATTGGCCTGGCTCTGGTCCTGCTTTATGTCGCAAGATCCAAGAGAGTTTGCGAGGGCCTGCATTGGACCTAATTAAGCTCCACCGAGAGGTGTGCCCACAAGATGGTCCTGAGAAGTTGATAGAAGTACTGGAAGATACATATGGACCGGTGGAAGATGAAATTGAAATGTTGTACAAATTTCAGTCTTGCATGCAGAAAGAAAAAGAGAATCTGTCTGAGTACTTGAAGCGACTGCAGCAAATGCTAAAATTGCTTGTTTGCCGAAGAATCATTGCTACAGATCGTGTTGATTCTATGAGGCTACAACAGTTATTCAGAGGGGCTTTATCTATGGATCCCACAGCTGTGATGTTGAGATCTTTCTACAGAGGAAAGAAAGAACCAACTTATCAGGAGCTGATCCGGGAGATCCGAAAGGAGGAAGTTAATGTTCTGCGACGAGAGAAGAAAAGTCGTGGTTCTGAAAGGACATCCAGTGATTCGCAGAAAGCGGAAGAGATTGCTGAGTTAAAAAAACAGGTTGCTCAGCTCAAGGCTCGTGTGTCCGAAAAGGAAGAGGGGTCAAATATGTCTAGACCCTCTTCATTTCCTAAAGCAGGTGGTGCTCGCGGTGACCCACCAAAGTGCTTCCGTTGTGGCCGGTTGGGCCATATATCCCCACACTGTCCGACGCAACGTGAAAATGCTGCAGCTACAGAAGTTATTTCATATGGCTGTGCTGTGAGGAAGCCACCCCAGAAGAGGTATCGGAAGAGACGTAATCAGGTGAGGTGTTACACCTGTGGTTGGTACGGTCATACTTCCCACACCTGTGACTGGGGACGGAATGAAGACTTCACTGATGTATATGTGACATCTTTCCCATGTGAAGTGGATATTTGTGAAGAGAAATCCTGTGGCACGAGGATGGTCTCTGAGCACTCTGGCACCCCCAATAAAAGTAAGAGACTGGGCCTGGGAATGCGTAGACCTTCAGGCAGGGGAAGTGTCAGGGCAGTTAGTGAGGAAGCTTTCCCCTGTGTATCTCCCCCAAAGGTTAGGGAGAATAAGAATGGTGAGAAAGGGCAAGCGAGGACGTTGCCCATTCAAGCAGGGGGAGAATGTAGGGAGGTAGTGCTGGGTCCCTGCACTTACCCCCCTCCTGCTGCTGTTCCCTGTAGGGGAGCTGGCACTGAGACTTTGTGCTGTGAGCTGCTGCCTAGCAACAAGGTGAACAGCAAGCTCAGGGCTGCCGGAAGTTGCAAAGCAGCCTGGGAGAGGAAGCCAGAGGGAGGAGAAAGAAAGTCCCAGAGCTCCAGAAGCTGCACGTGGGCTCAGAGAGAGGAGCAGCACAAGAAGAAGCTGGCCTTTGGAACAGGCTGGTACAGGGAAGGCAGATCCTGTACCTGGAGAGACAGAGATCCTGTGAGGAGTCCTGACTGGAGGAACAAACACCTGCAGGGGAATCCCATCTGAGTAGCTAAAGGGGCTAGTAGTCGCACTGCATGGCTGTGAGTGCTGGACTCGCCTGAAGATTCTGTGTGAATCACCCAAAGAGATCCCTGGAGTGAGTATAGTTAAAGTGAAACTAATAAAGGAGCGCTTGAAGATTAAAGTATATAAACTTTCCGTTGGACTGAGCTAAAGGACTGTACATAGTTAGTGAGATAGCTTGCGCTGGCAAAGCTAGTTAGTAAGGCCCTTATTGCCACTTTGATAGGAGTGTTATGTGTATTAGTTTCCCCTTTATTTCAGATAAAAGTTATTTCGTTTATGAAGTACTGTGTGTGTATTATTATTGTTCCTAGTGGGGCCACCCGTAGGTGCACTCCCGGATCCCACTAGGTGGAGGCACTGCGCTAATAAGTACCAGGTACCCAGTCTCTCCCAATACCACTGCGGAGTGATTCAGGTTTGTCCTGTGCTATCAGGTAAGCGCCACACGTGGAGTGTAACACTGTCAAAAGTGCAAAAGTGGTGAGGATAGGGTTACAATTATATGACTGTACAAGGCCAGTTCCTGCCTCCCACCATTTTTCTCATCTAAGATGCAGTTCATCCCTGAGTGTAGTAATCCTGAAGGGATGGTTCAATTTCAGGTAAACTTTTAGAAGCAGGTTTATTAAAACACTAATTTTTTTCAAATTTTTTTCTTTTTAAAAATTCAAATAAACTTGTTTCCACAAATCAAAAAATCTGAACTGAAAAAGCACATTCGGGAAAAGTTGCGGAAAACAGGCGAAAACTTTGAATTTTTCAAACTATTGTAACTGTGGTACAAAGGAAAATCTTCCAGCGAAGGGACATCTGCCATTGACTTATACATGATCTCAACAAGTTTTAGATGGTGCATTGTCAGATATGAAATTGTCACAGTTTTGTCACATAGTAAATCTTGAAATAGCTGTGACTTTTTTTTCAGTGCCTTTTAGCACTAAAATATCAGAATCAGAAAAAAAAATTGACCTAGTTTTCAAATGGGGGTCACTGCAGCCAAAAACTACTGCTTTGTGAGGCTACAATTTTATTGTTATTGTTACTTTTTATTACTTATCTTTTCATTTAGGCACTTCTATATTCATATTCCTGTCTATTTTTCAAAACACTGGCTGGTTGCTAAGTTAAATTGAACCCTAGCAACCAGATAGTTGGTGAAATTCCAAACTAAAGAGCTTCTGATCAAAAAGCTAAATAATTAAAAAATCGCAAATAAAAAAAACAAACACTCTAACCAAGGATGTAAATTACCTGCCTACTTAAAAAAAACATAAATACACAAAAAGGTCTCTTCTGTGTTCTTTTGCTGTTTTATTCAATTCTCCAATTAGATACCACTCTGCAGTTACCAGCTGCTCTCTGCTGTGTTGGGCTGTGGAAGTAAGGTAATGGTTCCCCAGGTTCAGAGCAGCTTTCTTTGATCACCAGCAACATGTACGGAGAAATCAGATCATATGTGCGATTGTATGAGAATGTGCCTCATCAATAAAGTGAACTATTTTGGTAAACTTTCTAGGAATTTGCCCGAAAACCATTCTTCCAAACTAATGCATGACAATTTTGAATGACAAAGACAATTTATATTTAAAAAGGCCATTTAAACAGTAAGAAACAAAACATATAGAAGATGCAGGGATCTGTGTCTAAAAGCTGTAATTTATCCATCTTATTTTATAAAAATAGCTAGAGCAACCAGTATCCTTAAGACACTTTGTAGAAGGAATGCCTATGGCACTTTAAGGATGATTGACAGTCCCTTTCAAACAATATATAAAAGGATGTATTTGTGCACGACAGTACAGACAATAATTATGTGAAGAGCAGGCCATAAGCCGTGCTTAGTCAGTATAATTAATGGGGCAGTCGGCTGTGTGCAAACTGGATACTTCTAATTGCTGCTATCATGTGACAGCAGATAACCATTATCCTGAAAGTTCCACCATTAATGACTGCTGCACATTAAATAGAGGATATGGAGAATACTGAGGAGTAATATTTTTTTTTAGATGCAGCAATTTCAAGAAGTCCCCTGGTTTGAATATTTTCATTCATTTCATTGTAGCCAAGACTTTTTGAAGGTAAATGATTTTGACCTTGAAGATATAAATGTATTTTTTATGGGTTAATTGTTAAGCTGCAGAGAAGTCATAATAGACTGAACACATTGTAATATCAAAGAAATCATGAATTCATCTGAACTTTGGAACAGCAAACTTCTTGTACAATCATCAACACAGTTCACACTTTAGTGTATCAGTACATACGTACAAATGAGCTTTATATGCCTGTTGTCATTTTATATAGCATCTTTTTTCTTGTAAAATAGTTTCATAAATGCTTCTGACTTCAGGTGGAGGCTACAAAATCTGTTTTTTTTCATGTTTGGGGCTTCTTTTCTAGCCCAATGGCATACCATCCATGTAGCAGTAGTAAACCTTCCACTGTATATGGCCCTGCATGTCCATCTTTCTGTTCTGCTCATTGCAGAGCAACACTGATTTATATGCAGCTACATATCACCTGGTTTGTATATGACCCCCCACCCCCATTAATGGCATAACAGGGTCAGTGTAATTTATTGGTGTCCTGTTTTAAAGGATAAATCTTAGTGTAAGTTAGATTAAACTGGAGGAAGTCTTTGGTCAGACAGACTTGTTTCAACCAACAAGTGACAGTACAAGATATTGTGGGATACTACAAAATCGTACAAAAGGAAACTACATCCACAATACTTTGTTTCTCCTATAATTTAACATCCTTTTTATGACACTTTGATATCCCGTGATGCCTTTTACACATAGATCTAACAACCTTTTTGTAGTAGTTGCTTCCTGAGATGCATGTATGAACCCTTAATTTATTTTCCTTTTTGCTAGGTTACCTTATATTAAAGAGAAGGAGAATATGAAGGAATGCAGTAATAGTGTGGGTCTATAATGTGATAGGGAAACCATATTTTAAGCATATTGTGCTCAAGGACAGTTTTGACAACTGCATGATCCCTAGTTTACGGCAATTTGGAGAAGACCATTTGCTGTTTCAGAATGATAATGCCTATGTTACCCTGCACAGAGCCCTGACCTCAACACCTGTAGGATGAATTAGACTGTGACAAGCCTGTACCCCAACATCACTGCTCAAGCTCAATAATGCTCATCAAGATTCCAGAAATATAGTGGCAAGCCTTCCCAAAAAGGTAGAGATTGTGGTAGCAGCAAAGGGTGAATCAATATTATATTAATACCCTTGGTTTCAGAATGAAATGGACTGACAGGTAGCCCAGAGAATATGGACTTAAATGCAGTATTTTTATGTCTGCTGTGAGTTTATACAGGTATGGGAGTAATGTGGATAAGGGGTATTTCCATAATTTGGATCATCATGCCTTAAGTCTACTTAAAAATCATTTAAACATTAAATAAACTCAATATAATTGGTTTGTCTCCAATAAGGATTAATGATATCTAAATTGGGTTCAAATACAAGGTGCTGTTTTATTATTACAGGGAAAAAAAAAATCATTTTAAAAAATGGAAATAATTTGATGAAAATGGAGTCTACGGTAGAAGACCTTTTCATAATTTGGAGCTTTCCGGATAATGGGTTTCCCAATTACAGATCCCATACATGCAGTAGCATCCCACACAACATATTTTAACAAAAAATGAATGCACTTCGTCAGGGTTCCAGTAGGGAACTGAAACGTAGGATCAATAAAACCTCACTTTCTGCATTTACCATTTTGTTACTTTTTTTTTGCTATATTGTGTAAAACCCTGCGAGTGCTGTCACTCTGCAACTTCTACTTTATTTTTTGCTCTGGCACCCAGGTATCGATAAATGGCCAATGGAGTGCTCCCTAATCTGTTGCCACATTTCATCAATGTTTTTACTGGCCAGGGTGGGGGCGGATCTACAAGGGTATCCATGACATCATGGCAGGGTTTTGATGTTATTGGAGGGTGGGGCATGACATTGGTGGGCCGCATTCACTGGAAAATAGGGAGCAGGGGGGTTAAAAAGGGAGCTGGCAGAGGGGATTAGAAACAGACTGGGGGCAGAGGTAACTTTGTAATAGCGGCCTTACACAGCCCTGAAGTTCTGTGAGTAACAGGAGTAAAAAAGACAACAACAATTGAATGCAATGCATTGTGGGAAATGGTCTTGGATGGAGTGGAGCTGAATAGCACAGTTTTGCTGTAACAATTATAGTACTTCTAAAAATGTAATAGAAAGAAATAGAAAGGCTTGACTGTGGCTATGTGTAATTGTCACCAAGAAGAGCTTAGCTTGTCTTTTTCCATCTTTTAATCACTGTTTCCACTGAGCCTTTTGCATGATGGTTTGCTAAACAGATTAGGAAGCCGTGCAAGAAACCTTGGACTGCATATGCATGTTCATATTGAAATCTGTTTGTGGAAGGGATTACTGCTTTCTCTGCTGTGCCACTCACACAATTCATTTCATGCAAGGTTGTTTTTATATCTCACATGAATGAATAGTTCAATTTGCCATTGTTCTTTTAGTATTTGCGCATAGCTTGATTATTTTGAAAAGATGTTCCTGCAGTAAAACCAGCCAGCCATCATATTCTATTTAATGTAATATTTATTCCTTTTTATTTTCACTTAGGTGCTTAAATTCTACTGAAGGCAACATTTCCGTGGATATTGAAGTAATATTTTTACAATTTGTAGAGCATTTCATTCGATTTACTGCTGAGAGTACCTCTTTGAACATTTTAATTATTTTAAACTGGAAACTGAATTCCCTAGTAATGTCTATAATACACCATGGAATACATATCGTTTACAATTCATCTATATACATTACTAGAAATTTTACCTTTTTTAGAATTAGAGTACTGCAGTCTGAGACCAGCCAGGCTCCAAGTTGTTGGTAGGCAACTAAGAGTTGGGAGCACAAATTGGAGAAAACTGTTGGTGAAGAGCAATGCATTGTGAACCATTGATGAAAGCACTAGAATAAGGGTGGCTCACTAAAAACGTAATGTTACATAGGGATATTAGTAAGTGCTACTCCTATATGGCTGAAAATATAACTATATGCTCCTGGGGAGGCATAATATACATACAATTTAATATATTTCAAGCTTATAACTAGATACTGATATTACTGTGGCAAAAACATACAGTTAAGGGTATAAATGGTGACATTTTATTTTATCAGTAGGTGACAATAAATATTAATTAAATATATATTTTTTTCTCAAGACCAGCTATTTTATGTAACTTTGTGTTTAACAGTTATTTATGAAAACTGTACTAAAAAATAACTGGAGAGTTTACATGTTACCCAACATGTGCACAAAGCTTAATCCATGTTATCACTTGGACTGAGCATCCTATATGCCATTCATTCCAAATTGATATGTTTATTTCCTGTGTGGTAAGCCATGTGGAGTACTATAATGATAGCATTTGAGTTGTATAGTAATTAGAAAACTTGTAAGCACAAACCATTGAGCTAAAATTGAGCTTTAAAAGTTCTCTCTTTCAACTCTAATTTTTAAGATAAGAGTAAGAATCCCAGTGTCGGGAGCCACTACAAAAGCTAGACATGTAGGGGCTGTGGCAGACTGGGAGACTAGTCACCCGCGTCAAATCTCCCTTGTTGTGGGCGACTAATCTCCCCGAAATGGCATCCCACCGACAAGTCTCAGTGAATCAAAGACTGGAATAATGGTGTACATATTAGGGCATCCCCCGACAATTTGATTATTCATAATGTGACAATCACTGTGCTGGGTCTCAGTTATCAACCTTATGAGCACATTGTGACCTGTTCTGTTACCTCTCAGTAATCTGCATCAGATGCCAATCAGGAGACCTACCTACCTGGTCAGCCCTCCTCCATACATGTCAGTGGCCCTCCATGCTCCTTCCTCTGTTACCTCTTCTGCATTATCCACCCAAACCAAAGTTAGCAATTTCTAAATCCCAGTTTATCTGAGTAAGAAAGATAAAAGGAAATGGAATTACAAGAGAAGGAATAGTAGGAAATGCAGGGACATTTATATGTAGGGCCTTGATGCAAGGATTTCATCTCATTTCCTAAATGAGAATACGGACTAAATGCCCTTTGTGACACAATTTCATTTATGAATAACAAATGTGGCAGAGATAATACAGAAACACACTCACTAGAGGGGTTACAGCTTAATGCAACATCTCAGGCACCCAATAGATTTTAGGGTAATAGAAGAACTTCCATATAGAGATGTAGCGAACTGTTCGCCGGCGAACTAATTCGCGCGAACATCGGGTGTTCGCAAGTCCGCAAATTCGCGAACTTTTCGTGATGTTCGCAATTTGGGTTCGCCGGCTCCGAAAAAATCGCAAAACTTACGATAACGGTACGAATTCTCCGAAAAAATCGCAAAACTTACGATAACGGTACGAAAAAGTCGCAAAACTTACGATAACGTTACGAATGATCCGAAAAAGTCGCAAAACTTACGATAACGGTACGAATGATCCGAAAAAGTCGCAAAACTTACGATAACGGTACGAATGATCCGAAAAAGTCGCAAAACTTACGATAACGGTACGAATGATCCGAAAAAGTCGCAAAACTTACGATAACGTTACGAAAGCTCAGAAAAAGTCGCAAAACTTACGATAACGGTACGAATGATCCGAAAAAGTCGCAAAACTTACGATAACGTTACGAAAGCTCCAAAAAAGTCGCAAAACTTACGATAACGTTACGAAAGCTCCGAAAAAGTCGCAAAACTTACGATAACTTTACGAAAGCGCCGGAAAATACGAAAAAGTCGCAAAATTACCAATCATTTCGAAAAACGGCGTGTGTCAATTTTTCAGAGGTTTTTGCCCTTGATCCCCCTCCTGCATGCCACTGTCCAGGTCGTGGCACCCTTTAAACAACTTTAAAATCAGTTTTCTGGGCAGAAATGGCTTTTCTATTTTTTAAAGTTCGCCTTCCCATTGAAGTCTATGGGGTTCGCAAAGTTCGCGAATATTCGCAATTTTCGGCGGAAGTTCGCGAACAGGTTCGCGAACTTTTTTTTTGAGGTTCACTACATCCCTACTTCCATACATAAAGGAAATATCCACAGCAGAAACTAAAAGCCTAGACCTCTAGGAGACCCATTCTGCTATACAATCAGTACATGCACCTGCTGAGGCTACAGGGGAAACAGTTTATAATCTGTTCAGCTATGAGTCTGTGGAACAATTTTCAGGATGATTAGATTTAAAAGAATAAAGTAATTGCAATCTTATGCTTATGGCTGCTGCAAAGGCCTTACTTTGTGCTCTTTTCACTTCTCCCCCACTCTGCAAAATGAAATTCCAAGGGTCTTCCTTGCAGAGATCTATTCATTTAAGAAGTGATAGGCAGTCTACAGTAAAGCTCTGCTATAACAAACACATTAGAGGTTTCTGGGTAAGAACAGAAAAAACAAATCACTTCTAGCTATGGCTGGCATTTTTAAGACATGAAAGCATATTTCTAACAAAATACATGCCAATGCAATGACTATGCCAATGAAGGACTTTATTCAAGAACTTTCCTGTAGTTTACTCCATGATGATTGGCTCAGTTACTGCTAATGAGAAATGCACGTTAAATTGATCTGTTTCCCCTCTGCTTTTTTTTGGTTTTATACTAACCATTATACTTTGCCTTCCGCTTAATAAATCCTGAATGTGAGTAATTTTTACAAAATAACTATGGCATATCCTGATTATATTAAGCCATTGCTTCTGTTAATATAAGTGTCCAATATTATACAGGTAAACGTGTGGTATAGGGGAATCCACATACATTTGATGCATCAACACCACAGAATAGTGACCCCGGACAGACCGTAGCACACATGAAGGAGGACAGGGACAGGGTTAGGAGGTGGGAAGGAAGTGACGTCAGAGGCAGGGGGAGAGATACAGGGACAGCGTGAGGGAGCAGCACCATTTTAAGACCTAGAGCAGCGTCCCTCCCAACCGCCCCTTTTGTTTTTGTTGAGGTGAGATCTTGGTGGTTAATTGTGGGTACCCACATGGGTCCAGAGTATTTGTTTGTCACAGCTGGTGGTGAAATGCTTGCCCTGGGGGCCTTATGGCAACGGATTGTTACATCTGAATAGCCGACAGGCGGTAATACAGGCTCTTGTCGGGCATGGGTCCCACAAGAGGGGTGACAAGTTGGTTACCTGGTTATCACTTGCCCATCTGTCCCCTACGGGGTTGGGTGGCCCGGCATGCCAGGTAGCCCAGGAAGGCGTATAGCAGCGGTTTTTGGGCAAGCGTTCCTTGGATATGGTTCTTTTATCCCAAAGTTGTAAAACATATTGGGTGATAAGCTATTACATTAATAATGTTACTGTTTATGTATCTTAATCTGTAATTAAAGCTGTGACCTTCTCTATCCCAAAAAAGCCTGGATGTCAATATTTGTGTCTTGGGGGGAAAAAGGGTTCCCGAGGGGTGCATACACGTATACGGTAAGCAAAGAGGTGTGAGTTGGTGGTTATCCTTTCTGGGGGGCTTGACGCTGTTCTTCTCATGTAAAAATGATTGAGTACTGTTTTCCAAATAGTAACTATGTACATTGCCCAAAGTAACATTGTACGGATTTATAAATGCCAGTGAATTCTGTCTCATATTTAGCAGAACACAGTGCATACCATGAAATTGTGCTGTTTATATTCACAGCAGTGTGCCTGAAAAGCAGTACTGACATCTCTGCATGTACCTGGGATTTTCTGACCATTTGTGGTTAGTTACCCTTGCATGAATGTCTCATAAACACAAGGTAAGTACTCCTGAAAACATACCAGGGTGGACAGAGGTTGCTATAAGGAAAATATGTATATTAACATGTCCATTTTGGCTTAGAGTGATATCTTAGGCAAGCACAAAAACCTGCACCACATGCTGTTCTCCAGCTAAAGGTTTGCTGGCAGTCAGCCCAGTTCTATTATGAGAAACTGTTCATAGAAGGCTATGACTCCAGGTCACCCTTTATTATTGTCAAATCCCAGGCAGCCTTGATCTGCAGAATTGTTAGTATAACTTGGTAGGCATTCTGCATTTCAGCAGTGTTTAGTTTAGCACCAGTTTAATTCTGTTAAAAACTACATTTTAAGAATGAATCTAAGATTCTCTTTTAATGCCTTTAAGAGGGGCCTGGATGAGTTCTTGAACAATCAGAATATCCAGGCTATTGTGATACTACTATCTACAGTTAGTATTACTGGTTGTATATATATAGTTTATGTATGTGAGTGTATAGATTGGTAGGTGTGGGTTGTGTGTGTTGGGTTTACTTGGAAGGGTTGAACTTGATGGACTCTGGTCTTTTTTTAACCCTATGTAACTATGTAACTATGTAAGACTAATGTTGCAGCATACTGGATTGAATGCAGTCAACAATGCACAATCTGTTTACACCAGAGTTAACTATATCAGACCACAATTGCAGCAAAGTCCAAATATGATTGTGGTACAATATTACAGCATTGTTATTGCTGCCTGCAGATATGTTAGTGCCATCCTTACAGGGTTTAATAATGCTGTGTGTATGCCTACCCATCCAGGACCATTATACACAGTATCTAGTGGAGATAAGTCTAAAGCAACTGGACTTGGGTATTGTTGAAAGCATTTCAACACTCATCCGAGCAGCTTATCCAGTACCCACATGTTTACAAATTACCTGCAAATTCCTCTTTTGTTGAACTAAAGAAGCTGCTGAGAACATTTTCAAGAAAACTTACATTGTACAAAAGATCTATGTAAAAAATGAGGACAGAAGTAACAATCAGGCATGCGTGTGTAAGTCTGTGCTGCTGTATGATCACATGGTAATATGCATATCTGCTCCCTAAAGGTAATGAAAATGAAAATGAGAAACCTCGCACTACAGTAATCTTTAGGGTGCACAGTATTACAAAGTTTGCAATTATTCAAGTGTAGTGTTATAGACACAACAAAAGGTTGGAAACTGGCACACCTAATAGAATTAAAATGTAACATTTACTTATATATAATTAAAATTATCGTAAAAAAGATAGAAAGAAAAAGAAAAGGAGTTAAAAAACACCTCACACCTTGATCAAGTTTAGCTTCTAATATTGTCTCTCCTGGATATAGTTACTTTCAAAGTATCTCTATTAAAAGTTAGTATAGGGCTAGCAGCTGATGTAGCAACACGAAGTGGTTGGCAGATTATCATATATAGTTTTTTTCTGTAAGAAAGTAACAATGTTGTCTGTAAATATCCCTTTAAAGGTGTTGCTCAGCAACCCCTTGGATGTTGCTCCCAGTGGCCTCACAGTAGGTGCTTATTTTAGAATTCCTGGCTTGGGGGCAAGTTTTGGTACTGCCAAACAGAGCCTTCTATAGGCTGTCAGTCCACATAGAGGCTACAAAATAGCCAATCAGAGCCCTTATTTGTAACCCCGGGAACATTTTTCATGCTGATGTTGCTCCCCAACTCTTTTTTCATTTGAATATGGCTCACAAGTAAAAAAGTTGGGGATCCCTGTACTACAGTATCTGAGAGCAATAGGATATATTCTTAAGGTTATATGTAATCTCTTAAAAGAAATGTTTTTTTTAATATTTTCAAAAATTACGCATGGTGAGATTTATCAATCAAAGTTTGATTTTTATTTGCACTAAAAAACTTGAATTCAAATTATGTTTAATGTACTTGGATTTCTGGTGTTTATTAAGTGCAAAAAAACAAAATTTGAATGTAAAAATTTGCCATCTAAAAGCTTGCAAGCTTCTGTAGAAGTAAATGGAATTTGTTTAAGCCATGCTTGAATTTTTCGAGTTTTTTATTTGAAGGAGTTTTTCTTATTAATAAATAAGTGAGCATGTGATATGCAAGTTTATTTGATTTAGATAAGCAAACTTGAATTCACAAACTCAAAAATTAATAAATAAGCCTGTAAGAGTATGTAATGTATACAAACCTGAAGCAGGGTATTAATAATAATTCCCCTTTAAAGCAACAGCCCTGTAAAACCAGTATGTTCTTTATTGGAATTTATTAATGTTATTCTATTTTTCTAAATTAAATCCATTACAAACTGCAGTTTAACAAGATTTACATTAACAAGTAGTAACAATGTCTAATTTGGTGTGGGGGGGTCAAAGGAGACTGGGTGAAATTGTAGACCAAGAGCAGCTAGAAGGCCACAGATTGGGCACCTATGGTATAGCTAGTGGAACCCATATTCTAATAAAGTGGAGATCAGACTGAGTCTTCCTGAATTACATGCAGTCAGCTCAAATTGAGTCTTGTTAAATTCATTTATTCACAAACTGCTAGAAATGTTGTTTCTCTGCCTTATCTTCTGCTCCCAGACTTGCTCTAGTTTTGTGATACCTTAACACTGTACAACACATTGAGAAATTAGGGCTTTAACTATTTAATTTATATGCCATGTTTAGACATGAAAGTATCTGGATCATTTTTATTCACATATCTTTGGATATTATTTCATAACAACCTCTTTCAACATATTTGCCTATATTCTGCATTAAAGATTCATTCAACACCATTTTAGCTACGAACATTGCATTATCACAAACATAAATATTTAAAAGTGATATCATTTTGGTTTTCTTATTGCTTTGCAATATTTTTTATCTGAACAACTTAGTCTCTGATGGATACAACAATAACGTTCATGATCTGTGACAACTGTGACAGAATGCTTTGTTATACAGGTAGCTAGTGTAATAAACTGCTTGGATAGCAGTGGGTTACTTTATTCTGATGGTTACAACAGGTGAAGCAGTCAGACAAGCTCAGTAACTTCTGGTACATTTATTATAACATGGCAGGTGAGACTGGCCTACTCCATACTTCATTTCAACAGGAAGTGGAAAAACAGGAACAGGATAATGACTCAGGACAAATGGGAAAACAGCCCATCACTAAATAATGGATCAAGGGAAAGGATGTAAAAGGACAAGATTTACTGATATATATTCCAGTTTGGCAGATTCTGTAATAGGTCACTTAACATAATATAAACTATCTGTTGGTTAAGTATTCATTCTGGGAGTTTAGTTTTCCTTTAACAGAATCTGCCATTGCCACATCTCTAGGAAGGGCATTCCACAACCTCACTGCCCTCACCGTGAAAAACCACCTACGCAACAGACCTAAGGATTTACCATTGTTGCCCACAACTAAACTGATTCTCACAACATGGGATAAATTAAACAGAAAAGGAGACTTGGGAAAATTCCCATCACCGTTAACCCCAATTACTAATTTGCAATACTTCATTACAGACCTTTCGCTACAGAACTGGTTGGATAACGGCATCAACACCATCTCAGATCTATATTTCATCACAAACTATCGCACTTTCCACCAGCTCCAAGAAAAATTTCAACTTCATAACAAGGAGCTATATACATACCTGAGAATTACCCACTTCTTAAATAAAAACACACCAAATTATAAAACTAAAAGACAACCAACAAGAATAGAAGATCCCTGCAGTAATATTGGAAAAGGGATAAGAGGCATCCTTTCAGACTGCTATCGATTCCTACTAGAACTACCACCGGACTACAAACATCCATTTATGCAAAAATGGGAACTGGACCTACAAATAGAAATAACCCCAGAACAATGGGATAAGATCTTTTCTTTAACAACTGAAGCATCTAGATGCACTGACTGTCCACCAAAAAAACTATTATATAGGTGGCACTTAACACCAGATAGACTACACCATATCTCAGAAACATACCCTACCACGTGCTGGAGAGGATGTGACCACCAAGGAACTCTAATACATATGTGGTGGCACTGCCCAAGAGTAAACAACATATGGCAACAAGTTTTTAAAATAATAACGGAAGATCTACAAATCAATTTGCCAAAATCACCAGAAACCATCTCTAATTCTCAGAGAAAATTTCTATTTCACATTCTAAACGCAACCACTACACTTATAGCGAAAGGATGGAAAACAGGAGGCCCCTATGATATTAAACAAATAATACAAAACATGGACGCAAGAGCCGCTATGGAGCAAATGGCAACCTGGAATGATAATAATAAAAAGGAGCAATACAACAAAATATGGGCACAACGGAAAATATACCGTGAAACTACAGCATCCACTCCGCAAGATGGCTAACAACAATATTTAACCAAAAAGGAAAAAGAAACAAAAAACTCAACAAGGCATTAAGGCACATATACAACAGACTTACCTGGTGTTCCCCCTTTACCCTAATTTACTCCCTCAGTTATTAATCCCTTCTTTTCATCTGTCTATTTCTAGATATCCTTTGTTATTAACAACATATATGTTAAACACAGCAATATCATATGCTTTTTTTTAAAAGGAAGTATTCAAACTGTCATTATTATGTATGCTCAATAAAAAAGAAGTTAAAAAAAAAAACAAAAAAAACACCTACGCTGTTTCAAATGGAAGCTCCGTTCCTCTAATCTAAAGGGGTGACCTCTGGTGCATTGATTGTTTTTATGGGAAAAAAGAACATCCCCCATCTGCCTATAATCCCCTCTAATGTACTTGTACAGAGTAATCATGTCCCCTCGCAAGCGCCTCTTTTCCAGAGAAAACAACCCCAACCCCGACAGTCTCACCTCATAGTTTAAATCTTCCATCCCCTTTACCAGTTTAGTTGCAGTCTCTGCACTCTCTCCAGCTCATTAATATCCTTCTTAAGGACTGGAGCCCAAAACTGCACTGCATACTCAAGGTGAGGCCTTACCAGGGACCTATAAAGGGGCAAAATTATGTTCTCATCCCTTGAGTCAATGCCCTTTTTTATACAAGACAGCACTTTATTTGCTTTAGTAGCCACAGAATCACACTGCCTGGAACTTGTTATCTACAAAAACCCCTAGATCCTTCTCCATTAAGTATACCCCCAATAAACTACCATTCAGTAGATAATTTGCATTTATATTATTTCTACCAAAGTGCATAACTTTTACAAAACACAAAGTTACCCAATTTATCAAGGTTCTGTTGGTGTACGATGCAATTTACAGTTAAATGTTCATATTTATGTTTTGTCTGTGTGAAAATGTTACTATTTTGATTTAAGCTGAAAGTACATTGTGGACGTTGCAGGTGCTCTGAATCAAAGGATTTTATGCCAATGGTATTGATTCAGCTGACTCCATAGTGTAAATAGCATTTACTCTAAATGGTTGTGTCCTACGGCCTTGTCAAGTCCATTTTTATATACAGCTACTGGTTGCCAATTTAGTAGTGCAGTCAGTACCCAGTTCCCTCCACCTCAATTCATAAGAGGTAGCAGTAAGTCCCTGAAATTATGATCCTGTAGTGTAAGGACCTTAAGCAGCTATTCAGCTTTATTGCTCCCATTCAGTGTCTTTAGAACTTTTATATAAAATGTCCTTGTTTTTCATTCAGAGAAGTAAACAGCTCTAGTAAATGATGGCATAATGTTTGGCAAGAGGTACATTTTATATCACCTAATGTTTCCATTTTATGTTGCATAAAGTTTATATGGCATCATTAGAGACAGTTATTATTAATCATGCAGCTAGAAATTCCATTTTCTGCACTCCCAAAAAAAGCCTTCCTTTTTTGTTAATGAGAAATGTAAATATTTGAGTCTGTTGAGATCAGTTTGTAAAGAAAACAATAATTAACCAACTGTTTTGCACATATGTTTCAGAGAAAAAATAACCTGCTTTATTTATGTTTACATTTCCTAAAATCCTAATAAAAACTTGATTGTGTTTGCAACAACCCCCTCACTGCTTAATTGAAATGAAGGTAATTAATACTAATACTTATTTTTAGTTAAGTATAAATAGTTAAGTAAATTGTGCGTTTTTTTGCAAAAATTGTTTGATTCCATCGCTTTTAATGGGAAGTTTTTGCAACTACTGTAAATACCTTCTGTTCTTGTTGAGTTTTCTCAGTGGGTCAATCACTATTTGATTATAACTAATAAGACAAAATGAAATACTGTCATGTGGTGGGAATGACTTATGCCCCCTATCATAAACACTTCTCACTGCTCCCTCAAAGCCTAGCTACAGACAAAGCTTGCTTAAAAAATTTAAAAATTTGCCAAAGATGTTAAATCAACTTACTTTATTTCTACAGGTATAGGATCCTTTATCCGGAAAGTTCCAGATTAAGGGAAGGCCATCGCCAATAGACTTCATTTTAATCAAATAATTAATAAAATTGAAAATTATTTGCTGTTTCCCTGTAATAATAATACAGTACCTTGTACTTGATCATAACTAAGATACAGTTTTGGATACTGTTATCCAGAACACTCGGGATCTGGAGTTTTCTGGATATGGGGTCGTTCAGTAATTCGGATCTCCATACCCAAAGTCTACTAAAAAGTTATTTAAATCGTAATTAAACTTAGTAGGATTGTTTTGCCTTCAATTAGGATTAATTACATCTTAGTTGGGATCAAGTACAAGGTACTGTTTTATTATTACAGAGAAAAAGGAAATCATATTTAAAAATGTGAATTATCTGATAAAAATGGAGTCTATAGGAGATGGCCTTTATGTAATTCAAAACTTTCTGGATAACAGGTCCCATACCTGTATAGTTAATCCTTATTGGAGGAAAAACAACCCTGCTGCGTTTATTTAATGTTTAAATTATTTTTAATAGATTTAAATTGTATGGAGATTCAAATTACAGAAAGATGCCTTATCCCAAGCATTCTGGATAACAGGTCCCATACCTGTATACTTAATCCTTATTGGAGGCAAAACAATCCTGCTGGGTTTATTTGATGTTTAAACTATTTTTAATAGACTTAAATTGCATAGAGATTCAAATTACAGACTCCTTATCCCAAGCATTCTGGATAACAGGTCCCATACCTGTATTATGTTCACCTGTTTAAAAACAGCACATTACCCAATCGTATTTTTTGGATAAAGAAGCTTCTAGGTTTATTTATGTTCATACAATTTGGTACGAGTTTGGCTAAAGCTACACGGTTCATACAAATTTAGGTAACATGCATTGGTCACCAGTTTAAAGGCTAACATCTGCTTGGGACCAGACCCATGAAGCAAGTTCACCTTTTATTGCATTATCTAAATCAACAATTGCTGCATTTGGATTCATCATTTTGGAGAAAAACACATTATATTAAACATCTTTCATGTTTATTACAAGAGGGGGAAATAGTTTTCACTGTTTAAAGAGAGTATTATTTATTTTGAATATGTATCTATGTTCTGGATATGTTGTCAGATGGTGATGATGGAGGGCATATTCTGCTTGTCCTTAACAATGACCTTGCACCACTGAGTTGATGGAGCCTTGCAAGAGAGTGGAAAGTAATTTGCAGTTATCTCCTGGGAAATTCTACTTTTCAGCTGGATAACCTTCTTAAAACGTATGTTTCAAATGCCCTTCATGGAATCTGTATATATATATTCTATTATTGTAACATCATTCCATAACAAAGCTAGTTTCTGATGCTTTATTATCTACAAGCTTTATTTTCTATATTGGCAAGTAACATGAAGGTAATAAAGGTTCATGACGCAGATTAGTATGAAGATTTGAAAATAGCATCAACAGTTCCCCAATAGCTGCAACAGTTCAACAGAGATAAATACTGTCAATGACAGCAACTGAAAGAATTTATATAACCAATCCCATCATCTTTTAAAACAAGCCTGAGGCATCCTTAATGGTTGTTAAACTTCAAGTTGCTAATTTTTTTGGCATTTGCTTATGCAAGTTCATGTAGTTATGTGGACATATACATACAATTGGCAGATACTAGCTGTAGTACACACCAGATATAATTTTGCTTTGTATTGCCCTTTCAAAGAATGTCGCTGCCTGTATTCTTATTTTGTTCATTATTGGGTTGTTTGGTCGCTAAAATCCCCATACTACTGTGTACAGATACAGTATACTGTGAAAGGGAAGTTGCTACACCTGCACCTCAGGTGAACAAGTTTTAACGCTACGAAAAAATCGCGACTTTGCGCAACTTTCGTAATGGCTACGAAAAACTCGCGTTTTTACGCAAAAATCGTAAAGACGCCGGAAAAATCGCAAAATTACCGATCATTACGAAAAAGACGCAATCGGACGCATTCGGCCCGTTCGTGGGTTAGTAAATGTGCCCCTAAGTGTGAGGCAAAGTCTAAACAAAATGCCCAAACCACCATGATCATTACAATCTGCTGTTTACTTTAGAACACAGTGCTTCTCCCATTATATTCAACAAGGCATCCCCCTAAGTTGCACTTTTAGGAATGCTTGCATATTTATGGAGGGCAAGGGGCCACAGCAAGGCCTTATACAAGCTTTAAGTAGAGGGTCGCGTGTATGTATTGTTTATTTATAAATGCTACTAGAATATTAACTGTCCTGTACATTTTTACTATATATATATATATATATATATATATATATATATATAAAAGTACATTCAGGGAAGACAACATTCACATAATTAAATAAATCACTATAAGTATAAATATACAGATATCAGGTGCTATGTGATAAGAGACACAATAGGAAGGAAGTCCCTGCCCTGCAGCACTTACATTATGAATAGGTGGATAACATACAGGCTCAAATAGAAGGTGCACAAAGATTTGCCCATAGGTCCTTAAGTTTCAGGACTTGGCAGAAAGTTCTAATGTTTTAAATGTAGAATATGAGTTTCTTTTTGACTTCAGGGTTTGGACAATATTTTAGGTTAATGACACAAGGGCCTCCAAAGTAGCTCTTATGGATCACCCACACAGCTTCCAAAACAATTCAGTGAACCATTCCAGCTATAAGTTAAAAGAGCGTAAAATCATTTCACAGTTAATCTTGTGGGACTTATTTCTAGTTCTCTAGTGAAAATGGCTGAAACCTCTTGTGATATTTCCTATTGACTCAATGTAAATGGACTGACACTTTAGGTACTGGACAGTTAATATTCTAATGAGGAATTGCCTGCCCAGATTTTCCTGTACCAGGTGGGTTTTATTGGGAGGCAGCACTGGGAATGGGAAGCAATGTAAAAAAACATTGAGGGTTGACTGGGCTCAGTTCCTGACCCATAGAGAGACTTAGGGGATAGCCCTGTGGTTTTAGGTAGCACTCATAAAAGATTTCTTATTTGCTTCTTTAAATAACTGAAGGTAAAGGAATATTATATACATTTAGAAAACCATAAATCTTTTGTATGATTTTTACTTGTTGAGCAACAATTCTAGATCTACCTGCTCTGAAGCTGTTAAAGCTAAATTAATAATCATGAACAAGAAGCTCAGCAGTCCCTAACAAGACAGGCATGGAAAAGTTCTACAAAGTACAGCTGTACTGGCCAAATGAGAAACATCCAGGTGCCATCTTTAGTTCACTTGTTACTTGACTAACTGATTTAGGGCCCTGTAATTAGGTGCACGAGGTCTAGATTTTTAAATCTTCTCCCTCTCCTTTCCCCATTTTCCAACTTTGTATCTGTTTCTTGTTTATGATGGTTCCTGACTTTCTTAGGCTCCTTGGTTCCAGATATTCTCTTAGGTTTAGCTTACATTTATTTTACCATTGATGCCCCCACCCTATGTTTTTGTAAATATTGACTGTTCATTGATATGATTAAAGCAAACAGCACTATGAAGGTGAATTTAAGAGTGTGTGCCAGTATGTTAGTCACTTCCCAGTTAATTCAGTTGCTTAGGCTGAGGGCACACTGAGCGTTGGCTCTCAGCCTGTGTTTTTTTTTTGGCTTTTTTTAAGCTCAGTTGATGTGAGTTTTAAAGTACAGCTTCTGCTTCCATGCACACACACGCAGTGGAGCTGAAGTTGGCCTAAAAACGAGAAAGCAGGCATTTTGTGGCTGACCGCAGCTCCGCTTGGCTGCAAGTGCCTGCACACAAGCAGAAGCTGTACTTTGAAGTACAGATCAATAGAGCTTGGGAAGTGAGTCGATCTGCTTCTCTCGCCTGAGGTTGGAAAGGTCGGGAGCACTGTAGCCAATGCTCCGGGTGCCCTCAGCCTTAGTTTTGTCTTTTACTCTACTGTACATGTGCAAGCCTAAGCCTGCTGAAGGTTGACTAGAAAAGGTAAGTACAATGGAATGACATAGGGGATGCCTAACATATGGCCACCTCCCAGTGAATTTGCCTTTCCTTATGTTTTAACAATGTGATACTTCCTGTAAACAATGATTTCATAATATAAATTGCACTGCATACCCCCCAGTGGTCCAAAATCACGGACTTAAAAAGGAAAGAAACTTACAAGAACCCAAGGGCATGCTGGAACATAATGAGGCATAGTTATGGTGTGTGCTTCTTTTAATGATCAATGGTCAATGTTTTTTGTACAGGTATGGGATCTGTTATCTGGGAACCCGTTATCCAGAAAGATCTGAATTACAGGAAAACCATTTCCATTTTAATTAAATAATTTAAATTGAAAAATTAGAAATGATTTCCTTTTTCTCTGTAAAAATAAAACCAGTAGCAATAATAATAATTTAACAACATTTAAAATTTTTCATTAATTATATTTGCCTCATTTGAGCATAAAAAATGCTTCAAGTTTATTATTTACTCCATATTTCAGTGTGCTCCTGTGATATAATATACCCTGTTTCTACAGAAAACACCTACAGTGGGTTGTTTGTGCTTTTAGGGGCTCTCTAAATTCTGTTTTTAGAAACTTTATAAGCCAGTCAGCATTAAATAGCTTATAAAAGGGACTCTCCAATTCATCCTCTGCAGACCACTAATATCACATGTATGAAGGTTACTGCCACATATTAAACTTCTAATTAATCCTTTCATCATTCCCAATGTTTAATGTTTTTAGGGGCTCTAAGACTTCACTGCTTGCAACTGTCAGTACACAGATAGTAAATGTCATTCGTTACAGTTCATGATCTTTCTGAATTTTTTTCAGTTAACTGCAGTTAGATGGGAAACAGATATCTGAGCGACCTTTCATAAATCCCTGGCCAATAACTTGCATTTAAGAACCAAAATATTATTTTAACATTGCATCAATTAATTCTAGGTTATTGGCAATGTTGAACTTTATATCAGCTGAATATGCAACAGCTATTGCAAGTAGATCCTGCAAGTTAGAGTGTCAAATATAACCAAATTTTCTATAGGTTAGAGTTCCAAAGCAACATTTGTATTGACATTAGATATATAGATATACTGTATCTTGGGTTTTGTGAGTGTATATATAATAGATTGCTGATCTAAGGACTGTTCCTACTACCATTTGCTGTCAGGAAGGATTTCCTGTCAATTATTTTTTTCATTTGCCTTTTTCTGATTCAGCTAGTATATGGTTTCTCCACTTTATTCTCCAGTGACCCAATGACCCAGAATTGGTTCTAATCAGAATTACTTTATTTTATTTTAGGAAGAAATGTTGCTGTGAGGATTGTGGAGATCATTGGATGCATGTTTAACTGAACCCAAATGACTGGTAAGTGCAGACATACACATTAAATATATATGTATATATATATATATTAGAGCAACTTAAAATATACTATTAGAGCTAGCCATACATGGTAAGATCCACTCGCTTGGCAAGTTCACCAAGTGAACATATCTTTTCCCGATATGCTCGCCCTAGGGCCAAACGATTGAATTAAAACAGCATTTATAGCCGCTGACGGTTTGGGAAACACATCAATGAGCTGATATGGTCCCCGATCCAATTGGATTTGGTTCATTATTCAGCCATATCTTTTGCAAAGGATTTGGGGTTCTGCCGAATCCCAAAATAGTGATTCAGCACATCCCTAATAAACACTGGGCAAATTGTCCCATGGGCTGCAACCCATAGTAACTAATCAACAACTGACTTTTCAGCAAGTTGCAGGTTGAACAATGAAAGCAAATATTTCATTGGATGCTTTAATTAACCTAACTACAATATGTTTTTGGATTTTTTAAAATAATGATGAGTACAGGTACAACAGGTTTCTGATCAGAGCAAACATTATACACTGGCATTAAGCTTCTTCCTCTATCTGTACCATGGTGGGTCTCCAGGGGTACCGTTCTCCTTTATTTTCTTCTCTGCTCTGTATCCTTGATCACTTGTGCAGAACTAAATTCACAAGCTACTTTGCTTGCAAGCACAGAACAAGCAGAACCACCACTGTTACTATGGTTACATTGCATCTCAATTTAACCCACTGCAGCTCACATTTAGCACTTTGTTTACTATGGTGGCAAGTTTCCTTGCACAGAGACAGCAGACGAGGGCATGGATATACAAAAATCATAACCACTTTCTGTGTTAGCCTAAAAAACTGAACTTTTCTAAGCTTCCGTTGCAAAAATAATGCTGCTGCTGTTAGTAACAGGAACTGATAAAGATATCAAAATGATGAATCTGTCCTTATCATCCCTCGGCCAAAGCAACTAAAAGATAATATGAGGATTGCTTATAGACATGCAAGGCATACAGTAACTTGGTTTAAAGGGACACAAAGCTTAACATTTTTGTTGCTTAATTGCAACATTTCTTGAATTTGTCATAAATATATTAATTTATCTATCTTTGACTTTTTAATTTATGAGTAATGTCATTTTATTTTTCTATTACTGCCTTTTTAATATTACAATTGAAATTTTATGTTTTATGCAGTTATGCCTATTGTAGTTTCTTAAATGTATGTATGCAAACGCTCATAGTTTGCTCAGGTTCTAGAAACACCTAGCAACTTATCAGATATTAGTATTTACTGTTCGCATACACATTCACAAGTGTAAATATTATCAAGAATAGTTAAATAGGAGCACGGTTTTAGACATCTTTTACTTAAGGGCAAAGACCTTTGTAAAGTGAATATTATTTTCTACAGACACAACTGACACTTTAATGTTGTGATGCTCTCAAGGAGTACTCTGGTAATAATACATTTACCCACCTACTCTTACTTTTTATTTAAGAGAATACTGCCATCATCTGAATATGTGATGGCAGTATTCTCTTAAATAGGAAGTCAAAGTAGTTGGGTCAATGCATTATTAATACTAGAGTACTGTTATACATTCAGTTTAATGGGTATTGATAGCAGGAAAAGTAGGGACATGGTCATCACTGCTGTTCTTCTAATCAACGCCACAGTGGTTACAAGGTCAGGCATTACAGGTTGGCCCTCACTGGTAGTCTTTGCATAGCCCTTGATTAATGCTTTTGTCACAGTAAGATTAGGATAGCAAACTCTGTTATGAAAAATGCAAAATAAAAACCTTTAAAAAAAACCACACATTTTACTTTATGACTATATTTGGGAAATACAATATACACCCAAAATTTCCTGAAAACTGAATAGTCCCTGAAGCAGAGCAAACAAAACCAATGCCAGTGCCCCAATTGTAATGTATAGAACACATATCATTTTGATAGTTTTGTAAGTTTTTAACATTTAGAAGAAAGGGGCTACCCCCCATATATTCTATCATATTATATTCCCACATACCAATATTTGTATTTCATTTTACCAGAGGTTTGATGTAATATTGAATGGAGTCATCAGCCAATGTGTTCAAGGACAATGAAGACAGTACTATGTACAAGTCATATTTGGCTTCCACATAATTTTCCGCCACATCAATGATCCTTGAATTGACATCACAAATCACATATTGTTAATGCTGTTAAAGGAGAAGGAAAGGCTAATAAAGAGTTAATCTCAAGCTGCAGGCATACCTTCAGTTCTCTCAATAGTGCCCTTAAGTCTCTCCATATTTCTCCCATTCAGATGATCAGAAGCGTCATACGGAAAAAAAACGCAGAGCTCTGTAAAGAAAGTTGCCATAATGTCTCGCTCCTGCACCAAGACCCAGAACCCTGTACATACTCAGTTAGTTAGACTATGGGGCACATTTACTAATCCACGAACGTCCGAAAAGTGTCCGAATGCGTTATTTTCCTAATGATCGGTATTTTGCGATTATTTCGTAAATTGTTGCGACTTTTTCGTAGCCGTTACGACTTTTTCGCAAATTGTCGCGACTTTTTCATAGAGTTACGACTTGCGCGAAATGTTGCGACTTTTTCGTAGCCGTCGCGCCGAGTACGAAAGTTTCTGATTCATTCAAGCTTCAGTATCAGAGCTGCGTGTCTCTGGCACAGGAAAACAAAGAAACATCCTGTTTCTTTTCAAAGAGAACTCAGTGCAGCGTTTCTGTGAGTGCTTATGGCTGTGTTTACACAGACCTTTCTGATAAAGCTTACTTAGTTTTTACCTTTCCTTCTCCTTTAAAAAATTTTTGTGAATACATACATTTTTTGCATTTCCAATAGAAATTATTCTTTAATAATAAGTATTATTTTCACCTCAAAATTGTTGCATTAGGACAATGTGGATTTATGTTTAATTTTTTTTAAATGAGAACTGTTGTAATAGTTATTGTAATATTTGCAACATAATGTTGTTTTTTGTTTAAAAATACTTTATAAAGTCACTAAATTGCAGAGTGCTGTTATTGGATTGCTCCTGCTGCTTTTTATCTTCAGGCTCACGTTTAGAAAGCTTAGCTTGTATAATAAGGCACAGCATTATACTCCGAACAAAGTGAAGCTCTTTAGCAGGGACCGCACATGCACCAGAAGATACACAAAGCATCACTTCTCAACATGAAAATAAATTGGAAAACATTAATCTAGCAGGTTAAGTCTGATAATAAAAACAATATTGCAAAATTCTATATGACATAAAATCAAGGGTTGCACTTTCTTGGAAACTATAAAGCAACTATAAAATCTAAAAATGTAGCAACATATTTTTTTCAAGCAGTCATTATATTCCAATTAAAACTTTAAAAGTAAAACTACATATTGAAGATGAAATGGTATTTATATATTTCTTAGTAAGTTAATATGCCTTGGAACTTCTTTGCTTTGAAATGGTCAGAGAGATATTTTTAATATGTACAAGTCATATCTGGCTCCCAGATAATTTTACACCACATCAATGATCCTTGAATTGACGTCACAGATCACAGACATATTGTTATGTGTGTTTATATGGTTTTGTGAATGCATGAATGTTTTGCATTTCCATTAGAAATCGTACTTTAATAACAAGTATTATTTTCACCTCAAATTGGTGGATGCATTTATGTTTACATTTTTAAATGAGAATTATTGTTAATGTTCCAAGTGCAAATATTTCAGTGCACATTGTGATTTTTTCCCCCCTTTTTTATATTAATTGATATAAAGGCAGTGCATATCACAAGCAGTACACATTTTTTTTTCTCATTGATGTCTTGCAAAAAAAATAAAAAAAGGACTAAAGTACCAGTGATCATATTATACAAGTAATATTAATCAAATGTAATCTAAGTATGTAACAGTTTCAAAACTTAATGGTATGGTTATATGTTAATGATATTAAGAATCACTCTGCCAGGACCAGCTGGTGCATGTATTTCTAGGACTATGTACTTAGCAACTGAGCCACTGGATGCTCGTAGGGCTGGTTCTGACCGGTTCCCTATATGTATTTTATGTATTCTTCCTGCCTGCTCCCTTTCCTCCACCCACCTTATTAGCCCCATGTGTAACTCATCATTTAATTAAGACCCTTTATAAGCTTGCTCCTGGCCATTGCTCTTTGCTTGGTCATGAAGCTTTTAGGCTGAAAGCTTTTCAGCCTAAAAACGCTGCACAAGCCACACAGCCCCTGACTATGGCATTTTTCAGTCTAGTACTGGTGACGTAGCAAATCCCATTTCCATGGTGCTAATAGTGCGAAATAGTAAAAAACGCAGCGTATTTCCGCTAGGTCTGGCAGCTGCCTTTGTGTATACATAGGAATAGCTTGCTGTGCAAATACTGGCGTATTTCGGCCAACGCTTGAAAAATCCGTGCTAAGGCGTTTTCTAGCCTATTTACGCATTGTGTGGTTTGCTTCGAGTCTTTTCAAGTTATTTCTATGGATGATGATATTGAGTGTTTTTCAGCTGCCGAGAGAATTAGAAAATACGCAGCGTAAAAACGCCACGTGTGGCATCAGCCTTACCTAGATCTTGCCATCCTGTGATTCGTGTTTTCCTGTTCCTGAGACCCCTATCTGGTTCCTTGTTCCCTGCCTTGTCCCTGTACTCCTGTGCCTCTCCTAGCTCTGTTTTTGTTGATCTCCTGGTTTTGACCTTAGTCTGTTCTTCGACTGTGCTTACCAGCTGCCTGTCCCGATTACTGGCCTCTGTTTCTGCCTGCTGATTGCTTATGTCAGTGGCCTGTATACTTGTTCATATTTTCACCTTACAGCAGTTTTTGTTTTGTTATTTTGTCTTCATTAAAACCTTGCATTCATGTTATCATGGCTTCGATGCTAACTTCTGCCATTTATGGGTATACCCTGGGTTACACAGTATATAGACTCCCATCTGATTGCTTTTCCTCAGTTTCAGAGCATAACACAATTATTTGTCAAACCAAGAGGTTCCCTGGAAGCACAGTACCAGCATATGACATTCTTCAGTAGGTAGTATCATGATGTAGTTCTCCCATGTCTCATCCATATTAAACAAAAGGGATAGTTTTTAAGTAATAAGGAAGATGGTAGGAGATTGTGGTTTAATCCATAAAATGCAAACAATTTTCACTATGCTGCTCCATGTTTACACTGTCTGTTCTCCATCCATCAGTTTACATAATTTATTATCAATCTGTAGTCAGGCAAAGGGGGAGTAATTTAATGTAGGTGTAATTAAAGAAAAGCAAATATATCATTATATCATTACTAGTGACTTAATTGTCTGGAACATGGTCAGGTATGGGATTTGAAAGCCATTATCCAGAAAGCTCCATATTACAGCAAGGGTATTTCCTATAGACTCCATTTTAATTTAATAATTCACAATTTAAAAAGAATTTCCTTTTTCTCTGTTATAATAAAACAGTACCTTGTAATTGATCTCAACTAAGATTAGGAATTCTTATTGGAGGCAAAACAAATCTATAGGGTTCATTTAATGTAAATTATTTGTAGTAGACTTAAGGTATGGAGATCCAAATTACGAAAGGACCCCTTATCCAGGAAACCCCAGGTCCCGATCATTCTGGATAAGAGGTCCTATTCCTGTATACATATTTTATCTTTAGAAATATATAAAAAGTATATGAAAGCACAAATCTTATAAACAGTATTTGCTTTTCATGTATTAAAAGAAGGTGAAAAGTGGTCCCTGTCCCCTAACATCTTACATGCTAAGTAGTATGCCCATAAAAAATTATAGCTTTCAAAAAATAATTCTGAAAAAAGGCAAACTTTTAAGCAAAAGAACACCCAAACTCCAGCCATATACAAATATGGATTACGTTACAAGACATTGTTAATTAACAGTTGCCTCTTTTTATTAAAATGTAAGAGTCTGAGTTCTGATTATTGCTTGTTAATAAATATTCCCTTATGATTTAGTTGTATGTGTAAGGGAGCTTTTCAGAATCATGAATTCCCCATTAACTTACCATTACTTAACTAACATAGCAATTCATTTAACACTTCATTTTTAAGGATTTAGTGGCGTGTTAGAGCTCAGCGATGGTGAAATGATACCTTTATCTAATTTTATAAATGTGAAGGTTTGTTAAAAAGTTTCCTGAAGGTCACAAAAGTGTTTAATAAATGTGCTAACTTCTGAGTGTTTGGGAATCCTTAAGGATTCCCCAGTCTAGATTTTAATTAATTCCCCCTGTAACTCTGAATTGTCTGTTAATTTTAATGTATTGACCAAAGTGTCTGTTAATATTAATGTATAGACAGTTAATATTGCTGTAATGTGATCTTATTTTATATGAATATTATTATGTCTCTTTCCAGTCTTAAGTTTAAAAGGCTATAAACTAAAAAAATACGACATTTTGTAATGCTAGATGTAATTAGCAAAATATATATAATATATATCTTTTCTTTATTCAGATTCACATGACATAGATGTATTTACACTTACACATACAGTATACACCAGGGCATTCTGCATCATAATTATTAAATAATCAGTTCTGTGGCATCTGCTCTGATGCAACCTCACCTTCTGCTAATGTTATGATTATTTTCATCGGCCCCTACTCTAGCCCAAAATATACCAAGCATGGGCAGTGCCACTGACACTGAATGGACAGCAGATACAGATGCAAGATGAGGAGCTCCTATGGTTCATAACTATTACAGGGCTAAAGAACCTCTGGATCAGTTCAGTAAGTTCAGTACATTAAATAAAACATTTTTAGCTATAATCATTTTTAGCGCTTTTTTAGTGAATGCCTGATATGGAATGAGCCATAGCTAAAAACAGGTACAAGTATTGTAACAGATAAAATGCTACAAAATATTCCTTTTTCTCAATAACATTTGGAGGGAAATCTATGTTATAAGTAATCTTACAGATTTAAAGTTGGAAAAAAGTTACGTGCACGTTCTATTTCAACCCAGTTGATAACGGAGAACCAGGTATTTGTATACCTAAACATGTGTATAAATAACAGTACATAACAATGCTGTAATCTCTGGTTCAAGGGATGTTTTTTTGCTACATAGTTATGTAGTAGATGAGGTAGTACCTGATGCAGGAGCTGTTATCCAGAATGTTTAGGACCTGGGGTTATCTTTAAGCGGTCTTTCCGTAATTTGGACATCCATACCTTAGGTCTTCTTCATTGCATTTTGCTCTAAAGCCCATTAAGAGGGGATTAAGTTTTTAGACAAGAGAACCACAGAGAGTGCTGATCATACCTTTCTAAACTGGTTATGGCTTCACTATCTTTAAACCTTGGCATTCAGCAAGTGCTGTTTTTACTGTATAGTTAATGGAACATCTAGTATCAGAAACAGCCCAAGACAGCAGAGCTTGTCTACTTATTTACATTATTAATTTGAGAAAGGCCTGAGGCCTGAAACATAGTGATGCAAGCAAAAAAGTATATGTGTAACTAAGTCCACTGTCTTGGGCTACCTCCATAAATTGGTCCATATATATCCTAAGGCATTTAGTGCCAATACAAGGACATAGAAGACTTTTTTGCCTAAATGAAAAGTTGATTTACTATTAATTGGAAAACAATGAGTTGAATTTACTGATACACACAGCCTATCTACTTCCTTCCAGTCGTGCCATTCTATTTAGTCTTACCCCAAACCATTCTATAGTCTCACATCCATTTGTTCTATATCAGAACACTGCAGCCTGATGATGTTACACAAGTAAGAGAAGGCAATAAAATGAACAAAATGAGGAAAAACAGGGTTTTTAAATTAAAACTGGATAACAGAAAATCTACACACTATTTAGCTGTACCTGCAATAATAAATAAAGTATGAATAAGAATTTAACCCCATGTTATACACTTGTGTATAAGTCATTTTCATGTATTCATATTAGGATAAACACAGATGAAAGAGATACTGATACTCTGCAGGTTTATAGGAGGAAAGTGTCAGTAAGTAAGGGGGGGCTTGGAGAGTCAAGGTGCCAGTATCAATTTAATATAATATACAATTTATCTGGTGCCCAAATTGCTGCACAAATCAGTATCCTCTGTAATGTTTTATTTGTACATTTTCAGCTCACTTTCCCTCTAAACTTGTCTCTGTAAAATATGGATTAGTAAATTATTATGTTGGAAGGAGCTTTTTCAAGGTCTTGCAGACACTGCATTCTAAACAAGGTCTTGGCTGTAAACAGAAATACACAGAGAATACGGAGCAACAAGATGGGGACAACGTGTTCCTGCATTAAAATAACATACTGTAAAAATAAGAGGGAAGCTAGCCGTTTCTCTACCAGTGATTTACATTAGCACTAATGGGAGGCATTAGGAAGAGATTAGTTGTTCATAATAGAGGACATATGTCCTCATGTGTCTGGGCCCTTACAGACCTGGAATCACCATTTGCATCAGCAATGAAGTTGAAATTCTGGTGATTGTGCTCGAAATCCCACTTTGCACATTGCATATAGGTAAGTGAATGCACCTTAATATTTGTTGCTACTTTAGAGTGGACTGACTCCTATTTATGAAAATTTATATCACGGGGCTATAATGGTTAAAAATTAAGGCTGCCATATGTATTATCCATGAGTTCCTTTAAAATGGGCATATACAGAACACATAAAACTACAAGGCAGCATGTTCCACAGGATCATCCCCCTGTTTAGTAAAGATTTATATTTCATTGTATGCATTATAAATAGTTCTAGGAATATTTCTATAATTAAATATAACATTTTAATTACATATTTGAAAACTGTTGTGGATTTTTTTTTGCCTAGCTTTGCTAGGTTTTCTTCCATAAGCCCCACGGCTAATTAATCCTGTTAACAAAAGGAGGGTGGTAAAAATGCTTTGCCATATACCGACACTGGGATCACCTCCCTTTGCGATTTCCCACAGTTAAGCCAGATAACCATGAGTTATATGTTTTACTCACAACAATCCTATTGTTAGTCTATGGCAAGGTATTTTTGTGGAGATTTGTATCCAGCGGTAGCGGTTTTTTAATGCTGGCTACAAACCTGTGATAGTTTTTGAGACTGTTTGATAGGAAAGTCAACTAAGTCCAATCAATTTTGGTAAAATGAAACAGAAAAAGATGTTTATTAGAGCAAAATCTAGATGTGCAACCAAGTCACCCAGCCAGAGCCGTATGATATTATGACACCTAATTCAGTTAAGAAGTAGGTATACTAAGCCGTATTCCATTCTTGCCATACAAATTCATGAGGTAATGGCTTGAAACAGTTTCATAATATAAAAAATATAGTTGTAAATCAATATGAGTATCTCATTCAGTAGCTATTTTAAGAGAACAGGGAAACAGTTCAGGACAGGAGAATGAGCATAGTTCAATATTTGCAGGTTTCACACTTATGGGAGAATTAGCACAGTTTAACAGTATGGCACATATTTGAGAAACAACAGCAATTTAATCATGCAAACAATTATTTGAGAGGTAAGAGCTTACAGTTTAACAGTTGCAGTTTGCTCACTTAGTACAGATTAAACACAGTTTGGCAGTGTAAGAGTAGAACACTTTTATAAAGCAAGCACAGCTATTCAGTTATGGCAGAAAGGAAGGGGAACAAACCATCTGATTATACTTCTTTATGACCTGTTTTCTAAACTTTAAACTGCATTTCTTTACTTTCTGTACACTTTATGATATTGCCACTTTTAATGAAAAAAACTTCCAGTAGTAGGGAATTTTTAAGAAAAAATTAAGGTCTGACTCTTGATCGCGAAGTGGGCAGGGTTTGAGCAGATTATGGGTCATGGGGCATGTTTGGGGCAGATCAGGGGCATGGCCAGCTGTGCAATTAAGTAGGTACGTTTACTTTTACCTTTTGGGACTATCAGTCAGGGGGTACAGGCAGCAGAGGCATGTGGTGTGCTAACAGCCAGTCCCATGTAGGGAAGAGTCCTGGTAAGTTGTATTGGGCCCCATGATTTCCGATGGTGACCCTGGGTGGTCAGTTCTAATGATATTAAAATTGCCATGAATATTTTGTGGATGATTACTCAAAATGATACCCTGATTTAAAGGTGTAGTCATTCCAACTATTCTGTTTTTTCTTTCCTGATGCAGTTTCTATGCATATTCTGTTGTGATTTCCAGACTTACTGTATAGTTGACACATGAAATAATTTTTTCAGGTTTTTAGTAGCTTACACACCTTAAGTTGCCTTGAAAACACAAACTTCAAAGTGCTGATTGTCAGATTTATTCCAGAGTTGACACGTGCTGCTAACTGGCAACCAACCTAATGTGACTCACCAGTGCCATTTGTCTAATTTCTATTTAGTTCAAGATGCAAAATGCCAGTATTTTGGTCATGTCCATAATTTGTCAACAAGTCATTTTATCCCTGTGCTTGGAATCACACTTTGCGCACTGTGTATAGGTAAGTGAATGAGCCCTACGTTTTGCTACTGCATTATGTAATCTGCTATGTCATCTGGTGATCTTAGGGGACGCCTATTTATGAAAATTTATATCACTGGGCTATAATAGTTAAAAATTAGGCCTGCCATATGTAATATCCATGAGTTCCTTTAAAATGGCCATATGCAGAACACATAAAACTACAAGGCAGCATGTTCCACAGGATCATCCCTGTATATTTTTTATTTTTATGCATTATAAATAGTTCTGTGGATAGTTCTATCATGAAATATAACATTTTAATTACATATTTAAAAACTCTTGTGGAATTTTTTTTTGCCTTGCTTTGCTAGGTTTTCTTCCTTAAGCCCCATGGCTAATTAATCCTGTTAACAAAAGGAGGGTGCTGTTGTGGATAAGGGCAATGACACACGGCGAGATTTGTAGATGGTGTTAAAAAAATTAGTACTGCTGGCTACAAATCTACCCAAAAATGCCTTGCCATATACTGACATTGGGATCACCTCCCTTTGCGATTTCCCACAGTTAAGCCAGATAGCCGTAATATGTTTTACTTGCAGCAATCCTAATGTTATTTTATGGCAAGGTATTTTTTGGTAATTTGTATCCAGTGGTAGCGATTTTTGAATGCAAGCCTGTTTGATAGGAAAGTAGAGGTAATCTTGGTAAAATAAAACAGAAAAAAAAAATCTTTATTAGAACAAAATTAAGAAGTGCAAACAAACCACCCAGCCAGAGCCATATGATATAATGACATAATTCAGTAGAAAAAAAAAAAAAAAGAAAAGTCATTGAACTATGCTTCAAACATTGATCAATAGAACATTTCAATTAAAAAACTGAATGGATAGCCCTTGGGCAAGGTAAAAATGCTATTAAATAACCCATTAAGGAAAATGCCAGGCAGTGTAAATCTGTTAAACTAAGCTTTGGACACTTTAAAGACAATGTGATGGTTGTTATATATACACATTAAATAAGGCCTGGATATTGTAATGTACAGGCAAGCATTTGTTTGAAAAAAAGTAGTGCAAAATAGTGGGGAGCCCAGTGACAGACAGGTCTGTATTATGAAACATAATCCTCAAATGCCCGACTTGTCAAATTTACAGCATGGACTTGCATTCAACCGAAATTTTTAAGGACATTAGATAACATAACTACATATTTAACTGCTATTTAATTTCTTCACATGTACCAAAAGGTGATATTGCGCATGAATAATATTATCATCCCCTCTAATTGTTTGTCGGGCTTGGCACTTACAAAGCTTTTCATTAAGCTATGAATTAATGTGCCCAGTATAATATTATGATCTGTGCCTTAGAGCATTTATCTTCTCAATTATTATTCAAGCATATTCACCTTGGTGCATAGTTCCTAGAATTTTAATTCTTGTTAGTGCTACATTCAGCTTGCTATTATTTCTCATACCCCAGTATTCAGAATGAAATATTCAGCAGAGAAGACAAGCTTTCTAGAAGTATATGTTAAATCAGATCTGAAGAAAATGCTATTAAATTTAATCTACTTTTTAGCAAAAGGATGTTATATGGATTCCAATGCATGCATCCTTGGAGGCTACAGGATGTTAGTTGTAGCTTTTGTATATGTAACGTCCATTAAACGATACAGAACGGATTTTATGGCTGCACTGACAAGGTGCAGGATTATAGACACTCTTTTAAGTTATTTAGGAATGTCAGATTTTATGGTATCTAGAAAACCCTGGATATTGTCATATAAAAGCACAAGGTTTAATAATAACTACAGTAAGTGATGGTACAGAATGTCCCACTCGCAGTGCTCAGAGCAGGAGCAATGAAGACAGTGATCTCCCCAACTAGACAATTAACATGGCAACATAAGGATCACCCTTTTGGAAGCACTATCTTAATTTTACAGTGGTTTAATGCGATAAACTTGTACTCAGCAGCAGCATTACATTGCAAAAGAAAGCAATGAGGTGGAAATTCAGAAATGATGCCTTGCATTCATTATAACAAATAAATAACAGATAATAAATTCAATAAAAAAAGTCTTACTTTTGATTTTGGCTTTATGGCTTTATGGGGGAACACCATCCTTTTTTTAACATTCTTGTCTATCCCATATCTGTTCCCATTTTTGTCTAACAAGGCGTTCTAAACACCCTACATTAGGAACTTGATGTTTAGTGACTTTACATATTTCTCTACCCTATTCGTTGGGTAAAATAGATGATTGCCATTGCCATTGCCCTAAAACTTCGTCACTCGAAAAATTCCTCTCTGTGATCCCTTGCCAGGGTGAAATGCAAACAAATAAACAATATCCACAAGTTTAAATTTCTTATGCTCTAGTTCAGTGCTGTCCAACTTCTGTTGTACCGAGGGCCGGAATTTTTCCGACCTACGTGGTGGAGGGCCGATAATGGAAGCCAGTTTTGACCACTCCCCTTTTTGAAACCGCACCCACTTGAAACCACACCCATGTTATCACATGACCATACCCATATTAATGGTTGTAGTACAGCAAAAACCTGCCATACTCTGCCTGCCCTACCCTGCCTGTGTGTGACAATACTCTGCCTTCACTACCCTGTCTGTGTGTGCCATACTCTGCCTGCCCTACCCTGTCTGTGTGTGCCATACTCTGCCTTCCCTACCCTGCCTGTGTGTGCCATACTCTGCCTTCCCTACCCTGCCTGATGTTGCCAGGCTTTCACTTGTGTAGGCAGAGTAGATACAGATAGCAGTATAGATATTATACTGTAGATAGATGAGATGAACAGGGGGGCAGTTATCAACGAGTACTGATACCATTTAGATCTTACACAAGAGTAAGCCATCAAAGCGGCCAGCAGGTGGGGGGCCACTACAGGAGGGGGGTCGCGGGCCGCATGCCGGCCCGCGGGGCCGCCAGTTGGACCAAGCCACTGGCTTCTGAGGTTTAATTATAGATAGATAGATAGATAGATAGATAGATAGATAGATAGATAGTAGCACTAAAACAGGCAATTCATTTTAATTTGATATTGCTTTATGGAATAAATAATTTAAAGAAAAATTAATAATGTTTGCATATTTATTCAATTCTTAGATGGGGGCATTAACTACAGTTTGGGGGAAACAAGAGTGCAGCTCTTTGTGCTCATTCAGCAATCACTTCTGAATACCTCCCAACTGTCCCAATTTTTGTGGCTCAGCTCAGGCTGCAGTCCCACATTCTTATTTATAAGTCCCTTATTTCCCTTTGATCTCTGAATGATAAAAAAGGTACAATGTTTCACAAACAATTAAACAAGCAGCTTTTGCCAGAGAGCCCAGAAATGCAACAAGCTACACTTGTGCTTAGATACAATTGTAACTAATAAGCTAAACAGTTCTCTCACCTTTTTAAGCAAAACGCTAATAACACAATAACCCAAAACCCCTAGAAATGTGTTCCAACTTTAAATAACCTGCCAAATTTTGTAAAATGGGAGTGATCACAAATATGGGCGTGGTCAAAACATTTTGCTGCACTATGTGCGCCATTTCTTTTTGTCCCTCTTTACATTTTTCAATTGTTGGGAGGTATGCTTCTGCACCCTGTAATCTGTAATTCACAATTGATTTTTTTGTTTTTTACCCAGTGCAAAGTGTAGATGAAAAGGTCAGGGGGAGCATACCAGCCGCTATCCTTACTGAAAGTAAGCTGAGAAAGTAGGGACAGGGCCCCGCTGAAACCTTCTTAAACAAAGCAAATAAATGAGAGCACAGAGGCATGCAGCAGTTCTGCAAAAGGGAAAGTCATTTGCCCTGGTGTTTGGCCACTGCACATGCACTAATTAATGACCCCTTATAAGTTTATACTGGTGAAAAACAATTGTCCTAATGAGAGCACTACTGAATGAATGTAAAATTAATTTTGTGTAATCACAAAAGGCAAAATACTATTAGAGATTACAGAATGTCCTACATCTGCTTTCTATACTGTATGTGACTGTACTGGCTCCCTTACCCAGAAACCTGTAAAAAAAAATGTCCTAATTAATAAAAGGCCATTTCCCACAGACTCCATTATAAGCAAAAAAATGAATGTATAAAAATGATTTCTTTTTTCTCTGTATTATTAAAACAGTACCATACTTCCTATCTGTCTTAATTTCGTGGGACAGTCCAGATTTTAACAGCTCAGCTTACAGTCCCAGAACCTTATTGAAAAGTCCCTCATTTCCCTTTTTTGTTTGAGAAACTTTGTATCTTTTTTTTTTGAAGATCAAAGGGAATGTTGTGCTGAACCACTACATTTTAAACCAATGGAGGGGTTGCAATGAGGTTGTGACCACAAAATACATATGGACAACAACAGGAGGTCCTCTGCACTCACCCATATTAATATATATAGCACAAAAAGACATTCTGTCCATTAAGCTACCAAGAAATGCCCTCCCCTTTAAGCAAAACAGGGATTGTTTGTCCATATACTACAATATACCTCAAGATGCCCAACTACATCAAAGTCATCCCTTATGGTCAGTCCTACACTGCAACTAATGCGATTCATTAAGAATTCTACTGTTTAAATATACATTTAGACATTTTTACTGCAACTTAAATGGATGCCCTTTTATTGGCTCCACTGGGATCACCTGACTGTAGCTGGGAAGGATGGGAGCTACAACATGGAGCTGGCCCCTGCTCCTGTATATACTATAGCAAAAAAGGGAAAGTTGTGCTCAACTACTAAATTTTAAACTATTAATTAGTGCAATGAGGCTGTGACCACAAAATACATATAGACAACAACAAGAGATGCTCTGCACTTATCAATAGTACCCATAGCAGCCATTATCAATAGTGATAAGCGAATCTGTCCTGTTTTGCTTCGCCAGAAAATTTGCGAAACGGTGAAAAATTTGTCAAGCGTTTTTGTTTTTTTTTTGTCGCCTGGGTCTTTTTTGTCACCCGCGCTTTTTTGACGTGACCGTACCCAATTTGACGTGTGACAAAAAAAATTTCCACATGACAATTTTTTCTGTGCCGAATTTTCATGGAAAATGGCAAAATGCGGAAATTCGCTGCGAATCCATGCCTGCTGAAAAAATGTGCTTATCACTAATTATCAATATATATAGAAAATGAATTAAGACATTCTGTGCATTAAGTTTCTCAAACTTAATTACGTAAGTAGGTTTTTAGCAGAGAGCCCAGAATACTTAACAGGAAAACACCTGCACTGAGATACAATTGTGGCTAATAAGCTAAACAGGCCTCTTGTGGGAACTGAGACTTGCAGATTAAAGGGCAATTTCACCTTTTTTAGCAAAACTGTAATAACACATAAAACAAGACCCCAAACCCCCAGAAATGTGTTCAAACTTTAAATAACCTGCCAAATTTTGTAAAATGGGAGTAGTATTTGTGGTGTTGTCAAAAATGTTTGCTGTGGTATGTGCGCCATTTCTTATTTTCCCTCTTTGCATTTTTTAAATGTTTGGAGTTATGCAGTACCTTGTACTTAATGGCAAATAAGTTGCATAAATCCATATTGGTGGCAAAACAATCTGTTGAATTTGGATCACCAAACTTAAGGTATGGTGATCCAAGTAATGGAAAGATCCCTTATCCAGAAAACCCCAGGTCCCTACATTTTGAATAATAAATCCCTTACCTGTATGGAATATAGCATTCAGATAGGCATGATGCCTAAAACCAAAAAATTAAGTTTAAATAACTCAAAGCTGTTGTAGAAACAATTTGAAGCCACCTATACTATAGAAATATGGAGTAGGTGACAAGTATAGCCAACAACCCCTAATGGAAGTAGCTGCTTATACACAATACACAGCAAAAATGGCAGAAATCATAAGCCTTTGTACCGTTGCAAAGACAGATGTATGGCAAGTAATTTTTGCATTTCTCACGAGCCAACTGCTTAAACGAGGAGAGCCCAGTCTGCCGAGCCTCTATACTGTATGGGCCTGAAAGTACAGCCCTGTTAGTAAAAGCTTTACTCCTGCTGAATGTGTTTTTTACAGGTGATGTCACAAATCTATATGGTTAGTTTTCTTACTCCTGTTTCATGGGCCAATGCACACTGAGCTGGGAACTGATGGACTGAAGCCTCACAAAACATTCATTCTGTCAGCTGAGCAGGTGACTTTTATTTAGAATCCATCTTGAACTGTTGGATAAAAAGAAATCAGATCTTCCAGTCCCACGTATCAGTTTTTTCCACTAATGAAATACTCAAAAAATTTTCAGTATGAAATTGGGGCAACAACATAAATCTTAAAGGAGAACTAACGCTTAACTAAAGAAGTAGGGTAGAAATGTTTTACATTATGTTTAGTGCTTCTGTACCAGCCCAAGGCAACCCCAGCCCTTTAGCAGGGAAGATCTGTGCCCCCAAAGATGCCCCAGTAGCTCCCCATCTTCTTTTCTGCTGATTCCCTGCACATGCTCTGTGCTGCTGTCACTTACTGAGCTTAGGGACCCACACACAATATACTGTATTTATAGAGTATATACAGTATGTAACAGTATAAGGCAGCCTCATTTTCTGCTTGATAATTTGCAACAACCCCTAAGCCCAGCTTCTCAGCAGTCGCCCAGAGCGCACTGAGTATGTGCACTTTCCCAGACAACAGAATCCAAGATGGGGAGCTCCTGTGGCAACTGCAAAGACCTGTATCATTACTACTATAGAGATGCTAAAACTTTTGGCTAGTGCAGTCAGTTTTGTATATAAATTATGGCATTTATAGCCATGTTAATTTTTACAGCTTAGTTCTCCTTTAAATCCAGATAAAATGCATTTTATAAACCTGAGTTGTCTGACGCCAGATCACAAGCTCACTCCTGGACTAAGGTAGCACAAAGCTGTTATGGTTCCTATCAGGTTGCACACGTACAGTAAACCCCTCCAGGTTTGCATGAGTGCTCCAGGAATTTATCCACCTATGGGGCCTGCTTGGTGTCTCGATGCTCAAGATGTGTTTCATGAAGATAAGAAATGTCTTTATGGCAGCTTTGGCTTGAGAAGCACTCTCATTGTCAGACCTTGCGGCTGACAAATTGTAACTGTAAATCTTTCTTTTGCTTGCAAAATAACACATATTTTTTATCTGGCTTCCCTGGGTCTCTCTCTGTCAGGGGACATAACTCAGCTTCAGCAGTACAGACAAAATCCAGTCTGCTTGGTGCAGCCAGTAGGTAAGGGAATTACCCCCACCCCCCCTTAATGCATAAATGGTATGGGGGGGACATTGCTAGTCCCTTTTATTACAAGCAACAGTTATGACAATCATGCATGATCTTATTCTATCCCAGCTAGACTACTGCAACTTGCTAACTGGCCTTCTAAATTCACACCTCTCCCCCTACAGTCTGTATTAGATTCTGCTGCTAGAATTCTGGGCGGTCACCGCGTGCCTGTACCCTTCCCTCCATCGCAGGAAGGGGGGGAAGGTCATTGCCTCTGTCAGGCAATGAGAAGCAGCGGTGACAATGAAAAGGGAGCGCAGACTAGGGGTAGGCAGGAGAGGTACAGCTATGGTGCATATTGATCATATATGGGGTTGGAATCATTTGCATGTGGTTGTACAGTAGGCAGGATAGGACTAATGTCTATATGAATGCTATGGATCCATGTGTAAAACATATTATCTTCAAGAAATAGCATGTAAATTGTATGCAAACCCTAGTAGAAACATGGCTTAGCTGGATGGTCAAAGGAATAACAGGTACATTCTAGTTGTAGCTATAAATCTGATTTATTGGAAGCGTGATTATAAGGATGCTATGGAGTTCCCTTGGGTGTAGTTAAGACCAGATTTATGTTTCTTTCTTCTTTTTTTACAAGCGGTAATGGCCAATTCATTATTATTCAGTTATTTGTATTGATTTGTTAAGACCCAATAGGCAAGAATTTTTTGTGAAACTTATTGAGTCTGGTCTTGCAGTCCAGCACTGTCACTGAACTCTAACACTCGGTGGTACAGAGCTGCATAGGATTCTCAAAGAAGTCAAATGAGTTTTGCCTAACTGACATGCTTTAATAGTTTAGAAATGAGAATCAATAAGTGCAAATAAGTACAAGCGCATCGTTTATGGCATTTAATAAGCACCTTTAATTTGTAAATAATCCCTGAAACCTTTCCATTTTGATTATAGTGTAACTCAACACAAACACCAATGTTATGACAGACAATCCAATAAGAGATCTGTTACTAAATGTTACCTAATCCTAGGGAGAGACTCCAGTGTAGTTATGAGCAAAACTGTCTCTAACTTTGTAAAACACATTGAAGTCAAAGTCTGTTTTTTTGGCACAAGATGCACCGCAGCCAATAGGAACTTTTTTATGGAATTTTTTTCACACTAAATCCATTGAAGTCAATGGGTATTTTTGTTTGTTATTTCTTCCTGCTGCATTTTTTCACACATTTTATGCACAGTGAAAATTTCCTGTGGTTTCACAAAAAAAGCACCAATTGTGAAATACAGAATTTCACCCCAAATCAAAGCTTGCCAAAAATTTCGCTCATCACTACTCAAGTGTTATGGTTGAGGTTAAAGACATACAAGAAGGATTCATGTGCCTCCATAGTAAGCAAAAGCCATTCTTACTGCAAGCAGGGGAGGAGCTGCAGTGTTTGTGGCAACTGTATACAGTATGTTACTAGTAATATATACAGTTTAAGTAGTGTTATATGCACTAGTGATACATACTGTATATATATATATATACGTATGGGTCCATGGCATCAATTTAGATCTATATAAATATATTCTTTTACATTTTACATAATGCCTGCAGACAATGCAGACACATAAGAGTTGATTCGGTTATTATCTTTATCTCTTTAGGGTAAATCTGCATGAGTCTGATCATTAGACTGATAAATAAGAAAAGCGAAAGCGGGACAAAGGAATAAGGAGAGTGAGAAATTATGCAGACACTTCATTTGCTCAATTACAAGTCTTGTCATTGCATCTAATTAGGCCAGTTATTAAGAGCGGAGCAAGACACAGGTTCTTTGTGATTGGTTATTTGCTGGAACATCACATGACCTGCTGTAACCCCTTCAGTGTGCAATCTGTATGGAAGCTCTGCCAATTAATTCATTTTTGCATTTATTTTTCAGTGTGTTAGTAATAAATCTTTCCATTAACAAATTTACCCCTTGACTGACAGTAAATATGTCTGGGTGATGCAGGACTCTTCCTTGGCAGTTTCATACATTAGCATTTAGCACATAATGCAATTCTATCAATCCTCAGCCTTTGGCTGCAGCTGGGATTCTGGAAGTTACATTCACAATAAATAAAGGGGCATAGTTAGGATATCCCTGGAGTTCATACTAAAATAAACCTTAAAAATTATATAATACGACCTTCTATATATTAGTATATAGAAAAGTAATAGTATATATTACTATATATATATTAGTAAATATATTAGTAAAGCATAGCGCAGATCTGTCCTTACTACCCTGCTTTTATGAACTGCCCTAAGCGGCTGGGGACCCAGGGCAAATGCCCTTCCCTCGGTACCCTGGCTCTGGTTGCGCCCCTGGTGATAACTAAGCATGGAGCCATAGCGCAATACAAAGCAAAGGCCACAGAGTTAATGGGCAGAGAGAGGAGGGGAGGTAACACAGGGAGGTGCGGCCTCGCAGTCTATCACCACCTCCAAAAAGGTATCGTAGCGACTGCCCCCCGCTCGCGTTTATTTCCCAGTGTCAGGGCGCCGGTATCCAAGCAACAGCGCCAGCGCACATACATGGGGACACTGTGCAGCTGGGTCGCAGAACATCGCATCGCCTGGTAAAGCGACTCATGGGGAACCGAGAGGGCACCGAGCAGCAGCTCTTGGGTGCGGGATTGGGAGGAGAGAAAGCGCATCCCTCTCACATACAATGAGGCAGAGGCGCAGCTGTAGGAGTAATAACTCTGCTCATGTACAATGGGAGACTGGCTGCTCTGCGCGACCCTATCGCTGCTGGAGGTTAAGGCACCAAGAGCGGCATTAGGGAGGCTTCAGTGATCAGCTCGCCGGAGATCTGACAGGGGAGAGCGACCAGTGCTGCTGTCATGTTCCCTTGGCCGGTAAAGTTGCTCCCGATCTGCTCGCGTTGGCCGGCGGCTTCCACTTTCTCCAGTCTTCCCGGTGAGTGAGGGCTAGCAGCCAGCCAGCCACTTCCCTGGCCCCACTAGCCATTCAGCAGTCTGTGCGCTCTCAGACCTTCTCTGGCGCTTTTATTCTCCTACTGCCATTTTGAGGAGAAAAAAAAACAGCTGCAATGGGAAATAGGATGCGCCGCACACCAGCTCTGGATGCTACGAGAGCTTTTATCTGCTATAATAGGTAGTGCTACCCTGAGAAATACTTCTCCAAGTGCTAATATTAGTAAAGCATAGCGCCAACCCGGCCTTACTACTCTGCCAGAAATCAATTCCAATATGTTCTATTGATCTGGTTACACCGTGATGCTGAAAGCTACTTGTTATTGGTTTGGAAATGGAATATAATTAACCTTGGTAATCTCAGGCTACACTGAGTAACTAGGAGGGCGAGCTTTACTAAGGATAATATGTGCCTCTCCTTATTGCCATAACTATTGTCATTATGTATTTTATATAGTCTAAAAAACAAGTTCACAACAAGAATATAGTTTAGAAGATAAAAAATATGTTCTATTTTGTTATTTATTCGGTCATTTTATGTCCTCTCATGAATATTTTTAGATCCAGTTAAGCTAACATGCCAAACTTAGAATAATAAAAAGATAATTTTTTAAATAAATTATCCTTCTGTAATTTGCTAATATTGTGTACTCTCCTTACACCCCTTCACTCCCAAAGGGGCCTGCACAGTGTCACAGAGTACTGGGCTGCTTTTCTTGCAAAAAAAGTGCTTCACGCAGAGCTGGGCATTTTTACAAGTTCTTCCGATATAAATGAATATTATTATTATCCTTTATTGCTCCACTTTGGCATCAGCTGTTCTGGGTGCACTACTTTAACTGACCCAGGACCCACTTGTACAAGGGAGGCACCATTCTGTCATTTCATTGTTGTCAGAGCAGACTACAGCTGAATGGATTTGCAATTGTAGCAGAGGCAGCAGGGAGACTGTGAGATATATATATATATATATATATAAATATATTACTCATAGAACTGTTGCTGGTATTTCTGATTGCTGGTGTTGCTGGGATTTCTGATTTAAATGACCTTTTAAAGTGGCATTGCATTTGCCTTTGGCATCAGATATTCTCTTTTGTTGCCCATAATTGCTTGCATCTTGTTCCTAGTTCTGTTATTTCGTCATGCCCCCCAGTACCAGCCACCTGAGCCCTTTGTCTTGCCTACACCTACCTCCCAGTGCCAGGATCTGTTCCCCTGCATCTAACTGCCATTTTACTGTCATCCCTTTGCTCCTTTCCAACCCATATCCATGACATCTGAATACCTGAACTAATGCATATTTCTGGAATCCTCACTTGCCTGGCTGTGCAATAATACCCCTATTTGGGATATACTCTAAGTGCAAGTTATCTTATTAGTGAAAAAGTTGTTGTATGTAGGTGCACATTGTATAGACGAAGGCACAATATGGTAAACCCATGTGATATAAACCATAGCAGGATGCGTGTTATAATGGCACGAGGCAAGTTATGTTTTAGGAGGCTTCATTAAATTATAGGAATATAAGAAGACATCAGTATCAGAGAAAGAAGCAGAATCCAGATGTCAGGTAAAGACTGGGAAGCCACAACTTCAAAATGGAGTAAGGAAGGGCATGTTCATTCGTGCTGGAGGCAAAGGCAGATGGCCATAGAAAGAAACCTGACAAACCATAAAAGAGCTAGAATGGCACTGATACTCTCACGACTGAAATAGGGAATAATTCACCCACGATGCATACACGGATGTCCTGTAGAACTATTACATTCAGCAGCAGAATGGTAATCATTCAGTACAACTTTGCAATAACATGAGGATTTATCTCCTTTATAGATCCACTTTATCACTTAGTTCTTCACATTTTTGCAGTGCTTAGTGACCAAGAACGCTTCCTTTTCATATCGATGGGGAAGATGATTTGGAAAATGGGGTGCCATCTGTTTGTGCCTTTCAGCTGTGAGTGGACCATTTGTATTGGTGCAGTGCCCAGAACAAGATCTAGTAGTGCAGTTCATTAAGCATCGATTTGGAATGGAAACACTGTAAACTCTTCCTATTCCACGTAATTATGCTGCACGCTCTCTCGCTTTCCAAAATCAAACAGACTTCGTTCTTTTTTTTTTTTTTTCTTTTTATAATGATTTGAAAGTGAATAGCTTCTCAGCCCCGGAGCAATAGTCCTGTCTGTTGTTTCACTTCTAATTCAGTCAATCAGCTCTTATAAAACAGGGATAATATAACTGCACTGATGTGGTTCAATAAATAGAGGACCAGAGCTACAGTGTTGGTGACCTGTGGGAATTTGCCCATGATGCTCTGCTGTCCAATTAAAACTGTCCCCTTTATTTATCACTAGACAACCTCACAGACACAGCACCAAATTATAACTGCCAGCCGGCAGCCTGGGCACTTCTGAACTGGCATTAAAAAGGCAGTAAAATAGTTTAAAACCATCATATTTTGTATTATTGAGTTTCATTGATAAAATTAGTAAAAGCTGAATATCACCAAGCAGCTTTTTTCTCATGATGCCATACACATTATAATCTTCAGTAGCATTAATTACATTTTGTTTTTGTAATGGGGATTCTCAAAATGTCTTCTCTGCACAAAAAAAAAAAAATTTACAGAGAGGAATCAACAGTAAAGTGGCTTGCTTGGCCAGGCATTTCTTTGTGCTGTAGTTTTAGGATCAGATAATTGCAAGGCATTGCGAGCTACAATGATGTGTTTTATTGATTTTTTCTGCTTATTTCCTCTGCTCAGAGTGGGTTCCAGGCAATCTAGAAAACACAAACAAGCAGCCGTCTGTAGCTTATAGCATTTTAGCTCATCCTCTCTGTGCTGAAATTCCCTTTTCTAAACCCCATTTGATATGGCAAAGCTCTAAAGCTACATGGTTTATATGTAGTGTTATATATCTAACAAAGGCACAAAATAATTGGTAATTAAAAAAATCAGAGTCTCCCAGGTTGCTTAATATTTCTGTTTGTCGTTTGAGGTCTGAAGTTGTACAATTGAGTTAATGCCAGACATAATCTGTAAGATATAAGAATACCCAGACATATCCCATGATAGCAGATGCAGCAATCTGGCTTTGCAATTTAACATTACCCTCTTAGTGGAAAACTGCCTTCCTTATAGTCTCACTTCAGGCACATTCTATGTTTTTGCTTGTCAACACAAATGTCTTCACAAAGGGCTAATCATTCATTCATTTATGTCACTGAAACTAAATAGTGACAAGTGGCAAGAACTGGAAAGATTTAGGATATAGGAATACAATTAAAAATCAGCTTACAGTGTGATTTAGTTATTCAGGGACAATGCATGGGTGTGTTAATACACAGTCATACTCACTTGTTTTACAACAGGCATGACACATACTTGGCCTTTCTAGTCTATATTTGTATTAGGGAATCAGGAAGAAAGCTGCCTTCTCTGTGCATAATAGTTTTGGGATTATTTGCATTTGCTTGATAATTTGGTTACCTTGGGTATCACAGCTGCTAAACTTTAAGGGCTGTGACAGACAGTGAGATTAGTCGCCGCGCGACAAATCTCCCTTGTCGCGGGCGACTAATCTCCCAGAAATGCCGTCCCATCAGCTAGAATGTAAATTGCCTTGAGAGGAAACCTCTGCGCTGTGTATGCCATCCAACCGGCGAGTGGTCTGTCACAGCCCTAAAAAGGCATACTTCATAGCTAGTAAGACTGACACAACGGAAGTTGTGGACAGAATATTAACATTCTATCCACTACAAGGTTAGCATCAGTTCCTGTTTCAGGTGGACTGACCCAGTTTAATGTCCCCATGGAAAAATTACCCCTGTAAGCATCGTTGCCCCCAAAAGCTGTGCCCAGCTGTCCCTGTGGCCAATCGTTGCTATTCCAGGACAGGAGGAAGGAAGGTGTGATCTTCTGTCACTTGACCCTCTTTCCTCCTTCCACATACTCCCTACTTCCCACGCCAGCATTTCTGTGGCACTTTGCTGCTCTGCCCCACGCTACTTGCCCTTTAGACACTGCCTGACACAGCTGTGATCATTGGCTCTTACTGCTGGCTCCTTCAGTTCTGAACTTTGGAAATATTGCTTGCATTATGGTTTTAGGACTGGTAATACAGGTATCGGACCCCTTATCCGGAAACCCGTTATCCAGAAAGCTCCGAATTACGGAAAGCCCGTCTCCCATAGACTCCATTATAAGCAAATAATTCAGAATTTTAAAACTGATTTCCTTTTTTTATGTAGAAATAAAACAGAACCTTGTAATTGATCCCAACTAAGATATAAATAATCCTTATTGGATGCAAAGCAATCCTATTGGGTTTAATTAATGTTTTATTAATTTTTTAGTAGACTTAAGGTATGGAGATCCAAATTATGGAAAGACCCCTTATCCGGAATACCCTTGGTCCCGAGCATTCTGGATAATGGGTCCTATACCTGTATATATATTTTATTTGCAGTCATTAAGCTGCTGAAATTCTATCTTTCGCTGTCTGTCTTTTAGTAAAAAATTTGCACATGGGGCTAATAACCAGCAGCAACCAATTAGATGTTTTCTTTCAAACACATGACCAGTAAATATTGCTAACTTTTTTGGTTGCTTTGGGTTACTAGATCTGTTGTTACTTTTATTATATTATCACTTTTTTATAATTGGCTAAATCCTAAGTATTTAGCCAAATCCAAACCTTAAAAGTCATGTAAATTTAAAGCTCTGGACAACTAAAGTGATTTTCTTTCCTTCAGATTTGAATATGCAAGTTAGGACTTGTTTCTGTAATTGGCAAAATCTTTAGTTGGTGATTTAGTATTCATCCAAATCCAAACATTATGGATTATGGATTACTATTTTTTTGCCAGTTACAAGTAATAGCTAGTAATGTTCATGTGTGACATGAGGTTTTCTAGTAGTATCTTAATGCAGGGATGTTCAGCCATTAAACTACAAATCCTATCTCCACATACAGCGGTGGTTCTCAAAATGTGCTGCTGACTCTCTAGGTCTAGGAGGTGCCCAGAATAAAGGCCAGTAACAGTGACATGAGGTTTTCTAGATACTTTAGTAAGCCCAGTTTAAAGGTCAGCTAGGATGAAATTTGTGGTGAATATTTTTTCTGTCCTAGATATTCTTGGCACTGTTAGACAAATTATTGGACATAAAAATTGGACTTGCACCTAAATAGTTCAAAAGCCATCGCTTTACAGCATCTGGCCTGTAGGGTTCTTTAAGTTAAACAGCAAATGGACTAGCATGGATTGGACATCCTTAGTTGGTGGGGATTGGATTCAGTGGCATGTAGTGTGATGCAATCCAGACCAGGCCTTGAAAAAACCTGTAAAAGTACCTTTACAGGTATATGTTCAGATTGTTGCGCTGTGGAAGAGTTAGGATGGTAAATAATGATGTAAAAGGGCTAAGGAATTGCAGTTTAGGGGTCTACAAGAAGCAACAGGTAATGGCCCATTTGTAGAACTATAGAGGATCTTGCAAGATGCATTACTGTGGAGCTACACCAACACAGGTTTTTAAAGCTGTTGTTGAACTGCAGTTTAAGATGTTAGTTACAAAGGAGTTTTGGGAATTGTACATCTGTAATAATGTCAAGTATGAAAAACTATAGAGAGAAAAGAAAACCTAGTGTTATACATGTTCACATTAGAGCACCTGTACTATACCTAAAGATATTTGAGAAATATCATGTGCCTTGCTGATTGCTAAGGACCTGGGAATTTTTGGGATAAGGGTTCTTTCTGTAATTTTGATCTCCATACTTTGTCTACTAAAAATCATTTAAACATTAAATAAACCCAAAAAGATTGTTTTGCCACCAATAAGGATTAATTATATCTTAGTTATGATCAATTACAAGCTACAGTTTTATTATTACATAGAAAAAGTATATAATGTTTAAAAATATGAATTATTTGATTAAAATTGAGTCTATGGAAGATGGCCTTCCTGTAATTCACAGCTTTCCGGATAATAGGCTTCTGGATAACGGATCATATACCTGTACAACATTACATGTTTTGGTCTCCTACGTGCCCTTTATCAGCTGCATTCTTTTGGATAAGCAGGAAGGACTAAACCCTGCCCCAACAATAAATGCATTAACCCAACTCTCAAATGTGGCCCCATTTCCTATACATGTTGGGCAAATAAAGTTTCATGTAATTTCGCAATTAAAAAAAAAATCACATTTGAATGATAAACTGCTCTATCACCTGAACTACCACAATTTAACATAGAGCCATAAAGCTTCACTGAAAGCTGACCTTTCATTAGGGCCCCACATTATCGCACAAGATAAGTAAATATATAGGATAATAATGATGTATTCACCCTAACTGACCTACAGAGCTTGGCTTGGCAAAAGGCCGATTCTCACCCTATAGACAATCATGGCCCAACTGACATGTACCTTTGCAAAGGCGAAGAAGCACTCCAGTGTGTCGGCAATGCCTTTAAATCATTTATTTGCAGAAATGTACAAACAGCGCAAGCTTTCGGGGGTGACCCCTACTTCAGGTGCAATGTATGTAAGTGGTGTGCTGAAGATTTTTGTTTACACCAACTGACATGTAAGCCATCAATATACAGTATCCTCTGAAATATTTCGGCATCTTAAAACCTTTTACTGTATATATATATATATATATACAGTATATGTGTGTGTACTTCCTTTCCAACTGGAACAACATATTATTTATATTTCCGTTTCTAGCTTCCAGTTACACTGTAAATACAGTGTATAGCCAAAGTGGCCAGCCTTTGAGCTTGAGCTTTCAGAAGGAGCCAGCGCTACACATTAGAACTGCTTTCAGATAACCTATTGTTTCTTCTACTCAGTGTAACTGGGGGAGTCCCAAGCCAGACTTTCATTTCTTACAACTGAGTGCTATTCTGATATCTACTGGGAGCTGCTATCTTGCTCCCTTCCCATTGTTCTGCTGATTGGCTGCTGGGAGGGGCAGCACACTTGCAGCACAGCAGTAAAGTGTGATTGAACTTTATCCAAGGACAGGTCACATGGCTGTGGCACCCTAGGAAATGAATAATATGGCTAGCCCCATGTGAAATTTCAAAATTAAATTAAAAAAAATCTGTGTTTTTGAAAAATGGATTTCAATGCAGGATTCTGCTGGAGAAGCTCTATAACTGATATGTTTTGAATATGTTTTCTAGTGACAGTATTCCTTTAATGCCTCCTTCTATCATATTGTGAATAATGTAACCCCTATTGTAAAATACAGGTATGGGATCCGTTATCCAGAAACCCATTATTCAGAAAGCTCAGTTACAGGAAGGCAATCTACCATAGACTCAATTTTAATCAAATAATTCTAGTTTTTATAAATGATTTCCCTTTTCTCTGTAATAATAAAACAGTACCTTGTACTTGATCCCAACTAAGATATAATTACCCCTTATTGGTGGCAAAAAAAATCCTATTGGGTTTATTTAATGTTTAAATGAATTTCAAGTAGACTTAAGGTATGGCATCCAAATCACAGGAAGAATCCCTTATCTGGAAACATCAGGTCCCATGCATTCTGGATAACAGGTCCCATACCTGTATAAGGGTATTATTAATATTACTATTATTATGTCATCAAGGAGTTTCATGACCCTATAGGGCATTTATAATGGTCATGAAACTCCAAGGTGACATTTAATATCCTCATATTTTACAGCAGGGTGTGCATTGTTTACTATAATACAGGTATCACACCCCTTATCTGGAAACCCATTATCCAGAAAGTTCAGAATTATGGAAAGGGCATCTCCCATAGACTCCATTTTGATAGATATAATCCACATTTTTAATAATGGTTTCTTTTTTCTCTGTAATAATAAAAAAGTACATTGTACTTGATTCCAACCAAATATAATTATTCCTTATTGGAGCCAAAACAATCCTATTAAGCTTAATTACTGTTTACAGTGGCTTGCAAAAGTATTTGGCCCCCTTGAACTTTTCCACATTTTGTCACATTGCAGCCACAAACATGAATCAATTTTATTGGAATTCCACGTGAAAGACCAATACAAAGTGGTGTACACGTGAGAAGTAGAACGAAAATCATACATGATTTCAAACATTTTTTACAAATAAATAACTGCAAAGTGGGGTGTGCGTAATTATTCAGCCCCCTGAGTCAATACTTTGTAGAACCACCTTTTGCTGCAATTACAGCTGCCAGTCTTTTAGGGTATGTCTCTACCAGCTTTGCACATCTAGAGACTGAAATCCTTGCCCATTCTTCTTTGCAAAACAGCTCCAGCTCAGTCAGATTAGATGGACAGCGTTTGTGAACAGCAGTTTTCAGATCTTGCCACAGATTCTCCATTGGATTTAGATCTGGACTTTGACTGGGCCATTCTAACACATGGATATGTTTTGTTTTAAACCATTCCATTGTTGCCCTGGCTTTATGTTTAGGGTCGTTGTCCTGCTGGAAGGTGAACCTCCGTCCCAGTCTCAAGTCTTTTGCAGACTCCAAGAGGTTTTCTTCCAAGATTGCCCTGTATTTGGCTCCATCCATCTTCCCATCAACTCTGACCAGCTTCCCTGTCCCTGCTGAAGAGAAGCACCCCCAGAGCATGATGCTGCCACCACCATATTTGACAGTGGGGATGGTGTGTTCAGAGTGATGTGCAGTGTTAGTTTTCCGCCACACATAGCATTTTGCATTTTGGCCAAAAAGTTCTATTTTGGTCTCATCTGACCAGAGCACCTTCTTCCACATGTTTGCTGTGTCCCCCACATGGCTTGTGGCAAACTGCAAACGGGACTTATGGTTTTCTGTTATCAATGGCTTTCTTCTTGCCACTCTTCCATAAAGGCCAACTTTGTGCAGTGCACGACTAATAGTTGTCCTATGGACAGATTCCCCCACCTGAGCTGTAGATCTCTGCAGCTCCCCCAGAGTCACCATGGGCCTCTTGGCTGCATTTCTGATCAGCGCTCTCCTTGTTCGGCCTGTGAGTTTAGGGGGACGGCCTTGTCTTGGTAGGTTTACAGTTGTGCCATACTCCTTCCATTTCTGAATGATCGCTTGAACAGTGCTCCGTGGGATGTTCAAGGCTTTGGAAATCTTTTTGTAGCCTAAGCCTGCTTTAAATTTCTCAATAACTTTATCCCTGACCTGTCTGGTGTGTTCTTTGGACTTCATGGTGTTGTTGCTCCCAATATTCTCTTAGACAACCTCTGAGGCCGTCACAGAGCAGCTGTATTTGTACTGACATTAGATTACACACAGGTGCACTCTATTTAGTCATTAGCACTCATCAGGCAATGTCATATGGGCAACTGACTGCACTCAGACCAAAGGGGGCTGAATAATTACGCACACCCCACTTTGCAGTTATTTATTTGTAAAAAAATGTTTGGAATCATGTAAGTATCAATCAGTCATCAATCAGCCATCTTTTTGCATCATTTATAAGAATATTATTTACAGGATATTCATGGCTCTTGTGCAGACTTAAAGGAGAGCTAAAGCCTAACTAAAGAAATAGGGTAGAAATTTTGTACATTATGTTTGAATGTAGGGAGTGAAAGAGAGAGCAGGGTCAAATGTGACTTCTAGACAGCGAGCTTGTGGAGCTGGGGTTATATTAATATTTTCCATGCAGACAGTGATGTCAGGCAGTGAGAAGGAGTTGGAGGTTGGGAAGATGACAAGCTCGGTTTTGTCCATGTTGATTTTTAGGTAACGAGAGGACATGAATGCTGAAATTGCAGTTAGACAGTTGGAGACACAAGCTAGGAGTGAGGGCAGGTCTGGGGAAGAAAGGTATATTTGGGTATCGTCTGCATATAAATGATAGTGAAATCCAAAGGAGCTGATTAATTGACCCAGACCAGTGGTGTAGATTGAAAATAGAAGGGGTCCAAGAACAGAGCCTTGATGTACTCCAACTAAGAGAGGCTGAGGAGAGGAGGTGGAGGTTGAATGGGAGACACTGAAGGAACAGTTGGAAAGATAGGAGGAGAGCCAAGATAGAGCCTTATCTCGAGTCCCCAGTGAGGATAGAATATGGAGCAAGAGAGAATGATCAACAGTGTCAAAAGCTGCAGAAAGGTTAAGCAGGATTAAAAGAGAATAGTGACCCTTTGCTTTGGCAGCGACTAAGCCATTCGCCATTTCTGTAAAGTGGTGGGGGTGAAAGCCAGACTGAAATGAGTCAAGTAGATAGTCAACAGATAGAAATAAACATCACTGAATTTAATTGAAAGTACATTTTTAATTAAAAATGTATGCAAAAACAGTTTTTGGGTGGGCATCCCGTTTAATTTGTAAGCATCTTTTTTTTAATTTTTTCCACCTCTGCCCCCTTCTACCTTTCCATTTTTTTAATTAGTCCGCCTTTTGATTGCACATTTCCCTCTTTTCTCTCCTGTTATATCCTCTTCACTCAGTGTTTTCCTTTGCTCTTTTGTTCCCCTTCCCTCTCACTTTTCCTTTTGACTTCACCCCATTACTCAGCCTACTTGTTTATGCAGACGAGAAGCACCCCCCAGTCTTCTGCGCTGCTTTCCTCTCTTAGGGAGTAAAGTGCTCATTGCTATAAGAAAGGCACTACTTCACTGCATGCAGATTGACTTCTCATCGGCAACACTTATTTTTGCTGACTGCCAGCACAAACAGCAGGTTTTTGGTCTGTTCAGCACAGATCCGCTTACAGGAGTTAGCAGGGGTTCAAAGCTGAATCTTTTGACATTTAATTGCAGCAATGTGCTGTCCTGTTAGTATGGAAGCATGGGGCATTCATCTGACTTTATACTCTGCTTTTGATATACAATTCCCAGCATGCCTTTGGTTAATAAAGAGATATAATATGAAGAAAACACATCTGCTGTGACTAAACAGAATTGTCAGCACTGCAATGAGAACCTTAAGGCAGAAACACAGAACCAGGAATCAGCAGAAAATGAATAAAAGGTAGGCAGACTTGCTGGTAAGTCAAAGGCTAGTGAGTGGAATGGTTCCTTTGTTCTATTTAGCTTTTAGATGCCATCTTAGCTTTTAGATGCCCTTTTATCAAATCAGGGTCAGTGGTATTGGTACATATTGTAAAATGGCTCAGAAAGGATTTTTCCATGTGGGGCATCCTGGAGATGGCTCTCTTTGCTTTATTGTGAATAAGGTGAAGGCTAAATAACTTTCATGAAATATGGTTTGAAAGAGATGTTCTCCCTTTTTTAAAGAAAAACATTCTAAGCACCATTCTAATATACTTGAATGTAATAACTGTTGAAAGCAGTATGTGTTTGTACTCTGCCCGAATGCCTTGCAAACATCTTTTAGCTTCCTTCACTCAGGTCTGTTAATCACAGAACATGCAAGGTATTGTGGGCATTGGAGTCTAGGCTAGAGGGAAGCTCATTTCTTTTAGAGGAGGCTATATAATAAAAAGTGCAAAATTTACTCCAGGAGTTGCCACGTATAGCAGCCAATTGGCAGGCAGTATTTACTAGTAACCTGTTTAAAAGCATACATCTCATTGGATGCTATGGGGTACTGCACCTGGGCAAACTTTAGGTCATTTAATGTTGAATTCAGGGGTCACTAGTGCAGTATTATGCTCATACTACTTATTAGTGATGTGCCAGCTGACCAGAAGTACACTCTCCTCTGCATCTAAGATTCACTGTCTGGGTGAAGTTCCTACAATGGCAACATTTTGCTGGTTAGGGTCAGGTGTGTGTTAGGATTGGGATCGGATTAGGTTACTAACTACTGCTACTTATGTTACAGTATACACAATAACACTGAGCTTTACAGGGGACATGCATGTTCTGCAAGCTGAACTACATTGGCGCTTGTTGTGATTTTGTAGTTTAATGGGGTGTCAATGCGAGGCATAAAGCTTAAAAGAATTTGTAATAAATATTAACCTCTCTAATATATTTGTGTAAGTACTATGGTCAACAACACCACTCACCAAAGTGATATTTAAAAGTGTTTTTAATGTGTGACAATAAGTTACAGAAGCTATTAACACCATCAAAGAAAAGGCTTTTTTTGTGATAAAAAAGAAATGGAATTATGTTAGATATGCATTATAGCTATTGTTTTAAGTTAAAAAAATTTTTTTTTAATTTTTTTCCAATAAAAAGTGCAGAACTGTGAAATTGAAAGCACTACCTTCTTTGGCCTTGGGAGTCATTGTGGGGTTATAAGAAATCAGTCATTGACACACAGGCAGCAGGTGGGGGGAGAGAGGGGCTTGTTAATATAGGAATCATTACCTAATACTCTATCCCCCATGTGTAATTAAAGGTGCTAACTTTTGCCCAGGAGCAAACCAACTGAGCAACCAGTCAGCAGGTAGATTTTACTGTTAATCCGTTTAAAAGCAAGAGCAAATTTAGATTTTTTTTTATAGGGTGGGGTAGTAAGGGTAAAAGAAAACAAGGATATATTAATGATATATAATAAAATACATAAAAAAATGGTTATTTAAAGATTAGCTTAGACAGAATACATTTTCAACTAAAGATTCATTTATTTAGTGCATGTTGAACATAGATGTATATGCTCCCTATAAAGAGCTCTGAATGAGTTTGGTATAGATGTAGAAAAGAAGGATTAACAGATAATTCATATGTTCAGTAGACAGTAGGTGTTTAGGTTGCAAGCAGAGTCCAGTTCCACATAATTCTTGCTCTATACTAGATAACAACACAGTCAGGTAAATGTACAGTATCACTACTTGTACTACATCATCACGGGAGGAATGGACAGGTGCAAAAAAACATTTTAGCAGGGGAAAACACAATTACACAGTTATTACAATCCAGGTAGTATACCAGAGGCCATGAAGTATTATACCTGTAGTAGAAACTCCATATATCCAAAAGTTTAGTGGTGCCCCTGCTTCCAGGTTGTATGGCTTGATCACCATGTTGCATATCTTGAATAGCAAAAGGAAAGGTACTTACATGCATTTAAGGCATTTAGTACTCATATTTAGATAATGTATAAGGACAGGGTTAAAGGCCTTGGTGGAAATGGAACAGGTCTTGGTCAGGTGTTTCATGGACAACTCACCTCTAGAAGGTTGACATTACTAACTCAATAAATATTACAGTGATTGCAAAGAAAAAGGCATGGCTGATGCAGCTAATCTGTACTAGATTTAATCATTCCAGATTTATAATTATAATACCAAATCAAAAACAACCCAAAGATCAGTTCGATAATTTTATATGACAAGTCAAAGCAATTGTCCCCATCATGAGGACCTTTGTCAAGACAGCATTACTGTACATCCCTCAAACAAACCATTTACTTATTTATATTGCTACTATTTTCATGATTGTTTCCAAACACCATAATATGGTCTTGGTGGGACATGTTGGCACCAAGTCTGTAAAGTTTATTTAAGTGGGAGAAGAGTGCATGCCATTGAGACCTTCAGAACGTTTGCCATGAAAGGGACCAACGCACTGACCCCGAAAGTTATAATTTTTTTCTTTTACTAATGTCTTTTATAAGCTTGTACAAAATGCTTTTGTATATTAGTGTTTAGACTATTTCACTGTTTTGTGGGAAGCTAGAGAAAACAATGTAGTCAATGAACTTTTTCCAGATATTTTACTGTTTTTCTGTATGTGTTTTTATTCTTCAGGAGCTGGAGTGACTTGCAGAGAATTGTGAGGTCAGCATGATTGCCACAGGAGGTCTTTTAAGGATCTCCGCTCGGAAACAGGACCCTCTCAGGCAAAAATCACAAACTCCAAAACGAAAGCGGAAAGCAAAAAAGAAACGCAAGAATGATGTGGTTGTAGTAAAAGGCAAGCTTAAACTTTGCTCTGTGTCTGGATTAATTGCTCTTTGTGGAATTTTAGTTCTTCTAGTTGGGATTGCTATGGCGGTTATGGGTTACTGGCCAAAAAGTAACTCAGTTTATAACGGAGGCATAGGGTCAAATCAAGCCAAATATGCTTCAGGTGATACAAATAAGATTGCAAATGGAAATCAATCCCGGAGCCATCAGAGCAGTAATGGATACAATCAGGACACCTTTAAAGCAAGTGACCATAATATTAGCAGAAGTCTGCAGCATAAAACATCACCAGGTTTTTTTGCTGGCCTGTTTTCTGGATACTTGCATTCAGATAATCTTAAAGTTTTTGGACCTCTAATAATGGGCATTGGAATATTTCTTTTTATATGCGCGAATGCTGTTCTTCATGAAAACAGAGACAAGAAAACTAAGATCATTAATTTAAGAGACCTCTATTCTACAGTGATTGATGTTCATGGCCTAAAATGCAAAGATGGGACTCCATTAAATGGTTTTGTGAACTATGTTCAGTCTCGGAGCATAGACATTAAAAGTGGGGATAGCTTTGGGGCTGCCATGCTGGCTAAGAGTTCCTGGCATTCTGCTCTTGGAAGTTCCATTACTTTTTCACCTCCAAATCTAAGAGAAACAAGGACGTCATCCCCTAAGGCTTGTCGTCAGCCACTGGAACCACCAGATTTGGATGATGCAGTATATAGTATTTACAGAGAGCGCTCAGCATCTGCTTTGCCCTTTGACAGTGTTTCAGGGAGAGAAGGGGAAAAGGATCCCCTCTCATTTTCACCAGAGAAAGGATGGAGTAGGAGCAGCACTTGCTCAATCGTTGGTTCTTCGCTTAGTGCATTTACACTGCCCATTGTCAAGCTAGATAGATGCCTTTTGGAAAAGAAAGGAGAAGATACATTAGAAAATAAAAGTGCCAAAGACTTAGATAAAGAGGAAATACAATTGAGTTTGACCAACCTTAGCCATGCAGACTTGAACTGGGAAATTCCCAAGAACAATAAAAAATTACTCTTACGACGGCAGAGCACAAGCTGTCTACCTGACTTCAGAAGACCTATATCGCCTGGGCTTTTGTCAGATTTGGGTAGCCAGTCTCTAAGTAGCACAGACCTAGACTGCAGCTTTCTGGTAAAAGCTTCTCCGTGTGGCAAAACAAAACCAGTGATTCTTACTGATTCTCTCCCTACAGCTTCATTAATGAGAAGAAACTCTCAGAGTTCAGAATCAGACCAATCAAGCAATAAGGGCTACATTCACCTTGAGGAGGCAGGAACCTCCTTTGAGTCAATAGACACTGCAAACAATAAAATTCAAGACTGTGAAGAACCCCAAACAACCCTTACGGACACAGGCACAAATGAATCTTTGGAAGAGACCAATCAGGAACAAAACGTAGAAATCCTGCAGAAGCAGTATACCAATAAAGAAAAACTGTTGATGGTCTCCAGATCTCATGTTAATTTGGGTGAAAATGATTTAAATGTTACGAGCATATAAGGCACAAGGAAAATTAGTTGAGAAGGTTATTCAGTCTTTCACCTTCATGTTGTTTCCTTAACATACTGTATTTCTAAATTGCCAATATCCAAAGGTCTACACAGGTTCAACAATTACAATGGTATTGGTTCGTAACTAAGAGAGAGTCACTTTAGCAACTTATTTTGATTGTATGTATACGTCTGACCAAACGTCAAGCTATAGTTAATGCAGGTCCTAACACTTCAAAAATGGTATGATAGATTATTTTGACAATACTGTGCACTTTCATTCTGAGTTTCAGTACAATTTTTCTGCTGATGGCATGACAGTTATCGCTTTGTTATGGCTCTTTGGTTTGGCTTTCCAAACATGAAATCAGCAAGACTGCCTTGCAACTATATAAACTGAATGATTTTTATTTTTATGATAAGATAATTTAATGACTGTACATTTAAGAATTAGCTAACAAAGTATTCAAACACATTTTAAAATGACCCCCGATTTGGTCTATTGAAGGGGGGGGGGGACTGTTAGAATTACTGTTAAAATATGTATTTGAGTGTTTATGGACATTAATAAAAAATAGCAATCAAAATCAATTAAAAAATCTTATATTACTTCCAAATGATCAAGTTTTAGGGTGATACCATTTAAGCAAAGGGCCTAGCTTTGGTGCCATTTAATGAAAAATATCCTTTTAGTATTTATTTATTAACAGCATGCAAATGATGTTGCATACAACAGCAGAATATTGCATTGAGGAGTGAGCTATTGCTGGTTACAATAGACTTGATTTTATAGGAATGGAAAACAAGTAGATTGCATGATAAAAATCTATATTTTAATATTTCTCAAGAATAGATATAGAAAACAGTTTTCATTTTCAGCCTCAGAATATATAATAACATTGTTTTTAGCAGAGGTAATTATTTTCATCAAAGTACAAACCCATTATTGAAACAAATATCCAATTTATTTTGCCTCCTTTCCTATCTAGATGTGTTATTACAACAGTGCATTAAATGAACATACACAATGGTTATTTTATTTCAATTATAAACCTGCTCTTTTTAACAACCCAGCTTCCATCTGGGAATATAACACAGGCTTTGGCTTATTCTTGGAGGAGGTCAATTGATGTGGGTTGGTAAATGCAGCCTCTTCTATTAGAGCATTGCAGGCAGTAACAGTGGCTTCCCATCAGTATTATTATCATTAGAGTCAGCATAGAGGTTCACTTGTTTGGCAGTGCAAAATGTAATAGGGGAAGAGTTTTTACCACATTTTGACAGTTCATGATATTACATATTCATGTAAGAGTTTGGGATGTAACACTTCAGAAGAATATTGAATAGTGGGGAATGGGGCACTTATTAAGAGTTAATGCAAAAAAGCTGACAAAATAAACCCAACCTACCACCCACAAACATGCTAATATGGATCTGACCTCTTAGCCAGGCTCATTGATAAAAAACCAAGCAAAAAAATATTTACACTTTAATTTAATCTGTTAAAATAGAATGAAAGCTTAAAAAAGGAATATGGCTACCAGCTATCTCTACCAGCCCAAAGGTTCAGAAGTCCAATAACTGTAATGATCCATGTTTCAAAGCTTATTAGGCCATCTTTTGAGAGTCAGTGGCACTACACATGCTCAGTGTTCTCTGGACTGCTAAGCTTACGGATCTTTGGAAATCATGTATCTTAAGCAGAAAGTGAGGTAATATTTGTCATAGAAACGGTTGATACTGATTCGTACTCAGATTTATTACAAAATGCACTGGTTTTATGTAACCATCATCTAAATTAAAATAAATTAAACTTAATTACTAATCAGCCTTGGTTCATGGATTATATATTGTATATACACACTGCATGTGATTCGGAGCCTTAACAGAGTGTCCCAGATCTTTATTGCATAAGGTCTTTGGTGGCCTTGGGCTGGTATCTTAATTATATTTTGAGCTTTAGTTCTCCCTACACATATTTTTGTTAACTGTCCCTTAAGTGTTTTGCTGCTATAACATATAATATTGAGTAACTATTTTCTTTAAATTTGGTTATCAGCTCTTTAATTCTATTTTGTAAGCTTGATAACAAACTCTTTCTTTATGACTAATGTTTTTCACAACATGGTATATTTATGCCTTTGTCCGAGAATGTTAATGGCTGCACATAACGGAAGCCTAGGCATTATGAAACATGTTGCATGTTATGTAATAGGATGTCAGGGGCAGCACAGAGAATGCAGACAGCATGCAGTTCTAATATTATCATCCAGCAAGGGAGAGCTACAGTATAATTATTTATGTTTAATTGCTAAAAATAATAGTTAACATCTCTAAGAACAGGGTATTCATGCTAGCAATGAAAAAGATCTCTAAACAGCCTGAGCCTGGTGATTTAGAATATATCTCAGCTGTTGATACAGAATTCCATAACTGCATTTTTCTGCCAGAAAATCTGCATCTTGACTAAATCCTACTTTTCATTTCTCTTGTGTTCAACAGTAGTTTGAATATCATTTTAGCTTGTGTTTGGAAGAACATTCTTGACAGTAGCTAATAACCATATTTATGGTTCCAGAATATGGTTGTGAAAGATGAGGCATCTAGCTTTTACTGAACTACATATCCTGGCACCCAGTATTTTCTAGGATGTTATAAATTACAACTTATAAGAACTAAATAATGCAATGATAGTTAATGAAGTGCATTCACCTTATAGTAGAACTAAAGCCTAAAAAGATTATGGCTAGAAATGCTGCATTTGATATATTGAACTTTCTGTATTGGCCCAGAGGTTCAGCTGCCCTAACAACAACCCATATCTCCAAAGTTGTAGAGAGGGACATAACTACAGAGTAAGGGGGGGGGGGCAGAAGTGTATAGGGCCCAGTAAGGCCTTAAATAATTAGCAATTTCAATATATCTTGGAAGAATGTGCCAACTTTCCAATGTTTTGGGCTTCTAAACTGAGTGTGCTGTGTGACCCGATAACATCTAGTTACACTACTGGTTTTAGACCCTGTATATTTTGAGTTGACCCCTAAACTCATGCATCTGACAGTAGCCCAGAGCATGTGCTGTAAATCAGCAAGAAAGAAGCGAAGTTACTGGGGACATAGATCTTCACTGCTACATGGCTGTTGTAAAGTGTAGCATTTCCTGCCTATTTTTTTGTTGAGCTTTAGTTTTCCTTTAAAGAAAATCTGAAGCAGCTATCACTGCATACTCATTCCATTTAAATTACAATAAAACTGCCAAAATAAAAAAAAAATCCTGTTTCTCCAAGACAGAATAGGCCAAGGCAGTCTGTTTAGGCAACCGTTATCCTTTGCTAAATATTGGCATAATACACAGTTACATTGCATGACTGTTTCAAATGCCACTGCCTATGTAAAGATATATTCCATAGCATATACAAGTGAGAATCTGTTTAATGCCAGCTGAAGCCTTATTAAAACTGAATTATCTTTTGATTCAGAAATATCTTCCTTTAAAGACAATATATATAAATATACATGTATTTCATGATTATAGAGGAGTGTTTAGGATTTTTCATATTGTACATTAGCGCAAAAAACATATTTTGATTATAATAACAGAAGTACATATGTTACCGTTTTCACCTTTACCTTTTAAAAAACCTTGGAAACTGCTACGTAATGCAAAGCCCAAGCTATGGAAAGAGACATTTTAAGCAACAATAAGAGCACCTGTGTCCTTTCTATGGCAACATTTAGTTTATTGCAGCGTGCTTAAAAAGGTTGATCCATTTGAGAGCTCCTTCCAGTCTGTAGCTTGGTGCCTTTGCTATAATACTATTATAAAGAATTCTACTTAGACATTCTATAAAAACATTGATTTTTACTATATATTTAAGACAAATACACAATTATATGTCATGAAATTTGAAAAGCAATATTTTATTTACCTGCCAGGCACACATTTAGTGCATATAGTGCAAAATTGTAATGCTTAATTCAGTACCTGGCCTTTTAAGAACTCCTGGACAAACCTATACTAGTCAATATCGGAGTCTTTAACTGTATTTAATCACTTTGATTTAAAATTTGTAGTAAATAGAAGCCCATATATTTGTGAAGAACTCAAAAAGAGTAAAAACTTCTGAATTTTAGATACTTTTAGAATGGTTAACTTGTGTCCCCATATGCTTAATATCACAGATGTTCATTATATAATAATACCTGAGTATTAAACATGCAGTAAAGCCAATTTACTGTCCTGTAAAGTAGTTTGTTGTAGTTTAGGATGGCTAATGTTGATTTTACTCAATTACCTTTATACCTGATGTTTTTTGTTTTTAATTATTTGTACCTATAGGAAACTGCCCTTCGGGTCTCACTCACATGGAAAACTTTACTGTTGTCAGAAAGGGGTTCCACTACCTCTGCCTAGTTAGAACTACCAATTTGTCAGTGTAAATTAGCCCTTAGCCAAAGCCATGGAATTGTGCATAGGATCTTTGGTTCTAGGTATTAATATTGCTCCAAATTTAAAAGAAAGAGTTTTCAGAACAAAACTGGTTTTTGAGATGTACGGAACAAAATGTAATCATTTATTAGCATATCGAATCATGTTTGCAAAATTGTATCACTATAAAGGATGCTTTGTCAGAGGGAATACTGTGTTGTTAATGTAAAATATAAATCTGTTGGTATCTCTATATCTGTCTCTGTTTAACGTGTATTTTCTTTTCAGGGCAAAAATAGCAGGTATATCACTGTTTCCGTTATACTCCTATTCATTTTATGACTTTACATTTGCAAAGAACCAAAATGTGACAAGACAAATAACCCATAGACCAATGTGATCTTCTTATCAAAAACTGATTTGCCTTAAATTTGTCCCACACATATTTGATTTTTTTTTTTTACTGTATAAGACTCTGCCATGCCATCTGGAAGGGTGTGCCATCTATCTATGACCTCTCGGTACCTTGTTTACTATTCAGTTATGCTTCCTCCAAAGTCACATTGATGCCATAGTCTACTGAGGACAGATTTTAATGAATTCCCTTGATATCTGTCACAACAGATATCAACATCCATTCCCTTTTTTGTGTGGCTTAAAGAAGTGGCATAAAGGTGAGCTGCAGAAAAATATATATTTTAGTATCAGATTGCCAACTTGGGTGTTCAATAACTTATATAGGATACTGTATAGAGCAACCAATTCTCACTGTAACTATTGGAGAGCATTCAGAATGATGAAAAAAAATGTATTATTTTGTAAGAATGATAAGAATAATGAAAATGTCTGTACATGTAACATATAACTATATTGCTGTGTGATCTTGGTTGCAAGCTCAATTTGGAAAGTGGCAGGCAAACAATTTCATTCATTTTTGGTTTATGCGGGGTAACAAAGACTGCAATGTTGTATGCACATTTCTCATGAATATAATGACTAAAATTGTTGAATAACGTACACCAATTATTCATAATATGTTTGGCACAGCAATTCCTCCCTGTAATACAACCTGGCAACACTGATGGTGTTTTAGTAATGAAAGAGATCTCTAAACAGCCTAAGCCTGGTGCTTTAGAATAGTTCTCAGCTGTTGATACAGAATTCCATAAATTTAGCATGCATTTTTCTGTTGGAAAATCTGCATCGTGAATAAATCCTACCTTTTTCATTTCTCTTGTGTTCAACAGTGGTTTGAATATCATTTTAGCTGACTTGTGTTTGGAAGAACAATCTTGACAGTAGCAATCACTGACCTACATTTCACTGTTTCTTCCATCCAGCTTTTTTTTTTGTCTGTCCAAAGAGGTTTTCTTTTGTTTGATGGCAGAGAAATATGAACTATAAGTACAGTTTAGCACCTTCTTTCTGTTATGCCTTTTTCTGTCTTTTGAAAAGTCTTAACAGTGTCTTAAGCCCTCAAAACAAAAGAAGACAAGATTAATAATGGGTAATTATCTTCCAGTAATAAGAGTATTCTAGCCACAGCCGCTTTCCTTTTTCTATAAATCTAACAGTTATAGCATGCATGGCTGCAACAGAAATTCATATTTTCCACTGGGGCCTCAGTACAAGTGAAACATTTGGGCTCTCCTGTGACAGATTGCTTAAATATTGAATTTCCAGGTCAGAGACTAAGAGATATGGTGTCCTGTCAAGGTCTGTTTTGGTCAGCTGGATCAATTCATCTGCAGGAAGTGACATAGCATCAAAAATATTCTATATTGATGGACTAATCTTTCCATCACAGATATAATATCTCTATGTATCTTTTTCTTACCTGAAAGCAACCCATTCAAGTTGAAGTGAAAATAAATCTGTTTAAAGGAGACATATTGGATAAGTGGAAAAACCCTTTGGGCTAAAAGTTTAATCTGTAAATGGCCCCTTTATTGGAGCTCCCTATAGATCCTATCCGTTCTCTGTCCATGTTTCAAATGAATGGTGGGCGTGTCCTAATTGTCCCAGCCAGAAGCACAGCAGGAGGGGGATAGCCAATCACAGCCCTGCAGTCACACAAGCAAATATAGGCTTCAGTTCCCTATCAGGTCAGCCTAGCTGCTGATTGGTTCCTATCCTACAGTGCAGTGTGCTGAGTGTCGCCGGCCCCCCTGCACATCCAGAGAAGCAGGAAGTGGAACAGATGGGCGGGACTAGTGGAGTTTTGGTGGAATTTCTCAATAAATCAGTCTGAAACACAACCTTTTTAAGCACAATCCTTTTATATTTAAAGGAGAAGTACATTCTTATTTTTTTTATGATATTTCTCCTAACATTGAAATACCATTAAAATAAAACCATAACAATCAGACATTAGGGGGCAATTTATCAATGTTCGAATTCAAAAAATTTCCCAATTTTTTGCACTAAAACTTCCAAAATTCAAATTATGGTTCAAAAACTCAAATGTTTAATATTTATTAAGTACAAAAACTCTAAAAGCTGGAATGTAACACTTCTGCATGTAAAAGCTTGTGAGTTAATGTAGAAGTCCAATTTTTTTTCAACTTTTTCAAATGATTTTTTTTTTTCGAGTTTGTAAACTCACAAATTCAAGGTATTCAATTTTCTTATTCAGTCAAGTTTTTCACATTCAGATATTTTTAATAAATAAGCATTCAAGTTTATTTAAATTGTAAGTTTATTTTGAAATAGAAAAAAATTACAAACTCAAAAATTGATAATAAAGCCCATAGGGGTAAACACAAATATATATAATAAAATTCAGTTCTACAATAGACATTATAAAAGAGATCTCTGGGCACTACAGAAAGGGTGGAAAACGTGGGGAGACCATTGGGGGGAAACTGGTCCCTTCTGGCTGTTTTTGAACCCCCCTATCAGTCTTTGGAGTTCTGCAGAAGTTGACGTTATGGAGCAACATTTCCCATTATGGGATAAATACATAGGAGTCATAAGCCTTTGTCAAAATAATAAAACATTGTTCCCTATAGTATAAAATGTAATAACTGCTAATTGGTTAAAAATGTAAATTCTCTGAAGTCTCCGTAAAACAGATCTTTTTCAAAATGTCAGTTTTTTTAAAGAAAATATTGCCTCTACACTTGATAGAATGCAATTAAAAATGAAATGTGCTGCTATTCATAGAATGTAGACTACAACATAGAGAGAGACGCTAATATCCAAATCAATATTAGACTTTAGCAGGGCTACAAAAGGTAAATAATAGATACACTGTGTGTTTTACTGGAAAAGAAAATTATTTCACCCTTTCACTGCCAAGTGGAGTGGAAAACATACACACACAGTTGCCTTTAAAGAAAGATTACTGATGAAATTGTATGAATAACAATGAGATTATTTATAGGGCACTTAATTAGAAGAGGCAGATGAAAAAAGGTAAACGACTGGCTGTAATGATTAATAGAAGCAAATAATAATAAAAAATGTGGTGCTGTACTGTACTATTAGTACTAATATCAATACTTAAAGGAGAAGGAAAGGCAGTTTGGCATTTTACTGCCAATAGATTCGCCACATTATGGCCACCTAGAACACTATACCTGAGTAAAGAGTCCTAGAATCTTTCTCTGTTTAAGATAGCAGCTGCCATTTTAACTTGGTCTTTGTAGCTTCCTGCTGCTGCTCTAGCCATTATAGCTCAGATCAGTGAGTTTTTATGCATTCTTATGGGAGGGGGGAGCAGGAGAAGGGAGGGGGAGAGGGAGAGAGTTGTGCAGACTTATGCCCCAAACCTGAAGGAGCCCTAAAGGATATGAAGTCTGATTCCCAAGAACATGTTTACAAAAAAGGAGACAAGAAATTCTGTTTCTTTTGATAGAGTGTGTGCTTATGGCTGTATTTACATAGACCTTTCTGATAAAACTTACTTAGGTTTTACCTTTAGTTCTCCTTTAATAGTTATGATTCACTGTGATGTGAATCATACTTGGTAATATTTTTACATGTTTCTAAATCCGTAGGTGACAAACTACTTCGCATATATGGGTACAGAGTGATATCAATGTTAAATCTTTTCCATACACACTTAACATGACTCAGCACAAACCTCCTCACCTCGTGAGTGTTCATATCCAGAGGACAAGATTTTTATGGGCCCAAAATTCACACTGACTGGCAAGTGATCCACTGCTACAATGTACCAGTAAATGATGGAGAGTGTGCATCAGTACTGAGGAGCTAATGTAATAACAGCTGGAAAGTTTGCACCACTTCTAACAACTCATAACAACCAATCAGACTTTGTTTTCAAACAGTAGCTCAGTAGAGCTATCTGCTAATTGGTGGCCACAAGAACTAGAACAAACTTTGTACAGGTATGGGATCCCTTATCCGGAAACCCATTATTCAGAAAGCTCCAAATTACGGAAAGCCCATCTCCCACAGACTCCATTTTAATCAAATAATTCAGAATTTTAAAACTGATTTCCTTTTTCTCTGTAGTAATAAAACAGTACCTTGTACTTGATCCCAACTAAGATATAATTAATCCTTATTGGATGCAAAATAATCCTATTGGGTTTAATTAATGTTTTGTTAATTTTTTAGTAGACTTAAGGTATGGAGATCCAAATTACAGAAAGACCCCTTATCCAGAATACCCTTGGTCCCAAGCATTCTGGATAACGGGTCCTATACCTGTACAGGTATGGGATCCCTTATCTGGAAACCCGTTCCAAGAAAGTTCCAAATTACAGAAAGGCCATCTCCCATAAACTCCATTATAAGCAATTATTTCTAATTTTTAAAAATGATTTCCTTTTTCTTTGTAATAATAAAACAGTACCTGTACTTGATCCCAACTAAGATATAATTAATCCTTATTGGAGGCAAAACAAGCCTATTGGGTTTATTCAATATTTGAATGATTTTTATCAGAGATCCAAATTATGGAAAGATCCCTTATCCAGAAAACCCCAGGTCCTGAGCAGTCTGGATAATAGGTCCTATACCTGTACCTGTTATTCCTTTACAGCCTTAAAGGAGAATGCAAGTCAAAATTTAAAAAGCATACTGCCCAATAGTCCTCCTATTGTTTAGTAAAAACGACACACTTTTGGCTCACCTAATCAAATATTTACTCAGTCACACTTACTTCACATTTTCTAGAACAGGCAGCCATCTTTAAAAAGGTATTCTCCCTTCCTTTCCCTCCTTGCTTCATACTGCACGTGTTTCATTCCCTCCACCCCCCTCTGGCAAATCCACTTCTGATTGGCTGGTGGGCATGTGTAGCTCAGAACAGGAGACAGGATCAAGTTACACACATGCTCAGAGAATAGGAAGGCTGCCGCTGGCACCTACAGGAAGGGGAGAGAGATTTCAGTGATGTCACTGTAGCCTTCACACTGCTGTAGGCTGCCAGCACCATATCTCAGAGAAGCAAGCAGGGATCTGGGAATTTAGATATGCAGTAAGTACTTAAAAAGAATGCCTTTAGACTTACTTTTGATTTATATTAACCTTTCATTGTCCTTTAAGGGGCAGATTTATCGAAGTGTAAGATTAGAGTTCACCACAGAAAAACTCACGCACTTTCTATTGATTCCTATGGAATTTTTAGAAGTGGGTGAATGTTCTAAAAATCCCATAGGAATGAAAAGTAAGTGGTGAGTTTTTCTGTAGCGAGCTCTAATCTCACAGTTTGCTAAATCTGCCCCTTAGTATTTGGTGGCTTGATCGACTCCCTTCCTCCTGCTTTCAGTATACAAATATCCAAAAGGAAATCAGATTTGCCCCTTAGCAGATCTGGCTAATTCTGAACAGGTCAGCTGTCAGCATTCACTTTGTGATCATAACCTGTTTTATAGTGTGGGACTATCCACCCTCTTGGCTATTTAAATGTAATTGCATTCAAAGCTAGCCAGCATGGGAAACACATTATACTTTGGCAGCTGTAGGACAGACTTTACCAGCAACCATATAGATATACAGTATTATGTAATTCTTTGTACTGTATTTAAGAATGAATTAGCATATATCAGTGCACTGTGTGTGTGTAGTCTAAAAAATATTTATAAACCCTTTTAGCAGCACAGGCAATGAATACTAGCCATGCAATTTTAAAAAATCCCTGAAGTTCAGACTCAAGGCAGTTATTCTTACCTGTATAAGACAGAGAAAATGAGGGTTATTATATTACTATTTTAATATATCTTATGGTTACTAAAAAATATATATTGCAATCAATCTCTCTGTTTCAGGAAACCCTGCCAGACAACTGCACATTTAATGTCTGGAGTTATCCAATAATAATAATTCATTTACACTGCAGGTCTCAAAAGCCTGTTATAAAACTAGGAAAGAGAAATCGTGAAATATTGGCTAAATCCCATGGAGCCAATTCAGTGACCTACATTTATGCTGGTTGCAAGCAGAAGAGTGTTGTCCCCTTGTTTTTCGATCAAGGGCATTGAGCGTGTGAATGTGCGACTCTTTCTATTCATGCTTCCCATTTGTTCTGTTGTTCGTGCTCAAGATGCAGCGATGATTCACGCTGATAAGTATTCATCTAGAAAAGTAATGTATTGCCATAAAAATGGTGTGATGTGTAATTGAAAACAATCTATTAACGGCAGCATGGGCAGAGCAGAAATGGTTCCTTTCCCCAAAAGTAGCTAAATTTTAAAATCAAATAACCATTGGGGAAAAAAATTATGGACAGTATAACTTGAGCTTCCTTGGTAGACAAGTAATACATCAGATTACTGGTGTTTATCCCACATCTTGTTTTTTCATAATTAAGTGGCTATACCCAGCCCAATTAGGTGCCGTGGCAACAGCTGCCACAGAAAGTCATTTTAGTTACAGTGTCTATGCAGGGTAATAATACCCCGCTCAAAGACGTTCAAATCCCGCCCCCAAATCTAATAAAAAAAAGAAATAAATAATACATAAATATCTATCAAGATTATATATAATAAATATAAATATATATATATATATATATATATATATATATATATATATAGAAACAACAACAAGAGATCCTCTGCACTCAGAGGATCATTATCATTATCAATATATATAGGACATTAAGACATTCAGTGCATTAAGTGCATTAAGCTACTAAGAAATGCCCTTCCCTTTAAGCAAAACAGGGATTGTTTGTCCATATATTGCAGTATACTTCAAGCTGGCCAACTGCGTCAAAGTCATCCCTTCTGACCAGTTCCTACACTGACTTATGCGATTCATTAAGAATTCTACTGCTTCAATATACATTTAGCCAAGGGACTAAGTTTTACCTGCAACTTTCTTTCTTTCAAGGTTAAAACCCCCATATGGTTGCCCTTTTATTGGCTCCACTGGGATCACCTGCAGCTGGGAAGGGTGGGAGCTACAACAAGGAGCTGCCCACTGCTCCTGTATAAACTATAGCAAATATATATATGCTATATATATATATATATATATATATATATATATGTATATATATATATATATATATATATATATATATATATAAAATAATAGTTCAGTTTACTGGTATATCATTGTTGCTACATACAGGATCCTGTCCGAGTGCTCGCTCTAGGTCTCCGAGGCATACTTGTCACAGGGTGAAGTGACATATCATGCAATAAGGAGACCTGCTACAGCTCAGCTCAGCTGGCATGGGAACAATAGTAATAGCTACAAAGCTTTTAGGAAAGAAACAAATTACAGTTATGGGATCCATTGTCCAGCAGCTTGTTTTTTGAAAAGCTCTGAATTATGGGAAAGGCATCTGCTATAGCATCTATTTAAAGCGAATATTTCTACTTTTTTAACAATTACTTTTTTCTCTGTAATAATAAAACAGCACCTTGTACATGATGGTAACTAAGTGGCATAAATCCATATTGGCGGCAAAACAACCGTATTGGGTTTATTGAAGGTTTACCTGTTTTTTAGCAGGTAAAAAGATCCCTTTTCTGGAAACCCTCAAGTCCCAAGCATTCTGGATTAAAGACCATATACCTGTACCTTGAAATAGAAATGCAAATTGGCTGCAGTGTAATTTATACCAATTTACCTTTATTACAACCATCAACACTCATTGAACTCTGAATGGACAATACATTTGTGAGCTGATTGGATTGCCACAGCTCGTATTGATTCACCCTAGCATATTAAATTCATCTGTGTACCTGGCGAATCAGCACTGGGGCAGATAGTAATGGTGATTAATTATTATTAAGGCAGTGTGCAAAGTGCAAAAACTGTGCCCTTTTTGCACTTTCTCCACTGCCTTCCTTGACTCAGGTTTCTGTGCTCTGTTTTGGTTACCCCCATGAGTACAACACCTACTGCCAACAATGGAAATCAATACTGATGCTGAATTATGTATTTATATATGGAAATTCATGGCTAAAGCAATATCTTACCATATATTGAAGTAATGCCCACCACTTATCATACTCGTTATGATAAATGATCTGCTAGGTAAAAAACAAGCCCAGATTGTAAATTGGCATGGTATTCCTGTTGTTATCTCCAATAACTGTTAATTGGTCTAACATTTTCCACAGTAAATAGGTCTACAAACTGCACATATATTGATTTTCACTGATGTGACAGATACTGCAGCAGAGCCCCTGCTACAGACCCAGGAACATTGCTAGACAACAAAGCTCTCCTTCCCCAAGTTTGTGCTTTATGTCCTTTAAAGGAGAAGGAAAGTCATTTTGGCATTTTACTGCCAATAGATTTGCCACATTAGTGCCACCAAGAAAACTATATTTATATATATATATATATATATATGAACATAACAGTTTTTTCTTTCCACCCCTAAATTTTTCACCTACATTCATGTCAAAAATGAAAACACAGAAGCAGAATTATGAACACCATCACTCAGAAGGGCATTCCACAACCTCACTGCCCTCACCATGAAAAACCACCTACGCTGCTTCAAATGGAAGCTCTGTTCCTCTAATCTATAGGGGGGGCCTCTGTGGACTGATTGTTTTTATGGGTAAAAAGAACATCCCCTATCTGTCAATAGTTTCATTCTTCCATCCCCTTTACCAGTTTAGTTGCAGTCTCTGCACTCTCTCCAGCTCATTAATATCCTTCTTAAGGACTGGAGCCCAAAACTGCACTGCATACTCAAGGTGAGGCCTTACCAGAGACCTATAAAGGGGCAAAATGATGTTCTCATCTCTTGAGTCAATCCCCTTTTTTATGCAAGACAGTATTTTTTTTTTTTTTTGCTTGTACTTTATTTACTTGTTATCTACTGTCATCTATCTATCTATCTATTATCATAGTAAAGCACTTTGTTCCGTTGTTCCAGCATAATCGAACCTGCACTTTAGGGGTATATTTATCATGCTGTGTAAAAAGCGGAGTGAAACATTACCGGTCATGTTGCTCATAGCAGCCACTCAGATGCTTTGCTTTGTTTATCTAACTGTTGAAATATAATTGTGGATTGGCTGCAACATCACCGGTAGTGCTTCACTCCACTTTTTACACTGCATGATAAATATACCCCACCCGGTTAATGATCCTAAAGCAATAACACACAATGGCAAATCAGGTGAAAGTTGTATCTATAATTTTTAGAGTGGGGGTTGTGTCACCTCAGGAATGCATATGCAAAATGGGGTTTGCACCTAATTTATTGAGCATAAGTGGGAACTCTGGTATAACTCCAGGTCCAGGATGGAGGTAGCTCCAGGATTCCCAGTGGCAATTGGCTCAGTGGGCACCATTTATAAGTTTAGGCAGGATGGACACATTGGCAACCAAGTGTAAGCGCAGTAGCTTGTTTGGACTTTAATTAATTGCACCAATATGCGCTGTCCATCACATCCATTTAGAGTATCCACACATAATGCTGTATTTGTAAATTATCCCTTATAGTTCTTCGATACAGTGCTTTTGATATGTATTAGTATTAGTGAAGAACTTTGTGGGACCTCAGAAGCTAGGTGGATGCACACCACTCCAATGTGTAATTTCTATCTTGTGTGTGTGAGAGATAGATATATTTAATATTATTTGGAATGCTGTGCAGAGGTTAGTATGAAAGAAACCATTCCCTATTTGTTACAGTTTAACAGACAATTTAGGCACGCTCGACAGATAATAATCACAGAAGTATCTATAAGTTACCAGCAATAATTTTCTGTATGTTTTCAAGTACACTGTATACCCAGAGGTCATAAACTGCACTTACGTCAAACTATTTCCATAAAATGAAGAATGTAAGGCCACGTTTGGGCATATTTATACACAGCACAAGCCTAACAGACTGGATGCACAAATTGCTAAGGCTTACATGTAGAAGAAGTAATTACAGCAGAGAAACAGTCATTTTGAAGAAGCTGAAGTCAGCAATGTTTAGCACTTGGCTGTAGATAATCTAAGCAACATTTCTTCTGCCCAAGGGTTCACCATCTTAATTGAATTAATTTTAGAAGCTCCTGTTATATTCAGGATCACTCTCCCACCTGTCAAAAGAGATTTAGAATCTGTATTCTCATGCATTTTTACAGCCTTGATACCAAAAATAAATTTTGCTGAAAAATACATTTCTTCTTACTAATAATTTTACATTTGCCACAAAATGCTGGTTAAATGATACAATTCGCACCCCCACTGAAATCATTAAATCTCTAAGGCTATTTGCGCATGAAAAGCAGAAAGTAATTAGCACTGGTAAATTGTCCACAAATTGGGGCATGCACTGCTTGGCAAGGCCCACACTATTGGACCACATTGAATTGTAGAGCTTGGTATTTGTGCTAAATTAACCATTATGTATATTTCTGGAGCATTTTAGAGCATTCAGTAGAACCCTATTTTCAATTTAATTTAACCTCTAGAATGGCTACATAACAGATAGTTCATAGCATATTAAAGGAGAAAGAAAGTCCTTTTGGCATTTTACTGCCATTTACACAAACCTTTCTGATAAAGCTTACTTAGTTTTTCCCTTTCCTTCTTCTTTAAGTGGTCTGTTAAACAATCTTAATGGAATATATATACATGTATCAGTAAATATTTTGCTTTTACATTTTTTCACTTGAGCCGCCATTTAGTGATGGGCTGTGGGCTCCCTTAGAGATCACATGGGCAGAAATAATGCAGCTCTTACTGTAACAGGAAGTAGTGTGGAAGTAACAGAAAGAACTTTGCCCATCAATGGGCTGATGGGACCTAGCATGTATGCGTGCCTTGGCTTGTTTGTGTGCACTGTGAATCCTATGATCCCAGGAGGTGGCCCTTAATTCTTAAAATGGCAATTTTCTATTTAGGATTACTCAAAGGCACATACAGGTATAGGATCCCTTATCCGGAAACCCGTTATCCAGAAAGCTCTGAATTACGGAAAGCCCATCTCCCATAGACTCCATTTTAATCAAATAAGTCAGAATTTTAAAAGTGATTTCCTTTTTCTCTGTAATAATAAAACAGTACCTTGTAATTGATCCCAACTAAGATATAATTAATTCTTATTGGATGCAAAACAATCCTATTGGGTTTAATTACTGTTTTATTGATTCTTTAGTAGACTTAAGGTATGGAGATCCATATTACGGAAAGATCCCTTATCCGGAATACCCTTGGTCCCAAGCATTCTGGATAACGGGTCCTATACCTGTACAACTAAAAAAGAATTATTATTTTTATGAAAAGGGTTATTTAAATGAAGCAGGGTTTTACATATGAGCTGGTTTATGAAATACATTTTCATAGAGATCTATATTATTTTGGAAAGTGTTCCTTAAAGGTTATTTTTTAATTAGGGAAAATATTGGGCGGACAGAGAATGCATCCATTCTTTTTCTATGCAAAATATACAAGTGAATATACCTCCAACTAAAAAAACACTGCAAATGTGAGTATCAATAACCGGTCAGTGTGGAAGCTCAGGTACAAGCAGACCCAGACTAGAGGGAGGTTGAGAGCAGGAGGAGGTTTAGGTATATTTATCATGTTAAATGTGGAGTAAAACATTACCAGTGATGTTGCCCAGGGCAACCAATCAGATGCTTTGCTTTGATTTTAAACTAGCTTGCATGGAGGGGGGTGTACGCCGATCGCACGTTCGGGCATACGCGGGGGGGAGAAGCAACGGACAGGGGGTGGCCTCAGGGCCACCAGATTACAAATCCGGCCCTGCAGAAATCTGTTATCCAGAAAAATCCAAATTACAGGAAGACCATCTTCCATAGACTCCATTTTAATCAAATAATTCATGTTTTTAAAAATGTTTTTTTTCTTTGTTATAATTAAACAGAAACTTGCACTATACTAAGATATAATTAATCCTTATTAAGAGACAAAGCAATAATATTGGGTTATAATTTCTTAACAGACAAACCAATGATAACCCTCCTTCCCCCATGATGGCATTGCGCACACACATGCCGGGAGGGGTGAGGTTGCAGGGGCAAGGTGGCCATCCGGCTCGCCTAGGGTGCCCCGTTCACCTTGGTCTGCCCATGGAAACCCGCAGGCAGGTTAACCCCTACCCTTACTGAAACTTAATCCTAACACTAACTATATTAGCAGTTCCTAATTCTACTATTGGCTAGCTATCTACTACCTATTTTCACTTCTGGAAAAATACAAATACAGGGAAAATACAAATTTTAACTATTAATAGCAATTCTCACCAAGGCTCTGTGTGTTCAGACACAGTGTAATCTGGTTTAAAGGAGAAGGAAAGCCGCATGCGTCAGGCACCCCCAAGTGACTTAAATCACTTACCTTGTATCCTGGGCTGGTGCCCCTGTTTGGAGAGAACAGCACCAGCCCGGGGTACCTATAGCGAGCGTCTCCTCCTTCTTCCTCCTTCTTTAACAAGTCACTTTTCACTCTAATGCACATGCACCGGCCCAGGGACTTTGCCGGCAGAAGAAACACAGAAGAAGGAAGCGCTCGCTATAGGTACCCCGGGCTGGTGCGGTTTTCTCCAAACAGGGGCACCAGCCCGGGGTACAAGGTAAGCGATTAAAGTCACTTGGTGCCTAACATTTTGGCCTTTCCTTCTCCTTTAAATAAAACAGACATATTTACATTGGTCAGTTATACTGTTGTGTAACTTAGTATCAATATTGTGTTACTACACAGGTAAGTGATGATGGGCAGGATTATTTTAGCTAAATCCATGTATTCATATTTCTTAGGAAACCCCCAGGAAATAAATTCTTGAAAATGAACAGCAAGAAGTGGAACAGCTACTTTTAATGTCTTGGGATAATTCAATGGGGCCATAATTATTGTATCTTCCAAGTAATTATGATGAGAAATTCTCCGGAGAAGGCTAATTTAACACAATAGAGAATGTCCAATTATATAATGTTATCTCGCAGAGAGCCCTTTGTTAATGAGTCTGCCCTGGAGAAAGGAACTCTGCACCACACTTGGAATTCTGCTGCTTTCTAAAGCACAGTGACTAATGAGAATGTGTAAAAAGTATATGATTTAGATGTATTTATTTCATATTATTAGTAGCTACAAAACATGATAAACATCATATATGATATACAATAAACATCATACAGTATATAATTATAAACGTATGTATTCATTTCCATTGACTTTGCAGGGCAATTAGTCATGTCATTTTGATCAGCCTTAGCAGATATTTTGGTGAGCAAATGCTACAGGTGTCTTAGCAGTAAGCAGGTATATTATGCACTATAAGTACAATGGTGGTGCAGGAACCTTTACTTGGGATCTGGTTTGGCATCTATTTTATATATACAATGTTTTATATATCTTCAATATTACTGTTTCTTGGAGAAATTACACATTTCAAATCCCAATGGACAGTTTAATATTTACTAGTACAGGTATGGGATCCGTTATCAGGAAACCCATTATCCAGAAAGCTTTGAATTACAGGAAGGCCATCTCCCATAGACTCCATTACAAGCAAAATCAAAAGTTTAATTTTTTTTTCCTTTTTCTCTGTAATAATAACACAGTACATTGTACTTGATCCCAACTAAGATATAATTAATCCTCATAGGCGGAGGGTGACTTTTTTGTTTGGGGAGGCTAAAGATAGGCCATACTGTACATAGACTGTCCCTGGTTCCCACTGACTTCCAGGGATATTGCGCAAAAGTGCGGGTGGGAGTGTTTTTTTTACCCTAAAAAGTATTTACTTCTGTGAGGGATTCTCCATACATTTGTGTTTGTGATCGGTTAGCTTAAAGGGGTAGTTCACCTTTAAATTAACTTTTAATATAATTAGACATTGATATTCTGAGACAATTTGGTCCTCTTTTATTTTAATGGTTTTTCAGTCATTTAGCTTTTTGTTCAGCAGCTCTCCATTTGGTATTTGAGCAGCTATCTGGTTGCTAGGGTCTTATTTACTCTAGCAACCAGGTAGTGGTTTAAACAAGAGATTGTAATATGAATAGTTAAGGGGCCTGAATGAAAAAATAAGTAATAAAAATGACAATGATAATAAAATTGTAGCCTTACAGAGCAATACTGAAAAGAGGCAAAAGAGAAGGGCAAATTATTCAAGCACTATAAAAAAATTAATTAGGAAGACCAGTTGCAAAGTTACTAAGAATAGGCCATTCTATAACATACTAACAGTTAACTTAAAATTGAACAACCCATTTAGATGTGTTTAAGTTAGTTTTATAGAGAGAGAGAGGCAGTGGGTACTGACATCCCAGGCACATTATATACAGTGAGATGCAGTCTGTATTTAGAAAACCAGCACATTATATGCAATGAGAAGCAGCGGGTACTGATGGCAGATATTCAGGCCCTGGCACTATAACACTGGCACTGATACACAGCATTGGCTCCACTGTAACTAATTAAAAATGAACAAAACATGACAAAAGTAAAAAAAAAACTAGAAAGTGCAAAAAACAACAACAAATATATAAAAGCACAATTAGCTTTTTCAGGGGGAAAGAGTTAACTTACCATCCATCTGTTAGGATAGGGTCATAGGGATATTATAGATGTCAGATGAGGCAAAAAACAATTTAATTTCAGCTAGTGATTCAGCCATTAGAAGTGTATAGTACCTGTGTATCGTACGTGTGTACAGTACCTGTGTATAGTACGTGTGTATAGTACCTGTGTATAGTGCCTGTGTATAGTACCTGTGTATAGTACGTGTGTATAGCACCTGTGTATAGTACGTGTGTATAGTATTACATTACATTAACATTTATTTATAAAGCGCCAACATATTCCGCAGCGCTGTACAATAAGTGGGTTACATACATTGGACATACAGCGTAACATATAAAGCAATCAGTTACCGATACAAGAGGTGAAGAGGGCACTGCCCAAAAGAGCTTACAATCTAGTACCTATGTATAGTGCCTGTGTATAGTACGTGTGTATAGTACCTGTGTATAGTACCTGTGTATAGTACCTGTGGGTGTGGGATGAAATCTGTAGCAAAAGTTGAGAGTTGGTTCTTAGCTAAAGTTTACAGTCTGCAGATTCTTCTGCAGAAACGCCTTATTGAAAATCCATCTATGTTAATCCTTATTGGAGGCAAAACAATCCTATTGGGTTTATTTAATGTTTAAATTATTTTTTAGTATGCTTAAGGTATGAAGATCTAAATTACAAATTAATCCTTATTGGATGCAAAAAAAAGTCCTATTGGGTTTATTTGATGTTTAAATTATATTATATGCAGCTTATTTACCATTAGTGATGAGCGAATGTGTCCCATTTTGCTTTGCCTTACTATTTACCATCAATTACAAGGTACTGTTTTATTATTACAGAAAAATCATTCATGAGAATTTTCATTATTTCAATAGAAGATGGCCTTCCTGTAACAAGTTTCTAGATAAGGGATCTCACACCTGTATATCAAATAACTCTTTGTTTAGTATTACAAGGCAAGAAACTTTTCTATATAATAAACACATGTAGGGTATGTCATCTTGAAATTATAGTATAATATAGACACACAGAGCATTGAATCATATGAATCATATGAGTGTTCTTTCCTCATTTCTAAGGAATGCAACATCAGAAGACTTTCCTATTCATCTGAAATTTTCTTTTCACTGTAAGGCTGTAAGGCTGGTCTGCAGAACTGATCAGCAGATGGCGCTGTTGTTTCAGCCTGATTATATTAGCCATTTCGAGCCTGCTAATATATTAAAAAATTATATAAGTTGCAAAAGTGCTCAGAAGCGTACAGTGAGCAATTTTCCATTTATTTGTTTTGAGGTTTCCTTTAAACAAAATGCCAGGACCTGTAAGAAACTAACAAAGTTAAGATGTCAGAACTTCTAATGAAAGACAAAGCAAAAATAATTCATTTTGATCAGCTATTAACGCCAAAAGGTTCTCTCCACCCATCCCTCCCAACAAACAATATCCTCAATGTTTCTCCTGCTTCATGTTGCGATGTTCCTTATACAGGTATAGGACCCATTATCCAGAATGTGTAGAACCAAGGGTATTCGGGATAAAGGGTCTTTCCATAATTTGGATCTCCATACCTTAAGTCTACTAAAAAATCAATAAAACATTAATTAAACCCAATAGGATTGTTTTGCATCCAATAAGGTTTAATTATATCTTAGTTGGGATCAATTACAAGGCACTGTTTTATTTCTACATAGAAAAAGGAAATCAGTTTTAAAATTCTGAATTATTTGATTAAAATGGAGTCTATGGGAGACGGGCTTTCCATAATTCAGAGCTTTCTGGATAACGGGTTTCCAGATAAGGGGTCCGATACTTGTACAATGTACTTGTTACTGTATGTACAAAACATTTCTTTCAATAATGTTGAAAACATTTTATATAGATACATATAGTTTAAGTACACAAACCATTTGCATATTAGATATGATTGTGATAAATATATTATATTATTATGGAATAAACTCTCTGAGATCCTGAAGTCATTTGCACAGAAACACTGACGATAACTTAAAAAAAATGTGATTTGGCAGAGAATTTTGTGAGAAAACAAGCTGGAGCTTTGCATATAGCACAGCCTTATGCTTTGTTGATTATTTTATTTGTTTATATTCTATATTTTGTTTGCAATGGTTGAAAACGTTTGGTCTTTGTTATGTAGTAGAATATTCATTAAATATGAATCGGTAAAATACCAGCAATTGCACAGAAAGTCAGTATTATGCATGCTAACATTTTTATGTGTGAGATTATTCAGACAATTGTCTGCATAATTGGACACGCAATCTAATAACATCCTATTAGGCTATAACCATATCGTTAAACTAGAAGTGCTATTTTCATAGGCCATTATAAGATGCAAGCATGATACATTCATTCTAACATCCAAGTTGGCCTAATTGGGTTTCACTAACGCATGAAATGCTAGAGCGCAAGAGGCATCTGACAGTGAAACCTTTAGGCCATTGGGGAACTGTGGTCAATGCCAGCAGTGGTTGTTTTTTTTTTTATTTTTACTGTCTTTTTAGGTGACATCTTTTCTAGGTGTAGTTCTAAATTAATTTCTTTGGAAACAGGAAGGCAGCATGTATCCCTTTTGCTTTATTTTATTAATTATTGGGAAATATATTTTCCTCTTATTTTTTACTTTATCCTCACTATGAAGATAGAATAAAGGCAATTATAGTGAGAAGCATTTCTTAAACCATTTCTTACTGTCATGCAAATGCCACCTGTCCAGTTTTGACCAGTTTTGGTCAAAACTGCCTGCCCAGTTTTCCAAATAAAGAAATTTGGACAGGACTCTCCTTGATTGACATGACAATTGGCCAAGCACTGATTGCCACGTTATAGCCCTGCCCACAATTTCACAAGTCCCACCTGTGACATCACTGCCCTGCCACCATAATGTCACCACCCAACCCCCGGCCCAGATTGCCTGCAAACAAAAGGTGGCAAACCTATGCAAAGGCTTGCTCAGTATATGTATTCAGGTTAATAGTGATGAGCATGTCACTTCACCAAAAAATTAGCAAAATGCATTGTCAAGTCAAGGGGCTTTTTTCGCCCCCTGTGTTGGGTGTTTTTAATGCAGGCCAAGGAGCCACCAGATATGTTCATGAATATAAAAACAGCTGTCATTTTTATTTTCATTCCAGTGACATTGTGTTATGAATTGCACTGTATTGATTAATCTTTCAAAAAGAAAATTATTAACTATATTCTAATACCTGATATTTTCATTACAACTGAAGAACAGAGGATCCAAATAAGAATATTTTATACATTTTAGGATTTGCATTTTAATTGCATTTTATTTCTGACCTACAACTATCCCTGAAATTGCAATGTTACTTTAACCAATCATCCGAATAAGGAATCAAAACAATCACTGGTAGTTTCTATCTAAAATTAATATTTCTATAGTTATTGGAATTTAAATAATCATACAATGACTGTAATACAATATATAATCACAATCAATTTACACAGATCGGATTCTATTATAATATTAAGTGCTGGTGCGGTCCCTGATCTGAAATCACCTATGCCTGCCATTTTAACTCGATCGTTTGGCCCAAATTAGCCTGATATCGCCCACCCATAGGTAGGCATATTGGGAAAAGATCTGCTCGCTTGGCAACCTCACCAAACGAGGGTCTGTCCTCCTTAACAGACAATGTTGGGTTAGGTCATGTATGTGAATGTGAATGCTATCAGTTCAGTTTGGTCCCAGTTGAGTTTTAAGACTCTAAAGAGGATCTAGCAGAGAGGCTGATGGATACTTGAGATAAGCCAGAGAAGGAAAGATAGGTTTGAGTAGCATTGGCATAAATATGGTAACGGATGCCGAAGAAGCTGCTGAGTTGATTGAGAGGTGCATTGTTTAGTGAGAAGAGTAGTAGTCCAATGACAGAGCCTTGAAGGATCCCGACAGAGAATTCATGTGGTCAGGAGGTTTTATCCAAGAAAGAGGCATAGAGGAAGAGGTTAGAGAAGTATGGCTGGATCCAGGACAGAAAAGACTGATCTGCTTTCATCAGATAGGCCCAGCATTGGCGTGTCAGCATCCACATGGGCTGGATTTCAGCTAAAAAGTTGTTGCATCTGCATTGTGCTGCACTCCACCCGTTTGTGTGCTGACATGCCAATGTGTGCCACAGGACTTAACAAAGCTGATGATTTTATGTCAGACTGGGGCCATAGTTTCTAACTGAATACCATTACTTGTATGTGCAAGGTTGTATTATTTACACTGCGTTAATACTACAGAGAGGTAACATAATATACAGTAATGGTGATGAGAGAATCTGTCCCATTTTGCTTCGCCATAAAATTTGCGAAACGGCAAGAAAATTTGCAAAACAGCGAAAAATTTGTGAAATGCATTTGTTTGTGCGTTTTTGTTTTTTTTTTTTTGTCGCCCACGTCTTTTTTGTTGCCTGCTTCTATTTTTTGTCACGCGCGTCTATTCTTTGTCGCCCTTGCCTTTTTTTGTACGCGACCACACCCTTTTTTACATGGACGCGCTCAATTTTGACGCGACAACGCCTGTTTTTTACACATCCGCGCCCAATTTGAAGCAACCACGCCTGTTTTTGATGCGAAAAACATTTGAAGTGCAACAAAACAATTTGCAACAATGTACAGTAATTTGCCTTAAAAAAATACTCAAAGCATTTACAAAACCTAAGCCAGAAAGGAGAGAAGCAAGAAGCATAAAATATAATACCATACCCAAATTATCTAGCCTGTCTTTCAGTCAATTCCTTCTGGACATATACAGACACAAGAACTTGAAAAAGAAGATAAATGAATTTGAAAACTCATGCATATTTTAAATTATGTGTCACCTCCATTATCAGAATCAGACATCAGTGCAAAATCTTTGGAACTCAGGCATTAAGGGATTTTTCTACACAATCACCTGCTACAAACAGGATTTGCAGTATTCCCCACAGGCATATAGTAAATTAAATGGAATTATATGATGATTCAGGAGATATTCTAGCAGACCATGACAAACAGCATTTCCAGAGAAACGGCATATCACTGATGTGGAACACAGACCAATAAATATTATAACTCTGCTTTTGCAATTTATTTTTTTGGACAATCTGGAAATAAATATAATTGCTAATTTAAACTCTGTTTACATATGAGTGAAACTTAATATGAAGTGTTTTCCAAACCCAAAACTTTATGTATCTTGACAGAAGAAAAGGCAAGTAAAACTATTGTCATCGAGAAGACCAAGAGCAACATAATCTTTACATAGCATATGCAGGCACGCTGCCGTACTATTCAATGAAGAGCTAGGAAAATCAGCTCAAAATGTTACAGTGGATTATAAAAAACACTACAAAGAAGGAAATACAAAACAAATGCAAATAAATAATAACATTTAGTTCTCAACTGCTTTAGCAGTAATGATAAATGTCTAAAGTGGGTAATGTAATACTGTATAAGGTAAAAGTCTTATAGCTCAGGTCTAGTAACCCACAGTAAGTAGAAATAATAATTTTACATATGAATAAATAATTGGTTAGAGCACATTTTCCAGATATATGCCAGTTATACCACCCATCATATAACTATAAAGGTATGCCCAATCCCACCCTATAACCATTCTCAAATAACTGAGCTGGACACCATACAATAAGTACAATAGAAAGTACAATAAGAAAATGTGTTGTTACTGTAACAACTCCTATATATCTGGTTACCGGTTGGGCCAAAATGGGCAACCTTTACCATTGGGTATTGAGTTGGGGGTCCTTCATCCTTTATAACAATTGCTCAAAATGTATTCAGAGAAGGGTATCCTCGGCTAGCCTAATATATGTTCATTGTGCACTACATGCTGCTAAATGCAATAAATGCAATGCTCAGTACCACATCTCTTTGCTGATTTCTGATCTTACACATCCCACGCCTTGTGTCTCCTATCCTTTTGCTTGGATTGTAAGTTCTATTGGGCAGGACCCTCATTTTCAACTTGTATTAGTTGGATATGTATATGCATTCTGTATGTTCGATATGTATACATTCCTATTGTGCAGTACTGTGGAATATGTTGGTGCTGTATAAATGCTTGTTAATGATAATAATAATAATTTGTGTAAATCTTTTTAAGCAGAAAAGGGCAAAGCTCTTTGTAAGGTTCTCTAGAAACAATAAATGGGTCTCTTAAATAAAAAAGACTTACTAAAAAGTCAACCCCGGAATGATATGTCAAGCTTACAGTGAAGGGGGTTTATTTCCCCTTTATTTTTTGAGGGATACTTATACATGACAACTATCTTTAAAAGGAACCATTTGTATGAGGAAAGGATTCACCTCTAGTTCAGGCAAATAATTTCCTCCCCCTAGCAGGCAAGCAAACAGGCAATGACTACTTTTGCGTAACTGCAATGGTCATTGTAAATGACTCGTCATTATAGGAGCTAACTGTCTATTTAAATCAACCAACAAAAAGCTGCATTTAGTGAGACCTGAGTGAACTGAGGGGGATAGTTATGATCATCTTAACTATTTCAGAAACAGTACAGTTTTTTTTATTGTATTTCGAAATTGTATTTCCATAAGATACTTATATTAATGTTATGATTAACATAACATTACATGTGGTGCCTTATATGAATAGTGGTCTCAGAATCACCCTAGCCAATATATTAATGTCTGGGGTTGTACTTCTGCCACATCTATCTCTGTATTTCTAAATGCAAGTACTTTAAGGGATAGCAGTGACAGTGACATCAGCATTGGAAGGTGTCACTGATACAATAGCTTTTCCTTGTTCCTTTTATGTTAGCCTACCCCACAGGCAGCCAGTTGATTTATTTCCCTGCCAGCAAGCAGTCATTCGCCCCAAAGGAATGCCTTTTGTAGCATGAGATAGTGTTTGCAGCCAAGCATTTTAAATTCCAGTGGGATTAGTATCCCTGATGCTTGTGATTAGGAGATTTGGGTAAAATGTATTGCCCCCTGAGAGTTATTTGAAGTGAGTCCCCTGAGAGCTAAAAGTAGTACTGGGCAATAGTTAGTACCATGATTTTAATGTCTTAAGGTTTTGCTGAGCAGTGAAAGTATTTGCATCAAAAAACTTGACATTGCAGGGGCATGATATAAATCTAAATAAATGTGTTTATTCTATGTTCTCAGTTCTGTTATGTGTTCCCAAGGCAGAACTGGATAAATCTAAGAAAAATGAACCTGCTCAAACTGTGTATAAACACACAATGACATGTTTTCCAGCAATAATTGTGGGTACTGGGAGAGTCGCACTGCTTTCCATTTTAATGTAATAGTGACTGGATTGCAGCAACATGTTGTAGTTATCAAAATGGTGTGTGCCATACACCTGCAAATGATTTTTATAGTATGTTCTAAAGCTGTAAAGAGTATGTGTGTCACTGTGTTGATAGATGAGTTATCTGAGTGGTGCACAGGCATTAGTTTATTTAATAATTTTGCAATGCACATCAAGATTAATCTATCAAAAGTCATTCTATTCCAAATACAGTGGTATGCAGGGTATATATCTGTGAGGGTTTATTTATGAACGCAAAGTGCAAATGATGGATACAAACTTAAGAGCACATTAATGTTTTGCACACCCATACTTGCTCCTAGTAACTTCCAGTAGTGTCAGTGCGCCTGTTAAGCCTGCTCTGATAAACTGCACAGTTGTGCGCATTGATGCTATGGAACCCTGAAACTGCCTTCAGTCTAGATCCAGCTGTAATTCCAGGGTTCCACTAGCTGGTTACATACTAAAAACTAACTGGATACAAATGCTGTTATTGCTGCCCTTGCATTGGCACAGTGTAAGTAATGCCATCCCAGCTCTGAAACTGTGCAGTGCAACTTGCGTACGATTTACACAATATGTAGCGCTGGATTATGTGCAAGTTGCTTTAGACATTGTTATGATTGCATTCTAAGGGAAAATGTTGTATTGTGCCGTACATACATGCTGATTTCCATCAGAAAATTGTACATCTATGGGACCAGTGATCCAGAATTCTCAGGTTTTCCAATTAAGAAGTTAATAATTTGGATCCCCATACCTAACTCTACTAAAAAAATCATTTGATCATTAAAAAAACCCAATAGGATTGTTTTGCTTCCAATAAGGATTAATTATATCTTAGTTGGGATCAAATACAAGGTACTGGTTTATTACAGAGAAAAAGGAAATCATTTTTAAAAATGTGAACTATTTGATTAAAATGGAGTCTATGGGATGCCCTTCCTGTAATATGGAGCTTTCTGGTTAATGGGTTTCCAGATAACAAAGCAAATATTCCTAAGCAGAAAATGTGAATAAAACAGCCATCATGACTGTCTTGCTTCGCTTATTTTTAGAAGATTTAAATCTGTGGAAAAGAATTGCTACTTAGAAGCCCAAGAATGCTGTAAGTTTTGACCATTAAATTATAAATGCAAGATTCAGTTCAGAATTCTGAAGCTCTCACAAGAGAGAACTAAACCGACTGTCTAAATTTGTATTGTAAGGCACTTCACAGAGAGAAGACAAAGACATAGCTAAAGATAGACTGCTATACACAATGTAAGACATGTAAGCTAAATTGCAGCTCTGTAGAAACAAGCTTCTGCAAATTGGTATCTTGCATAGTAGGATTTTCTTAATCACACTCTTTTTCCAGAATATATTATCTATATCTCAAGTTAAGAAATCATTTATAAGGGTGGGTATTATATTGCTTATTCAACCAAGAATACATCAGTGGAGTGAGTACACAACAATAAACATTCCAGTTGGTTAACGTTAAAAATGAATAATTATGCAGGTCAGTGTCAATTATTCTCACATTTTCCCCACAGTAAATCAAAATTAGCAATGTAATCTTCTTGAAGCTCATTGCAATTGCTCTTATGAGACACCTGCTGAGAAATACTAAAATATCAATGCATTTTCCAGTTACAGTCCTTCCTCGCAGCTCTTTACACTACACATAAAAAGGGAAAATGATTAAAATTCTCCCAAGGGATGCTTTGGTGCAAGGGTATGGGGAACAACTCTGGGCTTGTATTAGTTCCTTTTATAAACCTGTTATATATTTAAATAAATTTTGCAGCACAAAGGAATCATCATCTGTTTAGTAGAATATGTTGCCATTAATAGTACTGTTAAAAGGGATACATCATTTCTAAAGTTTGTGTTCTATTCTTTTACATCTCACATATATAGCTGTTGTTGGTTTTAGTCAGTTGGCCTATGGGTTCCTATGTGCTTTAGACACATATCTCATAGGCCCCAAATGTCCCCCTTTACGCGGGGCAGTCCCAGTTTTTACCCCCTTTCCTGGGGACAAAATGTCCCTGCTATGTGGAGGCCGCCAACTTTCCAAAGGAGAAGGTACTCTGGTGCAGGTAGCGCTACCTGGGGGACTTCAGAGCTTTTGAGGAAGGGACTGAACTGAATAAAAGGGTTGGAGTCTATCAGGATCCCAAGTTGGGGCTGGGCAAGTACAGAGATAGACTGCACGGGTTCCTCAGGGCAGGATAATCAGTTATCCATAAAGTTGTTTTACATTCTATTTCAACAGTTATTTATGTGATCCTTGCTGCAAAGTGTGTGCTAATTATTTTTCCTAGTGGAAATCCCTTGTGCTCCTCACTGTCCACTAGGTGGAGGCACTGCTCTAAAATCACAGTTCCCAGTATCTTTCTCATTTGCAAAGAGAACTAAAAAATCTCCTGTTAAACAAGTATACAGCCCAAAGTAGTGAGTGTGCCAAGAAAGGGTTACACTAATATGAAGAATTCACCAGTAAATGATTACAAATATAATAGTTTGTAATCCTAATAGTTTACAACTCCAGTGAAGATAAATATTACATTATTGAAAATGTTGGCAATGGTGGCATATGTCAGTGTAGGACTGGCCAGACCGGGGATGGCCAGCTTGAATATATTGCAATATATGGACAAACAATCCCTGTTATGTTTAAAAGGGAGGGCATTGCTTGGTAGCTTAGTGCATAGAATGTCTTAATGTCCTATATATATTGCTAATGGGTGAGTGCAGATGATCATTTGGTGAGACTGTCACTTAAAAGGAAACTAAATCCTAACAAAAGAAGTAAGACAGAAATGTTGTACATTATGTTTTGTGCTTCTGTACCAGCCCAAGGCAACCCCAGCCCTTTAGCAGGGAAGATCTGTGCCCCCAAAGATGCCCCAGTAGCTCCCCATCTTCTTTCCTGCTGATTCCCTGCACATGCTCTGTGCTGCTGTCAGTTACTGAGCTTACGGACCGACTCACAATATACTGTATATAGAATATAAATGTAAAGTTGTTCACCTTTAAAATTAACTTTAAGTATGACACAGACATTGATATTCTGAGACAATTTCCAATTTGTTTTCTTCTTGTTTTCAGCAGCTATCTGGTTGTTAGGATCTTGTTTACCTTGGCAACCAGGCAGTAGTTTGAATAAGATACTGGAATATGAGTAAGAGAAGGAATGAATAAAAAGATAAGGAATTAAAAGTAACAATAATAATAAAGATGTAAGGTCAGAGATTTTGAAACCTGGAAAAATATAGAAGGGAAAGGCATATAATTAAAAAACTATAAAAAAAAAAATGAAGACCACTTGCAAAGTTGCTAGGAATGGGACATTATATAAGATACAAAAAGTTACCTTAAAGGTGAACATACCTTTAATTCAGGTAATTACAACATGGCAGCTCAAAATCCAGTGCAATTAGCATCAGAATTTATCAGTCTACAGCAACAGTTTCTATTACAGACAAACCTGCTTGATAATTTGCGACAACCCCTAAGGCGAGGTTCTCAACAGCTGCCCAGAGCTCACTGAGCACGTGCAGTGTCACTGACACACCTAGCAAAGTCCAAGAAGGTGACCCCCTCTGCACAACTTCAAAGGAATCATTATTGTTCTAGAGATTCTGAAACTTCAGGCTAGTGCAGTAAATTCAGTGTATAAAATACATATGTTCTCCCATACCTGTACTTGTTTTTAGGGTTTGGTGTGCCTTTAAAGAGATGTTTATGATGCAGAAGTCATAACAGGATTCTGGGAAGAAATTCCTTAAGGCTCCTAGAAAAGTCCATTTACATGGGCTTTGTCCCATTGACATGGGTTTATCCTATAGGCTAAAGCTCACCCACTGGGTTTAAAGCAGAAGCCAGGATAATAGCTGATCAGATTCCCAACTACAGACTGGTTTCGCCCTTTGTGGGGCTCATCAGTGTAGCGCAGGGTTTTCTGATCAGCTTAGGTAGAGCCAGGAGTGGGGATACACAAACAAGCTAAAGGGATTGAGGAGACCGCCTCATACGTATGCAAATGTCATAACAGGATTCTGGGAAGAAATTCAGAATAAATGTTTGAAGGCTGTAGTTTATGCGTGCTATATCACTGTGTGCTCTAATCATTCACAAAGGAAAACTCACATATTCTTCATTTTTCTTGCCAAATTTCATGCATGGGAAAAGTCTCAGATTATATATGGCCCTTTCAAAGAAAATTGGTTTAATGTGGTTACTAGCAACATCCATGCCAAATCCAAATGCCAGTTAAGTAAAAGGTGCTAAAGAAAGACAGACTGAAGGATAGGTTAATACTATTAGCTTACTCCCAAGATAGAAAGCAAAGCTTCAGAAGTGTTTAAAGTTCATACATTAATAATTACTACTGATTAACTAACCCTCCTCTGCAAAGCTGTGAGACTATGAAGTGCATGTAATGAGCATTCCTGTGTGTATAACCGCATTATAGATTGTAAGCTTTCCTGTTACACTGGCAGCCCATTCTCCTTTGGCTCTGTATTTATTGCTAAAAAGAACTAACATGTCCTGTTCTGGTTTTACAAGGTGACTTTAATTATTTTACAGTCTTCAATAATATTTTTGTACTTTTATTGTATCCATGCCGGCTTTTATGTTTAATCTATACATTATCTTGCAAAGTGAGTCATTTCTTTATTACAGCTTTTAAATGTTATGCCATATACTATTAAATATTTTGAACAATCTGCTAATAGTTTTACTACATTACCATCAGTGTCTTTTTTTTTAAGGTGAACAACAGAAATAAATTGAAATGATTAGGTTAAAGTCTAAAGCTATTAGAAACATCAAGAACCATCAATAGCTGTTCAGTATTTGTATCATATTAAAGGAGAGGTAAAATCACTGGGGGGTGCCAAAATATTAGGCACCCCCAGTGATTGTAATCACGTACCTTATACCCCTGCAATGAAATCCCAGGGCCAACGCATGTACAGTACAGTGAAAAAGCTGGGTTTTTTGTTAGAGTTCAGCTTTTAATCTGTGCTTGCACAAGTGGCACAAAGACAGAAGAAGGAAGAGGATCACTCCCTTGCAGCTACCCTGGGCTGGTGCAGTTTTCTCCTAACAGGGGCACCAGCCTGGGGTACAAGGTAAGCAATTACAATCACTGGGGGGTGCCTAACATTTTGGCACTCCCCAGTGATTGTACCATTCCTTCTTCTTTAAAGGAGAAGGAAAGGCTAATAAAGAGTTAATCTCAAGCTGCAGGCATACCTTCAGTTGTCTCAATAGTGCCCTTAAGTCTCCCCATATTTCACCTGTTCAGAAGATCTGAAGCCAAACATGGAGAAAAAATGCTGAGCTGGGTAGAGAAAATTCCCATAATGCAACGCTCCTGCCCAGACTTGGTGACTTAGGACTGTAGGCGGCGCATGCACACAAACAGGAGCGCAGCCGACAGGAGAGAGAGGTGACATGCAGACCCGGCAGGCTAAACTCTGGTGGAGCGAGTAGCGGGGGGGTGACATGGTGGGGGAGCGAGTAGCGGTGACATGGTGGGGGAGCGAGTAGCGGGGGGGGTGTTTGGCGGCGGCGGTGGTGACATGGTGGGGAGCGAGTAGCGTGACACGGTGGGGAGCGAGTAGCGGGGGGTGTTTGGCGGCGGCGGTGGTGACATGGTGGGGGAGCGAGTAGCAGTGACGCGGTGGGGGAGCGAGTAGCGGGGGGGTGTTTGGCGGCAGCGGTGGTGACATGGTGGGGAAGCGAGTAGCGGTGACACGGTGGGGGAGTGAGTAGCGGGGGGTGTTTGACGGCGGCGGTGGTGACATGGTGGGGAAGCGAGTAGCGGTGACACGGTGGGGGAGCGAGTAGCGGGGGGGTGTTTGACGGCGGCGGTGGTGACATGGTGGGGAAGCGAGTAGCGGTGACACGGTGGGGAAGCGAGTAGCAGGGGGGTAGCGGCGGTGGTGGTGACATGGTGGGGGAGCGAGTAGCGGTGACATGGTGGGGAAGCGAGTAGGGGGGTTGGCAGCGGTGACATGGAGAACTTTACATGCAGACCGGTGCGGGGAGCGGGGGTTTGTGGCAGAAGGGGCAGCATGGCAAACGCAAGTGTCAGGGAAACATATGAAGGGAGGGGTTTGTAAGCAGCTGCGGGGATGGGGGGGCTGGCTAGTGCTTTTCAGGAATAGCCCATAGAGACACGCTGGACAAGATGGCGGCGCCGTTCACTGAAACAAGTATGTAGGTTCTAGTATGTGTATCTCTCTAAATCTTTCATTAGGCAAGCCAGGAATATAGCGTTTTTACTCAGCAATAGTAGTACTATTTAATAGTGTGCTTAATAGATTTTGACTTTCCTTGTCCTTTAAAGGAATACTATCATGGGAAAACATGTTGTTTTTTTCAAAACGCATTCTCCAGCAGAATCCTGTATTGAAATCTGTTTTTCAAAAACGCAAACAGATTTTTTTATATTTAATTTTGAAATTTCACATGGGGCTAGCCATATTCTTAATTTCCCAGGGTGCAACAGCCTTCCGACCTGTGCTCTGATAAACTTCAATCACACTTTACTGCTGAGCTGCAAGTTGGAGTGAGATATCACCCCCCTACCAGCAGCCAATCAGCAGAACAATGGGAAGGTAGCAAATAGCAGCTCCCAGTAGTATCAGAATAGCACTCAATAGTAAGAAATCCAAGTCCGGCTTGAGACTCCTCTAGTTACATGGTAGTAGAAGAAACAATAGGTTACCTGAAAGCAGTTCTACTGTGAAGTGCTGGCTCTTTCTGAAAGCTCAGACTCAGGCACAATGCACTGAGATGGTGCCTACACACCAATATTACAACTACAAAAAATACATTTGTTGGTTGAAGAATAAAATTTCAAATAGTAGAGTGAATTATTTGCTATGTAATCAGAGTAATAAAGAAAGAAAAACGATACCATAAAAATCATGACAGTATCCTTTTAAGGGTTAATTCACCTAAAAATGATCCTTTAGTATAATGTAGGCAGGCCCAGACTGGCAATCTGTGAATGCTGGCACTCTTGGGCTGGTGGGAGACTGTTTGGGCCTCTGTGTATTTCAAATGCCAGGACCTATTTTCAATCCCTGGATGTAGGTACAGGTATGGGACCAGTTATCCAGAATGCTAGGGACCTGGGGTTTTCCGGATAAGGGATCTTTCTGTTATTTGGATTTCCATGACTTGAGTCTGCTAAAAATCATTTAAATATTGAATAAACCCAATAGGCTTGTTTTGCTTCCAATAAGGATTAATTATATCTTAGTTATATCTTAGTAATTCGGAGCTTTCTGGATAATGGGTTTCCAGATACGGGAACCCATACATGTATCAGAATTCTTAGATAATCTGCAATTTGTCTTCGTTTTTTATTTTTTTGTGTTTATTTAAAAATTAACTCTGTAATTCTAGGACTGTGGTTTCTACTGTTAGCTGGTGCTAGGGTTTCATTACTTCAGCAATCAGGCAGCAGTTGGGCAGAAACTGAAAGAATGAAAAGAAAGAAAGTGCCTTATATTTGGATATTGTTATAAATATTGCAATATTGGCACCATGACTATTTACACTTACTTACCAATGAGAAGCTGGGTTTCAAACAGATGACCTGCTACCTGGTTACTCTGTTAACAAGCCTAGTGCAAACTGTGCAACTTTTATTACATTACCTGTTATATGTACATGTCTACATATAGGTTGCAAGTCCTGTAGCGTTGACCAGCTGCTAGAAGCACACTATTGTGCCAGCGCTCGGTCTAACCCACAATCTGGAGTTGACCAGCTGCTAGAAACGATAAAAAGCCATTAATTATACACAAACAGAAAGATACTAACTAGGTACTAACACCTCATTATTTTAAAAATTATTTTTAAAGGCAAACTAAGCGCTGGCAATCTTTCTTTCTCTTTGTGTATAATTAATGGCTTTTTATCGTTTCTAGCAGATTGTGGGTTAGACCGAGCGCTGGCACAAAAGTGTGCTTCTAGCAGCTGGTCGACACTACAGCGTGGGTTAGACCGAGCGCTGGCGATTTCTTTCTGTGTTTTGTGTACAAATTGTAGCCAAATTTTGCTTCTAGCTGCTATGTGGCCTTTAAACCAATGAATCACTTTCATGTGTGTGCTAATGAGCTGGGGCTTAAAACCTCCCTGCTTTTCCACTAGAGCCTTTTTGAGCTAAAGGTAGGTGCAACAGGGTCTTACTACTCAGTCACATTGTTTTCTGGGGGACTTTATTTTAATTGCATCACAGACTCAAGGTCATTAGACAGTGTAGGTCTCACGTAGAATGAGGGCCTTGACGTGGCACGTTAGCTTACATATTTTGGCCAAAGTGTGGTAATAACACCTCATTTTTTTTTTAATTATTTTTAAAGGCAAACTAAGCGCTGGCAATCTTTCTTTCTTTTTATGTACAAGAAAAATTTTGATTGCAGATGACAGACAAATAAAAAAAAGAAAAGGAATTTTTATGATGTGGCCAGTAATGGGTTAGGACAATAAGGTTAAATATGTTTATTATCCAGATATCAGAATGTGGTTATGCCATAGTTACCTAGTTAGAAAGGAGCTAACCTGAAGAAGGCAATGTGACCTTATGCATATTTATTTAGCATTTTTAGCCTAAAAAGTACCAGTATCACAGCAGTCACACAGATCCCATTCAAGTGAATAGCTAATTCTGCCACAACAGCTGCCATTCTTCTATATAAATATTGCTATAATAGTAATCTGTACAGTACATTGAACTTAAAGCAATCAAAAATCCACACCAGCAAAAACTTTGCTTAGGGTGAGATGTCAGATTGCAGCCTTGTGCCTGTATATGATTATAAAACCTCTTACTGACTTTTTATACCCTTGTATTTATCGATATCCCTAAAACTAAAGCTCTGCACTTCCCTGCACTGGTTTGTCCTCCTTTTCCATTGTTTTTGTATTAGCGCCACCTAATGGTAAGATTTTATGAATGTGCTTTTATACAGCATTTTCTTTGCACCATTCAATACACCAAAAGAGGACCTTTAATACCTTTTATGAAACTTACACCGCTGTACTATTTCAGTGAATGAAAGGATATCTAAGAGGTATTTTACACAGCAACCAATATAATTTGGTATTAACATAAACAAATTTTAATCGGAAAACAGTTGTTTCTCATATTGGGATAAGAAAGTTAATTTAATGGATGTACTTATATATATTTTTACTTTGCTGCAACCTTACTTTGCTGTGTGTCTGCCCAAAGATCCACATATGTAGATCGATGCAGCCATGTTTAGCTCAAAAAATTACAAAAATCATAGATTTTTTTGTAATTGTAACAATAGGCAAAAAGTATGTTTGGCACAAGCCCGATTTATGTTAAAAGGGGACATACAACCCCTTTAACTGGAGAGCAGAGGAGGGGAAGGGGTCCAGTTTAGGGCTGTGACACACAGGGAGATTAGTCACGCTGCAACAAATCGCGGCGCCACATATGCCATCCCACCGGCGATTTACATTCTAGCCAGTGGGATGACATTGCGGTGAGATTAGTCGCCTGCGACAAGGGAGGTTTGTTGCGGCACTACTAATCTCCCCGTGTGTCACAGCCCTTAAGGAGGAAAGATAATTAGTTTGGTCTTAAAACAATTAAATATTTGATAGCATTTTATTTTCCATTGTACCTTTCATCCTACAGTTTTGGTAGTGGGTATTTTAACTAAACAAAAAAACATAAGGAAGGAGCACAACTGTATTGGGAGTCAGATTTCAAAGGAGGAAAGTACCAGTGATTAAAAAAAAACACATTTCTTTTTTTTAATAGGTAACGTTTTATTGTTTTTAAAAAAATACATCAAAGCAAAAACTAGACAAAAGAACAAAATTAACATTAGAAAAGTAAAACAGAGTACAGGTCTGGGGCCAAACAATTGAATTCTACACGCGGCAATGGGGCAGTCGGTTCGGGGACCGCATCAACGAGCCAATGCGGTCCCCGATCTGACTGGATTTTCTAACCTGCCCGATCGATATCTGCCCAATTTCAGGACAGATATCGGTCGGCCAGGCCCCTCAGTTCTGCCCCTACATGGGCCGATAAGCTGACGAATCGGTCCAAGGGACCGATATCGGAAGCTATAATCGGCCGTGTATGGGGACCTTAATCCAGCTTTGAGTTGTGGGGGGTTTGGGTCCCATCCAAGTCACTGCAATGAGTTCCCTTGCATAGTATAAGAGAGTTCTGTATCTGGTTCTGGCGTGGTTGGTACATATTAGTTTATCTAGGACTCCCAGTATACACACTTGGGGCGTTAGCAGCTTAGGGAACTCTAATTTGTCTGCTAGGAGGTTCATGACCTCAGACCAAAATTTGGCTACAGGTGGCCAAGACCAGGCCATATGGAAGAAGTTCGCATCCTCCATTCCACACCTAGGGCACCGTGCTTCGGGGTTGCGTCCCATGGACCTCAATCATATAGGTGTGAGAAAAAATTGGTGCATCCATTTAAATTGAACAAGTTTATCTCTTACTGAGAATAAGTAGTAGTAAACTCTATCTGTTGCCTCCTCCCAGTCTTCCTCTGTAAGGTCTGGGATATTGGACAGCCATTTGCGATAGGCTGCTTGGAATGGTGAAAAAAAAAACACATTTCTAATTGTAATCTATATCAAACTTTGGTGCCCTTGGAAGGCCCCTTGCTAGGCTTGATTTGTTGTCTATAATCACTTGCCCTTTTTATATGGATCAAAGGGATGTTTTTATCCCAAATCAGCCGTTGGCACGCTCTCCCTTAGAAACTCAGCCTACTAATACAGCTGCAGCCCATTCTTTTTCTTGTTTACTTAGTTAAAATGTATGTAAACTGGACTTATAAATTGCATTTCTGTTCCCTATAAATACTCCTAGGGAAGAGGTTGCTGTACTACAGCAAACAAGCTTTTTGGATAAATACATTTTATTTTCTCATTTGGCCAGAAACAAGGACAAAAGAAATGGAAATGTGAATTTCCCTCGTGGCAACTTGCTGCGACATGATTAATTCATCAGCCCGAGAAAAATTCATTCCTTTTTCATTTGTTTGCTTGTTTGTGATTCTGATTTCACAAAAGGTTAGTTTACATTATCTTTACAATGCACTGATGAAGAAAATTTACCATCTGGTTAAAGAATACTTCTGGGACCTGCGTACACTGCTCCGAGTATTATCATATGTGACAAGCTGCACTTCCCCTTAAACCTAGTAATATCTCTCCTGACATTACTTTATTAGCTGGAATTGCTCCACTAAACGCGGGGCATTCTTTCTGCAAACAGCCTCATTTAGTGCTGAAATGTAATATTTTTTGAAGCCATGCAGAGTTTTTTTGGCAGTAGATCTTTATCTGTCAGTTTTACTTTTCCAGTCTCTCATCCATGATTACTGATTGTATGGACTCACCTGGAAACATATCAGGTGCTGACTCCATGCAGACTTCCTCTGTCATATTAGCTGCTGCTTTAGGCTGTTCATCCATCTCCTATTTCTTTCTCCTTCTAAATTTCTGCCTAGACACTGTACAAAGCTGTTTCAACTTTTTTTTTTGCATTATTCTGCATTTAAAGAATGCAGGCAGTGCTGTATTAAAGGTGTTGTTACATTGAATTGGGTTGAAAAAAGACCAAATCCCACCAAGTTCAACCCTTCCAAGCATACCCAGCACACACACATAGACCCATAATGACCTATCTATACACTCACATACATAAACCCTATATACTGTACCAACATCAATACTAACTGGAGATTTTAGTACAATAGCCTTGGACATTATGCTTGTTCAAGAACTCACCCAAGCCCCTCTTAAAGGCATCAACAGAATCCGCCATCACAACATCACTAGGAAGGGCATTCCCCAACCTCATTGCCCTCACTGTGAAAAACCACTTACGCTGCTTCAAATGAAAGTTCTGGTTCTCCGATCTAAAGCCTCTGATGCGCTGATCATTTTTATAGGAAAAAAAGAACACCCCCTATCTGCCTATAATCCTCCTTAATGTATTTATACAGAGTAATCATATCCCCTCGCAAGTGCCTTTTTTTCCAGGGAAACCAACCCCAACCTTGACAGTCTAAATCTTCCATCCCCTTTACCAGTTTAGTTGCAGTCTCTGCACTCTCTCCAGCTCATTAATATAATTCTTTAGGACTGGAGCCCAAAACTGCACTGCATACTCAAGGTGAGGCCTTACCAGGGACCTATAAAGAAGCAAAATTATGTTTTCATCCCCTGCACTTTTCAACACTGACCCTCACTGAACCTTATTTAAGAAAGTCTGCTTAAAACCCTCAGTTATTTTTGCCCAACACCCTCATGTGTAACTCATGTGGGGTTTGCTTTATGCCTGCTCGAGCCTTAAGAGTTAACTTCAAGGTGAGTCATCCCTTTAATGGAAGCGGGGGTCTTTGTTTGCGATTTATATCCCTGATATTAATTAAAAATGTGACAATTGTACTATGTTCTTTGTGCTTCTCACCCCACTGATCCCCACTAAAAGCCAGATAAACTTTTGATTCTGGCTATAATGAGAGTACTACATTTAGCTGAAAATGCAGTTAGTGTGCAGAAAATATGGCGTAGTTGCACAAGTGTGATCTTCTTTTGTTTTATTTATACATAGCATTTCCCAAGAAACAGCAGCATTCACATCCACCATTGCCCCAGTGGAACCTACAGACTAATTGCCAAAGGTACAAACACATCACCAGGAGAGAGTCAACCTACCAATGTGTATACCAGTACATGCCTTGGTCAGTACAGAACCCAGGCCCCTGGCATTAGAAGGCAGTAACACTAAGCAGTATTACATCTTTCCCATGTAGGTACCATTAAGCTTTAACAACTGCATCTTCTATAAAATGGTTATTCTATTTAAATTGGTAGAATTGTAAGAGGGCTGGCATAGAAATCTAGGGGGTATCTTACATGGAAGTATATTTTTTTTTAAAAAACTAAGAATTTAAGAAAACTAAGTGATGTTGAATGTAAAACAAAACATTATTTTTATTAACCTTCACAATAAAATGAAGAATATCTGAAATTATGTAGAACAACAAAGAGTTTCCATTATAGCCACCAATAGATTGTCTATATTTTCATATTAACAGCGTATAAAAGTGCCAGAATGCCTTAGGTTCTGTTTGGCAAATGAGGTTTTTTTTTTTCAGCATTGCAGTGTGAATTATCCTCTTATATTTAGCTTTCCATATTAGATTTATCATTTTTAGCAAAGTGGTTTTTGATGTGCCTGTACCCGGAGCCACAGCGTCAGCCCAGGTGCAGGCACACGAAACAGACTTTTAACAGAAAAGGTGGCAACCCTAAATACATGATGCTTCCTAAAAAGACCAATCCCTGCACATTTTGTATTTAAAACCTGGTAAAAATAAGGGCATCAGGAAACGGAAAAAAAAGAAGAGTGGGATTCCATTGGGCACATATTGATATGACTTTCCTGAATGCCACAAATACTAATTGCCCTTCATTGTGATTAGTGCATCTTACCGCCAGCACAGCTTACTAACATGCATGTATATATTCTGTATGTGTATGAGTGTGCCCCTGCATTCATTCCATTCTGTCTAGTGACAACACAATTTTGCTCCAAACAACTAACTCAGATTAAATACAATCTCACTATCATAAATCCCATCTACTTTAGTAGAATTTAGTTCATGCAAGTGACCAGATCTGTTTACCCATGCAAAATCCTTAGCTGAAAGAGTTATTAATTATTACATGTGACGGGGTTTGCTGACATGTAGGATATACAGTACAGTACTATGATTTAGCTTCAGACATAATATATATACACTGAATTCAATTGTAAAACAGCCACTAGATGGCAACAGAACAATAAATAAAACCTTTTTTATTCCTTATAAATAGAGCTAACTAAAAAGATGAAACTGGATATTTCTTCTTCCTTTACTTCTGTATGTATAGTCTAAAATATGCTAAGCAGTTACCCACTTACATTATTATGTAATTTGTTTTTCTTTTAAGAGGCTTTGCAGCAAAAAGAGGACTGATCATTCTGCCATTTAAGTTAGACAAAGCTTATCTGTCTGAGCTCATCATCAGATCATAACACATTTTACCGTATTGTTTAAATAATAAAAATGGAAAATTATAAATATTTAGTAAGAGGAAATTTGGGGCGTGTACTTTAATAGACTTTAAAAAAGTCTATAGGTAGCTGCTTCTGTGCGATCATTTCAGCAACAGCCACTACCTAGCCCACCTCTTTTGCCTGACTGGTAGAAGTAAACCAACAGAAAGCTGCAGTGAAATAATGTCACACTAGCCAACATATGAGCAGGCGTTTCTGATGCTGTCTATTGAGCTGAAGAAAGCAGGGATCATAGGTGTTGCCTGCTAGAAGGGTAAGAGGGTCGGTGACTCCTTCTGTAAGTAGGACTGGACTCTTACTGTGAGTCTGGACTCATCAGCATTGAATAACCTTGCCTCACTGCATTATTGGTAATGAACATATATTTTAAATATGTTCCAAATAATGAATTGAATCAAAAGCATATGGGAATAGATTCTCCTTAACCCCCAAAAAGGTTATCTGTCTACTGACTGTTAGTACATCATCACCAGACTAATTTAGTTGCCTTTTATGAGGAGGTGAGTAGGAACCTTGATGCTGGAATGGCAGTTGATGTCATCTACTTGGACTTTGCTAAAGCGTTTGATACAGTACCTCACAGAAGGTTAATGATCAAATTAAGGAATATTGGCCTAGAACATAATATTTGTAATTGGATAGAGAACTGGCTGAAGGATAGAGTACAAAGAGTGGTTGTAAATGGAACATTTTCTAATTGGACCAGTGTGGTTAGTGGAGTACCGCAGGGGTCAGTCCTTGGGCCTTTGCTGTTTAACTTGTTTATTAATGACCTGGAGGTGGGCATAGACAGTACTGTTTCTATTTTTGCTGATGACACTAAATTGTGCAAAACTATAAGTCCCATGCAGGATGCTGCCGCTTTGCAGAGAGATTTGACAAAATTAGATAACTGGGCAGCAAACTGGAAAATGAGGTTCAATGTTGATAAGTGCAAAGTTATGCACTTTGGTAGAAATAATATAAACGCAAACTATCTACTGAATGGTAGTGTGTTGGGGGTGTCCTTAATGGAGAAGGATCTAGGGGTTTTTGTTGATAACAAGTTGTCTAATTCCAGGCAGTGTCATTCTGTGGCTACTAAAGCAAATAAAGTGCTGTCTTGTATAAAAAAGGGCATTGACTCAAGGGATGAGAACATAATTTTGCCCCTTTATAGGTCCCTGGTAAGGCCTCACCTTGAGTATGCAGTGCAGTTTTGGGCTCCAGTCCTTAAGAAGGATATTAATGAGCTGGAGAGAGTACAGAGACGTGCAACTAAACTGGTTAAGGGGATGGAAGATTTAAACTATGAGGTTAGACTGTCGAGGTTGGGGTTATTTTCTCTGGAAAAGAGGCGCTTGCGAGGGGACATGATTACTCTGTACAAGTACATTAGAGGGGATTATAGGCAGTTGGGGGATGTTCTTTTTTCCCATAAAAACAATCAACGCACCAGAGGTCACCCCTTTAGATTAGAGGAAAGGAGTTTCCATTTGAAGCAGCGTAGGTGGTTTTTCACGGTGAGGGCAGTGAGGTTATGGAATGCCCTTCCTAGTGATGTGGTAATGGCAGATTCTGTTAATGCCTTTAAGAGGGGCCTGGATGAGTTCTTGATCAATCAGAATATCCAAGGCTATTGTGATACTAATATCTACAGTTAGTACTAGTGGTTGTATTTATAGTTTATGTATGTGAGTGTATAGATTGGTAGGTGTGGGTTAGGTGTGCTGGGTTTACTTGGATGGGTTGAACTTGATGGACACAGGTCTTTTTTCAACCCTATGTAACTATGTAACTATGTAACTATATCCCACACTTGTTTGAATAAAATATTCCATGTTCTAAACCCAGAAAGGCGTAAAGAAAATCAGCCAATCAGTAGCTGCTTTACCCCGCCCTTATGTAATAAATTTGTCCATGTGCAGTAACCCATAGTAACCAATATGGTCACTCCCCCATTAATACAGCATTGACCTGAGGATTGGGGGAATAAAGGTATGCATTTTGTATAATGTTAATATAAAATATAGTTTAGATTTGGCACCATCATTTTTTTGTTCATTTATCATTTTTATTTAGATTTCATTTGGCACTATCTGTATATAATAATATTATTCATTAATAATACTAATATACAAACAAATCTATCATTTAAGATGTAGACTCTTCTTGCATTCTTCTAATGTTATTTTCCTTCTATTTTCTTTTACTCTATTGTTAGAACTTTCTTTTCCCACTGAAATTTATGGACCTTACTGTTTTTATTGATCTCACTGTGGTGCAAAATAGATGAACACTGCAGCCGAAGAGCTGTTTTTATCTCAGATCTGTTTATTGTGTTTTCACATTTTCCAGTTTATAAAGATAATTGCGTTTAAAAAAAATGCTTGGAAGCCGTTTGATCAATACTCTGCTTTAATGCTGGGTTTGAGGGAGCAATGTCCCTATTTTGTTTTTGGTCTAATTCTTGTAGATTGTTGAGTATTTGATTGAATCAGTTATTACAGACAGGAAACTAAATGAGTAGCAGAACCTGCTGTGTATGTAATATTACTGTACACTCTGTATGGGCTATTAATGCCTGTATATGGTAGATTATCCTAAAATGCTGGTGCCTAGCAAGATTATACTTCACCACAGAAATAAAGATATCAGCAGGCAGCTCAGAAGTATAATACAGCAAGGCAGCCTGCAGAGAAATAACCTTATGGGAATTTTAAGGCCAATTTTCATATAAAGCTCAAAACTGCTTTTTAGCGATTAAAAATAATTGCTTATATTTCCTCACCGCTGATGAGCAAGCTAACCGAAGGTTCCATTCTGCCTCTTACTCTGTAGGTGGAAATAAATGCAGGGGCACTCAATTTATAAAGATCTGTTTTTCAACACCCCTAAAAAAATCATCAGTTATACCTCAGATACAATGTCCGAGTAGTATATGTTTAGTGTATATGTATCTTCATATAGTAGATCAGTGATCCCCAACCTGTGACTCGGGGGCAACATGTTGCTCCCCAACCCCTTGGATGTTGCTCTCAGTGCCCCCAAACCAGGGAGTTATTTTTGAATTCCTGACTTGGTGGCAAGTTTATATAATTAAGTAAGTGGCAAGTTTATATATTAAGTTTATATAATATTAATGGCTGTGGCTCACAATCCCTGAAGTAGATTTATCCATAATGTTGATGGTAACCTGCTGTAATCAGGGCCGCCATCAGGGGGGCACAGGGGGGACAGCTGTCCCGGGCCCGGGCGTATAAAGGGGGCCCGGCCGTGCTAGAGTTTTTTTTTACCTCGGGCCCCCTTCAATCAACTCCGGGCCCTGTTACTTCCATTGCCGGCGTCCGCTGTTATGTCCCGAGCTCCCCGCTACATGTGCGCTTTTATAAAGTTGCGCCCTGTGCTCACTGACGTCACACGCACGGGGCGCAACCCTATAAAAGCGCACATGTAGCGGGGAGCTCGGGACGTAGTTGAAGATACAAATGAAGCTGGAGTTGACACAGGTGAGGAGCCGGAGGAAGCAGAAGGTTGCTGGCGGTGGCGGCAGCGGCAGTGGAGGACTGGAGGATACTTGGGGGAGCTCTGGGGAAGGTGGAGGATGCTTGGGGGGGACCTTGGGGGAAGGTGGAGGATGCTTGGGGGGGCCCTGGGGGAAGGTGGAGGATGCTTGGGGGGGGGCCCTGGGGGAAGGTGGAGGATGCTTGGGGGGGGCCCTGGGGGAAGGTGGAGGATGCTTGGGGGGGGGCCCTGGGGGAAGGTGGAGGATGCTTGGGGGGGGCCTGGGGGAAGGTGGAGGATGCTTGGGGGGGCCCTGGGGGAAGGTGGAGGATGCTTGGGGGGGGCTTGGAAGAAGCAGCAGGATGTTGGGTGGGGGAGTTGAAGGATGCTTAGGGGGCCCTGGAAGAAGCAGGAGGATTCTGGGGGGGAGGGGAGCGTCAAGAAGCAGCGGAGAGCGGGCCATTGTATGGGAACACTGGGGGAGGACCACCAATGTTTTAGGGGGCCCTCGCTACCAATGCTTGTGTATCCCTTGTATTGATGGTGGGGCCCAGAAATTTTGTTGTGAGGGGCCCCGTGATTTCTGATGGCGGCCCTGGCTGTAATGCATGTGATACAAGAGTTTGTAGTATAAACATATTTACTTGTACCTCCAAAGTCTTTAGTTAGTTTGTCTCATGATTTATTTACCCATGTAAATGGACTTGGTAAGAAGCTATATGAACTTTGTTATTGCTTTACCTGATACAATACAAGCATGGGATACAGACATCTGCTATCCAGGAAGTTTAGAATTATGGGAAGGACACATTTTTTAAATAATTCCCTTTTCTCTTTAATAATAAAACACTACCTTGTACTTGATGGTGACTACACTGCATAAATCCATATGGGTGGCAAAACAATCCTATTGGGTTTATTTAATTAAATGATTTTGTAGTAGATTTAAGGTATGTTGATACAAATTATGGAAAGACCCCTTATCTGGAAAACCCCTGGTCCCAAGCATTCTGAATAATAATAGTTCCCATACCTTATAGTTTTTATCTCATCATCTTCATTGTGTAGCTAAAGACTGTGTCATCTGCACTGCGAACATTTTTTCAAAAGTGCAATGCAAAGGGTATGTAAAATTAAATGTACAGAATAGAAACCTGTTTTGGTGATGTATGGTATTTTTAAACTTACACTTTAAGGCAGCAAAGTGTAAACTGAGAGAAAGCCTATTACATGTTCTGCTTCTGACCTCAATAATAAGGTTTCAAAAGTTTGGACATCAGAAACAAAAGGTGGCATTAAATTGTTCTGAAATTGTAGTCAAAACATTGCAGAATGTAAGCCTTGGAGCTTTTTAGCTCCATTCCACACAAGGTTGGAGTGCTTTACCTGTATAGGAGGGTAGTAAAGCGACTATCTGCCACAGTTCACATGATTTATTAGTAGAAAAAGAAGTACTGTAGTACACCAGACAAAAGGAGTGAGTGCTTCAAAGGTGCTTTAATGGTTCCATATGTAGATGCACACAAGGCAATGTTTTGGGCCCCACTTTGCCCTTTGTCAAGTCACAGGGAAGCTCTTCTACCAAGAACTTGAAAGGGTTGAGATCTGGTGATTATGCTGGCCAGTCATCAAACACATATTCCAGCTTGCTGTTTTTCCTTGAAATAGGTTTTACATATCTTAGAAGTATGCTTCTATGATAAAATTTGCACCAAGCATCATCTGTATTTGTTGTGTAAATGCACCAGTGCCCAATATTCTGCATAAGGTGGAGCTTTTATTATGGAGTCATGTGAAGAGAAACAATTCTATGCTATATCTCAGACAAAGGCAGTGAATGTGGGCAAAAACATTTTGATTATAACAGTGAGCAACAACTATTCCCAGTATTCCCAGACTACCTTGAGCTTGCAATGAATGCTGTGAGTCCACCAGGTGCTACGAGGTCACAGGTAGGAAATACAGGGGCTAAAATAACTGTGTGATAAATGTTTTTAGCAAGTATATTTGTATTGTTCCATTTAATGTACTTGCTAGGCAGTTCACTACCTGCTGCTGCCTTTATATTCCCCTGTGCACATGATATTCCCACTTGAGTAATTGTTAGTATGAACTCTTTACATTTTTATGGTTTCAGTTAAAAAGAAGATTGGAGTAGGAATTAATAGCAAAATAATAAAAGCCATCTTAGTCCCCTGCAGCCCCTCTTAAGCCTTTTACTGTTCAGAGGATTAGGTCTGCAGGTTTTGAATTTCTATTGCACTTATCATCTCCAACATAGGCATAAAATTAGGTTTTTATATAGAGTTTCCAGCCACTTTGTAATTCTACTGCCTTATTGGTGCTTATTAGGCAATAATATATAGAGATACCATTACAGAGTGTTAGCAGTGTATGGTATTGTTTTTATTCCTTTAGTTTATGTTTATTTGCATTTTCCTGTGTTGTACAATTAAGAACCAACACAAAAACATACAGACACAAGGAAATGCCATTCAAGCTGTAATGTTAAGGGCATGTTTATGTTTAGTGCAGTAAATGTTAAGGAAATAAACACCATATGGCTTATAAACATCTATTGCTCAACAGTGAGTAAAACAGTTGAAGACACTTGAACTTAGTTTGTTTAGGTGGTAAGGTTTAACAGAGGTTCCTGAAGAGCTGCAGACTTATTCAGACTTATTGATGAACGTAGATTTCCATGCAGTGCCGCTCCTGCCATTAGGGAAGGTAAGAACCATGCCTCAGGAGGCAGAGAGCGTCTAGTTACCAGGGGTGGCAAAAAGCCACACAGAGAGTGCATTAATGCTTCTCTTTCCGTGAATTTCTATGTCAAAGGTGGGATTCTCCAGAACAATTATGCGCAAGCTCTTTTCTAACACAACTGCACCAATTGAGCATTCCTACCTACTGCTTTATTTGGGACCTATCAGAACAAGCTGATTATCCTTCCTGTTTCCTGAATGTCAATAAAGTTGCTTGTAAACTATTATAAAAAGACAAAAGTCCATCAAGTTCACCTTTCCAAATGATACCATAAGGTTTCACTATTTAGTGAGGTAACTATATTTATGGTGGGAGAAGTGTTTCTTTTTTATTTAATTATTTTGTTTCTTTTTGTTTAAGTGCTTGTTTACTGTGATTGTGAATTCCAAGACTGCAGAAAACAAGACTTAATATCATGTAAGTAAAGTCTATTTTGCCTGACTAACACAATAGAAAGGCATTTGGATTTTTTTCTTAGGGTGGCAGACCCCTTTTAAAATTAGGGATGCACTTAATCCACCATTTTGGGATCAGAAGTCCAAAAAACGAGTGCTATTTATAGCATGCGTTCAAAATATTATCATTTCTTATTTTTTTAGAGTTAGCAATTGATTCACTAAAAGGGCACTTGTCAGAATTAAGAAGCCATGTTCTTGTCGCTATTTATCTGGCAATGAGCGATTTTAAGCGATATTTTAACGCATGCGCGATATTTTTCGCCGCACGCAATATTAGCGCCCGCTATTACGCACGTAGCAGTTACTTTCTGAAAACTAGCGTTCTGAAAATGACCATTTCCCTGAAATCACAAGCATGCATCACTCTAGGAAGATCACATACTTGAAAAAATCCAACTGCAAACTCCATCGTGTCACCACAGACAATCACCAGCTGCAATTTTGCTCAGTAACGCCTACTCCTGGGAGGAGTTAAGTTTTACAGTAATTATCACCACATTTTACGCGTTTAACACTTCATATTTGTTTGTGAATCATGGGTTAGTATTATGTCTATGGGATAATTACCACAATGCGATAAAAATAACACTTTGCAATAATGCGTTTTTTTGCGCATGGGAAATGACTTTGATGAATCGGAACTTAAATATCACATGCTTTTAAACCTTTAGTGAATTGGCCCCCAAATCTGAATCCTAATTTGCATTTGCAATTAGGCACTTGGCACGTGTGAAAAATTTTGATCTTCCATGTTTATGTAACAAACAAGCTGAAAAAGGCAGAATCTTGCCTGAATCCTGAACTGAATCCACCTGCTAACGTGTGGCACCTTATCTGTTGTTGCACTGGGCCCAGGAAGTCTGTCACCACTTTTTGCAACATAATTGTAATAAGGCTGCATGTTCAGATTGGAATAATAGCTTCCCATAATAACATCTGTATTTTACAAACATATTATTTGCTTTAAACTAGAAAGTGACAGGTTTAACAAATCTACTTCCTATTGAGTTACAATCTACCTTTTAAGACTAACCTGCAATTCTGAAGTGCAATTCCTATATATGTATATGACTTGGTTGTTGAATTGGCCAATTGCGTGAAACATCATTTTAAACTGTTTAGCCCACAGGAGCTCTTCCACTTTAACTTGACTTTCCATCAAAGCAATAACATGTCTGCAAGTAAAATAAATAAGAAATGAGCCTGTTAAGGAATAAGGCTGATGGTTAGAGTTTTATGAGAAATGAGAATTGCCTAATAATGCCCGTGTTTTTAAGTGAATTTTATAACAGCAGTAGCAGGCATATATATAAATATTTATGTATTGGTTCTCTAACTTAGCTTTAAATATATATTACTGGAGGAAGTATTTAGCAGAATGCATCAAGTGATTTAAACAAATTGTAAAATGTTTTTTATATATTATGTCTATGTCACTGAATGTGGAATTTTGCTTGTTTTTTTAAAAAACGCTATTAATTGTGAAATTATTTTTCTCCGGAAATGTTCTTAAATACCCCACAAGAATCTGTCAAGCCTCCCAAGAATAAATCAACCCAAAAGCATTAATCTGCAAATAAGAGCCAGACAGAGCTTGAAACATCTCTCAATGATGAATTTCTCATACATTTGCTGTATGCATGCAATGACTGTAAAACCCATTCAGTGTGTTTATACGGGTAGAGTTTTGTTTATCAAAATTCTAATTAGTGAATTTTAGGGGCAGATTTATGAAAATGTGAGATTGGGGGGTATTTATTAAAACTTTTCTTTAAGCTTTATATTTGAACGAATTGTGACACATTAACTGTGACTTTTTTATATTCTCAAAAGTCAGTGTCAAAAAAACCTGAAAACCTCTAAAACCACAAAGCAAAGAAAGATCTTCCAGTTGTAAAATGGACATCTGCCCTTAACCACATGACTACATGATCCTGACAGGTTTTAGCTCGCAAAATTTTGCATTTAGAATTGTCGTGGTTTTGTCACATAAAAAATTGCAAAAAGACAAAATTTTTGGTTTTGGAGACAAAAAGCCTGGCCCAAAAATATTTGTGCTTTAGTAAATGTCCCCTTAGAGGTTTTATTTTCCATTTCACATAAACTCAACATTTTGCCAAACTCCACTGTCTGCTTATTTATTGAAAAATTCAAAAATAAAAAACAATTAAAAAACGTGAAAAAACTTAAATGCATCAAATTTGATGAGTCTCTCAACTCTCAAAAAACTCTATAAAAATGCCTCTTCTTACATTTTTGCTTTACATGATAGTTTCCTTGCCCTGTCTTATTGCGACAATGCCATCTTTCTGGACACCTTTCTTCCTAAAAATGTTTGCCATTCAAAGTTGCTGTTCCTCAAAATTTTACCCTCCCCTATTCCAGAATAATTTTGTCAACAATAATTATCTACAGTAATTTCACCTCGGCCTCCTGCACCTCCCATTCTCCAATCTAAAGTGGTTAAACTGAAATGATTCCTTCCTCTGGCTGCTATCAGATCTCTGCAAACCAGCCACATTCGTTTTCATTTATTTATTTAATTGTTGTACAAGAGTATTAGGTGATAAGTACATTTTAACAAGGCTACAATTTATGTTGCATTTCCAGGAATTGTACCAGTGCCCTTGCTTTCAAAATTGGCCTCAGTAAATACTGCCGGTTGATGCCATATAATTTTCTTTCCAGACATGAATCGCTGTTAGAGGGATAAAATGACTTGCTATCAGAAGGTCCCAAAAAGCATCCTTTTTAGTCGTCATCTCTGCTTTTAAGGTTGAGATCTTATCTCCGTTGCTGTATAACTTGTCCCATTATTCCATCATTTTCTGGGTAACTGAAATTCACCATAATTAAAATCTGACCATGTTGTGCAGAACTTTCCATTGGCAGTAATAGCCAGGGTCTATCAACTTTGTCTCTTTTCATCAATTTGCAGCACATTATTTCATTTCATTTATCCTTTTTTGCACATATAATTTTCTGCAACAAAGGTTCCTATTATGTATTAGTTTTATATGAGTTCTGAGATATAGACATAATTCTGTTTCTGTGGATTTTTTTTTTGTCATAATTAAGAAACAATTTACAATGGAATGCCTGATATGGTTAGGGAGTTTGCTATCATATAATACATTTATACTGTTGGTAAAGGAGTAGCTCTCTCAATAGATTTCTAAAACAGGAACATAAATGGTGGCTGCTCCATATTCTGAGGAGCTTACACTTTATGTGGGTGGTATAAAACATTATACAGAACTGTACAGGGGAATACCTAAGCATATGTTTTGGTATGTCTTTAGTGGCTATGAGAAAACAAAGGTAGTTGCCCTTTCTGCGGAATTAACTGGTAAGTCTACTGTATCCCATTTAATGCTTGGCCATGCCCCATTCTGGTTTCTTGTTAGGGAACTAAATACGATAGTCATCGTCTTGGCAGTGTTTAAAAAGTTTTTGGCTGGCCTGCCTGACCGAGACAATGGTACCAGTGGTGTAACTATAGAGTTAGCAAAGGGGGCCCAGATGGGGGGGCAGAAATCCCCCCTCCCCAGCCACTCTCCTACATGTGGGCAAGGTGGATGTAGTTGGGCAGGAGACGCCAGAGGGGGGTGGAGAGGTGGGGGGGGGGCATCAGGGAGGCAGGTATTGATTACTCCAAAGGTTTTTTTTTGTGGGAAAAGCAGTAATTTCATTTGCAAGAAAGACAAAGTCTGTTTGATGAGAAAAACTCTGTGGTTATTATCACATGAGAACATTACTTAAATATAGTAAGAAAGGAAATGAAATAGGAGATGAACGTTCCTCATTGAGCTGAACCAGGGTTATTATTACTTATCTTTAATCCATTGTGAGTATTTTAAGTTAGGTAGACCAGAGGAAAGGTTAAAGTAAAGCCATATTCGTTTATCATTGAAAACATTAATATAGTATTTAATATGCAATAAAGTATACAAACTGAATGGTGATTTCTATGGACTTTTAAAAGGATTTGGGTGGGATGGTGCCCCACTACTATAGAGAGTTTTCTATCCAGAATGAAGGATACACTAGTATTATTTGGCGCTCCACATTATATTTTTCTACTTCTTTGTTCTGCAGTCACCTACATATATAGGGCTATTGAGTTCTTGTGCATTTTAATTGGCATTCAGTTAAGAAAGAAGTGGTTTGCCTTCTTGCATACAGCGCAGACAGGGAGAAAGAGTAATTACTCAGAGGAGCAAGGAATAAATACAAAGGTTAATATTAGCATTTCTTTTGTACAAACACAAATAAGGTATTTCTGCAGCAGGTTGGAAATCAAAAAGCTCTTAAGGAAAAAATGTCAGATTTACTTTTGTATCAAACAAAAACTGACATGTTGTTGTTGTTTGGTGGTGTTTTTGTTGTTTTCGTGCTGTTATTATTAGCTGTCTTTACTGAATAAGGTTTGTTTCTAGTTTGATATGGTTTTTCAAAAAAAGCTGAGGCAAAGTTAGTGATATTTTTTCTGAAAGTCTCAACAAAGGAACAAAGTCCTCATCAGAGGCAGTGAAACCCTGCTGACAACATATTACAAAGTACCTAGTACAGTAAGTGGTGTGTGATTCTTTACAATATCAGAAAAAAAATTGATCTGAAAATATACTATATATGACATTTCTATTCTTTCAGTGACCTGCAGGTGCTCTCACTAAAACAGTACTCACAAATGACTAAACATCTTTTTAATGACCTTACCAAACAAGAAATGTATATGTGAATGCTGCTGTATTGACAGAGCTTGTTCTCCGGGCCGTGCAGCTGGTAAGGAGTTCAGACTAGATTATGGGATGGACTAAGCTTCAGCAATTTCCTTGAAACCCTGTTAATTTTAACTACAAGTAAATCACAAGTACAATTATGCTCAAGTTATTGTAGACATTAGGCACAGATGTCTTGGAATTACTGCAGCATACTGAAGCTGAGAAATGATTCATAATCAATAAAGCAAAGTATACATAATGCTAGATAGATGTGTTTTGCCAGCTGCAAAATAAAATCTAAATTAGATTGGATTTTACATATGATGGCTAATTTTTTACCGTATAGATATACTGTATATAGTTCATACAAGGGTTAAACTGCATACATGAGGGTTGATTCACTAAAGTGCGATAACGCTTATCGTATGCTTTTGTGCGTTAAAATAGACGCGAAAAAAACGCACGATTCGCTAAAGTATTATCGCATGCGTTAAGTCATATATCGCGTGTGTTAATCAACGCGTAACCATATGCCTTAATTTTACCGCATTGCGTTAATTAGCACGCAGAAATAATACTAACGCATGATTCACAAACACTTAGACGCGCTAAATATCGCATTAGTCTATGTGAAAATTAACACCTACTTGAGGCAGGCGGTAATTATAGAAAAGTACAGTTCATGAGCTTTTGGCAACACAATATGGACTTTGCAGTGGGATTTATTCAAGTCTGTGTTGGCCCTAGAGTGATGTAGCCTCCAGTTTGCAGGGAAATGGTCATTTTAAAAAAAAGAAGTTTTACGAACGTAATGGTGTGTATGGCTATTATGGCGTGCGGGCGAAAAGTAGCACACGTGCGTTAATTAGCGCGTGTGACAAGTAGCGTGTTGCGTTAATTAGCGCACATTGCGTCAAATACCGCACGAAAATAGTCATCGCAACTTTAATAACGCAAACAGCATCGCGTCTAAATTAACGCAAATATCCTTTTAGTGAATTGTGCGTTAAGACGCGAAAAATAAGATGCGATAAAATTTTTAACGCATGCTATAAATAGCACTCGTTTTATTGCACTTTAGTGAATCAACCCTATGATGTCACTAGTACTTTCAATTCTGTGGGTAAAGGTTATTTAAACACACTTTGTAATTGCATGTGTGCCTTGAAAAAGGTCCAAAACATCAGTCGAATCTTTTGCCAATACAATAAAACAAAAGCCAGAGAGGGTCTGGGCATACCTACAGACAAAACCTTGTTGTGTGGCAAAACTATGTATGTTTGTGTCACTTTTAAAGGAAATTGACACCAACAGATTTTTGTGAGTTTGTTAGGTGTCACGGCCATTGGTCACTCTGCCCTCCTATATGCTACTGTTCCTGAGTCTGCATTATAACCTAGACATTGGCCTTTGAACCATGCCTTGGTCTTTTCTTTGTCATTTGCCTGCCTGTTAACCCTGTGGGCCCCATGCCCTGGCACATACCCCTCACCCCCTGCCCACTGGCAGGGTCGGACTGGGCCGCCGGGACACCGGGAGAAATCCCGGTGGGCCCCGGCGGCCCAGACCCGACCCTTGCTGGGGCTCCCCCTCCCGAACAGTCCTCTCCTGACGCGTCAAATTTATGTGCTCGGGAGAGGACATCTGGTGGGGGCCCTGGAAGGGGGTTAGGGGGGCCCCTACGGGGGGGAGGTGGTTAAAGGACGCGCCTGCAGGGCCCCTGGGACGGGAGCCCCGGTGGGCCCTTCACACCCCAGTCCGATCCTGCCCACTCGGGTATAAATCCCTGCCCACTCTCCTACCTCTGAGGTGGTTTAAACTCTGAGGGTCAAACTATGGGGGTTATTTATCGAACATTGATTTTTCATATTTACTCAAGGCTCGCAGTGTACAACTTCCTGCTCAGTGGAAGTTAGAGTTTGCATTTTGTTTTGGGATTTGTCAGAATTTATTAAAAAAAAACAGAAAAAACTCTGCAAGTAGTTGGCAAAAACTTGGTGAAAAAAAAGCTGTTGAAGTTTAATAGAAGTCAATAGGAAGCGTCTCTAACAACTTTTTCACAGTTCATTAAAACATTCAAGATTTTTAGCCTTATTGAAAATGAATACTACAATGTCATTCTCACTAGTGTGCGAAAAAATAAATGTGGGTATATTCTGCTGATTTTCTTAAAATAAGCTAGCACTTTTTCCCCCCATCCTGAAATAGGCCTCTAAGAGCTTTAATTATCCACTGGTCATTTTTAAAGCTATTGTTTAAATTTAAATTAACTTTTATTTTAAAGAATAAGTAAACCTTTTTTTTTTCTATCAGTAAAATTACTCTAAACAGCCTCCAGAATTAATTACCTTTGTCCCAGCATTGAGAGTGACCTGGTTCCTCAGTTAAAACTCTGCTGGTAGCAGAGTTTGGGCCCATCCTCTCTGTAGGTAGAGGCAGCCTAATACTCAGTGGCAGATATAGTGACATAGTGCTGATCTCAAGTCCTTCACCGAGGAACGGCAGAGCATAGTAGCGATCTCATATGGAATTCTGGCTTCGAATATTGCCATGGGGTGAGGTTTGCAAGGTCCCCAAATAAATGCTGTGGCCATTTTACCCATTTCTGGCTCCTGGTGTTTCATTAAGGTATGTAACAATAGGGTTCAGTGGGATGACTGAAAACAAAGGTTCAAATGAGGCGTCCCCTTGTCATGCTTTTTGTTCAGCAGCTCTCCAGTTCGGTATTTCAACAGTTAAGGAATATGGAATAGTGAAGGTCCAAAAGAGAAATATTGGTAATAAAGTGACAAAACATTTAAAATACAGCCTTACAGAGGTATAGTTTTTTGGCTTTTGGAGCCAGTGATCCCAGTTTGAAAGCTAAGAAAGTCAAAAGAAGTTAAATAATGCAAAACTTTTTATTAAAAAAACTTGAAGGTATCTAAATTCTTTTTGTGAAAAATACCTACTTTTTCAATAAGACATTACATTGCCTCTTACTAAATATATGACCATTGACGCTTCATTTTTAAGGTGTTATAGTTTTTAGGCTTGTTGTTGTTAGTCTTCAAGTTGCTACCATGTATGGCTCCCTGCTTGAATTTTATCTTCCAATCACTTTTTAATATTAAAGCAACTGGAGCTACAATAACTATAATTGATTTATGGCCCAATTTTAATCACAGTGCTGTAGTTTAATGCTTTACAAAATAAAATGACTATAACAGTGTAAGTTGAAATTGTCTCAGCAGAAACACTTTAGCCTAGGAAGGTAATAAAGCAAGAGGCCAGATCTAATAAAGGACCCAATGTTTTGAAAGCAGGTGTCTATTAATATGCACTACACTGTACTTAGTTAATCACTGTAGCTGTGACAGACCCAGTAAATAAAATTATTATAGTCTCCTATTTACCTTCCCAATACCCAGCATGATCTGCATTAAAACTCATGTTGCTGTTTTCCACATTAGGTTTTAATAAAACTAAATTGCTTGTGTAGGCATTGCTCCACATATGGCGACTGATTGGTTAGAGTTGGCGTTGCAGACAGCAGAGGTTAATAAGATCATTGGCTGTAGAGATACATGTGAGTGAAGGGAACAAGAATAGCTCAGAATATTAAAAGCATGCATTTTTAACTACACCAGCCGTTATTTTCCTTTAAGGAACATTGCATTAATAACACAATACATCATTAGTGACTGTGAGCCAGAAGCCGTATGGTAACTCTCAGCCTAAAGCACCACACACCGGTAATAATCAGGCTGCTTGGTTAATGTAATAAGAGATGGAAAGGTTTACTCCACCTCTAGTAACCCATAGCAGCAAATGAAGAGCTGCTCTTGAACAGCAGATCCCCTAAATGCTACGTACTGATTGGTTGGTATGGCCTGAAGCAAGATTTTACCTGATTTTACATAGATATTAAAATACATACGAAGAGATATGTGCAGCACAGGTAAACTAAAAAGAGAAACAGACAACATAGGCCAGGAAATAAGAGTAAAATTCTGATGCCAAATAGGGTAAATCTGACTTTGATCATAACATCATGGATTACAGACAAATATTTAGATACCTATCCCTAAATAAGGCTCATACAAAGACAGCAGCAGGCAGAATTACAGTCAGCCTGGGAAGAGAACACAGATAACTGAAAGTATCATACATCATTTTCCCCATCAAATATAATCACAATAATACAGTCAATAATAAACCCCAGTAGGTGCCTATTTTTCTGTGTATATGTGCACAGCCTAGAAAAAGTATTCAAGCCATTCAGACCAATTTTCTCGTTCTACTGAATAACAAAACCTGAAATTGTGTTTTCTGATATTTGGATTTCAAAGAACTGAAATTTAAATGTAGTATTTTAATATAACATGTTTGAAAATATATATAAAAAAAGAGAATGTTCGCAGAAGCTTAGTGCAATGACAATGTAGGACAATAGGGAGGAGGAGTTAAGTTAGATAGTGTTTTAGTGTGGGGGTGGGCAGTATCTCAGTTATTTAGTGTCTGGAGATGGTATTATATCATAATTATTTCCAGTTCCAAGATGATTTTTATTAGCAGGTCAGGGAAATGCTATGGGGTCCAATGTAGCCCTGTCCTATGCAAATATTTACATGACATCATTAAAAAAAATTGGTGCACACAATTTTTCGTTTAATACTTACTGTAAATGTTAGTTTTGTTTTATAAATGATATTTTTGTAGTGTGAAGGGGCCACAGGGGACCCTGGAGTGGTTTTCCCATTATATCAATGCAGTATCCAGTAATCTAATATTTACCATGAAATTTGAAGCGCAGGCAATTAATTTTCTTGATACTAAAATATATAAGGTTAAAGGAGAAGGAAAGTTTAAATCACTGGGGGCTGCCAAAATGCTAGATAAACCCCACCCCCCCGATACCCTGGCCGGTGCTCCTGTATGCTAAATACTGCACCGGCCTGGCAAAATATGCGTGTTACCATCTTCTTCTGAGTTTTTTGTCTTTTTTCATTCCAGTTGGGACAGGTACATCCGCAGTAGAGTAAAAGCTGAAACAAAAAGCCGACTGATGCCCGTGCCCTGGTTGATAGAAGAAAAAAAAAAGCAAGCAAGATCTCAGTGAAGAACTTCTACAGAAATACCCCAGCTGGTGTAGTTTTTTTTTGTACTAACAGGAGCACCAGCCTGGGGTATCACAGATGCTATAACAATCACTGGGGGGTGCCTAACATTTGGCACCCCCCCCCCCCTTCCAGTTATTCAGACTTATAGACTAATTTAATAGGCGCTCTGGCAAGACTCAAAGAAATGAACATGTAACAGAGCTATTATGCCACATTAGGGATTATTAGTTTGCTGTTAGCACTAAAAACATAGAACTGTCAGTTTCGGGTCATTTTGTAGAACACAATAATAGGATGACTCAACTAAAATATTAAATAACTGATGTAGTAGGGAACGGTTACCAACATTTTATATTTGATATTAATGTTGAATTTTGCCTTGCTATGTTAATTCAATAAAGCTGTGGCCAAAAATGCTATTGCATCAGAATTTTAAAGGCTGGCAGGTTCTGTCTAATGAATGCTCAGACAGAATTAATTGGATGTTGGGAAGAAGAAGTTAGAGAGAAGGTCACCCAGAAATTTAGCACCTTGATGGGGCCACAATAAGTAGTCTATCAAAAGTGGAAGAGCTGTGATTTTCCACAAAAGGGGAGATGCAGGGATAGTTTTGGGAATGGGAAGGATTTTTAGAGCTAGGTTGCAAACTCAATATGGAGCAAGGAGGGTAGCTGGGAGATTACCAAGGTCTCTTGTCGAAATGGTAGATTCACCAGACTCCCAATGGATTCCATTAAATGAGCTTGCAGGAGGATATTGGGGTTGTAGGGGTAAGGTGTGAGAAACCATTGTGTGTACCTGACTATTAAATAAATCTGTATCCATCTAAAAGGGCTACTTAAATATAAGTACAGGTATAGGACCCGTTATCCAGAATGCTCGGGACCAAGGGTATTCCGGATAAGGGGTCTTTCCGTAATTTGGATCTCCATACCTTAAGTCTGCAAAAAAATCAATAAAACATTAATTAAACCCAATAGGATTGTTTTGCATCCAATAAGGATTGATTATATCTTAGTTGGGATCAATTACAAGGTACTGTTTTAATATTACAGAGAAAAAGGAAATAAGTTTTAAAATTCTGAATTATTTGATTAAAATGGAGTCTATGGGAGACGGGCTTTCCGTAATTCGGAGCTTTCTGGATAACGGGTTTCCGGATAAGGGGTCCGATACCTGTACTAAGAAAGTCATTGATATCATAACATCTCTAAGGTCTGTATGTTACATATGGTATAAACAGCATGTACTAATAGAGAGGCCTTGATACCGTAAACTTTTTTTTTTTTTTTTTTAAGAGCGTTGCACTATTGATAAGCCTGAAAGGAAAGCATTTAATCCCTAATTTCTCTTCTATTTCTGTTCAAAATGAAGACACATTAAAACTCCAATTAAAAGAATAAGTAAACACAAAATAGGAAATCTATTAGAAGTGGTATGCTTGGCTATAAAATGTTAATTTAACCAATTACCTATATTTTTAGAGTGCACTTGAGAAAAACATTTTCTTCTATAAAGGGAGGCTGTGAAGCAGACGTTGGATATGAAAGGTCATTTTGTTCCATCAAACATTCAATCACTGTCCACTCAGTCAGGAATAGAGCCAAGTACACTGTGAAATGGGCTGTATTATTGACTCATTTTACAAAGCATTTTTCCCTGCAATGTATTTAGTTTCGGTAGTCTGTCTTAAAAATTCCATTTCAGATCATGCCTGCGAACAATGCAGGCCGTTTCCCATAATGCATTTGCCCTTTATTGTTTTATTTGCTTATCAAGATAAAGTGAAGCATTTCTAGCATAGTGAGGGGAAAATTAGGTTGTTTTTCCAGCAGTGTTTTCAAGACAAAGTGCACAATTCTGAAATGTTCCACAGTTCATTTATCAAGGGAATATCTGATATATAATATATTTAATTTATCTGTGTGAGTTCTCTGTGAAAGGGTTATTGAAATAGAATTCCTTCTATATCCAACAGTGCAGGTTCCATCCAGCAAAATGCATATAGAGTGAACTTGCTGCATCAAACATGCACACAGTTTGCTTGATAAGAATATAAAGCAACATCAGCTACTCACTGGTTGCACTGTATCTTTCGTAATGTAACACAGAAATCAAGTTTCTGTATCCCCTCACTTTTTCATGATGTAATCATAGTACTTAGGCATGAAATTTACAGAAGATCTCTAGAGTCAATATATTAACCAGGGACACGCAACTTAATTAAGGGCAATGATGCTATTTATCACCGCTCTCAGCTGGCACCGACTTTTGTGTCACCAAGTGACACAGGGAGGGCAAAGTTACATGTAGGTGGCCACAGACATGCAGGTTTGGAGCAGAAGAGAATACTCGGCACAACCCCTGACGCAGTAGTCTGTATCTCCCTACGGATTATTTATACAGAGGGAAAAAGTGTGACCACCAAGAAATTCACTCTTGTGCCCCTTAATGCTCTTGCACTTTGTATACCTGTATGTCCAAACTCGCAAAAGGCCAAAATTGGCTGCCACTGTATCAGTCTTTCCTTACTAAGATGAACAATAACAATACAAACCCATGGCCTAGGAGTTTTTCACTCACAGCAACACAGTAGCTAAAACTAGATTAACAGGTATGGGATCTGTTATCCAGAAACCTGTTATCCTGATAGTTTCAAATTATGGGGAGGCCGTGTCCTATAGACTCCCAAAGGCTCCAACATTTAAAAATGTGCATAATACCAATGAAATCACTAATCAAGAGCAACCTCTGAGAGTAGACCTGGTATATTAGCCATAACTGCAACATGTTCATTACAGAAAGTTCCTGGGTCCTGGTTTTTAGTTATATATATACATTTATGTATATATATATATACATTTTGTCTTTATTTTCTAGAATACAGTCACTTTTGCTTATCTAAATCTAAAAATATAACTGCTGAAAACAGAGGAATATTTTGAAAACTTTTTTTAGGAGTCAGACATCTTTTTTATGTTTAGAGTAATGATACCAAAATATATTGTTAGCTGGAGAAAATCTGTGGTATACATGAAATAAAATGATAAAGCTGGCCAGAATAACTTCATAAAGAGGAATGAACATTTTTGTAAAAAAAAACAGAAGAGGGGCATCAAATACTTTCAGCATAGAGCGTGGGCAGCTTTCAGCATCAGGGCTCAAAAACACTAACGCCTATGAACAGGGGTGCTTTTACCTTTAGGAGAGATACGAGAGCCGAGATACCATTAGCTGAGGTCTCCAAAAGACACAGATCATTGGAGGACATCAGTGTGCCTCTCCTTTTAAACCCTGAATGTTAGCAATAAAACTTTCAGTTCATCTGCACAAGGGCTACACATCGGGGCACATTTATCAAAATACGATTGAGTCTGAACACAAAAAAAATCATATTTTTCCTAATTTATAGAACTGTGCATATTTTCTGCAATTTTTTCGTTAATTTGCGCATTTTTTTGTACTCTGCGACAAAATTTACGTGTCAAAATCATATTTGTCGCAACGAGTAACAACGTTTCGGATTCATTCAAGCTTTGGTATCGTGACTTTCCTTGGGCCAGGTTGGAGCTGCAGAGTGCCATTGAGCCCTATGGGAGACTTTCCTTGGGCCAGGTTGGAGCTGCAGAGTGCCATTGAGCCCTATGGGAGACTTTCCTTGGGCAAGGTTGGAGCTGCAGAGTGCCATTGAGCCCTATGGGAGACTTTCCTTGGGCCGGGTTGGAGCTGCAGAGTGCCATTGAGCCCTATGGGAGACTTTCCTTGGGCCAGGTTGGAGCTGCAGAGTGCCATTGAGCCCTATGGGAGACTTTCCTTGGGCCAGGTTGGAGCTGCAGAGTGCCATTGAGCCCTATGGGAGACTTTCCTTGGGCCGGGTTGGAGCTGCAGAGTGCCATTGAGCCCTATGGGAGACTTTCCTTGGGCCAGGTTGGAGCTGCAGAGTGCCATTGAGCCCTATGGGAGACTTTCCTTGGGCCAGGTTGGAGCTGCAGAGTGCCATTGAGCCCTATGGGAGACTTTCCTTGGGCCAGGTTGGAGCTGCAGAGTGCCATTGAGCTCTATGGGAGACTTTCCTTGGGCCAGGTTGGAGCTGCAGAGTGCCATTGAGCCCTATGGGAGACTTTCCTTGGGCCAGGTTGGAGCTGCAGAGTGCCATTGAGTCCTATGGGAGACTTTCCTTGGGCCGGGTTGAAGCTGCAGAGTGCCATTGAGTCCTATGGGAGACTTTCCTTGGGCCAGGTTGGAGCTGCAGAGTGCCATTGAGTCCTATGGGAGACTTTCCTTGGGCCAGGTTGGAGCTGCAGAGTGCCATTGAGCCCTATGGGAGACTTTCCTTGGGCCAGGTTGGAGCTGCAGAGTGCCATTGAGCCCTATGGGAGACTTTCCTTGGGCCAGGTTGGAGCTGCAGAGTGCCATTGAGCCCTATGGGAGACTTTCCTTGGGCCAGGTTGGAGCTGCAGAGTGCCATTGAGCCCTATGGGAGACTTTCCTTGGGCCAGGTTGGAGCTGCAGAGTGCCATTGAGTCCTATGGGAGGTTTCCAAAATCATGCATTGAAGATTCAAAGTCAGAAAGGTTTTCCCGCCGTTTACGATCGTTCAATAGGAAAATTTTGTGACCTTTGGAACGCCATTGCGATATTATCGTGACTATTACTGAGAGTGGCAATATTTGGCTGGGGGTGTGAATGGCTTCCTATTTGAATCATTTGGAATCAATATGGATAATTATAATTGAGACACATGTCTAAATTGCTCGTGAAAAAAAAAAGAACACTGCAAAAGTTGTAGCTAGTCTTGCTATCCTTTCTTATAAATGAGTTATTTCAGTAGACTTATTTACAAACTAATTTCCTGCAAATGCAAATAGTTGTTTGCTCTGATAACAGTAAACCATTAAGGTGTTTCTACACATCGTACACATAATATTCTTCTTTCTGCATTAAGTGCTGTTTATCCATAAACATGCACATAATGTACACAGCGTTAGATTGTAGATGATTTAAAAGAGGTTCACCAGATTCACAAATGTTTTGTAACGAAGTGCAATTTAACTTCAAAATTATAGTTAGGCAATTGTAAATGTATTTCATCTTCTTTTGACAGTTTTTCAGGCATTTGTATACATTACTCTGATTTTGTTGTAAATTCCACCAATATTTATTATGGTTATTAGGCCATTTGGTGCTGCTGCTAGAACATTTACTCTTATGTTATTGTATTTTTTGTAGATCATATTCAATTACATTCAATGACAAATACATTTGTAAGAAATGAACATAATTGGAGGAACCTTACAAAAAGAAAAACCACATTTAGTTTCATTTCCTGCCAAAACAGACTGATTTTCCCTTCTGATGAGACATCAGGATTGGATACATGAGCAGAAACGAGTACACAACAAAACGGAAGCTAGAAGGCAAAATTGCTTAATGCAATTTACAAAGATTTATTTGAATATTTGAATTTGAATATGTATTTGATGCCTTTTGCCAAAAGACAAGTTTGATCACTGGTTTAGATTCCTTTGTCTGGAGGTATTGGCAATTTCTCTACATTTCCCTATAAATTATTTGACAAACAACACATTTCTGACACACAGGAAATACAGTATTATTGTTTTCTACATCTTCCCAAAAGTTTTTAGCTAGTTTGAGTATACAAAGATTTTTTGAGGGGTCCAGCAAATTATAGTTACCCTACTGGCAACCCTAAAAATAGTAATCATACTCATCTAATCATTAATTTATTGCATCAAACAAAAAAAAAAAAGGTTTTAAAAATTATAAACATTCGTTTACAAAAGATGGCAGGGTGGAATTTTGATATCTTTCAGCTTTTCTCTTAGTAATTTCCATTCAAATGGTCTAAAGATGGTGAAAAACTACAATAAACCAATTGCAAGGTTCCTGAGAATCTAACATAAACCAGCATTCATTGTATTAAATTGCATATCATGTATTCCTCACAAAATATAAAGCATCATCCAAACCTAGTACTGCGTGAGCATGTATAGTAATTCAAGAAACACTGTATGATTCGTATGTAGAATCATTATAATAAAAATGAGAGTCTGAAATTGAAAGAAAAAAATACAGTAAATTTAGATCAAACTGCATTTGTATGTTGTATGTACAATAAAGGCAGTAAGAAGCAATTATGAATTTAAGATTGTATAATAGTCTTTTTCTGCAGGAAATCAATTCTACACTCTCTTTGTGCAGTTGGCTGTGAACAATTTTATCTTGTGCCAGTTTAATTGAAGATACCTTATTTATAACATATTTACTGTATATATATATATACTGTATATATATACAACGTATATAGAATGCTTTTTTTTTTCATTCTGCTTCTAACATAGTAGATAACATACACAGTACATTGGTTAAGGTTACCATGTACATAATTCATCTTTTAACCAGATCAAATAGGGCTCATTTATGATCACTAAGTGCTAAAACTAAAGCAAAACTGCACCCAGTAAAAATGCCTTATACAAATGCATTTGTGCCTACTCGCACATATATATTATAATAATGCAATGTTTCAATTTTCTGATGATGCCCCCTTTAATGCCCCCTTTAATGGAATAGGTGCAGCACAAGATGGCAAAGGGTGCCCTGTTACTGTTGCTATGTTCAGGGTTCCTCCTGCATACCTATAGGTGCTTGCTGTTTTTCCCAAAACATCAGGTGCTTGTGACATACAGAGCTCAAAAAGTGCTTTTGAAAAAAATGTAAATTTTAATGGCAAATGGTTTTGTAAATGGTTATAAATGACCAGCTCTTCAGTACAAGAATCAGAAGGCTGAAACTTTACTAAAAAACCTGCTTAATATCCAGTAGATTTCAAAATAAAGAGAACAATATCCCACTGGGAGTGTAAATGCATAGGGCACCATTCTTTTCCCAATGGTCAATACCCTCAGGAATAAAGAGAAAATCCACCAATGCAACCTTTATGCCATTATAAACAGGCATGTTATAGAATAGCTTGCACAAAGCAGTGTTAATCATTTTTGGTGACTTGTGCTGTAGGCATTTTCACTGTAATTATAAGAAGAAGGTTTTGTGGTGGGAAAAAACATGGAGGATTCTGCAAGTTCCATTATGATCAATGAGGCCTGTAATCTGATCTGTACTCAATAAATTAAGACTTTAAAAAGTTATCAGGACACTTCTAAGTGAACATACATATTAGCAGAGTACATGGAATGATAAAATAATCAAAATTGCTCTGTAAATCAAAATAATTTCATCATTAGAAACAGAAATTGTTTCAGAATCATTAAACTGATAGCAATAAAGGCTAGTATCAATACAGAAAATCTGCCTTTTGCATTAAAGCAATTTATTTGTAAAAAAAATATACAACTTCAGTTGATAAATATACATAGCAGAAATGAACATGTCTGAGCAATAAATTAACTGGCTGCATGGGAGCTGAAAATAAATATGTCTTGGATTAGGAAGTTGTATATAATAAGTTAATTAGTTTACATATTGCCTTGAGTAGAAATTTAAATGAAAACCTCATATGCTATTAACTGTGACAGTTACAATGCCAACAAATGAGATGTGTTTAGGTTTTTGAGTCTGCTAGTCCTATAATTAAAAGATAGCATTTCTGAAATGCATTTTTCACGAAGCACGCAGGGCTAAGTTAATAAATGAGGCACTAAGCTCAGAATCAGCAGATCAAGGCCCACTTATCCCAAGGTTCTACAGAGTCACTACCAGCCATCGGCCTAGAGACTTCAAGGGCTAGGTCTTTTTTGAACTTCAAGATTATATTCTGAACCAAAATCATTTTCCAGACGTGCCATTGAAGAGCGGTGAAAGCATAGCTCGTTTGAACTTCACAGAACAAATTTCCCTTAATCAGACAGCTCATAATCATGCTGTCCAATATTTCTTCATATATGCATACTTATGGAAAATATAATATTATATATTGACTCCCATATAATATAATGGGAGTCAAGAGGGTATCATTTCTAAAACACAAATGTTAGTTTATTGGGGTTGTTGTTTATAAGCCACCCTCTTAAACAGGAATGTGAAAGAGACACACCTGCATATGAAACATTTTTTCATACCCATATCTAATATAGGTAGGCTCATATTGAGAAAAAAAATCACATCAAAGTTACTTGAGCTATGGTGCAAATGGAAAGGCATGTAATCTCATTCTCAGAAACAGAATTATTAATTAATACAAGTTATAGGACACACAAAAATAGACAACAACAGGAAATCCTCTGCACTCCCCCATTATCAATATATATATATATATAGGACATTAAGACATTCTGTGCATTAAGCTACCAAGAAATGCCCTCTTTTTTAAGCAAAACAGGGATTGTTTGTCCGTGTATTGCAATATATTCAAGCTGGCCAACTATGTCTAAGTCATTCCTTCTGGCCAGTCCTACACTCACTTTCATCTGATTCATTAAGAATTCTACTGGTTTATTATACAGTATATTTAACAAAAGGACTGAGTTTTACCTGCACTTACTTGCTTTCAAGGTTAAAAACCCTAAATGGTTGCCTTTTTATTAGCTCCACTGGGATTCCGCTGGAAAGGGTGGGAGCTACAACACGGAGCAACCATTTGGGGGTTTTAACCTTGAAAGTTGCATGTAAAACTCAGTCCCTTTGTTAAATGTAGCATTTTTAATGAATCAGTAGTGATGAGCGAATTTTTTCGGCAGACATTGGCGAATTGTTTCGCAAAACCTCTGTGAAAATTCGCAGCGGAGAGAATAGTCGTGTAGGATTTTTTTTTTTGTTGCGTGTCAAAAATTGGGCGCGGTCACATAAAAAAAGCATGGGCGACAAAAAATAGCCGTGGACAACAAAAAATAGACGCGGGGGACAAAAAAATTGTGCGACAAAATGCGTTTCACAAATTTTTTGCTGTTTCACAAATTTTTTGACTATTTTGCAAATGTTATGGTGAAGCGAAACGGGACAGATTCGCTCATCACTATGAATCAGATAAAAGTGAGTGTAGGACTGGCCAGAACAATCCCTGTTTTGCTTAGGGGAGGGCATTTCTTAGTAGCTTAATGCACAGAATGTCTTAATGTCCTATATACATTGATAATGGGTGAGTGCAGAGGACCTCTTGTAGTTGTCTATATGTACTTTGTGGTCACAACCTCATTGCAACCCCACCTAATGATTTAAAATTGAGTGCACAACTTTCCCTTTTTTGCTAGGACACACAAAAATATATGAAAGGAAACAAAACAGCTGTACAAAAGAAAGGTGGATAAAATACGAAACACTGAGGAGACTTTAGTGCTTAAATTACAGCTGGAGGCTCTCATGTTTTCACAATAAAATAATTTTACTTTAAATAATAATAAACATCAATAAATATAAAAGCCCACAGTACACAAATAAGGCACTTTCAGCACATGCATATAACTGGCTCAGTAGGTACAAGGTACAAAGGCTTCTGCATCTCACACATACTACCTTTTTCATTTTCATTCCACTACATTCCTAATATTGAGGACAGTCTCCTCCATCACAACCATTACAATAAAACTAGAATAGATTTTATGGTCCAATATGCCAGGGATTTAATTTATTCTTGATTGACATAGACCCTAATCCATAGAATGATAAATAGATGTCTGCATAGTCATACAAGGAAGCAGCACAAGACCAAATAAGAAAAACAATCTCTGTAACCCCATTGTGACTATTCCAGATAACATTACTCAATTGTGCTCTTTTATAGCTCCATCAAAACCCTGTGAAATAAATTTACAGTGAGGAAAAAGTTGTGAAAGGGGTCAATTTGTTTTAGGAAAGGAGTGTTTTGTATCTGAGCAGCATTACTTATGCCATAGTTTGGTTGGTTTCAGTTTTAATAGATGTAGTTCTAACAAGCCCCACTTGGTGGAAACAATACACAATGAATAATATTTTGCAGAAAGAGATGATATATAAGTGATATCAAAACAATACAAAAAGTTTTTTAATTAGAGATTAAGATTGCCATTATATAAATCTCTGGTGTGCTTCTGAGGAATAAATATTACCAATGAATAGAACAAACTGGACAGGTCTCAGGATCAATTCTTAAGTTTCCTCCCAAGGAAGACTCATCTGTGAAGGTATTCCATTATAGGAAAGTGTTTGTTTATAAAACAGTAAAAAACATCTTTCAGTGATCTCCAAACAATGTCATTTACATATGAACTTGCTTTTGTTTGCATTTGCAGCCTTTTAAGAGATGTTGGGTAAAATAACAGCCCCTAGTGATGACTAAATCAATCATAATCATCTATGTAATGAAAAGAAACTAATTTCACAAATACATATTTCTAATTGCTGTTTCTATCTTCTGTAATCCATATTTATGTCTGATTTCTTCCTTTTGTGTCTGATTTAATCCTCCCCAGCTTTTCCATTTTGGATCCATAACTATAAATTGACTCTAGCTTGTACAATCTTCATACTGCACTGACAGTCATACAGAAAAGAAAGTTATCCAAAATCTGCCTTTTTTTAAGCAAGAAACCAACTTGTACGCACAAGTATTCACTTATGAATCTAGTTGGCTGAATCCTTTTAAGTGAACATGTTACTTTTAAAGTCTAACCAGATACATTCATATTGCAACCTATGAACTACTCCAATATTAGAACAAATCCTTGCTTTCATGATCCCTGTCTCATGACCAGGTAATTACCTGTCCAGCCCACCTCTGCATACCTATGCCATACCACAACCCACAAGAAGACCTTAACCAGGACAGACCCACTGGGCATGTGGTAATCTGATGTAGCATGCTCCATGACTACACAAGAATTTCAGCTGGACATTAATGAGATGAATTTAAACGTCCAAAATACTTTATCACTAATGGGATGTACAAGACTTTAAATGGACCCCACATTCCACCACCAGCTCTTTAATATTTTACTATCTGGCCTTTCAATTTTGCCAGTAAAGGTGTCCCAGTAGTATACATTATCCCTACTGTGATATTAAGTCTTTGCCTAAGACAAAAATACTAATTACCTATTTGCAGTGGCTGATTGGATACATAAAAAACAGGATTTTAGCATGTTGCCCATGCTCTTATCAGTTAAAATGATGTTTAAGGTGTTAGTTTTGCTATTTATTCAGATCTCATATTATTTCTTACCCTTATTCAACCCTATTTGCACGGATGTATAGTATCATTAGCTCGTGATGCTCACTAATGAATTGCATGGTTGTCTGTGTGTGGTTTTTTAATCAGATGCCATTTAGTTACATGAAAATAATTGTTTAATCTCATTTGCAAATACATTCAACTTTCCCTATAATTATAATGCTGGATGGAGTTGGACATGTGGGATTATTCATATTCTGAATAAATGAAGAAATGTAGTTCATGTATTAATTATACATATCATTGCAAGCAAGCAAATATAGATTAGATCATCTGACCTCTAATTACAGGTATGGGATTCTGGATAACGGGTCCTTTACCTGTACTATATTTATAGTTATGATGAACAGTAGAAACTCAAAAAAATATTTATGTTTCTGCATTTCTGGATTTGTATGGGGAGAATAGATTGTCATAAATACTGTACACTACTAAATAATGTATATTGCAAAAACGCACTGATGATTGATTCTCAAGCAGCTTTGCCTAGCAGTTCTTATCAACATCTCAAAATGATATGAAATATTAGCACACTAAAAATGCATAATATCTGTTTTAAACAAAGCGAGGGGTTTGAATCAATAATCATTTTGGTCTACAAAGCCCTTTAGAGAAATATGGATTTTTAAGTCAATATAGTAGATTTATCAGTCCTATAATGATTCCTATATCTTTACCTTGATTTCATAAAGTACTTGCAGGAGCGATAATAAATGTAGATTTTTTTGTTTTTAAACTTTACTGTGAGAGAAATGCTGGGTTAGAGGTGGAAGGTGTGTATATTTCCCCCAGATTTCTCTCTTATGTATATTAAGCTCCAGGGAAAGTATGCCAGCAGTGAAAGAGTGTTCTTTCACTGCATTCGGCTTTTGGAAAAGCCGGTAAAAAGGGCCCTGGAGTGAATGGAAGTGAGCGGGTGGGACTTCCATTCAACAGGCTATCCAGGTTTTGGCGAAGCCTGGCTAATTAGTGGCCTCGTTAGGCTTCAGGGGAAACCCCTTTAAACATGGTGTCTGCAGAGTGCCTCACTCTCTCCTTTCCTGGGGAACTGCCTGCATGCAGTATGGAGAGAGCCGGACACAGTGAGTAACCCAACTACTTTTGTTTTTGTAGAGTTGGATGCTAGATCCTCTCTATTGCATAGAGAGGGAGCTGCTGTATGTTTAGTTAGAGCCGGACAGGCTAGGATTTATTTTTATGTTTTGTTTTCTGATATACTCCTGTGTGCCGGTTATATGTGAATAAAGCTGTTTGCGGTCAGCTTAAACCTATGTACTGGGTGTGAACTGTTGTTTTCGGAGACCAATCTGATCCCTGCAATCTACCTAAACTCCCAGAGACTGCACTGTTTGGTCGAGTTGCCTTACATATGGTGGAGGATGCTTTGGCAATAAAAAAAAAAAAAATTTTTTTTTTTTTGGTTTGGTTTTTTTTTTTTTTGGAGATTTAAAGGGCCAGAAACCCAATTTCAGCTTTGCATTATAAAGTGTTTTGCTGCAGGGCATGATGGACGACGTTATCAAGGCCTTGATACAGGCTACGGCTGCTCAGCAAGAGGCCACCAGAGTCCAGCAGCAACAGCTGATCGCAAGCCGAGAGGAACAGCGACAAGACCGGGAGCTCCTCAAAGAGGTAGTGCAGCAGCTAGCTGCAAGGAGTGTCGCAGCACCTCCTACAGAAACTCCTAAACCAACTGCTATACGAGCCAGCTACTATCTTCAAAAGCTAACAACAAGTGATGATGTTGAAGCGTACCTTTCCACTTTTGAGAGGATAGCAGAGCGAGAGGACTGGCCTAAAGAGCAGTGGGCAGGCCTGGTGGCGCCCTTTCTCTCCGGAGAACCACAAAAAGCCTATTTTGATCTGGATTCTGTAGCCGCTAAAAATTATGACAAACTAAAAGCTGAGATTTTGGCCCGACTGGGGGTCACCCTCTCGGTCCGTGCCCAGCGTGTTCACCAGTGGATGTTTATGGCAGAAAAGCCTCCACGCTCCCAGATGCATGACCTAATTCATCTAACTAAAAAGTGGCTGCAGCCGGAGACCCTAACTGGGCCACAGATCGTGGAGCGGATAGTGATGGACCGGTACCTTAGATCTCTGCCTTCTGCTTTGCGCAAATGGGTAAGCCATGCAGACCCAACAACTGCAGACCAGCTTGTGGAAATGGTAGAGCGGTACATTTCTGCTGAGGAGCTACTCAGTTTTCAACAAGTGGAGCGCACCTTGGCTCCCAAGGGGAAGCTTCCTGCATGGAAAAAAGGACCTACGACTGATAAGAGCATGCTCCAACGTGGAGAATCTACAGGCGCTAGGCCCAGAGACTACCAAAATGTGTCAGGAGGGACCCCTCCTCGTAGAGGACCTAATAAAGAATTGGTGCGGTGTTACCGGTGCCATATGCTGGGACACTTTGCTGCAGACTGCAGTCTAACTGATGAACCTATGCAGTGTGATACTGCCTTAACAAAGAGACGTACGTCAATGTATGCTCAGATTGTGTGTACTGCCCTTCCAAAGACAGGGAAAGATAAATACCTGTGTGATGTTATTGTGGAAGGAAAGCCACTGAATGCATTATTAGATTCTGGTAGCCAGGTTACCCTGATGAAATCTGTGTTGGTTGAAACCCCTCATTATGGGCCTGATACTGTAGGGGTTACATGTATACATGGGGATACTCGCGAGTATTCTATGGCTGAAGTGGAAATCAAAACTGCCTACGGGACATTAAGGTACCCTGTAGGGTTGGTTCCCACTTTACCACATGATGTAATTTTGGGGAGAAACTTCCCACATTTCTGGAAATTGTGGGAAACTGACAAGGTTATGGACCAGTCCTACTTAAAGGGAAGCCACCCTGATTCCGGTAATCAAGTGTCTGAGGTTGTAACGGAGGGTGCGGCTACTATAGATTTTCCATTTTCTGTGTTAGCAGGGGAATCTGATGAGGTAGACGTAGAACCCCAGGTTGACCAGACTATACCAGGTGGGGAAGACCTTGTAGACCCGGTTGAGGAAGACAATGACATGCCTGACTTGGAGATTAGGAGGGATAATTTTGCTTCAGAGCAGTTAAAGGATCCCACACTGTCTAGAGCAAGGGCCAATGTAAAAATGATAGATGGGAAACCTGTAGATTCTGACTCTAGACCCTCTTGTCCCTACTTAGCCCTCCAAAATGACCTGCTATATCAGGTAGTAGAAAAGGGAAATGACCGGGTGGAGCAGCTGGTTGTCCCAAAACCATACCGGCGTATGGTACTTGACCTCGCACATAAACATGTGATGGGCGGACATTTAGGGGTAGAGAAGACAAAGGAGCGAATTTTGCAACGGTTTTTCTGGCCAGGGCTACATGGTGAAGTTGAGCAATACTGTAGTTCCTGTCCAGACTGCCAGTATTCGGCTCCTAGGCCGCATTTTCGTAGCCCTTTGGTCCCTCTCCCTGTGATAGAGACACCATTTGAGAGGATAGCTATGGATTTGGTGGGCCCAATAGTAAAATCTGCCCGGGGACACCAACATATATTGGTAATTATGGATTATGCTACCCGATACCCCGAGGCCATTCCTCTACGTAATACCTCCTCTAAATCCATTGCTAGAGAGTTGGTACATGTCTTTAGCAGGGTAGGAATCCCAAAGGAAATACTCACTGACCAAGGCACCCCGTTTATGTCCCGGGTCATGAAGGAGCTGTGCAGGTTGTTTAAAGTGGTCCAACTTCGCACTTCTGTATACCACCCCCAGACTGATGGGTTAGTGGAAAGGTTTAATAAAACGCTCAAAAGTATGCTTAAGAAGGTGGTAGACAAGGATGGGAAAAATTGGGATTACTTGTTACCCTATTTAATGTTTGCCATAAGGGAGGTCCCTCAATCATCTACGGGGTACTCACCGTTTGAGTTGCTATATGGTAGGCACCCAAGGGGCTTGTTGGACATAGCAAAGGAGACTTGGGAGGGACAACCCACCCCCTTTAAAAGTGTCATTGAGCATATAGACCAAATGCAGGACAGAATAACCGCGGTGATGCCCATAGTAAGAGAGCACATGGAGCAGGCACAAGAAGCCCAACAGAGGGTGTATAATAGAGGTGCCAGAGTACGCAATTTTTCCCCTGGGGATCGTGTACTAGTGCTAATACCCACCGTAGAAAGCAAATTTTTGGCAAAGTGGCAAGGACCCTTTGAGATTCTTGAAAAGGTTGGTGAAGTAAATTATAAGGTTCGCCAACCAGGTAAAAGGAAACCTGAGCAGGTTTACCATGTCAATCTTATAAAACCCTGGAAAGAAAGGATGTCATTGTTCACCAAGCCTACTTTATCTCTAAGGGCAGAACCCCTAGTGCCCGAGGTTAAGGTGGCAGACTCCTTGTCAGACACTCAGAGGAAAGAAGTACAGACCTTTGTAATCAAGAATAGGGATGTTTTTTCTGAGACACCTGGACGAACCGCTTTGGTGAAGCATGACATCATAACTGAACCTGGGGTAAGGGTTAACGTAAAACCTTATAGGGTGCCTGAAGCTAGACGAGAAGCCATATCTCAGGAAGTTAAAAAGATGTTGGAGTTGGGAGTCATTGAGGAGTCACATAGCGATTGGTCCAGTCCCATTGTCTTAATACCAAAACCGGATGGGAGCTGGCGCTTCTGCAATGACTTTAGAAAGTTAAATACTGTCTCCAAGTTTGATGCCTACCCTATGCCTCGTGTGGACGAGTTAATTGAGAGATTAGGGACGGCTAGATACCTGACAACCTTAGATTTGACCAAGGGCTATTGGCAGATTCCCCTGACGAACCAAGCCAAAGAGAAAACTGCTTTTAGTACTCCCGAAGGTCTGTTCCAGTATGTAGTGTTACCGTTTGGCTTACATGGAGCCCCAGCGACCTTCCAACGTACCATGGACCAAATATTAAGGCCCCATAGGCAGTACGCAGCAGCGTACCTTGATGACGTGGTTATCCATAGCTCGGATTGGCAATCCCATCTACCTAGGGTACAGGCCGTGCTTGATTCCATACGAATGGCCGGTCTGACAGCTAACCCAAAAAAATGTAGCATAGGCCTGGAAGAAGCCAAGTATTTGGGGTACAACATTGGTAGAGGGCTAGTTAAGCCTCAGCTTAACAAGGTGCAGGCAATTCAAGACTGGCCTAGACCAGTCACAAAAAAACAGGTTAGAGCTTTTTTGGGGATCACTGGTTACTACAGAAGGTTCATAGCTAACTTTGCCACTATAGCTGTCCCTCTGACTGACCTTACAAAAGGGACCAAGTCCATAATGATCAAGTGGAACTCTGAGGCAGAACAGGCCTTTCAGACCCTAAAAAAAGCCTTATGCAGCCAACCAGTACTGATAACCCCAGACTTCACAAAGAAATTTATTGTGCAGACTGACGCCTCCGATGTGGGAGTCGGAGCAGTACTGTCCCAAATCAGAGAGGGTGCAGAGCATCCTATAGTTTTCCTGAGTAAAAAGCTGAACATCCATGAGAGAAACTATGCTACAGTAGAGAAGGAATGCTTAGCAGTGAAATGGGCGCTGGAGGAGCTTAGATACTATCTGTTAGGCCGCCAGTTTACATTAGTTACTGACCACGCCCCCCTTAAATGGATGTGTGAAAATCGGGAAAAGAATAGAAGGGTGACAAGATGGTTCCTGGCCCTTCAGAACTACAAGTTCACAGTGGAGCATAGACCGGGGTCCCAGCTGGGCAATGCAGATGCCTTATCCCGGGTACACTGTCTTGAGGCTAGTTGTGTTCCGACCCCTACGTCGAAACAGAGGGGGAGGGTATGTGAGAGAAATGCTGGGTTAGAGGTGGAAGGTGTGTATATTTCCCCCAGATTTCTCTCTTATGTATATTAAGCTCCAGGGAAAGTATGCCAGCAGTGAAAGAGTGTTCTTTCACTGCATTCGGCTTTTGGAAAAGCCGGTAAAAAGGGCCCTGGAGTGAATGGAAGTGAGCGGGTGGGACTTCCATTCAACAGGCTATCCAGGTTTTGGCGAAGCCTGGCTAATTAGTGGCCTCGTTAGGCTTCAGGGGAAACCCCTTTAAACATGGTGTCTGCAGAGTGCCTCACTCTCTCCTTTCCTGGGGAACTGCCTGCATGCAGTATGGAGAGAGCCGGACACAGTGAGTAACCCAACTACTTTTGTTTTTGTAGAGTTGGATGCTAGATCCTCTCTATTGCATAGAGAGGGAGCTGCTGTATGTTTAGTTAGAGCCGGACAGGCTAGGATTTATTTTTATGTTTTGTTTTCTGATATACTCCTGTGTGCCGGTTATATGTGAATAAAGCTGTTTGCGGTCAGCTTAAACCTATGTACTGGGTGTGAACTGTTGTTTTCGGAGACCAATCTGATCCCTGCAATCTACCTAAACCCCCAGAGACTGCACTGTTTGGTCGAGTTGCCTTACATTACATACAGGCAAAGTTTATTACTACAATAGTTTATATGAATATTTAATACCAATGCATCTTTTTTTTTGTAGTAACCCATTTTGCATACTCTACTTATATAGAAATCATTTAACTTTTTCATGTTTGGTCTTTGGATTTTGTCTCTTCATTCTTTGTCGTAACTGATTTGTTAGCAGTCCCTTTACCCTTTGTTGTAACTGTTTTGTTAGCAGGGGTCCATAATGCAGGGAGATTATCTATGCACTAATCTATTTATCTACCTCACAAGTGCCAAACATGGAGCAGCTTCAGTTTCCCTGTATGCCCTGTTTTTGTTATTAAAATAGTAGGTAAAAAGTATGTTTAGTACAAGCCCTACTCCTTGTACTCATGTTGAAATGGGGATATATTTACAAACTTTTAAAGGAGAACTAAAGCCTAAAGAACTAAAAAAAGTAGGGCAGAAATGTTGTACATTAATTTTTGACCTTCTGTACAAATCCAAGGCAACCACAGCCCTTTAGCAGGGAAGATCTGTGCTCCAAAGATGCCTCAGTAGCTCCCCATCTTCTTTTCTGCTGATTCCCTACTAATGCTCTGTGCTGCTGTCACTTACTGAGCTTAGAGACCCACTCAATATTTACTGTATATATAGAATATATATGTCACAATATAAGGCTGATTAGTAATTAATACAGATTATTACTACACAGCAATTCAGAAATTGGTGCAACTGTAGCATCAGCTTATATGACAGACAGACCTCATTTTCTAGATTATTTCCGATGACCCCTTGTCTTACAGGTTGCGTCAGGGACTAGCGAGGAAGTGGATGTACAGATTAGGCAGGAAATAATCTGGTTCATGTTAATCAAGGGGTTAAGATAGTTTGTGGTGACTCTGTCAGTAGTACTCAGGAGTCAAATCAGGAAGGTCAGGAGACAAAAATCAGTCTATTAGGAATAATAAACACCCAGGAACACTCAGGGGTTGATTAAGTACAATATATATTATATGCCATTTTTAGCAATATTCATTTTACTATGTCTATGAAGATTTTCATTCATCCAGGTCATGGTATATCTGGTATAAATAAATTGAAAGCAACTGGACTTGTTTTTTAATCATTGAACTACTATGTCATTTTACTACTTGAATTCCATGAACTTTCCCCCAGCCCATCAGTACCATGCCTATTAAGTGGAAGAATAAGATGATTTGAAATAATGATCAAGTTTAAACAGAACCAGGCTTTCTAAGTACTCCTGGGGCTATTCCATTATCTAATAATAGAACCATTTTCATATTTATTCTTCTAAAGGTGATCTAAACCCAAAAAATTATTTGTAAACATACTCAGGTTTTTGACCACTTTTGCAATTTATATACATTTTCTGTTTTTGGTGTTTTAGGAAACATTGACTTGTCTATGCCTAACTTGTCATTTTAGTATGTGAAACGTAAAGAATAACAACCAGTTTGCCCAGAACTTTATTCTGTACAAATCATGGAGATTCATAAAAAATCAAATCTATTAATAAATTGTTCTGCGGACTCACATCTTGATCCCTCCTGAACAAATTCAAGTTGCATGACTCATATTGATTCAACTGTAGATGTCGATTAAATGGAAGATTGTTTGTTTATCTCTGCAAAGGGGCCAAGCTGAGGATTTAAGGAGCTCAAATATTGTTGATAAAGGAATGAAAATATTCTATTATGTGAAAAGAAAAGATCATCATAAATATAAGCTTATGCCACAGGCAAGTTGATATATTTTATTTGTTTTCCTCCAACACAGAAATATTTCAGTTTAACATGAAAATCCCTAATGGCAAGAATATATTATTATATCAATCCAGAGTTATCCCTTGATATCATTATCATAAAGAGGAAAACAGCTGCTTGTTCTTCTGTTGTGTTCCCATGTGGTATAAGGAGGAGGTGAACAAGTCAAGCTATGACTATGAACCCTGTGGTCCTGCTAACTGATGGTAGTTGCTGTCTAGTATCTTTAATAAAATGCCATGAAAGAATGGTCAATCGAGAGCAGGATCGCTTACATTCGTGGAGATACCTCCTCAATAATGCTGCAGCAGGTGTTCCCATATACTGTATAGTGCTATGTAACTGCATTCCACATCATGCATGCAATTTAATAAAGCAAAACATTTTAACAATCATTAAACCATGTAATTTAGTACATAACAAATACAGTGTCACAGAAAAACATCAGCACTCAGGCTTACAAGGCAGATAGGTTGGCATGTGGGAGAATACCCCAATGTTTCAAAGACAGTAGTGATGAATGAAAGTGCCCCATTTAGCTTAGCAGAAAAATTTGCAAAAACCGTAGCAAAGTTTGCAATATGGTGAAATTTTGTCAAAAACACACCAAATGCATTGGAGTTAATGGACTTTTTTATTGGACAAAATGGTGAAATGTTGCCAAAATTTCTTAGGTTTTTTTTCTTACCATATGCATTGCAGTCAACATACATTTTTTCTTGGGGTTTTTTTCCTGCATAAAGAATTGTGATTTTAAAACACATGGCGAAATTCTGCCACATTTGCAAAAGTCTCATCCACTTGCAAAAATGCAAATTTCACTATGACAGTGCATCTCTAAACATTACTTCATTCAAAATATTTTATATAAAAGAAAGAACTATTTGGCCATTATGTTGAACTACTAAGGGGCTGATTTACTAAGACACGAATTCGAATCCGAATTGGAAAAATTCCGATTGGAAAACGAACATTTCGCGACTTTTTCGTATTTTTTGCGATTTTTTCGGCGCCTTTACGACTTTTCGGAAATTGTCGCGACTTTTTCGTTACCAATACGATTTTCGCGAAAAAACGCGAGTTTTTCGTAGCCATTACGATTCGCTCGTATCTTGTCGCGACTTTTTCATATTGAGCGCTCGTAAGCGGCGGCCGAAACTTTCAGACTTAGCATGATTTTGGAAGCCTCCCATAGGACTCAATGGCACTCTGCAGCTCCAACCTAGCCCAAGAAAAGTCACCATACTGAAGCTTGAATGAATCCGAACGCTATGAAAAAAATGGCAACATTTTGCGCAACTTTCGGAATGGCTACGAAAAAGGCGCGACTTTTCGCGCAAGTTTTAACGCTACGAAAAAATCGCCAGATTTTGCGCAACATTCGGATGGCAACGAAAAAGTTGCGATAATTTTCCGAAAAAATCGCCAAATACCGATCATTACAAAAAAAACGCAATCGGACGCATTCGGCCGGTTCGTGAGTAAGTAAACCTAAGGGTTTACTGTGCATGCGCACAGCGCCACAGCTAAGCGCCGGTAAATAGAGGAGGGCCCTGCACGGAGACCACACGGGCAAGTAAAAACATTTTCTTAAAGTATATCTGTAGGTTATATGCTGGTACAGATGGGGGCAATATGTTGGGTGCTGCTGGTACAGGTGGGGGGCAATATGTTGGGTGCTGCTGGTACAGGTGGGGGGCAATATGTTGGGTGCTGTTGGTACAGGTGGGGGGCAATATGTTGGGTGCTGTTGGTACAGGTGGGGGGCAATATGTTGGGTGCTGCTGGTACAGGTTCGCTTTTAATGCACATAAAATATTTTAGGACAGTATTTGTTTCAGAATCTTTTTTTCTTCATTTCCCTTCTCTAAAAACTGGTGCGTCTTATGGTCCGGTGCGTCTTATGGTCCGAAAAATACGGTACATGGTTTTGCTGAATCTTTTGACTGTTGCTGCCAGTGTGAAGGGCTGAACCTAGTGAAAATTAAACAAAGTAGCTAAGTAACTATATAATCATAGTCATCACATATTTATTACATTCAGACCATCATTTATATATTATTCTTAGAAGAAAGGTAGATGAAGAGGCAAGTTTATTTACATTTCTAATTGCTTTGGATTGTTGGGGCTTAAAGTCTAGGCTAAGCAGTTGCAATGAAACACAGCAATAGGTACTGGCATTATGCTCCATGTTTGCTCTAAACTACAATAATGCTGCCTCAATTTGATAGTGCTATCATGTTGTATCCATTGCACTAATTCAACAACCATTTAACTCTGTGGTAGGGTTTTGTTTTATTTTATTGAGGAGTTTTGAACCATTGTCCAAAGGCTGTATTTTTCATGCACAGCTGACAGGAATAGTTGCTAGGCAGATAGCATAGCATCTGTGTGCCCACTGGGATGTAGTAACTGACTTTACTTTATAAATTGCCCCTTTTTTAACCTTATTAGTTATTTGTGGCTTCGGAAACAGATGATCTTTAATTTTACAGACATAATGTACCATCTGGGGCACCGGTTTCAATTTAAATCGCTTGTTTGAGATCTGAGCCATCTATACAATGGGCTATTTTTTCCATTATTGTTTAATTAAGTCCCAGTGGTGGAATCATATGTGCACCGCATTCCTGTTCAAGTTCTTTCAGTTTTTTAGTCTTTCCTGGGGCCCAAGATGTGTACTGCATTAGAATGAAGTTGATCTTCAAACAACAAGTATGCAGCTGGTAACATTAAAATCATGTAAAGTGCTTAAATAAATGAAAGTAGTTTAAATCAGATGATGTAACTGTATTGCTGTAGTGAAATGTTTTCCTCTGGCAGAATAATCAAGCTCTATAAAGGTTAGGGATTATGAGTGCATATAAAGAGATTGAATAATAACCTGAAAAAATTGAAAACATAAACAGGCTGGATATGTGAGCAGTGCACTTAATCTCTATATTATACAAGCTATATAATGTCACTTTAATGCTGATTTATAATCAGAATTGTACTTTGCTCAGCTTAATCATTGCTTTTTAATAGAATGTTGGCTGTTTAGAACAATATTAGACCCTAGCTTAATCGGTTCCACTGAATTTAGAAAGTAGTTTTGGTCATTTTTCAGGTATCAGTTGTTCTTGTTCCTCAGGATGCCTACTTTACACTAATATAGTTCCCAATATGGTCCTGAATAAGGTACATAAGATGCACTTTAGCATGTTACCTGACAAAGAGTTCCTCTCCTGAAATTTTGTGTGTGTCAAAATAAACACAGAGGACATCCCTGTTTCATTGTGTCTCATGTGGCAGTCTTCGTTGTTCTTATAACCCCCTGTACTGTGCAGCGGACTTCAATTTCTAGAAGCCTGGTTGTGCTGTTGCGCTCTTGTACTTGCACATTAGTGTGCAAGACCAACTTAAGTATATAAAGTGATGGACACCCTATATAATATAGAGATATAAGTCACTAAGGAGTACCATGACCATATAAAACTAGGATGGCAAAGGCAGCAAGTGCAAGTTATGTTGCCAAAATTGGTATTGCAAAGCAACACACTGTTGACACACTACAACAATTCCCTAAGATAGAAAAACTGAAAACAAAAATTGAAAAAATATATGGTCCAACTATAATCATAAGAAAGGCTTGCCTATTTGATTGCCATTGTCATTAACAGCTAGGAACTCTAGAGGCTATAATTTAGAAAGACAGTTTA